>NC_073401.1:22974829-23724829 GCF_028641065.1 Leucoraja erinaceus
GAATTAAATGTAACATCTCCATGTTTTGCGGATCACAGAAAGCTGAGTGGCAGTGTGAGCTGCGAGGAGGATGCTAGGAGGCTGCAGGGTGACCTGGACAAGATTATGCAGTATTATGTGCATAAATATGCGGTTATCCACTTTGGGGGCAAAAACAAGAAGGCAGATTATAATCGAATGGTGTCAGATTAGGGAAAGGGGAGGGGGGGGGGGGTGCAACGAGACCTGGGTGTCCTTGAACATCAGTCACAGAAATAAATCATGCAGGTACAGTCGACAGTGAAGAAAGCAAATGACACGTTGGCCTTCATAGCGAGAGGATTTGAGTGCAGGAGCATGGAGGACCTACTGCAGTTGTACAGGGCCCTGGTGAGACCACACCTGGAGTATTGTGTGCAGTTTTGGTCTCCTAATATGAGGAAGGACATTCTTGCTATTGAAAGAGTGCAACGTAAATTCACCAGATTAATTCCCGGGATGGTGGAACTGACAAATGATTGACAGGGCTTATATGCACTGGAATTTTGAAGGATTTGAAGGATTCTTATAGAAACATATAAAATTCTTCAGAGGTTGGATACGCTAGATGCAGGGAATATATGCCCGATGTTGGGGGAGTCAAGAACCAGGGGTTGCAGTTTAAAAAGAAGGGGTAGGGCCTTACTGAAATGCGGAAACAGTTTTTACCCAGAGAGTTGTGACTGTGGTATTCTCTGCCATACAAGTGGAGGCAGTGGAGGCCATTCACTGGATATGTTCAAGAGAGAGTTAGATATAGATTTTAGGGCTGACGGAATCAAGGGATAGGGGAAAAAGCAGGAACGGGGTACTGATTTTGGACTATCAGCCATGATCATATTGAATGGAGGTGCAGCTCGAAAGGCCGAATGGTCTTCTCCTGCTCTTTTTTACTGAGAGTGGGCGATTAGTTGGAAACATAGAAAACGCATAAACAGGCTAATTTCAGGTTGGAAAGATGCAAAAACTGATGTGCCTCATAGATCACTGCTGGAGCCACAATTCCCAAAAATGTTTACACACAATCAAAAAAGCTACAAAATGTATGGCTGTTGAATTTGCTAATGACATGAAGCACCAACCAAGGCCGCCGTGCATGTGGATAGTTCCCGTGAATGGGCAAAGGCCTGGCAAATGCGGGATGTGGGAACATGTGGAATGTCAATTTTGGGAGGGTAACATATAAAATAATGTTCTTTACAATATAGACACAAAATGCTGGAGTAACTCAGCGGGACGGGCAGCGTCTCTGGAGAGAAGGAATGGGTGACGTTTCGGGTCGAGACCCTTCTTATTTACACTATGACTTTTTGCAGTGTTTTGAGATGCAGAATTATTTCGGTTCCCTGGTGAGGATACGCAACAAGCTGGAATGAGGTACAACAACTACCTATGAAAGGTAACAGTGTTAGCATCTAACGTCAGAAAAACAACTAATGCAAAAGAGAGAGGTTGATAGTGCTTCAGTTATACTTCATCGCAGAATCGAGCAAAGTATTGAAATGTAAATGCCTTTGAAGCAATTAAGAAAATGATTACTAATAGACCCATATCTGCAACGAGCGAGTGGTCGACGGTTAGAAGCATGAGAGGTGCTTTAATTGAAGCACAGGTGATTATGCGGGGTCTTAACAGCATGTGAAGGGAGAGGACAATTCGTCTGGGGTAATCTAAAACTAAACGTCACCTGTAACACAAAAATCAATGCCTACTTCAAAAAGTGAAGAAACAAAACACATCTCTCAGAATGGAGAAAGCCTCATCAATTACGTTTCTGAAAATGTGGTAGACGCAGTCTTTATTTTTTTCCAAAGGTAGAAATATTCCTAATAAACAAGGTGGGGTAGTGATATGTTACCAGGGGTGGTTGGGACTGCAGATCAGAGGTTACAATCAGGTTAGTCACCATTTTACTGTTTGGTGAATTAGCTTCAAGTGACCGAGTGCGGATGGGGAACATCATCTCCTCCCCATTGACCAGCAACACAGTGCATTTCAAGGCTGCGCGCTTTACACCCTTTTCTACTTCGTGTACACGCATGGAATGAAGCACAGCTCCAAAGTCATCTATTGATCCACCCCCAACACCATTCTATTTGGATGAATCATTGCTGGTGCTGCGTCAACATAGAGAAGGGAGACGGAACACTTGGTTGAGTGGTGTCAGAACAACAACCTTTCGCTCCAAAGCAACAAGACGGAACTGGTCGCTGACTTCAGAAAGAGGAAGTCCGGGGACCCCCGGCCAGTTTGTTTTAGTGGAGAGGGTTATAACTGATTATAACTAATTCCAGGCATTAACACCGGGCCCAGCAAACAAATGCATCACCGAATGAGCGCCAATGCCTCTACTTTCAAAGAATTAAAAAAAATACTTTGTCTCCAAATACTCCAACAAACGTTTACAGATCTACTACAGAAAGTACACCACCCGGTTTAAGAACAGCTACTTACCTACAACTATCCAGAATTTGGAAGGACCTACATACCCCTAATCCTGCCTCGCTAATGGGACACTATGCCCCAAAACTTGTGCACTATCGACATGTTTTTTTATTATTTTGTTTTTGGCCGCAATCTTGTTTCTTTCTTTCTGATGTACATGTATAATGTATATATCATTTATTCCTGTGTATTTTCTGTCACAGTCCACGTGTAGGCGATGTTTCTGCAAACAAGAGTTCTCGGTTTAAAATGAGTTGTAATTGGATTTTCTGTTTGTTCCTTTTAAGAAAACAATGTTCAGTTATTTATGTCAAGCGTCGTTGTTTAAATCTTTATGACTTTCATTGACACTCAACACCTTGGCAAATTGGATAGATGGAAAACCTGGGGCTAAAATCCTGGGACCAAAACCCACTCAAATGTACAAAATCCTGTTTGCAACTGACTTCATGTTTGTCCAAAAAAAATATTAAAGTCTCTCCCGGAGGTAACATTCCCATTATTCACATTCAGTATGCACGAGCATTTTGGCCAATGATTTAATTCTCCTCTATCCCCATAACCAGTTGTGTTCTGTACCAATAGCAATATATTCACATCAACAATCATGATGGAATAGCGGCTTACACGCAGGAGAGAGAGAGAGTATACTTCAATATGACAGGAGAATGAGTAGGTAAATGATGGATGAAATCTATCACAGAGAAGTATGAGCTTGTATAGTTTGCCTCGTGTGTGCAGGGGGGGGGGGGGGGAGGCAATGTGGGTTCAAAGTTCGCAGGAACCGAGGGACTTTGGTTTCATGAGCACACATCTGCCAAGGTAGAAAGATATATCGCGAGAGTAGACAATAGACTACAGACAATAAATGCAGGAGGAGGCCATTCGGCCCTTCGCGCCAGCACCGCCATTCATCCCCAATCAGTGCCCCATTCCCGCCTTCTCTTCATATCCCCTGACTCCGCTATTTTTTAAAAGCCCTATCTAGCTCTCACTTGAAAGCATCCAGAGAACCTGCCTCCATCGCCCTCTGAGGCAGAGAATTCCACACTCACGACTCTCTGTGAGAAAAAGTGTTTCCTCGTCTCCGTTCTAAATGGCTTACTCCTTATTCTTAAACTGTGTGTGGCCCCTGGTTCTGGACTCCTCCAACATCGGGAACATGTTTTTTGCCTCTCGCGTGTCCAAACCCTTAACAATCGTATATGTTTCAATGAGATATCCTCTCATCCTTCAGAGTGTACAAGCCCAGCTGCTCTATTATCTCAGCATATGACACAGTAGTGAGCAAAAACCTGTGATATATGTGGGGTTTCAAAGAACGAAGTATCGAGTAAGCGGAGAGGTTACCTCTCAAGCTTTGGTTAAACCGTGGCTGAATCGGAAAACTGTGAAAGAAGAATATTTTTATGCAGTGAAAGATTCCTCCTATTCGCTCCCTGCAAAGGTGAAGGAAGTGAAGATAAGCAATGGTTTCAAACCGGAATCACATCACGCAAAGGCCTTTGACCACATATCCAGACATATTTCAACAGGGAAGGTGTGGAATCTAAATTATGTTAAGTGTCTGGAATATTTAAAAAGAAACATCAGTTTGTATGATTGATTATTACAAAACAACTGGATCCCAAATATATCATTCAAGGGGAAAATAATCCAATTATTGCTGGTCTGGCCTGCACGTGACCTCAGACACAATATTGCGTTTGACCCATTTCAGAATTGGCCGTGTTGAGCTTCATCACAGATGTAAGTTGGCAGCGCCATCTACCGTTATAATCGGAGACTGCATCAGTATCTTCTGCCCACGCGGTCAAATGGTCAACTTATTTTCTTTGTTTTTTAAGAGATATATACAAAACCGTGCAACACCACCACCATAAATAAAACAAAGTAAGAAAAACAACAATCAAAATAAAAAAATAAGTAGATAGGGGAAATAAAAGAAGTAAATTAAAAAAAAAATTGGAATAAGACCGTGTGGTTCACTTTACCAACTTAAAAAAAGCAAAAACATTACATTGATTAGTTATCTGGAGATAATTCAATATTCATACAAACATACCATCTAGTTCTATATAACGCAATCTTCCCATATCTAGCTCGGCATTTATCTAATTGGTGTCATGGCTCAAATAAATGGTCCATTATTCCCAGATCTTCTCAAATGAATTTTCATTGACTCTCAAGGAATATGTCAATTTCTCCATATTAAAGATGTCTCGCACAATTTCTAACCACTGTTCCTGTTTTGGACTTTTTCATTAAGCCAGTGCCTGGTAATGGCCTTCTTACTTGCTGCAAGCAAAACTCTAATCAAATATGTATCTTTTATTTTTACAATATCTTTAATACGCCCCAGATACATCACATGGCAGGTATTTGGGATTTTATAACCCAAGATATTTTTTACAGCTGCATTAACATTTTCCCAGTATGGCCTTATCTTTACACAGTTCCAGAAAATATGCGAGTGGTCTGCCTCCGTACTCCCACACAGCCTCCAACAGTGTTGTTGGACAGCGAGTTTGCTGCTTATTAAAAAAAGCGAGATAGATTCTTCCAGCAAAACTCTTTCCATACTAGTGTGCTTGTGGAAGGACATTGTGTTTGAAGCCGCGGTCTCCGGTGAGGAAAGACCGATCCTGGACTGGACGCTGGACTCTGGTCTTGTCACGGGGGGGGGGGGGGGGGGGGGGGGGGTGTGGAGGAGGACGGCCAAAATTGTTTGTGCCTTCCACCACAGTGATGAATGCTGTGGTGGATGTTTATGTTACATGTGTGTCCTGTTTATGCATTTTATTATTTTGTTAACCCATCTTTATGCTTTGTATGGAACTGATTTTTAAATTATGTAAAGCACTTTGGGGTCAATGAAAATTGACTATAAATGTGCTATATAAATAAACTTATTATTATTATTATTATTATTAGTATTATTATATTATCTGAATCATTAATTCTGCTTCCTATTTTGTTTTTATGTAGAGCGTTGATTCTCCCCCGCTTCCCATCAGAGCTTGGTAGAAAGCAGAGTTGACCCGAGACCCCTTCTGTTTGTAGGCATCCACAATCACCTTGATCACATTATTTGAAGTTTCATCTAGTTCTGGCCTTATCTCTTTTGTAAAGTAGTCCCTTAATTGCAAGTATCTAAAAAAATCTTTGTTTTCGAGACCAGACTTTGACTTTAAATCTTGGAAGCTCATAAACTCGCCATTTTCTGAAACTGTATACATTACCATTATGCCTTTTTGTGCCCATTCTTTGAATTTTGAATCATACACCCCTGGTTAAACTTTGAGTCATATGCGAACCACTTCAATGCGTGAACCCCTCTTTTTAATTTGTATTTTTCCACTATAACACTACATATTTCTAACGTAAATGCTACTATGTGGTCCATAGCGTGTCTCAAAGCCCCTCTCAGATATTAGTCTCCCACCAAAATCTGTATCTGGTAACCCTGTATCTACCTTTCAATTTCTTTCCATCGAGATTCATAATCAGGTCTACACCAACAGAGGTCTGAGTTGAGCTACATAAAAGTATTTCCTCAGATTTGGTAAAGCCATTGCTTTTCGGCAGTTGAAGTGTTGTTAGTTTTATTCTTGTTTTTTTGCTATTCCAAATGAATCTAGAGATCATTTTATCCCAGACTATGGATTTATCTCGGGGGACATTAATTGGGAGAGATTGGAATAAATATAGTAGTTTAGGTAGGATATTCATTTTTACCGTTTGTATTCTGGTACTGAAGTCTAGAGGAAGGGTCGACCACCTTTCAACATCATTTTTGATGTTTTCTTCAATTTTATTATAATTAGTTTCAAACGAGTTGGAAAGTGTTTTGGTTATAGTTACACCAAGATACTGCATCGTTTTAGAATTCCATTCCAGATTATATGCATCTCTGATTTGTTGGGATGGAGAATAATTGAATGAAATAATTTGTGTTTTTGTCATCAGCGAAAAGACCAATTATATGTTCTTTCCCCCCTATTTTGACCCCCTGCAGGTGTTCTCCCTGCTTTATTGCTTGTGCTAAGGGTTCAATATACAAAACGAAGAGAGTAGGAGAAAGACAGCATCCTTGCGTTGTGCCCCTCTCTAACTGGATCTGTTTTGATATGTTTCCATTTACCTTAATCCTAGCTGTAGGCTCCTGATATATTGTTTTAATGCACCGAATTGCATCTTGGACAATACCTGCATTTTCATATAACAATTACAGCACGGTAACAGGCCATCTCGGCCCTACAAGTCCATGCCGAACAATTTTTTTTTTCCCCTTAGTCCCACCTGCCTGCACTCGTACCATAACCCTCCATTCCCTTCTCATCCATATGCATATAACAAACCATATAACAATTACAGCACGGAAACAGGCCATCTCGGCCCTACAAGTCCATGCCGAACAAATCACATCAAGCAGTTTACATTTGCCTCCCCATAAATGACAAGAACTGTAAATATACCAAAGGTGCTGCAGATTATGTCAATATTTTTGGATTGATTCAGCATCTGAGAGCAAGATAACTGCAGGGACCACAGAACATCGTCGAATGCAGCGCCACTTCATGCTGGATGAACATTTACTCGAAGCTACATCTTGTGTTATTGTGAGCAGCCAGACAACTTTATTTTACGGTACAGAGATGAGTTCTCCTGCCCACCAGCCCCCGCATTCCTCTGCCAACTGGGATTCTTTTTGTACAGGTCCCGATCATTTCTGCAGATCTGCTGTAAGCATGTATCAGCCATGATCATATTGAAAGGCGGTGCAGGCTCGAAGGGCCGAATGGCCTACTCATGTACCTATTTTCATTAAAAAAAAGTATCACTAGGAGTTATTCAGTAGGGAAATGCCCTTCGGCCCAACAAGTCCCACCTGCCCGCGGTGGCCCGTATCCCCCTAAACCTTTCCTATCAATGTACCTGTCCGAATGTTTATTAAATGTTGTTATAGTACCTGTTTGAACTACCTCTTGTAAATAAACCACGTGGCGCCGTGGAGCCTACTGGGCCAAATATCCAAGCTCGTATGGAGGTTGAGGAATACTGCGTTGATGAAAAACTAAACGCTGACCAGTATTTCCAAAATACCCGTCGCCCATCAAAAGTAAAGGAAGCCTCGCGGGGGTAGGAAAATGGGGTCAAACCATGGATATGTTCGACTTGCAACTGGGTGTAGGATATCAATGTAGATCATGGAAAAGTCTGACAAGAAGTGGATTGAAGAGGTAAATTCGATCAGAGAGGTGGTCATAATACCGGACAAATCCAGCAAAACAAGACTTCGCCATTGGACTCCACATGACTCGCCGGGTCAGGCAACAGCTGATTAGAATTGCGAGGCATCATTTCACGTCGTGCCCCTGGAACAGAGGAGGTAAATGTGTGAAATAGATATGAGGTGCGATACAGCTGGCCAAGTGATAGATCGGTGGATACATGTGAGAGGGGGTTGATTAGCAGATGGGGGCGGGCGGTTAATTGGCAAAGGCTGTGGGTGAAAAGGAACAAGAAATGAAATCAGCCACAAAATAAGGGGGGAAGGGAGTGAATGATAACCGTGGAGGAAGGGATGGGATAAAAATAGACAGCACACGTCCCCAACCTGTTATTGTACTACTGGAAATTGACATCGTAGTAGAGAATCTCTCCAGATAGGACACTCACATCGGAAGCAGATTTCCCCCAGATTTTCACAATTTATTCCCCCTGTTAAACATGTTTTTTCATTCCCAGAGAAGAACATCCAAGCAGTTGCCATGTCCCGAAAGCTGTTTATCCCATTTCTGGGAATCGAGAAGTAACTACTTTTACTCCGGTTAATTGTTGTTGCGAAACCCCCCCCTTCAAACCGGAACCACCCCCCCCCCCCCCCACTGGTTTGCACTAATATCTTCAATCTGGGGGGGGGGGGGGGGGGGGGGGGGGGGGGGGGGTATGTGCAAGCAGTCCCTTCAACTGTCCTAACACATGGATCTACGATCAATCATGAAACCGCAGTTTATTTGAAATATAACAAAGTTTCACAAAATACCAGTTTATACACACTGGTATCATCGGACATTATTGTTTTTATTCTATTGAAGGCAAGGACATTTGCACAGATAATTACAACGATGCATCGTAAGTAGAATAATCTGTTTTATTGCATGAAATGTTACATTATTGTTTTTCAGTTCATCGTAAAATACCAACAGCGCATTCACGGCAACAAAATGCACACGTGCTGCGTTTGAACAAATACCCTGTTAAAGCGAACATTCGATATCTGAATATTGGATTAATTTACAAAGAAATGGAGCAAATCGGGAATTTGATCCTTTGAATTAGAGGCAACTGGATCTGGCGATGTTGGCCTTAATCGGGGTTGCCTGGGTTTCGTGTTTAACCACACAGGAGTAAAGATCGTGTGAGTTCCAGTAGGCGGCTGGCAGAGTCAGGTAACTGCTCGCACTGAACGAGTTGTCCTTCTCCTGCTGGACCCGGCTGGTCGCAGCGCCGTCACTTCTCGCACTGCCGTCCACGGTCCACTTAATGTCCACAACGCCCGGGTTGAACCCGCTCACCAAACACACCAGGGTGGCGGTACTTTTTGCGGTGACTTCACCCATTGATGGCGCCAGAATGGAAACGGTGGGGGAGCGCGGACCTGGAAATAAAGAATTGAAATAAATACAAATGAATTATTTATCAGTTGATTGAAAAGTCAGAATCGATTCAGCTGGAATGACCCAGGCAAGATATATGCCGACGGTGCCAGGTTTCGAACGCCTGAACTATAGGCATAGATTGGATATGCGAGGACGTTAGTCCTTGGAGTGTAAAGACCTTAGGGTGATCGCATGGCGGTTACAAAATCGCGAGGGGAATACATAGGGTTAGCGCACGGAATCTTTTCCCCGTAGTAGGAGAATGAAGAATTAAAGGGCTTTGGTTCAGGGCAACATTTGTACACATAATGCGTTGACTCCATGGAATGAGTTCCCCAGAGAAGTTGATGAGGCAGGTACAATAACACCATTTAAATAAACATTTGAATTAATATTTGGATAAGAAAGGTTCAAAGAGATATGGGCCTGACACGCGCAAATGGGACCAGCTCAAGTAGGGCAACCCGGTCGGCATGAAATAGGTGGACTGAAGGACTGTTCCACCGCTGCATAACTCCGTGGCTCTATGGCCGTGTACTGCACTGGCTTTACAACTACCGTTCATTTATAAACCTCATTTTATACAGCAGAATCATGATAAGTTAATTTTTATGGGGGTATATCCGAGGTTTGGTAAAACATATAACATACGATTTTCTACAGATCATGGAAACGGGCAGAAAAAATGTAAATACAACTCATCCTGGCAGAATGAGCAGCATTTCCAAATTAATGCTTGTTTAAATAGTAATCCCAATTCTATCCCGGAACAGTCTTTAGAATGTTACTTATTAGTGAATCTTCCACATCGTCCAGAAAGTCCATGATGGTGGCGGTCAGAAAAATGAAAGATAAAACTAAAGAAATGTTTTGGTCAGATTCAAATTCCTTCTGACACTTGTCCAGACAGCTCTGGGTTTAACATCCAACATATTCGGACTTTAAAAAACATTTCAAGCTAATGCTGAATTTAAAGACGCTGTACTATTTCCTTCCAATCGTACGATTCAAGGCAATTCAGCAATAACCTCGTATACACGTGTGCCCATTTCTGCATTAATTTATCCGAAAATGGCAAAATGATGTCTCGCTCCTTGAAGCTTTTTTGACATGTCGGTCTACCAACTGCCTGCCCATGAAACAAAATCAACACTCAGAGGGATCATGTTTAACAGCAT
Organism: Leucoraja erinaceus; assembly: GCF_028641065.1. Lineage (NCBI taxonomy): Eukaryota > Metazoa > Chordata > Chondrichthyes > Rajiformes > Rajidae > Leucoraja > Leucoraja erinaceus. The sequence continues at coordinate 22,985,136 of NC_073401.1, forward strand.
AATGAACAGTCTGCGTTTTCTGCTATATCATACACTCGATGGCAATCGGAGAACCAGCATCAAAATCCCTTGCAGGATCTACAAGAGTCAAGGGTACAAAGAGTCTGACGGCATATCCACACAATTGTGATCAGCTAAGGTGGCAATGGCTCGCTGAACGAGGAATGAACCAGAATACGGTTCTGCTCTTGTGTCTAATTTCGGAGCTGAATCAGACTTGCAACAATCCTCCACGCTTTCGTGCAAAGGGAATTGAAATGCTGCCGTGCGAAGCGTTTAAATTTTGGTTTTAACCTTTTCCCTGACAATTAGTTTTAGCGCTGTTGTAGGGAGCACGTGTAAACCTGTCTAAACGCCACTTCACCCTCATGGTATCATTAAAACGATCAGAAATCAACTTCGCGCAATTTGCCCTAATGGGTATTTGCAATTCCAAAAATATCCCATTTAAATTCACCGACATCCCTTGCCAAATGTTTATTAACTTTCCTTTGGATGTTTCCAATGATTCTATTTGGCCCACTCTCAGAGTTGGTATTCTCCGTGTCCACAATATACTGTAAGTTATCTCATAATTTCCCGAACATTTGTTCAAGTAACGGCAACAGTTTTGGTTTGCATTCCGCTTGTATTGAAGCAAAGTGACCAATAGCAGCAGTCTCATATGGAACCCGCCACTTGAGGATACTTCAAATCAGAGAATCAGTATTCCTGTTAAAGGAGCAGGTTTCATGAACATCAGGGAAGAAAGTGGGAAATAGACTTTCAGATCATTACAGAATTTAACAACTTCGCATTTGAAGCACAGCTGCCAATCTGTGAAGGCGTTAAATTCCACGATGATCAAGACGCCACGGATATAAGAGCGCAGATTTCCCGGAGTGTTGTAGGGATTGAGGTAAAGGATTATTTGAAAAAAAACAAGTTTACGTAGGAGAAACAGGGAACCGCGAATGTTGGCATCTTGAGTACAACACAAAGTGCTGAAGTAATCCAGCGGATCAGACAGCATCTCTGGAGGACAAAGAAAGATGATATTTCCGTTCGGGAAAGTCTCGCAAAGATTCCGACACGAAACATTGCCCATCTATACGTCTACCGGAGATGCTGGCTGGCCCGTTGTGTTCTACTTAGGTCTAATAGGATATTTCTACCGAGGATTTGTGATGGAAAGCAAAACATAAGTTCAACGATTCGTTGTTTCACACCGTGAATACTTTACTTACTGCTTAGATTCAGTTTGGTTCCTCTCCCAAAGGTATATTTACTGTGGTCCCACACAGCACAGTAATAATCGGCCGCGTCCTCCGATTGCACGTTGGTGATGGTTAAATGCATTTGGTTCGTGGATGAGACCACGGATCCCGTGAATCGGTCTGGAATTCCGGTGCCTCTTGAGGTTTCATACCACACCAAGACAGGGCTGCTGTCCGGCTTCTGCCAGTACCAGCTCGTGAAAAAGCTACCGATGCTGCCCCCTGACACTGTACAGGTAATTTTGACGGTTGTTCCCGGCGATTTTGATATAGACGGGACCTGAGTCAAGGTAGTCTCCGCGTTTATAGCTGATAGAAATAACAGATAAATATACAGAACCATTAGAAAAAAAAACACAGCAGAATGTAAAACGATACAGCATTAATTATTCTGCGCTCTACTCACAGTGGAAACAGGTCACCAAGGCGAGAACCCAAACCCATACAGCCATGTTGAAGGTTATAAGGGAATATTTTGCTGCACAAGCGCGGTTTTGAGCCCTTTCCAAGTTTCTCTTTTAAAGTCTTCAGTCACTATTTATTAATTATTCATGCAAATCTTTATCCACGTGACATCGATTCATTGAATTATTGGCTCGGGGTAAAATTATATTTCTGCAACTCCAGCCCTTTGGGAGAAAGAAATATTCATGTTGTTTTAAGTGGGAGGAGAATAGCAGACAACGGTGAACTCAACGGCGGCGGGGGGAGGGGGAGAGAAGCTCTGAGACTCACACGGGAACTGTTGTGTGAGAGCAGGCTCTTATTTACTGAGTAAAAGTGGTCAGCTGTGTTGAATGGTGGCACTGTAGAGACTTTGCACTAATCACCTTAAGCTTCCAAATAGTTATAAAATAATACATTTGTCCTTTTCCTACAAATAATTCGCAGCCGTATAATTAAAGGGGAACATGGAGATGACAGATAAATTAAATGGTAATTTTTCATCGGTCTGCTCCACAGAACATGGACTTAACATCCCAGAAACGGCTGCAGACACGGAAGCAAGAAACAAACTCACAAAAGTTGCAATCATTAGGAAGTCGATAGAGACACGGGCTGACAGGGCGTTAAGATGTATTGTATTGCATTCTGGAGTCTTAATTCATTCCGTTGCAGCGCTGAATTCATTGCTTTGAGTTTTTTTATTTCAAAACTACCATGGACGTTCCTTGGTATTCATTTTTATCCAGAAGGGGAGACAGAAAGTCGTCCACCGCAGGCCAGTTGGTTGCACATCCGTCCTGGAGAAATATTGCAAGCTGTTACCCAATCGATATAAAGGGCACTGACAAAATGATCCAGGTTATCTCGCAAAAGTCAAAATGTTGTTGAGAAAGAGAGATAATTTAGAAATGAGAGCAGAGGGGCTTGGGAGTGCTGGTGCAGGGTGGTGACGTTAATTTACAAGTCGGTAGTAAGGAAAGCATTTCTTTGGAGAGGGCCAGAACACAAAAACAAAATACAAAAACAGGAATGTAATGCTAAGCCTTTATAAGGCACTGGTCCGCCCGCATTTGGAGTGTGGTGAGCAGTTTTCGGCTCCAATCTGAGGAAGGATGAGCTAGCGTTGGAGAGGGTCCAGAGGAGGTTTCCGAGGGTGATTCCAGGGATAATTGGGTTAACATGTGATGAGCGTTTGACGGCACTGTGTCCGTGCTCGCTATATGGTTTATGAGGACGAGAGGGGGGGAGACCTCATTGAAATTAACCGAATCGTGAAAGGCCCGGATAGAGTGGATGTGGAGTGGATGTTTCGACGAGCGGGGGAGCCTAGGACCAGAGGTGAAAGCCTCAGAATAAAAGCACGTCTATTTAGAAAGGACATGGGGAGGAATTCCTTTAGACAGAGGGTGGTGAATCTGTGGAATTCGTTGCCGCAGGGGGATGTGGGAGCCAAGTCGATGGATATTTTTAAGGTGGAGATTGAGTGGTTGTTAATTAGTAACAGTGTTAAGGGTTATGAGAAGAAGTCAGGAGAATGGGGTTGAGAAGAAAAGATAAACCAAGCGTGATAGAATGACGGGGTATAATTGATGGGCCAAATGGCCTAATTCTCCTACAATTTATGAATTCATGAACGATGTTTCACCAATTTAACCAAAGGCTTTGAAGAAGTACAATGACAGGCAGATATAATTTCGAGGAGGCATTTGATAAGGTGATGAATCGAAGGTTGATATGGTAAATAATATGGTAACATTGGGGGTAGGGATATGGATGGAGAACTTGTATGGCAGACAGGAAGCAAAGAATAGGAATTAACGGGTCCTTTTCACAATGGCTGGCAGTGACTAGTGGGGTGCCACAAGGCTCGGTGATGGGACCTCGGTTATTTACAAGATATATTGACGATGATGAAGGAATTAAATGTAACATCTCCATGTTTGCGGATCACACAAAGCTGAGTGGCAGTGTGAGCTGCGAGGAGGATGCTAGGAGGCTGCAGGGTGACCTGGACAAGATTATGCAGTACTTTGTCCATAAATATGCGGTTATCCACTTTGGGGGCAAAAACAAGAAGGCAGATTATAATCGAATGGTGTCAGATTAGGAAAAGGGGAGGGGGGGGGGGCGGTGTGCAACGAGACCTGGGTGTCCTTGAACATCAGTCACAGAAATAAATCATGCAGGTACAGTCGGCAGTGAAGAAAGCAAATGGCACGTTGGCCTTCATAGCGAGAGGATTTGAGTGCAGGAGCATGGAGGACCTACTGCAGTTGTACAGGGCCCTGGTGAGACCACACCTGGAGTATTGTGTGCAGGTTTGGTATCCTAATATGAAGAAGGACATTCTTGCTATTGAAAGAGTGCAACGTAAATTCACCAGATTAATTCCCGGGATGGTGGAACTGACAAATGATTGACAGGGCTTATATGCACTGGAATTTTGAAGGATTTGAAGGGTTCTTATAGAAACATATAAAATTCTTAAGAGGTTGGATACGCTAGATGCAGGGAATATATGCCCGATGTTGGGGGAGACAAGAACCAGGGGTTGCACTTTAAAAAGAAGGGGTAGGGCCTTACTGAAATGCGGAAACACGTTTTTACCCAGAGAGTTGTGACTGTGGTATTCTCTGCCATACAAGTGGAGGCAGTGGAGGCCATTCACTGGATATGTTCAAGAGAGAGAGAGATATAGCTTTTAGGGCTGACGGAATCAAGGGATAGGGGAGAAAGCAGGAACGGGGTACTGATTTTGGACTATCAGCCATGATCATATTGAATGGAGGTGCAGCTCGAAGGGCCGAATGGTCTTCTCCTGCTCCTTTTTACTGAGAGTGCTGGTGTTTATGGAAATCGGAAGAACAGAACATTGGGCGATTAGTTGGAAACATAGAAAACGCATAAACAGGCTAATTTCTGGTTAGAAAGATGCAAAAACTGATGTGCCTCATAGATCACTGCTGGAGCCACAATTCCCAAAAATGTTTACACACAGTCAAAAAAGCTACAAAATGTTGGCTGTTGAATTTGCTAATGACATGAAGCACCAACCAAGGCCGCCGTGCATGTGGATAGTTCCCGTGAATGGGCAAAGGCCTGGCAAATGCGGGATGTGGGAACATGTGGAATGTCAATTTTGGGAGGGTAACTGATATAAAATAATGCTCTTTACAATATAGACACAAAATGCTGGAGTAACTCAGCGGGACGGGCAGCGTCTCTGGAGAGAAGGAATGGGTGACGTTTCGGGTCGAGACCCTTCTTATTTACAGTATGACTTTTTGCAGTGTTTTGAGATGCAGAATTATTTCGGTTCCCTGGTGAGGATACGCAACAAGCTAGAATGAGGTACAACAACTACCTATGAAAGGTAACAGTGTTAGCATCTAACGTCAGAAAAAAAACTAATGCAAAAGAGAGAGGTTGATAGTGCTTCAGTTATACTTCATCGCAGAATCGAGCAGAGTATTGAAATGTAAATGCCTTTGAAGCAATTCAGAAAATGATTACTAATAGACCCATATCTGCAACGAGCGAGTGGTCGACGGTTAGAAGCATGAGAGGTGCTTTAATTGAAGCACGGTGATTATGCGGGGTCTTAACAGCATGTGAAGGGGGAGGACAATTCGTCTGGGGTAATCTAAAACTAAACGTCACCTGTAACACAAAAATCAATGCCTACTTCAAAAATTGAAGAAACAAAACACATCTCTCAGAATGGAGAAAGCCTCATCAATTACGTTTCTGAAAATGTGGTAGACGCAGTCTTTATTTTTTTCCAAAGGTAGAAATATTCCTAATAAACAAGGTGGGGTAGTGATATGTTACCAGGGGTGGCTGGGACTGCAGATCAGAGGTTACAATCAGTTTAGTCACCATTTTACTGTTTGGTGAATTAGCTTCAAGTGACCGAGTGCGGATGGGGAACATCATCTCCTCCCCATTGACCAGCAACACAGTGCATTTCAAGGCTGCGCGCTTTACACCCTGTTCTACTTCCTGTACACACATGGAATGAAGCACAGCTCCAATGTCATCTATTGATCCACCCCAACACCATTCTATTTGGATGAATCATTGCTGGTGCTGCGTCAACATAGAGAAGGGAGACGGAACACTTGGTTGAGTGGTGTCAGAACAACAACCTTTCGCTCCAAAGCAACAAGACGGAACTGGTCGCTGACTTCAGAAAGAGGAAGTCCGGGGACCCCAGGCCAGTTTGTTTTAGTGGAGTAGTTGTGGAGAGGGTTATAACTGATTATAACTAATTCTAGGCATTAACACCGGGCCGAGCAAACAAATGCATCAGCGAATGAGCGCCAATGCCTCTACTTTCAAAGAATTTAAAAAATATATTTGTCTCCAAATACTCCAACAAACATTTACACATCTACTACAGAAAGTACACCACCCGGTTTAAGAACAGCTACTTACCTACAACTATCCAGATTTTGGAAGGACCTACGTACCCCAAATGCTGCCTCGGTAACGCGACACTATGCCCCAAAACTTGTACACTATCGACGTGTTTTTTTATTATTATGCTTTTTATCGCAATCTTGTTTCTTTCTTTCTGATGTACATGTATAACGTATGTATCATTTATTCCTGTGTATTTTCTGTCACAGTCCACGTGCCTGCGATGTTTCTGCAAACAAGAGTTCTCGGTTTAAAATGAGTTGTAATTGGATTTTCTGTTTGTTTCTTCTAAGAGAACAATGTTCAGTTATTTATGTCATGCGTCGTTGTTTAAATCTTTATGACTTTCATTGACACTCAACACCTTGGCAAATTGGATAGATGGAAAACCTGGGGCTAAAATCCTGGGACCAAAACCCACTCAAATGTACAAAATCCTGTTTGCAACTGTCTTCATGTTTGTCAAAAAAAAATATTAAAGTCTCAGATTCAGATTCAGATTCAGATTCAGATTCAGATTCAATTTTAATTGTCATTGTCAGTGTACAGTACAGAGACAACGAAATGCATTTAGCATCTCCCTGGAAGAGCGACATAGCAAACGATTTGAATAAATAATAATAATAGGTGTCCGTGGGGGGGGGGGTGATTGGCAGTCACCGAGGTGCGTTGTTTAGTAGAGTGACAGCCGCCGGAAAGAAGCTGTTCCTCGACCTGCTGGTTCGGCAACGGAGAGACCTGTAGCGCCTCCCGGATGGTAGGAGGGTAAACAGTCCATGGTTGGGGTGAGAGCAGTCCTTGGCGATGCTGAGCGCCCTCCGCAGACAGCGCTTGCTTTGGACAGACTCAATGGAGGGGAGCGAGGAACCGGTGATGCGTTGGGCAATTTTCACCACCCTCTGCAATGCCTTCCGGTCGGAGACAGAGCAGTTGCCATACCATACTGTGATGCAGTTGGTAAGGATGCTCTCGATGGTGCAGCGGTAGAAGTTCACCAGGATCTGAGGAGACAGATGGACCTTCTTCAGTCTCCTCAGGAAGAAGAGACGCTGATGAGCCTTCTTGATCAGAGTAGAGGTATTGTGGGTCCAAGAGAGGTCATCGGAGATGTTGACTCCCAGGAACCTGAAGCTAGAAACACGTTCCACCTCCGTCCCGTTAATGTGGATGGGGGTGTGCGTGCCGCCTCTGGACTTCCTGAAGTCTACAATGAGCTCCTTGGACTTCTTGGAGTTAAGGGCCAGGTTGTTGTCAGCGCACCATGCTGCTAAGTGCTGGACCTCCTCCCTGTAGGCCAGCTCATCGTTGTTGCGGATGAGGCCAATCACCGTTGTATCATCTGCATACTTGATGATGGTGTTAGTACCATGTACAGGTGTGCAGTCATAGGTGAAGAGGGAGTAGAGGAGGGGGCTCAGCACACAGCCCTGTGGAACGCCGGTGTTCAGGGTGAGGGTTGAAGAGGTGTGCTTGTCTAACCTCACAGACTGGGGTCTGTTGGTTAGAAAGTCCAGTATCCAGTTGCAGAGGGAGGGGTCGATGCCCAGGTTACCGAGTTTGGTGATCAGTTTTGATGGTATAATGTCTCCATCTCCGGAACGTTCCCATTATTCACATTCAGTATGCACGAGCATTTTGGCCAATGATTTAATTCTCCTCTATCCCCATAACTAGTTGTGTTCTGTACCAATAGCAATATATTCACATCAACAATCATGATGGAATAGCGGCTTACACGCAGGTGAGGGAGAGAGTATTCAGCGAGCATTTCAAACTTCAATATGACAGGAGAATGAGTAGGTAAATGATGGATGAAATCTATCACAGAGAAGTATGAGCTTGTATAGTTTGCCTCGTGTGTGGAGGGGAGGGGGAGGGGGAGGCAATGTGGGTTCAAAGTTCGCAGGAACCGAGGGACTTTGTGTTCATGAGCACACATCTGCCAAGGTAGAAAGATATATCGCGAGAGTAGACAATAGACTACAGACAATTGGTGCAGGAGGAGGCCATTCGGCCCTTCGCGCCAGCACCGCCATTCAATGGCGGATCATCCCCAATCAGTACCCCATTCCTGCCTTCTCCCCATATCCCCTGACTCCGCTATTTTTAAGAGCCCTATCTAGCTCTCTCTTGAAAGCATCCAGAGAACCTGCCTCCATCGCCCTCTGAGGCAGAGAATTCCACACTCACCACTCTCTGTGAGAAAAAGTATTTCCTCTTCTCCGTTCTAAATGGCTTAGTCCTTATTCTTAAACTGTGGTCCCTGGTTCTGGACTCCTCCAACATCGGGAAGCTGTTTTTTGCCTCTCGCATGTCCAAACCCTTAACAATCGTATATGTTTCAATGAGATATCCCCTCATCCTTCTAAACTTCAGAGTGTACAAGCCTAGATGCTCTATTCTCTCAGCATATGACAGAGTAGTGAGCAAAAACCTGTGATATATGTGGGGTTTCAAAGAATGAAGTATCGAGTAAGCGGAGAGGTTAGCTCTCAAGCTTTGGTTAAACCGTGGCTGAATCGGAAAACTGTGAAAGAAGAATATTTTTATGCAGTGAAAGATTCCTCCTATTCGCTCCCTGCAAAGGTGAAGGAAGTGAAGATAAGCAATGGTTTCAAACCGAAATCACATCACTACGAACGCAGAGGCCTGGGCCACATAACCAGACATATTTCAACAGGGAAGATGTGGAATATAAATTCTGTTAAATGTCTGTAATCTTTCAAAAAAAAACATCAAGTCAAGTCAAGTCAAGTTTATTTGTCACATACACATACGAGATGTGCAGTGAAATGAAAGTGGCAATGCTCGCGGACTTTTGTGCAAAAGACAAACAACCAAACAAACTATAAACACTATCATAACACACATATTCTTTTACATAATAAATAATGGAAGAAAAAACGTTCAGTAGAATTAGTCCCTGGTGAGATAGGCGTTTACAGTCCGAATGGCCTCTGGGAAGAAACTCCTTCTCAACCTCTCCGTTCTCACCGCATGGCAACGGCGGCGTTTGCCTGACCGTAGCAGCTGGAACAGTCCGTTGCAGGGGTGGAAGGGGTCTCTCATGATATTGTTGGCTCTGGAGTTGCACCTCCTGATGTATAGTTCCTGCAGGGGGGCAAGTGAAGTTCCCATAGTGCGTTGAACGCACTACTCTCTGCAGAGCCTTCTTGTCCTTGGCAGAGCAATTCCCAAACCAGATGGTAATGTTCCCGGACAAGATGCTTTCCACCGCCGCTGCGTAGAAGCACTGGAGGATCCTCGGAGACACTCTGAATTTCCTCAATTGCCTGAGGTGGTAAAGGCGCTGCCTTGCCTTACTCACGAGTGCTGAGGCGTGTGATGCCCATGTCATATCCTCGGAGATGTGGACTCCCAGATATTTAAAACAGCTCACCCTATCCACAGGATCCCCATTTATACTCAATGGAGTGTACATCCTCGGATGCTGTGCCCTCCTAAAGTCCATGATCAGCTCCTTCGTTTTTTTTTTGATGTTCATGGTGTATGATTGATTATTACAATACAACTGGATCCCAAATATATCATTCAAGGGGAAAATAATCCAATTATTGCTGGTCTGGCCTGTACGTGACCTCAGACACAATATTGCGTTTGACCCATTTCAGAATTGGCCGTGTTGAGCTTCATCACAGATGTAAGGTACGGCAGCGCCATCTACCGTTATAATCGGAGACTGCATCAGTATCTTCTGCCCACGCGGTCAAAAGCAAAGATGTCAAAAGGTCGATTTCTATTACCGCCTTTACTCAGTGCGAGCTGCTTGTATGTTATTTTATCCAAACTCTTTTTTTTAAGACTATGTCACTATAAATTGCACATAAGAGGAAAAATATTTTGTGTTTGTTTCTCCAAGTGCAATTGAGCATTCAGTAACTTTATTGACTCCGTCTTTTTTTACTGTCATGTATCAAAAGTTAAAGCCGCTCCTCAATTAGTATATTCGCATCCACACCCATAATCGCCAAATGAGTAGGCATTAGATGGGTTTATGGGCTTGCACATTATCGTAATATTGCTACATGTATGTATGTAGTTTGTTTTGTTTTGTTTTGTTGTGCTATTCTTATAACAAATGTAATGCACTTTGGCCAACGAGAGTTGTTTTTTAAATGTGCTATATCAATAAATGTGACTTGACTTGACTTGACAATGATAATTGACCATTTGTCCCATCTCCGCAATCAATGAACATTATTTCATAACCGATGCAATGCTGCCACCTAATGTTGCAAGACTGCACGGCACAGAGACGAACATTTGGGCAATACCAGCATTTACTCATCAAGCAGTTTGCATTTGCCTCCCCATAAATGACAAGACCTGCAAATGTCCCAAAGGTGCTGCAGATGATGTCACTATTTTTGGATTGGTTCAGCATCTAAGAGCAAGATAACTGCAGGGACCACAGAACATCGTCGAATGCAGCGCCACATCATGCAGGATAAAAATTTACATCTTGTGTTATTGTGGGCGGCCAGACAACTTTATTTTACGGTACAGAGATTAGTGCTCCTGCTCACCAGCCCCCGCATTCCTCTGCCAACTGGGCTTCTTTATGTACAGGTCCCGATCATTCCTGTAGATCCGCTGTCAGCATGTGTCACTTGGAGTTATTCAGTAGGGAAACTGCCCTTCGGCCCAACAAGTCCCACCTGCCCGCGTTAGGCCCGTATCCCTCTAAACCTTTCCTATCAATGTACGTGTCCAAATGTTTATTAAATATTGTTATAGTACCTGTTTGAACTACCTCTTGTGGCAGCTCGTTCCACATACCAATCTCTGTGCGAAAATGCTGCGCCTCGGGTTCCTATTAAATCATTCATCTCTCACCTTAAACCTACTCTGTTACCCAGAGTAGCAGAATCAAGAACCAGCGGTTGTGAACTGCGATCCATCCACTTGTGATCATATAAGCATTGGAATTGTTCCCAATTATATTGTTATTTACGAATGATCTGCATTAAAAGAAATGCAATTTCATAAACCTTCCAATCATTTATTTACGTAATATTATGTGAGACATGTACTACCGTTTCTTATGTGAAATTACATTTAACCGGGGATGAGAGATATTTCCCTCTGGGTTTTCTTCCTGATGTCAACCAAATTGCAGAACAAATGAGAATTTGCACGAGAGCTCCCAGGTTGTTCCACAGACTTATGAGTTGTACATGCAGTATATGATGGATATAACAACTGGTGAAATTTACTAAAATATAGTAATGCAATTGAATATATAGCAGAGTAGCTTGCAGTCGAAGCAACTTTAAAATATATAGTTCTATAATTCGATTCTCGCCTAATTTCATTGAAATCCCCATTACTCATTTCATCAGACTACCTACCTCAATAGGAGGACATTTTGTAATAAATAACTGATCAGACACAAAGAATATATCAACTGGAATGTGCAGAAGGACTCAAATTCTTGACCTAAAAGCATCCCTGGACTTAACTATTTTTATTATTGGCGTCAGTCTTCACCTGGCAAATCCCAAATCTCTGGAATTTCACCCCAACGTATCTTCATCTCACTACTTTGTACTCCTCCTTGTAGCTGACCTCAAAATCATCTATGTTGGCCACATTTTAGACCCCTGCTCTTTTTTTTAAATTAGGAAGTGAAATGTCCTTCTCAAACTGTTGCAGTTCTCTACATGTGGATATCTACATATTTAAAATGTGCATTATTGGATTCAGGTTATAGATCTGATTTGACACCATTGGAAGTGGTGTTTTACAGTTTTAACGTGTAATTGTCCACTCCTTGATGCCTGGTCTGACCAACCTACTTCCACAAGTGTACCAGAACCAACATAATCTCACCAAACACAGCCGGGTCGTAGAAGAGCCTCTAATTGATGTGAACATTAAAGGAATTGAACAACGGGATGAGTTTCAGGATCCCAGGAAAGAACCATCGACGGATCTGCCACTGGCGAGCACCAATGGTTCTAGAGTAGGGAAGAGATGTCATTTGGCGAATAGGGGTTTGTGGGGGAGGGATTATTAGCAAGATTAATGTCCCTTGTCATTTCTGTGTGTACGTAAATAAACCACGTGGCGCCGCGGAGATGTGACGGCAGGAGCTTGCTGGGCCAAATATCCAAGCTCGTATGGAGGTTGAGGAATACCCCGTTGATGAAACACTAAACTCTGACCAGTATTCCCAAAATACCCGTCGCCCATCAAACGCAAAGGAAGCCTCGCGGGGGGTAGGGAAATGGGGACAAAGCATGGATATGTTCGACTTGCAACTGGGTGTAGGATATCAATGTAGATCTTCAAAACATCATAGATCTTTCTCTTTATAGTAAATAGGACTGGTCTAGTTGTAGACCGGGAATTAATTCTGAGGTACCGACATGCATCAGGAAGACCACTATCACCTCGATGCCAAAGAAAATCGAAACCTCATGCCTTAATGACTACCGTCCACATGTCTTGACATCCACCATTACGAATTGCTTTTAGAGCAGCCAGATTAAGCCTACCAAGCAGCCTTGATATACAGCAGTTCGTCTAATTCCACAACAGGTCCACTGCTGATGCCATCTCTCTCGCCCTACACTTGCCCTTAGAACATCTGGATGAGACGAGCACCTACATCATATACCAGAGCCCTACTTTCTATACCATTATCATAAGCAAGCTCATCTCCAAACTAATGGAACGGAATCAGCACTCCCCACTTCAATCGGTCTTCGTCTTCCTGACCAGCAGACCACAATCTGTGAGGATAGGTGACCAATCATCCACTACCATAATCCTCAACACTGATGCCCCATAAGGATGAGTTCTCAGCCCCCCCCCCCCCCCCCCCGCTACACTACACTACACTGCACTGCATACACCTAGTTATACACTACACTACACTACACTGCACTACACTACACTACACTACACTACACTACACTACACTACACTACACTACACTACACTACACTATACTGCACTGCACACTACACTACACTACACTACACTACACTACACTACACTACACTACACTACACTACACTGCACACTACACTACACTACACTGCACTGCACTACACTACACTGCACTACACTGCACTGCACTGCACTACACTACACTACACTACACTACACTGCATTACACTGCACTACACTACACTGCTACACTGCACTACACTGCACTACACTACACTGCACTACACTACACTACACTGCACTACACTACACTGCACTACACACTACACTACACTACACTACACTACACTACACTACACTACACACACACTACACAACACTGCACTGCACTGCACTACACTACACTACACTACACTACACTACACTACACTACACTGCACTACACTGCACTACACTGCACTACACTACACTACACTACACTACACACTGCACTACACTACACTACACTACACTACACTACACTACACTACACTACACTACACTGCACTACACTACACTGCACTACACTGCACTACACTACACTGCACTACACTGCACTACACTACACTACACTACACTACACTGCACTACACTGCACTACACTACACTGCACTACACTGCACTACACTGCACTGCACTGCACTACACTGCACTACACTACACTGCACTACACTACACTACACTACACTGCACTGCACTACACTACACTACACTACACTACACTACACTACACTGCACTACACTACACTGCACTACACTGCACTACACTACACTACACACTACACTACACTACACTACACTACACTGCACTGCACTACACTACACTGCACTACACTACACTACACTACACTACACTACACTGCACTACACTACACAGCACTACACTGCACAGCCAAACACCAATCCAACTCAATTTACAATTGCCAAGACATTACCACCATAGTGGACCGGATATCAAATAATGACCAGACGGAATACAGGAAGGAGATTGAGAACATTGTAACCTGGTGCCAAGGCAACAATGTTTCCCTCGATGTCAGCAAGATAAAGGAGATTGTAATTGACTTCAGGAAGCGAAGAAGCACACACACACACTCACACTCACACTCACACACACACACACACCAGTATACATTGACAGCGCCGAAGTAGAGATGGTTCCAAGCTTCAAGTTCATAGGAATAAATATCACCAGCAATGTGTGCTGGACCAGTCACATAGCAGCTATGGGCACGAAAGCAGGCCAGCGCTTCAACTTCCTTAGAAGGCTTTAGGAGGTTCGGCATGTCCCCAACCAAACCCCAAAGACCAGTCTCACCCCGGACAACCCCTCTTCCCGTCTCTCTCATCAGGCAAGACGTACAGACGTGTGAAAACGCATACCTCCAGATGCAGGGCCTGTTTCTTCCTGGAACACCGGGATCAGAAGGACACTACTTCAGAGAGACACAAAATGCTGGAGTAACTCAGTGGGACAGGCAGCATCTCTGCCCCGCTGAGTTACTCCAGCAGTTTCTGTCTATCTTCTGTTTAAACCCGCATCTGCAGTTTCCTCCGACTCTACGACTGAATTGGATTTGATCAAATTAAGATTTGTTCGCTGATCACTGATAGCCTTTGTTTCGCTGAATTCATTTTACACATTTAACTTATTAGATTGTCTCCTCTTATTTTCAGCGTAGGCTGGTTTGAACAAAATCACACCTTAAATGCCAAGCGCAGCAATGCTCGAGTTAAGGTGTTGGTTTTCGGCGCAGAGGCGAGGCGTTCTGATAACACTTGGTTCTGCGTTTCTGCTTCTATTGGGCGACAGCTATTTTCAGAACCCACAGCGGCATGGCTCTGCAGAGCATCGAGTTCTGCACAGCCCACATCCGGCCGAACTGTGAAAGGGGAACAGTAACCGGTCGCTTCAAACTCTTGTCCTCCAGAGATGTTGCCTGACCCACTGAGTTACTCCAACACTCTGTGACGTTTTTTTGTAAACTAGCATCTTCAGTTCCTTGTGTCTGCAAAAAAACTATGGTAGGTACACAAAAATGCTGGAGAAACTCAGCGGGTGTAGCAGCAACTATGGAGCGAAGGAAATAGGCAACGTTTCGGGCCGAAACCCTTCTTCAGACTCCAGTCTTCAAACTCTGTTAGTTCTAGCAAACCACCGCTAATGCAAACCTGTCTGCCCGCAGTAGCGTCTCGTAAACATGAAGTTCGTTACATTTATATATGTTGATATCTGGACTTTCTGCACTGCCTGGTCACTGATTGTTACTGACGGAATGCTGGTTTACCAGACTCCGAGTAAACTCACAGTGTCTGAAGGAGGAACAGCGAAGCTGAACTGTAACGTTTCTATTGATAAAATCAACGACTTGGTAATCAATTGGTTTCGTGAATCAAGCAATGCAAGTAATGAGACCTACGTAATTTACATGAACAAATCCAAAGTACTCCGTTCCTTCGAGCTAGAATTTACTAGGGACCAACATTTATACAGAAGCCAATTATCGATAAAAAATCTTCAGCAAGAAGACAGCGGCACATATTACTGTGAATTGATTACGTTGAGTCCGCCCTCCACTCGGGGCTTCAACGGCAACGGAAGCCTATTGATGGTAACAGGTAGGATTATGCAATTATTCATAATTAAATTCAAATTAAATCAATTGAACAGCAGCCTTCAGTTCCTGATCCTAGCAAAACAACCTGGACACAGATGCCACTGGGCAACAGCAGCGGCTCGCGATTTAGGTGGGGGGGGGGGGGGGGGGGGGGGGGGGGGGGGTGTGAGTGTCAGCGGATTGTTGCTCCCTAATTACCTAGTTACTGAATTTCGTGAAATTAACTCTCTTGGGCGTTGTGAGTACCCGAGTGTGGGAAGATGTTGGTGGGATTGTCCTCGAGGGTGAAATGTACTGGTGAACATTAAACACTAAGCAGCATTTGCAAAATAGATGTCCCCACAAAAAGAAATATAGACTTCGAAGGAGATAGAAAGAAAAAATGGAAACAACATGTGGAAATGTTCGTCTTGCAACTGATTTAGAAGATCAATGTAGATAATCTCAAAATATTCTGCTTCACGTCGACTTCATTTGATAGTTGCCATTTGTGTAATTGTACACCCGAGTATAGTTAAACGCATCATTTTGTAACCTAAATATTGTTACCTGATCGGTAGATATACAAACGGGTGAGCAACGTTTCTATGACAGTTATATTGAATTAGAGTTTGGCATCATGTTTTTGATCAGTGTGAGAATTCAGAAGTATTAAAGCTGCTCTGTTTGTGCTTTGAGAGGGGAAAGTTTAAAGTTGATGTGAGCGGTAAAAAAAAAGTTACAGAGGGCGGGGAGTGCCTGGAACGACGGGTATGGTGGAACGACGGAAATTGTGCGGAAAGGCACATGGATAAGCATGGAAAGGAGGGATATGGATTGTGTGCAAGCAAATAAGGGTCGGTGTCATGTTCGGCACATACGATGTAGGCCGAGAGGGCTGTTCAGGTCCTGTATTGTCCTGTTTTAAATAAAGTTAACGATGTTGGTGATTGCAGATCAGACCACATCTATATATCTGTAACTTGGACTGACATGGTTCCCGACCCGAGATCATTTGTTATCGAGAATGAGAACCTTCAAATCTCTATATAAAAAAATAAAACACAGTATAGTTGAACCATTTTGATTTTACTCGGATTGTTGCAGTTGAATTTTTGATTTTCAAAAAGTCACTGCACAGCTTATTCAAGAAAAGTAATGCAACCGCAAACGTTATGCCCCTGTCCCACTTAGGAATCCTGAACGGAAACCTCTGGAGACTTTGTGCCCCACGCAAGGTTTCCGTGCGGTTCCCGGAGGTTGCAGGTGGTTGCCGGAGGTTGCAGGTAGTGGAAGCAGGTAGGGAGACTGACAAAAACCTCCGGGAACCGTTCCGTTCAGGTTTCCTAAGTGGGATAGGGGCATTAGTAATTACACAAATCGGGTGATCTTGCTCTATGATAATTTTGTACAAAATATTGCAGATGCAGAAAATGTTGGAAATGCTCAGCAGGTCAGGAAGCAACTTTGGCTAAATTCTACACGTTTTGATTCACAATTCACCTGAATTCCATAACTGGTGCATTGTAAAATATTGTCAACTTCTAGTTCCACGTGAAGACTCCGAGCCTTCGGCAGCCAATTTTACATCGGCGGGAACTGAGGTTATCCATTTTGGTGGCAAAAACAGGAAAGCAGACTATTATCTAAATGGTGGCCGATTGGGAAAGGGGGAGATGCAGCGAGACCTGGGTGTCATGGTACACCAGTCATTGAAGGTAGGCATGCAGGTGCAGCAGGCAGGAAAGAAAGCGAATGGTATGTTAGCTTTCATTGCAAAAGGATTTGAGTATAGGAGCAGAGAGGTTCTACTGCAGTTGTACAGGGTCTTGGTGAGACCATACCTGGAGTATTGCGTACAGTTTTGGTCTCCAAATCTGAGGAAGGACATTATTGCCATAGAGGGAGTGCAGAGACGGTTCACCAGACTGATTCCTGGGATGTCAGAACTGTCTTATGAAGAAAGACTGGATAGACTTGGTTTATACTCTCTAGAATTTAGGAGATTGAGAGGGGATCTTATAGAAACTTACAAAATTCTTAAGGGGTTGGACAGGCTAGATGCAGGAAGATTGTTCCCGATGTTAGGGAAGTCCAGGACAAGGGGTCATAGCTTAAGGATAAAGGGGAAATCCTTTAAAACCGAGATGAGAAGAACTTTTTTCACGCAGAGAGTGGTGAATCTCTGGAACTCTCTGCCACAGAGGGTAGTTGAGGCCACTTCATTGGCTATATTTAAGAGGGAGTTAGATGTGGCCCTTGTGGCTAAGGGGATCAGGGGGTATGGAGAGAAGGCAGGTACGGGATACTGAGTTGGATGATCAGCCATGATCATATTGAATGGCGGTGCAGGCTCGAAGGGCTGAATGGCCTACTCCTGCACCTAATTTCTATGTTTCTATGTTTCTAACTCCCAGTTTTAAACACTGACGGTCAAATGTGTTTTGCGATATCAGTTGATCAATTTTCTACATCAAGAAACTCATCTTTCCGCTGTCTTTAAAAAATATATCAACTTGTGGAATATAAATGGAAAGCACTTCCGCCGAGAAGCGAAACGGCCGAATATAACGAGAAAATACTAAACCTCGGCATTTTAAGTTTGATTACATATATAATATTGTAAAGGATCTCAAAACGATGCAGGTGTAGTGGGTCAACTCTCCGGGAGCGCGCATAGTACTCCTTTACTTTTCAGTAACACGTGCCAATTATAGTTTCCTAACAATATTAACACTGATATTTGTACACTTCTTTCAAAGTTTACCGGAAAGAACTACATTCGTGGCTTTATCCGCTGATTTGCCTCCTGATATTTGTCATTATTTTCATAGCGGTACGCTGTTGGAAGGTAAAACGTGAGTATCAAGCTTTCACCGCCAACTTAAGAGGCTTACGTCAATTTTCCGCTGTAAATAACGAATATACTCTGAATATATAATATTCATCAACAAATTATTACGGTAACATTGACAGTGTTGGCGATCAATTTCAAACAGGGAAATGCATCATAGAAGTGTACAGCAATGAGTACCCAATTTGGCCCATCGTATGTGTACAACAATGTGCTCAAATATGGCAACTAAAATGCGTGAAAGTGTGTATCATGCGTGAAAGCGTGTCCCCTCCTCTGCAATATTTGCAATCTATATAAAATAATCAGATGTTTGTGCTAAAAGGACACAATGTGATGGAGTAACTCAGTGGATCAAAGCAGCATCTCTGAAGAACATGGATAGGTGACGTTTCGGGTTGGGACCCTTCTTCAGACTGACTGTAGGAGAGGGGGAAGCAGGAAGAGAGGGGAGACGGGACAAAGCATTTGCAGGGTGGAGGCACGGCTTGATACCTGGTAGGAACAAAGGCCGAGGATTAGAATAGAAAGTGTGAGTAGAACAGATTGAAGAGTTGCGAATTGTGAAGACAGAGGAAATAATGTACAAGGAGGGAGAGGGGGAGGAGAAAAATAGATGTGGGACCAGGTGGGGTACAGTAGAGGTGTGGGAAGAGAAGGGGGAGGCGGCTCTGACCTCCCTACCATCGAGGGGATCTATCGCAGTCGCTGCCTCAAAAAGGCTGGCAGCATCATCAAGGACCCACGTCATCCTGGCCACACACTCATCTCCCCGCTACCGTCAGGTAGAAGGTACAGGAGTCTGAAGACTGCAACGTCCAGATTCAGAAACAGCTCCTACCCACAGCCATCAGGCTATTGAACTCAACTCAAACAAAACTCTGAACATTAATAGCAAATTATCTGTTTATTTGCACTTTATCTGTTTTATTTATTCATGTATGTATATATTTATACAATGGTATATGGACACACTGATCTGTTCTGTATTCATGCCTTCTATATTCTGTTGTGCTGAAGCAAAGCAAGAATTTCATTGTCCTATCTGGGACACATGACAATAAACTCTATTAACCATATAATAACCATATAACCATATAACAATTACAGCACGGAAACAGGCCATCTCGACCCTTCTAGTCCGTGCCGAACACATAATCTCCCCTAGTCCCATATACCTGCGCTCAGACCATAACCCTCCATTCCCTTCCCATCCATATAACTATCCAATTTATTTTTAAATGATAAAAACGAACCTGCCTCCACCACCTTCACTGGAAGCTCATTCCACACAGCTACCACTCTCTGAGTAAAGAAGTTCCCCCTCATGTTACCCCTAAACTTCAGTCCTTAATTCTCATGTCATGTCCCCTTGTTTGAATCTTCCCTACTCTCAGTGGGAAAAGCTTTTCCACGTCAACTCTGTCTATCCCTCTCATCATTTTAAAAACCTCTATCAAATCCCCCCTTAACTTTCTGCGCTCCAAAGAATAAAGCCCTAACTTGTTCAACCTTTCTCTGAAACTTAGTTGCTGAAACCCAGGCAACATTCTAGTAAATCTATTGAATCTTGAATCTTGAAAGGGTAATTACCTTGGATAATTCTATGTTCATAGTGTTCTCCAGAGATGCTGCTTGTCCCGCTGAATTAGTCCAGCAGTTTGTGTAAAACAGCACCTGTAGTTCCTTGTGATTATATTTACAGCCTTGACACAATGATAACATGTCACTTGAAATAATGCTTGGTTATTTTGTAATTATAGAAAAACGGTTAATGGTGCACAGTGATTCGACTCCTGGAACAGTACTGGAGGTAGTGTAACTGCACAATTTACGTCCCTTTACGCACCATATGTTATTAGTGCAAACAAATGACATGTACTTTCCAAAAGGTGTTTAATCGTTGTTTTTTCCCCCACTGTTTTAGTTGTTCTCCATAATTTTTAGGAACATGACACTTTGATTCAAAGTAGTGTAATGTTCAAGTCAAATTCAAAGCATCCACTGCTTATCGCTGCGCCTTGCGAAGTTCCATGGTCAGCGATCACATCTGATTAGAGAAAAGGCCATTGAAAAATCAGACAAGCAACTAGACTGGGCAAGCCATATTCGCGACATTAGTATTGGAAAAAATAAATGTTGAGGATACAACGAGGTGTTAGAATCTATTCGACCTTGGTTTGTGCAAAGAGAAAAGAGTAATTGATATTCTGGTAATTAAGGTATTTAGGGGAAAGCAGCGATAAAATGGCAGAAATTTACATGCGGAATGAAAATAATTGTTCCATTTGATAACATGATATTATATTTAAACAAAGCAAACTGTGAAGGTACGAATTCTAACTTTTCTCTCATAGATTGTGAACAATTTATCTTGATATAACCGTGCACAGTTCCTATAACCGTGCATAGTTCCTTGAAGGTGGAATCTCATATAGATAGGGTGGTAAAGAAAGCTTTTGGTATGCTAGCCTTTATAAATCAGAGCATGGAGTATAGAAGCTGGGATGTAATGTCAACATTGTACAAGGCATTGGTGAGACCAAATCTGGAGTATGGTGTACAATGTATTTTCCCCCATTATAGGAAGGATGTCAACTGGGTTACTAGAATGTTGCCTGGGTTTCAACAACTAAGTTACAGAGATAGGTTGAATAAGTTAGGTCTTTATTCTCTGGAGCGCAGAAGGTTAAGGGGGGACCTGATAGAGGTCTTTAAAATGCTGAGAGGGATAGACAGAGTTGATGTGGACAAGATTTTCCCTTTGAGAATAGGGAAGATTCAAACAAGAGGACATGACTTCAGAATTAAGGGACAGAAGTTTAGGGGTAATATGAGGGGGAACGTCTTTACTCAGAGAGTGGTAGCGGTGTGGAATGAGCTTCCAGTGGAAGTGGTGGAGGCAGGTTCATTGGTATCATTTAAAAATAAATTGGATAGGCATATGGATGAGAAGGGAATGGAGGGTTATGGTATGAGTGCAGGCAGGTGGGACTAAGGGGAAAAAACATTTGTTCGGCACGGACTTGTAGGGCCGAGATGGCCTGTTTCCGTGCTGTAATTGTTATATGGTTATATGGTTATATGATTCAACATTTATCTTGGTCCTCCAGAACAAGGGGTCACGGTTTGAGGATAAGGGGGAAATCTTTTAGGACCGAGATGAGAAAAACATTTTTCACACAGAGAGTGGAGAATCTCTGGAATTCTCTGCCACAGAAGGTAGTTCATTGGCTATATTTAAGAGGGAGTTAGATGTGGCCATTGTGGCTAAAGGTGTCAGGGGGTATGGAGAGAAGGCAGGTACAGGATACTGAGTTGGATGATCAGCCATGATCATATTGAATGGCGGTGCAGGCTCGAAGGGCCGAATGACCTACTCCTGCACCTATTTTCTATGTTTCCATGTTTCTATGTAGTTATTGAGTTTCGTGAAGTTAACTCTCTTGTTTCCCAAAGGATAATTCAGGACCTGGTGTATATACGAATACGTCTTCTACAACATACGCGGAAATACGTCAGATTGCAGATTTACAGGTCGTTTATTCCGATCTTGCGACGGTAAAGGCCACCAATAATTCTACAGAGCAGGTATGCTGTAAAAACAAAACAAAAAAAGTGCATTTCAAACTACATGACAATGTATTCGGGCAGACATCCAACGACACGGGCTGTACTGGAAAACAAACAATTAAAGATAATTGTCCCAAGGGAAGTCCTAGTCCAACCCCAATGGCTCCAAGAGAGTCGCTGCCTCGCGGCTCCAGCAACTCCGGTGCAACTGCAGAAGGGTCTCGACGCGAAACGTCACCCATTCCTTCTCTCCAGAGATGCTGTCTGTCCCGCTGAGTTACTCCAGCTTTTTGTGTCTCACTCCTGAGCAACACTGCTGTCCACGCTGCATGTGAGGACTTTTCCCCATTCTCCCCAAGAAGGCAAAGGATTCCCCCAGGTGCTCCCACCCAGATCCCAAGGATTCCAGTGCCGCTGTAGATTACCCCCAGTTTGCAGGTGAGTGGTAGAATCTGGGAGGGAGGGACGTTGATTGGAATGCGGGAAGAAAATGCCACTGAGAAATTAGCGGTGGGATGGGTTTACTCAGTGAGCCCCCATCTTCTCGATGAACTGAAATATGGCGTTGTGAAATATAATCTATAATTAATGAGAAAAGGGCAGACCTATTTTAAAGCTAACATTGACATAAAGTTAACATTGTTTGAAAACCTGCTTACCGCGACATTACAGGTTAAAGTCAAGTGGATTTACTGCAATGTGTAGAGTAATTACTAACATCATAAATGTAAACATTCTAAGGACAATTAATCTGCTATCTATATTTCCTATATTTCCAGGCACAATATTCAATTCTGAAATTTTGCAAAGCCAGCCCCCAAACACAGAGATGCGATGGAGAGCAAGTACCTGTCGTTTATTCTCAGCCGCAGTTTAAAGGAAAAATCTAGGCTAGTTGTGACAACCTGCATCCAGTAACTGTAAATCGCAGTCACTGTGACTGTTGGTCGCCGTCTCCGACAAAACTTTCACCACCGAAGCAAAATAGTATGGATGCCGAAATCTGCAGTTAGAAATAGCTGAAGGCGGGTAGCGGATTCGTTGGAACCTGCGGGTTTAGAAATTGAACCTCGCTGTAAGTTACCTTGCTGTGTGAGCCGTCATGTTATTCAGGACATCCTCTGCCAATCCTTCGCTGTTTCCCGTCGCCGTTATTTTGATCTGTAATTCATTTAAATCTGCCTTTCAGTACTGATAAAAGATCAAAAGTTTCAGTGTTCCTGTTTTGTGTCTCACTGCAAATATTGTGATTGACTTGAACATGTCCAGTATTTTCTGTTATTTTTAATTAAATCGGTAAAGTGGCTCACACTGGTCCGGGAAACCACTGATGAGCTTTGCATGACCAGTTCTCAGCGACATGACTGAACATCTGAGGAACTTGAGGTGCCGAGATTAAAGATCACCTGAGAGAGAGACTTGTATCGACTGTGGCCGCGCTTCTACACGGAGGCATTGCTGTCTTGTGATTCACCCCATGAATCAAAGAGCAACAACATTAGTGTAAATTAAACATCACCTTGCCCTTCGGATAGTGAGCTCTGAGCTGACGCTATAGTTACGCTCCCAACTGAGAGAGAATTTATTAAAATCAAAACAAAACCTGCAGATGCTGCAAATCTGAAACAAAAACATAATCTCCTGCGGGGCGGGGGGGTCGTAGTCTGTAGAAAGAAAAATCTTCCGGGCTTGCGATCCTTCGCCAGAACTGGGGAAGAGAGAGGTGCAAGTTAGTTTTCACTGGAAGAGCAGCCGAGGGGATGAGGAGTAGGGGGGGTCCAGACCCGAAATATCACCCATCCTTTATCTCCTTGATGCTGCTTGACCCGCTGCGTTAATGCAGCAGGAGGATAGCGAGTCCTTCTGAAGACTGGTCTGGAAATGCAGTCTATTCCAAAGATCCTATTGCGATAGGATCACCGCTATGGGATGTTTGGTCTGCTCCCCGCCTTAAAAGGTAAAATGAAAGGACGCGTGCCATTGCCATCCTCTCCTGATGACTGGCCCACACATCCACCAACGTTACAGTTTTAGCCTTAAGGACCAACAACCCGAGACAGAAATGCGCCGGCACTTACTGAGAGAGATGAAGCCCAACGAGCCGCGACACCTCCTTCGCCGTGAAACTGCTGCAGGTTCACCATCAGTTTGAACATTATTCGCGTCTCCACCATTCCTAGCTTTTCAGACGCTGATGCCCTCCGATTACTTTCACATTAACACCACACTCTCACGCTGGCACGCCTGCAGAAAGGAACATTCAAGGAGTGATTTAAGTGATGATGCATATTCAGCCTCTGTGTTGGCGTACCAAATAGATAGGATCTGTCTGTACCAGATAGGATCTTTGGTACAGACAGCAGTGTCTGGATGCATCATCCTCCGTTACAGGCCACACAGCTGCCCACACAGTTTACCGCGCAACGCCTGCGAATGGTTTCTCGCTGCACGGTTATTAGCGCCACTCGGCTCTGACTCTGAATAAATCAATCGTTTTCCTGATGCACGGCGGAATTGGCTCCACTCCTGATCTTGGATCGTGTGAGTATCCTCCGGGTGTTCGGGTTCCCTCCCACATTCCCAAAAACGTGTAAATTTGTGGATTAATTTGGCTACTCTAAATGGTCCCTAATGAGCATATGAAATCTGGGAGGGGTGGGGTGGGTTGGGGGAGGTGATATGAGAATGTAGGGAAAACAAAAAAAGGTTGTCTTATTATAGGACATGGGGAAGATTATTAACTGGACATTATCACGTTGCACACAAAGGAGAGTGTAAAGGACGTTCTCTCAGATTATTATCTAAGTGGTGTCAAATTGGGAAAAGGGGAAGTACAACGGGATCTGGGTGTCCTTGTTCATCAGTCAATGAAAGTAAGCATGCAGGTACAGCAGGCAGTGAAGAAAGCGAATGGCATGTTGGCCTTCATAACAAGAGAAGTTGAGCATAGGAGCAAAGAGGTCCTTCTGCAGTTGTACAGGACCCTAGTGAGACCACACCTGGAGTATTGTGTGCAGTTTTGGTCCCCTAATTTGAGGAAGGACATTCTTGCTATTGAGGGAGTTCCGCGTAGATGTACAAGGTTAATTCCCGAGGTGGCGGGACTGTCATCTGCTGAGAGAATGGACCGGCTTGGCATGTATACTCCAAAATTCAAAATTTAAATACCAAAAAGGTTGAGAGGGGATCTCATTGAAACATATATGATTATTAAGGGTTTGGACACACTAGAGGCAGGAAACATGTTCCCGATGTTGGGGGAATCCAGAACCAGGGGCCACAGTTTAAGAATAAGGGGTAAGGCAATTAGAACGGAAATGAGGAAACACTTTTTTCACACAGAAACTTGTGAGTCTGTGGAATTCTCTGCCTGTGGAGCCGGTTCTCTGGATACTTTCAAGAGAGAGCTTGATCGGGCTCTTAAAGATGGCAGAGCCTGGAGATATGGGGAGAAGGCAGAAACGGGGTACTGATTGTGGATGATCAGCCATGATCACATTCAATGGCGGTGCTGGCTCGAAGGGCCGAATGGCCTACTCCTGCACCTATTGTCTATTGTCAGCATCAACTATTTTCAGCTGATTCAACTTACTCTTCTCCACCAAAATGTCAGCTGTGGATATGTTTACTGATTACCCTGCAATGTTCAGTTTCATTCACAGCTTGTCGGAAAATATAAGTTATGTTCCCATGTGTGGCAAGAACTCAACGGCTTTCAGGTTTACACAGACAAGTGTTCATGTCATATCAGTACTAGTCAGTAATCAAATCCATCAACAGAGATTCTAATCACCTCTCCTCCAAATTTATTTCCTGTATCATTGCTTAGCTCACCTCGCCCCCATCATAAAATTTCCTGTCTGTCACCATTTACAAGAAAAATAAGCTATTCTCAGGAAAACAATGTAGCTGCTTCTGGATTGTTATGTAGGCCATAGGCTGGGTATGCTGTGGGAAGTAACATCTTCTGA
This sequence comes from Leucoraja erinaceus, assembly GCF_028641065.1. Classification (NCBI taxonomy): domain Eukaryota; kingdom Metazoa; phylum Chordata; class Chondrichthyes; order Rajiformes; family Rajidae; genus Leucoraja; species Leucoraja erinaceus. The sequence goes on from NC_073401.1 coordinate 23,011,213, forward strand.
CTCATCAAAACATTCACATCATATACAAATCGCAAACTTCACATCATATACAGACCGCTTTGTGATTCTATTATGTTTTCCCATTGCTGATGAGTCCAACTCCATGCGATCTGAAGTGGGGGGGGGGGTATGTGGCAAAGGAACAACTTCACAGACTGGGAAATGTTCAGGGACCTGAATGAATACGCCACAGTCGCTACAGACTTCATAAAGAAATGTGTGGAAGACTGCATCCCAACAAAATCTTTCCGAGTGTTTCCTAACCAGAAGCCTTGGATGAACCATGAGATCTGCACTCTTCTGAAGACCAGATCCCGGGCATTCAGGTTAGGAGATACCGAGGTCTACAAGAAGTCCAGATACGATATTGGTAAGGCCATCAAAAAGGCCAAAAGGAACTTCTGCTCCAAGCTGGGGGATGAGATGGATGTTCGGCAACTGTGGCAGGGCTTGAACGCAATCACCTCCTACAAGGCGAAATCAGGAGGCAGCTCAAATGTCAGCGAAGCATCACTCCCTGACGAGCTCAATGCGTTTTACGCAAGCTTTGATAGGGAGACCACTGATGTGCCTTCCCGAGACCCCATTGGCCGTGATTGTATTTCGGTCAGTCACAGAGGCCAACGTCAGAAGATCCTTCAGAGGAGTGAACCCTCGGAAAGTGCCTGGACCAGATGGTATACCCGGGCATGTTTTAAAAACCTGTGCAGACCAACTGGCTGGAGTTTTTACGGACATTTTCAACCCCTCACTTCTGAGGTCTAAGGTTCCCACCTGCTTTAAAAGGGCATCAATAATACTGGTGCCCAAGAAGAGCAAGGTGACATGCCTCAATGACTGTCGACCAGTGGCACTAACATCTGTGGTGATGAAGTGCTTTGAGAGGCTGATCATGGTGCAAATCAACTCGTACCTCAACAATAACCTGGACCCACTTACGCTTACCGCCACAACAGGTAAAAGGTACAGGAGCCTGAAATCTGCAACACCCAGGTTCAGGAACAGCTTCTTCCCACAGCTATCAGACTATTAAACACAACTTCAAACAAACTCTGAACAGCCTATTGCACTTTATCTGTTTATTTATGTGTGTGTATATATGTATTCTATGCTATATGGACACACTGATCTGATCTGTATTTATGCCTACAATATTCAGTTGTGGGGCAGCAAGCGTGAATTTCATTGTCCTATCTGGGACACATGACAATAAACTCTCTTGACCTGACTAGCCTCCCACCCCTCAATTCTCCCCAGTCTCTCTTTGGCTTCTTCCTGCTCCTTTTCGGACACATACAATTTCATTTATTTATAGATATTGTTCATGACACTTTATAAATATTCTTTTGTTTTTTGTATGCTGTTTCACACTTGCTTTTTATTCTTTTATTCTGTTCGTAATAAATAATTAAATAAAATTAAATTAAAATTAAATATAGAAGCAGAATAGCTTTTGGCTCATTGTTAAGCAACTGGTGTGTATGTTTCAAAGGTGTGAATTTAACAAGTTTGGTGAGATTTTGCAATAGTTCACGCAGCTGGTTTGTTTTTATCTCGCGTAGGTGTTACATCAAAGGGGTCTTTGCAATAGCAAAACCAGATAAAGGTCATAATCGCTAAATTGTTTTACACCATCCTCTGACTGCAAATATTCTCCACAGAATACAATACTGTCTGACAACCTGCGGGTTACACCATAGCTACAACGTGTGAATTTTGCAAACATAATTGATGGTCATCAACCATCACATATATATAGATAGATGTTTTTCTCACGCTATAGTACATTTTTGTAATCAACCCAGAGAAATGCTTCCAATCCCATTTAATTCCGCAATTATAAAGTTGCCACTTCCAGCTCTTTTCTCAAACCATCGGATACCAATTCTCTCAGTATTGACTTTATTAATGAAGATAGACACAACGTGCTGGTGTAATTCGGCAAGTCAGGCAGCATCTCTGGAGAAAAAGGATTGGTGAGTTTCAGGTCGAGACCCTCTCATCTTTAATATATACCAGCATCTGCAGTTCCTTTCTACACCCTTGATTTTATTATTTCCCAATTCGATAGTTCTGTTGACTGTCTGGTCAGATTCCCACCTTCCTACACTTAGTTAAAGACTGAAAAAATAGGAAATAGAAGTGGGCAAAATGGCGAACGAGCACACGTGGGGTAACGGTAGGGGAATGATTGAAAGAGATTTGAGATCAATGCAAGGAATAAATCTCATTATTATTCATGCAATATAGAAGCAGAATAACTTTAGGCTCGTTGTTAGGAACTGGTGTATGTTTCAATAGTGTGAATTTAACAAATTTGGTTCAGCACGTGCTTTGAGTACCAATGCTTGAACTCTGATCATTTGCAGCAGTCCCATTACTCAATTTATTGGTAAATGGGATGCAAAATAAGGTTGCTGATAGGGTATGGAAGGTAATGGTCAAGGATTGCTTTTTGCATTGGAGCCTGTGACCAGTATGTGTGAAGTAATTGGTGCTCAGGCCCTTGATGTTAATTATATACATTACTAATTTGAATGTGAAAGTAGGATATGATCAGTAAGTGCACAGTTGACACAAATCATGAAACTGTTGTTGATCGCGTGAATAGTCTTAATTTACAGAACATTGATATGGTAAGGTGGGCCGTGTAATGATAGATGTTAATTCTGAAAATTGCAGAGTTCTGCATTTTGGGTACAATGATAATGTTTATACATAATGACAGTAGGGTTCAAAGGCATCTTAGTCTACTCAAGGCAGCAACAGTTCGATAAGGTGGTTATCATGGTATGTCCTTCCCACCCTGCCTCTTGCAAAGACTGTCCTGCTCCCAATTCCTCCGTCTGTTCCACATGACCAACAAAAAGTCAGGTATAGCTGGGGCCCATGCCAGTTTGCATGGCTGCACCTTTAACTTGGAGAAAGTGAGAGGAATCAAAGTGGTTGTTGAGGACAACTTCCACCAGGCAGAACAGTGAGTTAACAGAAGGAAATTAATTGGGTCTCGGTTTCAGAACCGGACAGCCTTGTGACCTTCCTGGTAGGGGATTGAGGTGCAAGAGGACTGGACATTCATGATAAAGATGCAATCTGAGAGAAACCAGGAAACATATTCACAACTCTGCAATTTCTTGCAGATCTGGGCAGGACTTTTGCCAAACCAAGTTGTGATGCATCCTGATAGTATGCTTTCGACTGAGCATCTGTAGAAGCTGGAAAGTATTTGGAGATATAGAAACATAGAAAATAGGTGTAGGAGTAGGCCATTCGGCCCTTCGAGCCAGCACCGCCATTCAATATGATCATGGCTGATCATCCAACTCAGTATCCTGTACCTGCCTTCTCTCCATACCCCCTGATCACTTTAGCCACAAGGGCCACATCTAACTCCCTCTTAAATATAGCCAATGAACTGGCCTCAACTACCTTCTGTGGCAGAGAATTCCAGAGATTCACCTCTCTCTGTGAAAAATGTTTTCCTCATCTCGGTCCTAAAAGATTTCCACCTTATCCTTAAACTGTGACCCCTTGTTCAGGACTTCCCCAACATCAGGAACAATCCTCCTGCATCTAGCCTGTCCAACCCCTTAAGAATATGCCAAACCTCTTGTTTTTTGAGGAAGTAGATGTTGGCTTGCTTTCTTGGCTGTAGCTTGAACGGGTTTTCTAACCTCATTCTCCAGTCGGGCCTCGGGAAGAGTGGTGACTTACAGCTACAGAGCATTTAATTAGGCACAGAACCACTCTGTTTCGTCAATATATTATTAATATCAGACAATAAGCCTGATGCCATTGAACGTGTTCTCTAGTACGTTTTAATTTTCATTACCCTGGTTAGTACAACCTCCCTCCATTACCCTGGATAAAGAATTAACTCAGTCAATATTTCCGATAAACATCTAATTATGGCTGTGTCCCACATTACCATTTATTTTACATTGATGCACTTCAATTCTGATAGAACATAATTCATATGAAGTATATTTTCGGCATTGTTTACCTTTATCTAGAAGTTATATCACACCCTAGCCAAATTCCATGTTAATATTTACCTACTCACAAGAGTCTGCAGATGTTAGAATCTTGAGCAAAAAACAGTGCTGGAGAAATTTGGCAGGCCAGGAAGCATTTATGGAGGGAAATGGAAAGATTTTTCAGGTCAGGACCGTTCCCCAGGCTCGAAGGTCTGGACCTGAAACATGCCTATCAATTTCCCTCCACAGATGCTGCCTGGCTTGTTGAATATTTTTGTAGTATTATTTATTTCCAAATTGAACACTAAATGCATTCTGCATTGTAAAGCCAGCTTTCAAATGCAAACTGGTTATACATCCACATTACTGCTGGGGAAACTCCTGTTCTGAGCACTCAGGCTGAATAGCCTGAGTTTATTGTCAGCAGTGATCATCGCTGCCCGTCACTGATCGACATTTACACCATGTGACAGATACTGTGATTAAGCAGCTACTTACTAACCATCTCACACAAAATAGACTCAAATTGCATAAAAGCCACAAGTTAAAAACAGACATGAATAAACTAAAACATGAACACACAAGCTACAGGTTTCCGTAAATAAAATGGTTTATTTTGGTTAGGCTGATTGATTAGCCGTGCTACAATGGGTAGCTGCTTTTTTTTCAGTCAAACAGACCAAAGCCCATGTCGTCATCAGATGCCTCAGACTCTTCCTTCGCCGCCTCTTTCACTTCCTCCTTGACAGAAACTGGAGCAGCCTCAACAACAGGAGCAACAAAAGCTGATGGGTCAGCCAAGAAAGCTTTTACCTTAAGGACAAAAACAGATGTGTTATTATCTTAAATTAAGTTTTGCCTTAATTGCAGAACAATTCCCGCTATTTCAATCTCAGAGTATTAACTGCCGACTTGCATTTAGGCAACAGCTTATAATTAGATTACAGTTTGAAGAGAAAGCTTCCCAGGACCGCACGGGGTAATGCTCGACACTGAACAAGATATTAATATGACAATTTAAGGTATAGACAAATAGAGGGGTGACATTAAACCGGGGGTTGGGTGAACATTTCCAGAGATTAGAATGTCAGCATTTGAAAGGAATCAGGAAAAGAAACTCAAAAGCTACAGCAACATATCACATCCATTCGAACATCCAACTGCAATCTGTTACGCTTAATTTTTAAAAAGCACTAAGTGTTTTTGCAAATTGCAGAAGTTGAAAATAATAAAAATGCACCTTCATAAGATTCTACTTCATTACACAGGCTCAAATGAAAACACTGCCCATCATTCAGAACTTAAGAATGCTCTTACTGTTCTCACTTCTATCTGATTTTGTTTAAATGATATGTAATTCACAGGATATGAACATCACTGGCAGATCCAACCTACACTGAATTGAAGAGGCAACTGTCAAACACATTGGCAGGTCTGGTGTCACACTCTAAAACAAGGTTGGCAGACAGTGGTGGCACTAGCCTTAAAATATTCCAGATACTTTTAATTATTTTAATTCATCGGCTACTAATATGGGATGTGAACTATGTCTCTGCACCAATGTTTCAAGGCATTACAAGATAGTCATTTAAGTCAGCTGTGCTAAAGAATTCATCGATTGTTTTTGTAAGACGGAACTGCAGATGCTGGTTTAGACCAAAGATAGACACAAAAAGCTGGAGTAACTCAGCAGGTCAGTCAGTATCACTGGAGAAAATAAATAGGTGACGTGTCTGGTTGAGACCTTTCTTCAGACTGAGAGACAGAGGCGAGGGAACCGAGCGATATGACAAGGTACAATGGTGCAAAAAAACAGATCAAAGTCTGCAAAGACGATCCAGGAAAGGTGGAGCCCACAATGGTCCATTGTTGGATGTGGGGAAGGTGATAACGAGTAATGCAAACGGATTGCATAGATAGGCTAATATTTCAGTCATCATCTAGTTCAGGTGTCACCTTGCATAAAAATTCAACTCTCCTACCCCATCAATCTAGTCATGATGAACAATGGGCCATGGTTAAAGTGGAAACAAGATCAAGGAGTGTTATATTCAGTGGTGAACATCTTCAAATAATGAAGCAGAATGGTGTCAAACAGTAGAGCTCATCTAACAAATGACAATCAGCCCTGTTCAAACATGCCCATAAATATAATGGGCTCAGGACACTAAAATGCAGGTGTCTAATCAACAACTTTACATTCAAAAGCGTTGCCATAACTAGATTCACCAACAACAAAACAGAGGTCATATAATTAATGAGAAACTTGGCAATTCACAATTGAACCTGGTAACCTGAAGAGCAAGTAAAGGTCACATGCCAACTATAATGCAGTGAGCCTTTCCACCACTCTCCCCTCCCCCCCTTGATGATACCAAAAATAAAGAACTATTTGACAAGTGCCCAGATTCATGTAGCTCAAACACTAAAGAAATATAGAGTGCAGGGCAAAGGACAAAGTAGCCGGTTGGATTAACATTACATTAATTCTCTGCAGCAGTAGCACACTGTAGCTGCAATTTGTATGATATACGAGAGCTGGAGGTTTAGAGATGGAGGAGTTACCCGATCGAAGTGTCCAAAATCTTGAAAGCTAGAGATAAAAGCAGGGCGCAAACGTCAAATACTAGAGGGCATAGGTTCAAGGTGAGCGAGGGGAAGATTAAAATATGTGTGACGCAACTTGAGTAAAACATAAAGAGCCAGAAGAACTCAGCAAGCTAGGCAGTATCTGTGGAGGAAATGTACAGGTGACGTTTTGGTTTGAGACGTGCTTTAAAATTAAAGAGTTGGTGGTGGCCTGGATCAAGGTGACGGAAGCAGGCAAATTTGTAATATTTAAGGAACATATAGACAGACATATGGACAGGCAGGCCACAGTGATGGATTTGTTTAGATTGGCATAGTGATGAGCAGATATGGTGACCGAAGGGCTTGTTTCCATGCTCTATTTGTCTAAAAAGTTCTGAAAGTACCTACCTAATCCACAAGTTCTACCCAGGGGCACTATGGTCAGAGGTACAAGAGGGTAGCATTTACAAGGTCCCCTTTGAGTCAGAGGGAAACATTAATGCTTTTCATGGTCACCAAGTCTAAATACTGGAATATGTCGGAGTGGCTACAACCGAGGGTCTATTACACAGCGACTGCAGCGGCTCTCCATTTTCCACAGGCAATTAATTACAAGGCAAGAAATGTTGACTTCTGCAGCAACATCCACATAAAAGTTATATTCAGAATGGACTGAACAGAACTCCAATTACCACGGTGGTGGCATGAAGAAAAACAGTTCTGTGCTGCATGGGGAAATTGCAGGATCACAGAACACAACACCTATATTGGGTTGAATGAGCTTACTCATCTATAATTTCAAGAATCAGCAACATCCAAATCAATTCATCTCTTTACATTTGAACCGCTGGAATTCAACACCAAGACTTGTCCACCATTACCTTATCAGCTAATGGGAAGGAGTAGTCTGTCTCCACAGCGATGGCCAGCACCCTCTTGTAACCATTAATGATAGAATGTGGTATCGAGGCTATGGTTGGATAACCAATTTGCAGACACACACTGGCCACATTGCGGACTCCCTGTGAAAAAATTTGTCAAGAGTGTTTAATTGTCATAGGCACTGTCAACAGAACAATGACATTCTTACTTGCGACAACATAACATGCCCGTGACACAATACACGAATATCTAATGCACAACATTCAGTAAACTAACAACCCAAATACTAGTGCGTGAAAGAAAAATCCCAAGTACTTAGTGCAAGTAAAGATAGTCCATTGATTAGTGTTGTGCAGTGTTCAAGAGCTGGATTGTTGTTGGCGAGAAGCTATTCATGAACCTTGTGGTCATGGCTTTCAGACTCCTATACATTTTTCCCATGGTAGAAGTGAAAGAAAGCACGGCCTGGGTTTTTGATGATACTAGCACCCTTTTTGGCAACAATTACTTTGATGTTAACCAAAAGACTGTATTTATCAACAAGTATAATCACAGTAAGCATGAGGAAACCAAGCTTCAACCTACTGAAAGAGTACAAAATAAAGATCCAGTGCAAAATTCCAGGCAGTCCATTTCCTGCTTGTGCAAGGTCCTACATTGCCATTTGAACATTTAAAAAAAAAAGTCCATGACAAATTCAAACAATGTTATAGCATTTAACAGTACAATAGGAACCAGCATTTTGCAATGTCAGCTCACAAGACCCTAAATTTGTTTACAAAACAGCCAAATCCTTTTAGGCTGAGACCGTCACAACGTTACAAAATCTCTAGCAAGAAGCCCGAGCAATGTAATTTGGCATACCTCCAGGAAACATTTCTGCAGAGTTTCTTCTGTGATGTCCAGGACCTCAGGCTCATATACACTGCCATTGTCATAAACCTGCCTGATCACCAAGCCGTAGGAGAAGGGAGAGATATTCAACATGTTCAGCAGAGTGGCTTCACTGGCTCCCACCTTGTCACCAATCTTGATGAGATATACATCGTTCTATGGGAAGACAATTAGTTGTCAGGGAAGAACAGCAACTTTACACCATACTAAGGTTATAACAAGTAAGGACAATTATTTCAAGGGTAAATACACAGTGACAATTTTATAAGCACCATATAGAAAGCATCAAAATATCACCGTAAAATGAATCCCAGCCTGCAGTTAAGGTCACAGAACTTTAATTTTTCGTGTAAAACAATGTAATAATTCAGTGAGAGCAATTACAAAACTGCACAAGGCTTCAGAAAAATCATACGATTAATCCTACCAATTTAAGGGAATTAAAACAAAAACAGTGGTGGCATGGGTAGTGGAGTCACTGCCTCTGTGACAGAGATCCAGGTTTAATCTTGAGCTCAGTTGTTTCCTGTGTAAACTTTGCATATTCTGACAATGTATGGATTTCCTCCAGTCGACTCGGTTTTCTCCCATGTCCCAAAGACGTGCCAAATGTTTGGTTAATCAGCTACTGTACATTGCCCCTAATAAGCAAATGGTAAAATGGGGTGCTGAGGAGAATGACCAGAGAATAATAAAAATGGGGTTAATGTAGGATTAGCATAAATGGAAGGGCCTGTTTCTGTGCAACATCTCAATGACACCTTAAATAAAGCAGGGCAACTCTTATGTGCATACTTACTAGAATTTCAATGGTACCTCTGGAGATCTTGGTGGTGATTCCCAAAGCTTGGAAGAAAGATGTCTTCTCAGGTCCCAAACCAGTGTTTTGACCGAACACAGTGACCTCACATGGAGCAATGGCACCAGCACGAGCAGCAGCTGGGACCTGTGGAGGTAATTAAAGTAATTCAGCACTGGTGGAACAAAGACAGGCGAGCAGGGCAACGTGAGTTGACACTAAACAACAGAAAGCACTCTTAATTAATACAAATACATATCAACCTGAATGCATCTTAACGTAAAGACCACAGTCAGACTGAGCCAACATTAAAGATGTGCCAATATTTCTCCTCTCATCACCAGCAGTGCAGAGATGCTTCATTAAACTAAAGATGTCATATCATAATTGGCAATGAAAATCCCATGCTGAAGTTAATAATCGACTCAAACTTAAACAAACACAAATGGCAATTAATGTCATTGTAGTTGGACATTAGAGTTGGAGATCAAAACCTTTTACCTTGTTGGACAGCAGCATGTCACGAACTTCACATAAATCCTCCTTGGTGAACACAAAGCCAACGTTGCCACGAATATGTGGTAAGAGCCTGAAGAGAAACAATAGAAGTAAACAAGTGCATCAATTACATACCGTGATAAACACTTGTAGCTGTACTGCTTTATCATCTCACTCACTTTTCCAAAGCAGGATTGTTTTCCAGATGACCACGGATAGCCTTGCGCATCATGGTATTCTTGCCCATCAACACGACAGCCTTGCCACGCAGCGATATACGGATCTGCTGCATTTGCTTTGATCCAACATTGTCTGCTCCAACGATGAAGCATTTTGGATAGTCATCCAAAAGTTGCTAAAGAAATTATAGGAATACTTTATGTACAAGAGGACCCCGTTTCATATCTGAAACTAAAACAAACTTATCAAATGTGCACCTGTTGAATCCAGTCTTACACTTAAACATCTTGCAGAACAATCTTTCCACTTTTGAAGCCATGTACATTTTTGTAACACCAGTGCTACTCAGGTCCTAATACAGTTTGGAAGAAATGAACTGAAATGTTGAAGCTGCTTCTCTTCCATAGATGCAGCCTAATCTGCTGAGTATTTCCAGCATTTGCAGTTGTTTTGACTTTCCCTAAGATTTTGTGCCTCACACCACTCGCTGAGTCTAGTTAAAGGCTTAGTTCAAGGCAAATTACATTCTAACCAACTTTGAACCTTTTGATGAAGTAAGAGAGTGCAGTCACATGTTATATATGATCTTCCATAAGGTTTGGGATAAAGTGCCACAGAGTAGACTTTTTTTTCAAATGGGCCTCAATTTTAATAAGAAGTTGAAAACATGGACAGCAAATTTACAAACAGTAACAAAGGTCAATTTTCCAGAACATTAGGGGGACAGTGGAGTTTTGCAGGGCTTGATTCTTTACAAGGGCATGATTCCCAAATCAGCATTTGAACACAGTTTGGAGGCACAGTGAACCTACAGGTGAATCGTAAGTGAGCCAGTACCTTCAGCAGTCATGCCCAGGCCATAACACCCCCACCACTGTGTTTCACAGCTGAGGTGGTATGTTTTGGACCTTCTCTCCTGCATACTTTGCTCTTGCCATCACTCTGATATAAGTTAATCTTCATCTCATCTGTCCACAAGACCTTTTTCCAGAACTGTGGTTGCTCTTTTAAGTACTTCTTGGCAAACTGTAACCGGGCCATCCTATTTTTGCAGCTAACCAGTGGTATGCATCTTGCAGTGTAGCCTCTGTTTTTCTGATCATGAAGTCTTCTGCAGACAGTGGTCATTTGCAAATCCACACCTGACTCCTGAATGTTTCTGATCTGTCGGACAGGTGTTTGGGGATTTTTCTTTATTATAGAGAAATCTTCTGTCATCAACTGTGGAGGTCTTCCTTGGCCTGCCAGTCCCTTTGCTATTAATAAGCTCGCCAGTGCGCTCTTTCTTCTTAATGATGTTCCAAACAGTTCATTTTGGTAAGTCTAAGGTTTGGCTGAAGTCTCTAACAGTGTTATTCTTGTTTTGCAGTCTCAAAATGGCTTATTTGACTTTCATTGGCACAACTTTGGTCCTTTGATAAACACCAATTAGTTTACAAAGGTGATGGAAAGACTGGAGGAAAGACTAGATTCTGAGAGCTCTCTTATACCCCACTTGCTGGGGACGGGGGACTATCTATAAACACAGCTGTAAATTCTACATGGTTAAACCAAAATGTATAAAATCTGACAATGTGCACTTTATCCACATGTGATTTTTTTCTATTACAAATCTTAAATTGTGTGGTACAGAGGCAAATAAATCAATTATGGGTCTTTGTCCCAAACATTATGGAGAGCACTGTATGCCTTTTCCTCCCAAACACTGTCATTTAAATGTTAGGTTTATTGCAATTAATGGTTCACATTAGTTCATTATTCAGTCCCAATTGTATCAGGCCGAGACCCATCATGTTAAAAGTCATTCTTTAGTGTGATTAATTATCAGAACCCTTGAGCCGGCAATGATCTAAAAATTACCTATTTGCAACATTTTCTTCCTTTTCAACATATTTTGACGTAAACTTGGTTATCGTAAATCGTCTTTCAAATACTTGGAGCAAATCTTAAAAGTATTAAAAGTGTGCAGATCCTGACAGCCTGGACTACCAAGAGTGAAGAAGATCATACTCACGATAATTTTAATAAAATAATTGGACTTCCACGCTGCTCTGTCTTCCCTGGGCATCTTTATGTGCTTCCAAGGATTGCCACAAACTGGTTTAAAGACACGATTTTGCTGCAAGGCAATGAGAAAAAGTGAAATGAGGCTTCCACAATTAAACTAGGAATAGATGTTTCATATAAACAAAAGCACAATTGATAAATACTATCCACCCACTTTTAAAATAATCCCTCTTTCACACAAGTATTTCCTACCTTAAATGCCCAAGGGTACATTTAGTACTCCAGGTGAGGCCACATCAAAACCATTGCCCATATTTGCATTCCATTCCTCTTGCAATAAAGTCTAACAACCTATTTGCCTTCATTACGACTTGCCACTTCATAAATATTCCCAGATTCTTCAATACAGCAGCATCCTCTAGTTTTGTCCATTTAAACCATATTTTATCTTTTATTCTTCCCAGAGTAAGCAAATCCATATCTTAAAATTAAACTAACTTTATTTTACCCACTCTAAAAACTCTTTACTGACCCTGTAAATTCATCTTACTTTACTGATCCATTTTGGATCAGTAAAGCAAATGCAGATGCGGTTATTGTGGATCAGGAGTTTCCAGATGTCACATTTCCATACCGTCAATTGAGAACTTATATACTTAAAAACTGAAGACAAAGTGTATCTTTCAGCCCAACATGCTAGAGGTTGATGATTTGACTGATAATCTCAGAAACAAGATATTTTAAATTCACTCATTATTATGGCTTTAGCATGGTTGCACAAAAATAGTGCACGTCTTGGACCATGTCACTGATCTAAAAACTAAAACGAAATAGGGAACTGCTTTCAACAAGAGGGAAGGTAATAAACATTGAAATTATATTGGCAAAGATACAGGCAAAACAATAATCTCAAAATTAATCCGTATTTGGGCAATGCCATTTGAACATTAGGCATCATCAAATAGGAAATTCAATTAGGTCACAGCAAATCAGTTTAATTTGATCCATACAGGCACAGAGTAAATGAAAGTTTTGTTGCAGGTTGACAGTATAACGAAAAAGGCTTTTGGCATGCTGGACTTCAGTCAAGGAAGTATGTATAGAAGTCGAGACGTTATTTTATAGTTGTACAAGACAATAGTTAGGAATATTCTTGGTCACCCATTTAGGGGAAAGATGCCATGGCAGAGAGGTTTGATGAGGATGCTGACAGGAGGGCCTGAGTTATAGGGCAAGATTGTGCAGGCTCAGACTTTATTCTTTGGGACACAGGAGGCTGAAAGGTGATCTTAGAGAAACGAGAAAGGATGCTGGAATTTCAGGTAAAACACCAAGTGCTCAAGCAACACAAAGTGTAGGTAGCATCTGGAGAAACATAGAAATTAGGTGTGGGAGTAGGCCATTCGGCCCTTCAAGCCAGCATCGCCATTCCATATGATCATCCAAAATCAGTATCCCGTTCCTGCTTTCTCCCCATATCCCTTGATTCTGTTAGCCCTAAGAGCTAAATCTAACTCTCTCTTGAATACATCCAGTGAATTAGCCTCCAATGCCTTTGTGGCAGATAATTCCACAGATTTACAACTCTCTGGCTGAAAACGTTTTTCCTCATCTCAGTCCTAAAAGGCCTACCCATTTAGGAGAATGGACTAACAGCATTTCAGTTTGGGACCATTTTTCAGACGAATCTTATAGAGGTTTATAAACTCATAATGGGAATAGTTAGGAAATTACACGTTTTCCCCCCCAAAGTTAGAGGAATCACAAATCCGAGGGCATAGGTTTAAGGTGAATGGGGTAAGAACCCGAGGGACAACCTTTTCAGAGGGTGGTGGGTATGTGGAACAAGTTGCGAGGTGGCAAGTTAGAAATTAATAACTAGGAACTGCAGATGTCGGTTTATATCAAAGATGCTGGAGTAACTCAGCGGGTCAGGCAGCATCTTCAAAACCAAACCGATAATTCACCTATCCATTTCCTCCAGAGATGCTGCCTGACCCGCTGAGTTACTCCAGGATTTTGTGTGTCCTTCATTGGGCAAGTTAGAAATCCGTGCTGGACTTCAGGTGTGGCACACCATGACAGTCAGATGGGGGTGGGGACCAGCAAGGAGTGGGACACGTGTATGAGGACAGCAGGGCCCGAGGCGGCCAGCGGTGCTGAGGCCCAACCACTGGCCGCAGACCGACTCCCACTAAAGTCTGGGTCGCGTGGTGACCTGGCCGCTCGGTTTAATGTCGGGCCCTACATTGGGAGAGCAGCCGCCCGGCCCGGCCCGGCCCGGCCCGCACCGCCGCCACAACAAGCAGCAGCTGCACCGTCCGTCCACTCGCTCACCTCAGAGCCACGGCAAGAAAGAGAGAGAGAGCGGAAGCTGCGTCTAACCCATAACGCACCGCGCCGCCGGCGAGCCACCAATCACCGGGCTCATTAACATTGTCCAATCAGCGCACGCACCCACGGAAATCTGACCAATCCAAACTAAAGCTGTGTCACAGCCAATCAGAAGGAGGGTTACATAATGCATCACTGTGGGCCAATCTTATTGTGGGAAAGGGAATGCAACCTCCCAATGAACGAATCGCTAGACTAACGTCCAATTACAGCAAGGAAGCATAGGTCCACCACCAGTGTTTGGCCAATGGTTGGTGGCAAAGATCTTATAGCAGAGCTCTGCTATGCAGAGCAAATATCTTATAGCAGCTCTAGGATCTTTGATGCAGAGCATCTGCAGTTCCTTCTTGAACACTCTGCTCTAAGATCTTTGGTTGGTGGCGTATGTAACCAAAGATCATATAGCGAGCAAGATAGTCCACCACTTAATGCAATTCTGTTCATTCATAATTCTGTTAAATTTTCTTAAAGATTAATATGTTAACAAATTATGATTCTGTTAATTGTCTTTTTTAAGGTTTTTTTGAAAAGCTTTTCTTTTGAAATGGCTCATGTGCTGTGTTTGAGTTGATTTTTTTATTACACTTGCACTCTGTAATTCATCTAATCACACTGTTCACAACTGCGGTATTTGGAAAAACAAACAGCAATATGAAGATACACAAAAATGATGGAGAAACTCAGCGGCTGCAGCAGCATCTATGGAGCGAAGGAAATAGGTAACGTTTCGGGCCGAAACCTTTTCTTGAACACTTCAGCAATATGAAGATTCCAGTTGCTCTACTCTTGGAATGCTCCTTAATGTTTTTTTGTGTCTATGGAATTGTTTTTCAACAATAAAATGGGTCTGGTCTTCCCAATAGCCAGAGAGTGGAATGAGATCTGTCTGTAATGGTGGGGTCATCTAAATGAAGTATTTAACAACATAAAATTTGTTTTGAACTAGATTAAAAAACGATGTATAGGGGGTACACAAAATTGCTGGAGAAACTCAGCGGGTGCAGCAGCATCTATGGAGCGAAGGAAATAGGCGACGTTTCGGGCCGAAACCCTTCTTCAGACTGATTCAGATGTATAGGGTGATTTCACCAAAGGTCAAATGAGCGTAGATCCCCCCCTCACGTGACCGAAAATTTTAACTGGAGGACATATCTCAGTTCGGTACATGTTAGTGAATGGGGAAACACGCACTTTCCCACCCGTTAAAAACATGGAAAACGGCCGATTTTTGAGCTGAAATTTTCTGTGCTAGTCGGGGTGACCGTGAAGCACAGCGACCTAAATTTTCAGGCAAAAAAAAAGATAGAAAGTAAGGTAATTACAAGAGGGAACTGAAGGTAGAAAACAGCGGAAGTGAACAGCCGACATTTGCCGTGGAGATTTAAAGATCCAAAATATCGGGAATTATCGCGTTTGCTCGCTGAATTTCATCAAAAGTAAGTTAATAATTCCTTACTTTTGATGAAATTCAGCGAGCAAACGCGATAATTCCCGATATTTTGGACCTGTAAATCACCACGGCAAATGTTTGCTGTTCACTTCCGCTGTTTTCTACCTTCAGTTCCCTCTTGTAATTACCTTACTTTCTATCTTTTTTTTTGCCTGAAAATTTAGGTCGCTGTCCTTCACGGTCACCCCGACTAGCACAGAAAATTTCAGCTAAAAAATCGGCCGTTTTCCATGTTTTTAACGGGTGGGAAAGTGCGTGTTTCCCCATTCACTAACATGTACCAAACTGAGATATGTCCTCCAGTTAAAATTTTCGGTCACGTGAGGGGGGATCTACGCTCATTTGACATTTGGTGAAATCACCCTATAGGGGGGTTGCACGAAAGGTCACCGGGTCATAGGGCTCGACGCATGGAGCCGCTAAATCCAACTGGAAGACATCCGGCACTTCTGGTATATGTTATTAATACTAGAAACGAGTACTTTCCTACCTGTTAAAAACCGCCAAAATGTTGAATTTTTGCGCTGAAAAAAATTGTGGGAGTCGGTGTAAGTGTGAGAGACATGTACCCAACTTCAGAATCCAAACGTGAAGCGAAATGAAGGTATAGAGAAGCGAGAACTGAAGGGACTACAGCAGCTAAAGTGCTTGGTAAACATTGAAATCGGAATTGGAAATATTGGGAATTATCTCGTTTGCTCACTGCATTTCATCAAGTAAGGCATTATTTGTGTTTTTCTTGATTCCTTTGGTATCTAAAAATTCTCAGAAGTGATAAATCTGGCTGTAAATTTTTCTTCAGATGCGTTTTCATTTTGTATGTAAAAACCCACGAGAACCATGGGCGATTTAAAAAATTTACAGCCAGATTTATCACTTCTGAAACTTTTTAGATGCCAAAGGAATCAAGAAAAAACACAAATAATGCCTTACTTGATGAAATGCAGTGAGCAAACGGCCAATGTTCGCCAAGCACTCTGTCTGTTGTTGTCCCTTCAGCTCTTGTTTCTATCTACTGTCATTTCTCCTCACTTTTGGAATTCTGAAGTATGCTAAATGTCTCACACGCTTATCCCGATTTCCATAATTATTTACAGCGCAAAAATTGACAATTTTGGCGGGTTTTAACGGGCCTGCTACGCTGGAAACAATGGTAAGTGCCTACCTGCAGTTCATCGTGTGTAATCCATTTGGATTAGCATAGCAACGATACCGGTCATGGGTCGTGACCCGACTGCCGTGAAACCTCCCTTAATGATCATTGCTTGTATCTTTGTTGGTGTCCAAAGATCCTCTAGTAGCGTAGTTGGTGTCTTTCCAGTTGCTTTATTTTGCTAAGCAGGTGAAATATACACAAGTAGGTATCTAAGCGGGTGAGGCAGCATCTATTGGAGAGATGGAATAGTCGCCTCTTCCTTCTCTCCGCAGATGCTGCCTAACCCACTGAGTTTCTCCAGCATTTTTCTCTACCTTCGATTTTTCCAGCATCTGCAGTTCTTTCTTAAACGAGGTGTATCCTGTGACTTGTAGAATACCTCTCAATCTACAGACCATCTCAATTTACAAACCATCTCAATTAATCCTTTCTCAAGTAGATTTCAAGGCCACAGTTCTGAGAAATATTAATTCTTGATTAGTAAGGCTGTCAACGTTTACGGGACAAATGCAGGAGAATGGGGTTGAGATGCCATGATTGAATGGTGGAGTAGAATTAATGGAACAAATGTCCTAATTCTGATCGTATAATTTATGAATTTAATGACCAGAGGATAGAAATTAGAAAAGATGAAACAATAAGGCTATTAAAACACACAGATGTGAGTTTATGCGTAGAAGGATCAAATTCTCGTAAAAGAGCATGAGGACATGATGGTATTGGTTTATTATTATCATGAGTTCCGAAATGTTGTGCCAAATTTTGTTTTGCTTGCTATACAAACAGATCAAACAATGCATGAGTGCAATCACCTATTGTTTCTGATGCTGCATTGTTCAAGTTGATAAAACACCTTGGGCAAAACCACCCGAATAACACGAACTTCACTAAAACATCACAACAAAAATAGGAAGGATATGACGGGCATGCTAGGAAATAACAGCTGCCGTATGTGCTAGACGTGTAACTCCACAATCCGGATGGAAAAAACTCAGCCATATCTAATGGTGGAACAAATCTCTTACTCTACAACTCCATGGGTTTAACCTTTTTTGACAGTTCTACAGGATCCACACAGATCATGGACTGTGCAGTCCCATTCTAGGACACATCACATACACCTCCCCCTTATAATATGTTGTAAGATATCCTCTAATCGCCCCATTACAGGAAAGATGTGAAGCCTTTGGCGAGGGTGCAGTAGAAGTTTACCAGAATGCTGCAAGGATTAGTGTGTATTAGCAAAAAGTGGTTGGACAAACTTGGATAGTTTTCTCTGAAGCGTTGGAGGCTGATGGGAGACCTGGTGGAAGAAAATTATGATGCATAGACAGGGTAGATAGTCAGAACCTTGTCCCATGGTGATAAAAGTAAAAGACGAGAAGGCATTAAGATGAGAGGGGTAAAGTTTAAAAGGAAATGACGGGGGAAGGTTTGTTTTACACAGTGGCTCTTGGCTGCCTGTAATGCTTGCCAGGGTGGTGGAAGCAGATATGATAATGGCAATTAAGAGGCTTTTAGATTGGCATATAGATATGCAGGGAAGGGAGAGGTGGGTAAATATGGATCACATGCAGGCAGAGGAGATTAGTTTATCTTGGCATCATGTTCGGCATGGATATTGTGGGCAAAGGTCCTGCTCCTATGCTGTACAGTTCTATGTTCTACGAATCCTTATGGTGTGACATAATTAAAGCATCTTTTATGGTAAATATTACATAATAACGTTATAGTGAAGGGGAAACTGCAGACTGTTTCAGTCCTCATGACAAAGAAATATTGCTATCATTTCATGGTCATCCATATTCCTCATTATATTTTGCTATCCAGGGAACCTTTAAAGTTTGTTTCTCAATGTCAACTCCAGAAAATGCCTTTAATATGTTGCTCACTTCAAAATCCTTCAGTGTTTCAAAACATAATTTATAATATAGAATGATATAGGACTAGAACTGGCCCAAGGGCTATAGTGTCTGTGTCGAACATGATAACAAGATAAACTTATCTCATTTGGCTGTACACGATCCATACCCTTCCATATCCATGTGCTTATCTGGAAATCTCTTAAATGTTCTTCTTGTATTTGTCTTCACCACAACCCCTGGTAGCACATTCCAGGCACCCACCAACTTCTGTGCAAAAACATTGCCCCGCACATCTCCTTGCCCATCTCACCTTAAAGCTATGCCCTCTAGTCCTTTTCCATCCTGGGAACAACATTCTGACCGTTTACTCTATCCTTGCCTCTTATAAAATGACACACTTCTATCAGGTCTCCCCTCAACCTCCAGTGTTCCACAGAAAAAATTACACATTTGTACTGCTCCTTGTAGCTGTAACCCACCAATCCAGGTAACATTATGGTTAACCTCTTTTGCACCCTCTCTAAAGCCTCCACATCCTTCCTGTAATAGGGCGACCTGAACTGCACACAATACTCCAAATACTGCATCATGACTTACTGACTCAATGTTCAAAACGGCAACCAATGAAGGCAAGCATACCATATTCATTTACCACTTTCTACTTGTGTTGCCACTTTCAATCAGCTACTGGCCCTGTCCCCAAGATCTCTCTGCACATCAGTGCTGTTAGGTGTTTTGCCATCAACCAGCTCCCTTTATATCCGACTTCTGAAAGCGTACTTTGTCGCACTAGCTCAGATTAAGCTTCATTAACTATTCTGTAGTTGATCTACTGCACATGCCACTGTATACTTCCACAGCCGTATTCACTCTCCGCGATGCCAGCAATCTTGATGTGGCCTGCAAACTTACCAACCCATCCACATTTATGTCTAAGTCATTTATATCCGTCACCAACAACGGAGGTTTGCAAAAAATGTATTTGTCCTGCCTACAATTGTCATAAAATAATCTGAAATGCATTTGCCTGCTCAATATACATACCTTCCTTGTCCCAAAAATCAATTGTTCTTTAAAACACACTCCTGAGATTGCCATTTGGAAATCATTTGAGCAAGTAATTTAAACAATATTGTTATTAAAATGTTATAATTACAAAGAGTATTACATTTCTATAAAAAATTCCATAAATATCAAATTCATATCAGCTTTCCAAAAAGCATACGAGGTCAATCACATATAATGGATCCGATTTGCCATGGTGTTGCTGATATTCATGTGTTACTTTTTTGTATATTCAAATTGATTTTCAAATATTGGAGAAACATTTTATTGCAAATTGCTTAAAATATTACGTATCTTCACATTTCCAACCATTCTGATGCAGAGTATCACGATACCAGGATATGAGCATATGTTTGAAATTATTTATACAACAAGAGACTGTCAAAACAAACTATCTAATCTCATTATCCTCAGATTTGTTCACAGCACTGGCAAACATCACTAATTGCAAAGCATTGTGAGCACTATGGGTAGAAAAATTATGGTGCTCTCCTGATTTTCTTTTACATCTTTCTTCGGCACTAAAATAAAAAAATCTGTAGAAATTCCTGGTGCACTTAATCTAGAAATGTCTCGTCATTTTGTAGATGGTGGTAAAATAATCAGTTACTCAAGAACTATAAAAGCAGGTAAGATACATTTCAATACCAATAAGTGCAGCGTGGTACAAATTGGAAAATACTCAATTAATAATTGGGAGGTGCCAAACTAGGGATGTGGGATTGGTAACATACACAGCAATTCCGAAAGGCAAATGCCTTTACCCAACCCTTCATTAATCTCCAGATTAATGCCTTGCTCTATCATAATTCAACCCCATCAATACTTTGTTGATGATTCGACTGATGTCCATTGACTTAATTCAAATTCTGTATCATCCAATGAATGAATCACAATTTCTTGATTTTCATTCCTTTTGATGGGATGCCAGAAATGTTGGTTTTCTTTATTGAAAGCTTCCGCAATTAAAACCAACAGTGAAAAATTATAGTGCCCTCCTGATTTTCTGTTATAGTCTTCTTTGGCACTAAAATGTTCAAAAAAATCTGTAGACGTTTCTGGTGCAGTTACAGTCTAGTCATTTCGTTGGTAGTGGTAAAATAATCAGCCACTCAAGAACTGCAAAAGCAGGCAAGATACATTTCAATGCCATTAAGTGCAGGGTGCTACAAATTGGAAAATACTCATTTTTAATCATTGGGAATGCTGTAATTAATAAGTGATAATTTCTTACCTTTGATATGGAATTCTGTCAGTTACAGCACAGGAGACTACCATTTATCCTATTGAGTCCATACTATTTATACTTTTAGGTTCCTACCGCTACTCTGCCTTGATGCAAACCCAGTAGCCTGCATCTTGTTAAGTGCTCATCCTGGTACTTTGTAAATCTGTTGAGGATTTCTGCCTCTGCTAAATGTTCGAGGAATTAATTCAAAGGCACCCACCATTCGCTGAATACTTTTTTTCCCCCTCAACTCCCCTCTAATCCTTCCACCAATTCAATTTCTGCTTCTATAGTTAGTGACTTCTTCACCACGTGAAATAGATTCTTCGTTTACCCCATGATCTGGGTCACAAAACAGTACAGTACAAGAACAGGCATTTCAGCCCACAATATCCATACCAAACATAATACCAAGACCAACACCTACCTGTCTTCACTTAATCCCTCCAAATCCATATACCTATTAAAAAATCTCTTATATGCCACTATCGTTTCAGACTCAACCACCATCCCTGGCACTCACCATTGTCTGTGTAAAAACTTCCCCGCACATCTCCCTTAAACTTCGCCCCTCTCACTTTAAAGCTACGACATCTAGTATTTGATTTTTTCCATCCTGGGAAAAAGGTTCTGACTGCCTACTCTTACATAATTTGTATACACTTTTATCAGGTCTCCCCGCAACCTCTCGTGTTCCAGAAGCCAATTCAAGTCTCCAAC
This sequence comes from Leucoraja erinaceus, assembly GCF_028641065.1. Classification (NCBI taxonomy): domain Eukaryota; kingdom Metazoa; phylum Chordata; class Chondrichthyes; order Rajiformes; family Rajidae; genus Leucoraja; species Leucoraja erinaceus. The sequence goes on from NC_073401.1 coordinate 23,032,899, forward strand.
CTTTCCCTGTAGCTATTCCAGGCATCATTCTGGCAAACCTCCTCTATACCCTTTCCAAAGACTCCACAGTAGTCCAAAGGAGGATGAGGAGTGATTCTTAGAGAGGTGTATAAAATCATGAGAGGAATAGATCGGGTAGATGCACAGAATCTTTTGCCCAGAATAGGGGAATCATGGACCAGAGGACATAAGTTCAAGGTGAAGGGGAAAAGATTTAATAGGAATCTGAGCAGTAACTTTTTCACACAAAGGGTGGTGGGCGTATGGAACAAGCTACCAGAGGAGGTAGTTGAGGTGGGGACTATCCCAACGTTTAAGAAACAGTGTGACAGGTTCATGGATAGGACAGGCTAGGAGGGATATGGACCAAGTGCAGGCAGGTGGGACTAGTGTAACTGGGACATGTTGGATGGTGTGGGCCAAAGGTCCTGTTTCCACGCTGTATCAATCTATGCACTGGTTCTTTCACTATGTTCCAATACTCTGCAATTCTTCTTTTCTTTATTCATCTTTTTTTAGGCATTGCTGGCAACACCAGCATTTATTAATAACTTTATTTGTTAAGCACCTTAAAAACAACCAAAGCTGACCAAAGTGCTGTACAGAAAAAAGAAAACAAGCAAGACATCATAAAACAGGCAGAACAACAGAACATACAACTAACACGAGGCGCATAAATTACATACAAAAATCCAAACAATAAATTAAAAAACATAAAACACAAGTACGAACAACGCAGCAAAACCAAGCAAATAAAGTTAATAAACAATTCAACACCTCACTGGTCTACAAAGGCCAGGGAGAATAGATACGTCTTCAGGAGTGATTTAAAAACAGCTAGAGAAGGGGCCTGTTTAACGTGCAGAGGCAATTCATTCCACAATCTCGGAGCCGACACAGCAAAGGCACGGTCCCCTCTGAGCTTCCGCTTAGTCTTTGGCTCAATCAGGAGCAGCTGATCATCTGACCTGAGAGAGCGGGAGGGCGAATAAGGGTGAAGAAGCTCAGATAGGTAGGACGGGGCAAGACCACTTATTGCCCAATTACAATTACTCAGGAACTATTGCAGTTCTTCTGGTGAAAGTGATCCCACTGCACTCTTTGGAAAGAAGTACCAGGATCTCATTGTCTCTGTCCAGTCACTTTAGTTTCTATTTTGCAAACTTATTTTGACAACCATGAATATAACCTTCTCACACTTATTCATTTTCTAACTTGATTCCATTCCCAGGTGTAAAATGTTTTGAGACACTTCACTTACAGCAATGGGCATTCCACAGATGTCTTCGAATAGCTTGGTCCACTTTTAAATGGCAAACATTCCTTTCGTCTCGACATACCTCAGCATTCTAGTATTTCCAAGTGAGTAACAGATCACTGCTCTTCGCTGCGGGGCTGTCTTGCACCAATTTGCATTCATGGGCGAAGATATGAGAAAATGCAAGTGGATTGATTGTTGACCTATATCCCCCTTCCATCCTTCCCTACTCTTTATTACAATTGATTCTAAATTATGCTGCGGTTGATGAACAGTTGATCCTCAGTTATTCTTTTAAGGCCCGTAATACGAAATTAAATGTACTCTTTATATTCTGTATAACATTGATGGCAACATGAACTGCCTCTCATATGATTTCATCAAATCCGATTTGTATATTGTTTCAATCATTTAGCTCCTTTCTCCCTCATGTACCTACCTACTTTATTTTAAATGATCTATGATAAAATATGTATATTCCATTTAGTAGCATGTTCTAAAGCCATCTTTTAGATTAAAATAGTTGTTTCTGGATTTGAAATGTCTTTGTTGATAACGGGCTTCATTGCATAGTCTCCCATTGATGTACATTATTAATTATTTTACTCTGCTAAGTTTTTTCTTTTTCAAGCTTGGCCTCGAGATTTACCTCATATTTTCACTGACTTCAAATTTAGTTTAGTTTAGTTTAATTCAGAGATACAGCATGGAAGCAGGCTCTTCGGCTCACCGAATCTGCGCTGATCAGTGCTCCTCGCACATTAACATTAATCCCCACAAACTAGGGACAATTTACAATTATACCACACCCATTAACCTACAAACCTGTATGTCTTTGGAGTGTGGGAAGAAACTGGAGATCCAGGAAAAAAACCCACACACGTTATGGGGAGAACTTACAAACTCCATACCCGTACTCAGGATCTAACCCGGGTCTTTGGCGCAGTAAGGCAGCCACTCTACCGCTGCGCTACCGCGCCGCCCATAATTTAGTAATAGCTTACATGACAACCAAATCTTCTTCATCTGGTTCACTCAGTTAAAAAAAGAAAATAATCCATTAGCACCCAGCTGGAGAATTTCAAAATAACATTTGGAAAGACATGGCTAATTTAGATCTTTCAAAAGAAAAAGCCAACCGAAGTCTTAAAATAAAATGAAAAGCACTTTTATTAGCAAAAACCCATGAGATTATATATGAGATTGTATAAGCCATGATTAAAAGATGTACAAAGATGTAGTCAAACACAAGTGATTATTATTGATCAGAGGAAAGAATCAGGACTATTTCCTTAAAACAATTTATCTCATTCTTGAGGAATTCCCTTTGGTTTAATGGCTGACTGGATTCAATGCATTGTAAACACTAGTGAGGTTTCAATTTATCACAATGTGACCAGTTAAAATGGCACTAAAAAGCTTCTGACCTCAGCTGTTACCACTGTTTTTTTCTAAAAACTGAATTACTCTTAGGATGACAGACAAAATATGGCAACACATTATGTGGGAAGACCCAAAAGCTCAACAGCAGGAATTAAGACATATCATATAAAGATAAATTATTGGCAAATTAGGCAAGAGAGTTGATAAAAATACAGCAGGCTCACAATTGAAAATGTTCTGTTCACAGACATTAGGTTAGGACGTGCTCCAAAGATTAAAACTGTTCTTGTGCTATAAAAGTGAACAGGCAGTGTCCCATCTAACAGTCCTTTAAATTTCCATGTAAGAATTAGTCATTAATTTTGTAAGAAAGCACAAAAATTACTTGCATCACCTACATGTGATGTGTGGCTTACAAAAAGTGGTTGTCATGATTTTAAATTCACATAATTCTGACATGAAAGCTCAGAATTATGAACTCTTCAGGTAACTGAAAGTAGAGGATAAAAAGGTTACAGACATGTAAAAGTTCTATCAAATCTACCAAAGGAAACTTCCCTGTGTACCAAACAGGAAGTGCGATTGTGACCATTGCTAAGAAATATTATTGCTTCAGTTAGTCAAAGGCTTTACTAACATCAAGGAGACACTGGTGTGCAACAGAGACATTTCTCATAAAAAATACTTTTGCTTTCCAGCAACATCATCTATGTTTCATATAGTTCTCTGTAGATTTATTGTCAGTTCGACTGTGTTCCTTTAGAGGATTGTTCTGTTGTAGTTTTACCAAGTTAGTTTTACCAAGCCATTCAGGGAATTGTTTAACTGCAATTATATATTCATTGTATTGTTTACCTTTTCGACAAGGAAAAAGCCTCAATATATATGTACTCTTGGGGTTGGTGTCTGTGAGGTTGCAATATTAAAATGGTCTTTGCAGTTTAAAAAAATATATAATGAAACAAGAACTGAGCTGGATAGAAACCACTGGTAAATTGTCACTGCTGATTTGGGTTCAAGTTATTGAATCTGACAGCTCCTCAACCAGCCTGCCACAGATGGCTATTAGCATGAAGTTAATCACCTGGAGGTTGTGGGGTTGGGATTGAGGAAAATATGGCACTTTCAACACCTCATCTAGAGGAATTTCTCTTTTCGCAGTGACTGTAAGTAAGAGGAGATACACAAATAAATTGTTTGTTATTTAAGTCCAAGATCTGTATTGCCCCTAAAAACTGGATAATTTCTGTTCCATTGGGATCATGTGCCTGAATGTGAATTTGTGGAAGTAGAGGAATGATTGAACTGGAGGGGTGGCTGGTGGGATGAATCTAACAGAAGAGCTTGATAAAGCAGTTGTGACAATAGGGCTTGTCATTCTGCTCTTTGAAGGTGCCCTTGTTGAGCTGTTTCAAGCAGAAGGCACAGACAAAATGCTCTGGGTGGAACTTCTTTCCCATAGCAGTGATACAGCGGCCTGTGATAGGCTTCTGACATCCAGAGCACAGTGAGTTGCGACGCTCATGGTAATGCATCTCGCAATACGGCTGACCCTCATGTTCAAAAAAGCTGCCATTTATGAATGGGGTGAAACATTCCTGTAAATGAAACAGAAAAAGTAGACTTTACCAAGAAGGATTTATAAATAAATTTCAGATATGCATATCCTCAGTTCATCAGCAATATCATGTACAAAGTAAGTATACACATGGCAATATTGAGGGTTAGGATATGATTATGTATGAACTGGTCTGAAACTGTCTAACAATTGATCTCCTGGTGTTAGGTGGAGGGAAATCTTACAAATCTTAAAATCTTGTCTCGAGGAGTTTCACTTTTTTCAGTCAGTGTCAGAAATAAACACTGCAAATGTTTTTATTTCAGTTCAACATCTGTGTCATTTCAAAATGCTTAGAATATAAATTGACATCACAATTCCATGAACAGATTAATACTGCTATGGATGTCTCTTCTTAAAATATTTCTACAAGATATTATGTAGCAAGGTGTTCTCTTATGCAACTTGAACATCAGACGTCCACAATTTTTATTTAAGTTAAGTTGTCAGAAATCACAACCCAAGTTATTTTTTCCCCTCCCATTTAGTTTACCCGTAAAAATCAAAGGTTATGTAGATATCAGAGGTTGGATAAAAAAAGACGAGAATCACTGGTGTTAAATATTGCTCATATTAATACACAAGGAAAACAATATTTTGCATGTACACAAAATGTGATGAAAACCCATCGCGCAGAATAAAATCACAATTAAAACAGCTCACGACTTAGTCACATTGCACAAAAAAATTGAAAATTGGGTAGTCAGCTTGGGAACAACATTCTATAAAATACTTTTCTAAAAGGACCGGACTATTTATGAGCTGCAGTCTCCTTTTGTTGTACTCTTTTGTTGTACTGTATTGTGACAAACTGTGTCTGTTTCTGATTACGTACTAATTCTAGTTCTATTTCTAGTAGTAAGGGCATAATATTAATTCTGGTTTTTTGACTGTTATGTTGGGGAAGATCAGAAATAAAACAAAGTTAAAGCTGCGGAGAGTTTTCAAAGCTTAGGACCAAGACAGGTGGGCATAAACAATAATGATAGAGCAATGAAATAGATAAAACTTGAGGTATAGAGATTCGCAGGTGGAGGTGTAGCCAAAGGATTTGAACAACAGACATTAAAATGAATTGTAACCAATTCAGGAATAACATAGGTCATCAACATGTGGGTGAGTAAGTGAAATGAGGTGCAAATTATTATAGATATAGCGAGGTTAAGTATGCAAAGGTATAAGGCAGGCTCATCAACAGTCCCATAATCAAAGGAAAATTGCCTGCTCAGTATGATTTTCATGTAGATGACAATTTTCCTGGTGAGCCAATAAAGAGGTTAGGGGACAAGGCTGAGCATTTCCAGGCTAGTCCCAACATGCACAAAATAAATATCTAATGGCATAAACAGTGAATTTATGGCAGAGCCAGAAGTGGTGACCAGGACAGCGTGTGGAATGAAGCTGTGACAACATAGTGGAGGTGAAACAAAACAGATTTTGTTATTATTGTTATTATTCCTGCCCTATCAGCTGAGGGGATTGTCACATTAGCTCAGATCCTGCTACATCGTAGATGGTACAGGCTTATTTGTCCAAAGTGAGACATCAGGGATAAGTAATCTTTAGCCAGGGCAGGGAAAAATTAACAGATGTGAGGATATCTTATATACCGGTTCTGTTTTGCAGGAGTCAGATGAGAACAATAATAGGATAGCCTGCAGATTAAGGCTGATGAATATGCACGTGCATATTCTGGGGGAAAGACCTAACCTGTTTGAACACCCGCCCAAGATATCTAGGAGCATGTGATCTTGAGCTTTTGATGTTAAATATTCTATAACTGCAAAATGAATTTCCAACCGTGCTCACAGCTTTGTGCAAGATCTGGAGCCTGTTCTTTCCAGCATGCAAGTGGTGATCCGTTCCATGCCAATGCTCACACAATTAATGACGCAGCACCCAGCAGCAGAGATTGTACCCTCCGTTGCAGTACAGGCTCAAGCCACCCAATATATGCACAGCAGTGGAAGCTCTAAACTGCCACAACAGTTAAGTCAACAATCATTACAGCTCTGGTGTAATGGTGAAAGATGCTTTGAGTTTTCACAGCCTAGCTGATGCTCCATCTCATGAGAATAGGAGTTGCTCGCAAGAGCTAGAACTGTCTCTCTTCTCTCAGAAGAGTTCTGCATTCCTACAATTTTACGGAGTAATATTGTTATTTATAATAACTCATCTCCCTGCTACCTTCAGGTAGAAGGTACAGGAGCCTGAAGACTGCAACAACCAGGTTCAGGAATAGCTACTTCCCCACAGCCATCAGGCTATTAAACCTGGCTCGGACAAAACTTTGATTATTAATAGCCAATTATCTGTTATTTGCACTTTATCATTTTATTTATTCATGTGTGTGTATATATTTATATTATGGTATATGGACACGTTGATCTGTTTTGTAGCAAATGCCTACTATGTTCTGTGTGCTGAAGCAAAGCAAGGATTTCATTGTCCTATCAGGGACAAATGACAATAAACTCACTTGAACTTGAACTAAGGAGATGACATTTGGTTCTGCAATTTATTTAAATTTTCCCATAGAGAATACCAGTGTTTTTATTTGGCAAGTCTCATGGAACAAGAATATTCATGTAACAGGTAGTTTCCATTTCCCATGGATACTGGATGACTAAGAGTCCATTGTAATCTATCTTTGCTCTTGATTGATCATACACATATTTATCATGTTGATTTGTTTGGTTCCAGCTGTTAAGATATGTACAAAAGTGGGCACATAGATCATCAGTAGTCAAGGCATAGTAACAAAGCAGTTTTGGCATAATTGTAATCCAGGTTCCCCTTTACTTACCCCTTGAGATTAGCAAGCTTTGTTGGCAGACCATAGTAACAAAGAACAGCAGATGCTGGTTTAAACCAATGATGGACACAAAGTGCCTGAGCAACTCAGTGGGTCAGGCAGCATTTCTGAAGGAAAAGGGTAGGTGACGTTTCGGGTCCCCTGCTTTCAGTCTTAAGAAAGGCACAACCCAAAATGTCACCTATCCTTTTCCTCCAGAGATGCTGCTTGTCCCGTTGAGTTACTCCAGCACTTTGTATCTATCTCTGGTTGACAGATCAATGTTTGTGAATTCAATCGTGCAACAATTGGTGGGACTGAGGAGTCACCTTTCTGACCTGCTGTAATGTTTTCCCGAGATAATTCCAAAGATTGTGCTGGCACACACGAGAAAGTGATGAATTTAATATTCCATGTCTAGCTATGCAGCTTTAGAATTCACCTGATGATGTGTTCTTGTTGCTACCCAAAGTTGTACCAGCTTTGATGTCAAGTGCTGTCGTGGATTTAAACTACTCTGCAGATTCAATACACCTCCACACTTCAACAGAATACATCATCATTCCTGCTATCCTATTAAATACTTAATCTCGGTTCAAACAAAACATGATGCTCTATTTCATTGAAAATCTAACATATTTATTAACATATAACATTAAGGACTTAATTACTTTAATGTTTAACAACAATTTCTGAAGCAAACACAGATTAATTGCTTCTCTTACCCGGCACACAAAGCACTCTGGGTGCCACAGTGAATTGAGGGCTGAGATATAGTTTTCTAGAATCGCCCGCGCACAGCCACCGCACTTTGGAGCGAACATGTCAAAGTAATCTTTGCGACAGTAGGCTTTCCCGTCTTTTTCATGGAATCCTGCAAAAGAAGTATGTCACTGTAGTGTGTCCACATCAGCCTAACTTACCATAACCTAGCAAAACATTTGGTGAAATTATTATTATTCCTGAAGACACGCCAACATACACCACGTTGAAAATAAAACTAAGAACGATGATAAAAAATATTATTGTGGGCTGGGACTTACAGAACATGCCAGTGTTATAAGCTGCCATTGTTATGTGCAGAGTTGTGCAAATATGATGCAAAATTACTGCAACTACAGAAGATATATAATTTTAGTTAATAACAACTAGAGTGACAGTGGTCAGTGCAGTCATCGGATGCCAAGGTTCACGCTCATCATTAATACAATATTAATGGTGCAGCTTCAACCAATGTACAGAATGATCTTCATTAGGATAGGTATTGTGGTTGTTACGTTTATTTCCAAAGGACTCAAGTGATGCTTAAGAGGAAGAGAAAGTTGCTACAGTACAGTGTAAACTGTGACAAGCTAATTCTGGGACGATTTTATTAAGGAAGAAACAATTATATCTTCATTAAATGTCACTTGCGAAAATGTTGCATCAGTTAGATTAGATCAAGTAAAATGAATAAATTCCTTTGGTACCTTATTAGCAGCAATATTGTGAAGTGAAAATAATGAGGAAAATCTCCAACCAGGTTGTGAAAACAAACAAAACATACTTCCCGTTCATTGAAAAAATAGGCATTCTGGATTCTCTTATTCCACACGTGCTAAGGAATTGTTAAGCACAAGCTGTTTAAAAATTCTCTTAATTTCTACAATGAATAAAAATATAGCAGCGTTGAGGTAGAGAATAAAAAGATCACTCAAAATCCTTGGCTTGAGATTACAGTAAGGAAGGGAAGTCAAAGTAATATTTATTAAACAGGCCAACAATGTTATTATAGTCACCCAATTACCCAGGCCTTTTAATCGAGTGCATCTAAGAAATGAATTGAAAGTTTCAGAACAATTGTCATAACTTCCCTGTCAAGATTGTCTTTAGTGATTGAGGTAGTTGGCATATGTAGTAATTGACAAATGACCTTTTTCTCGGCTTGATTTACTTTATTGTGTATATTGAGCCTGCAGTGGCAACATCTTCTGCACACAGCATCCTGACCTTGTCTCCAATTTACACTAAGCATATTTGAGATTTTGATGACTTAGAAAGTTTTTTTTTCACATTAAAAATAACTGACATAGAATGAGAACAAACAAAAGTTATACATAAAGGTACAAATGCTCACTTGCTGAAACTACACTTCATGCTTTATTCAGCAACTCTTACCTGTTGATGTGCTTGAATAACGTCAATCTCAATGAAAATCAAGAATTTAAACTGACATAATGCTTAATAGTGGGTAATGATTCTATTCAGCTAAATCTACTTAGGACTCATAACACGCAAGATTAAATATCACAACACGGAACAGAAAATAAGGAGATAATATAATAAAGTGATTGAAATACTTGGCCGTAATGAACAAATAACTATATTGTGCATGGCCCACATACAAGTTCAATATATGTTTCATAGTATATGAGCAGTACCTATTTTTTTTTTTGTTTTAGTCACACAGAACGTAAAAATGCTGAAAATTGACTAATCAAGTTGGCCAAACAACACTGCAATGATTTAATGGTATTCTTAGTGCAACACTCTTTAACTATTTCCATTGTATTAAAGGCATTACATGCTGCCTGGCTTGGCCATAACAAGGATAAGTCAACACTGGAATCTGGAATACATTGCTAAGTAGTACTTTTATTGAACAATTCAAAAACATAAAATCTGGAATGGCCCAACTATATAAAACATCACACAACAGAGAGAGTATCATACCATCTGGCCCAAAGAAAGCACCACACTGAGCACAGAAGAAGTGTTCCGGATGCCATGTTCGATCCAGTGCAGTCACCACTTTCTGCAAGAAAAGGCAAAAATAAAGAAACCATTAGTGAAAAATGAAGCACTGCAGTTCAGAGTTGACCAGGGACACAATACTATCAATGCTGTATCTAGGTAGCCCAAACATAATTCCACAATATTTGTCTTCAACAAATCTTAAAATCTCATTCCCAGTATCTTCAATTCTTAATTTACCCTACTTACATCAGTAAAGAAATAATCTTAGAAAGAAATATTTCCAGGACGTACAAAGCTTTATTGTACAGTAAACCCCCGTTTTAACGGACCCCTTTATAATGGATTTTGGTTGTAACGGATGGACCTGATGATCCATCCCCGGCCGTTTAGAGCCCCTGCAGAGACAACGAATGCATTTCGTTGTCTCTGTACTGTACACTGACAATGACAATTAAAATTGAATCTGAATCTGCTTCCGATGCCACTCTCGATTTGCAAGGTGCACCAGCGAACCCTTCTTGACCCATCGTACGGTTCGGTGACACGGCTGGTGTTGCGGCTCAGTTCGTAGCCCCTGGGGACAGCGGTTTCTTCAGGCCGTCGCCACTGACATGACGTGCTCGGTCACTGTGGACCTCTCTCCCCTCTCGCCTGCTGCTGCTTCCGCTCCCCACTCGACCATCACTGTCTCTTCTTTCTCCCATTGCTCTGTCCACTGGGCCTCTCCCCCCCCCTCCACCGCCACCTCCTCCCCAGGAGCTGCCAACATACTCCACCTTGGAAGCAGCAGCAGGTGAGAGGGTAGGGAGTCTCAGAGTGATCAAACACGTCTTATTGCCAACAGCCTGAAGAAAGCGCTGCTGACCCAGGGGTACACCCAGGGACCCAGGACCCAACAGCCCTCTCACCCGAACCTGCTGCAAGTCATCATAAACGGCTTGCTGGTGCAGACCAGCAACATCGGCGCCTAGTTTCAAGGTGAAACAACACAATGTGCTGAAGTAACTAAGCAAACTGAATCAGTCTGAAGAATGGTCCCAAAGTCACCTATCCACGTTCTCCAACAATGCAACCTGACCTGCTGAGTTACTCCAGCTTTTTGTGTCCTTTTGTGTATTAACCACCATCTGAGGTAGTTTGTTTATATACCTTACTCGGTTATAACGGACAAAAATCGGCAATCATGGATTCCCCCCCATGGCCCGTTAGAGTGAGGTTTTACTGTATATACAAGCTTTGTTTATTCTTATCATTTACATAATTAGTAACCTGATTTTATCCAACACTGTGGACATCAGAGATACTCACATCCAAAATGGGTCCATTACAATAGTAACAACGGGGTGAGAATAGATTGTGATAGTCCTTCTCACAGTATGGCTGTCCATCTCGCTCAAAGAAATTCCGAGAGCCAATCTCTTCTTGACAATGGGTACACACAAAGTGCTCGGGGTGCCAGGTACGACCCATGGCAGTAACAACCTGACAGAAAATAAGAGTCAAGAGTGTTTTATAGTCATCTGTTCTGTAGCTGAACAATAAAATTCTTACTTGCAACAGCACAACTGATATGTGTATATCCATTGGAGTAAACACTCTTTTAACGTCTTTCCAAGTGAGAAAAGCAACACACAATCCAACTTCATTAATTAACTTAATCACACAATAAGCCTTGTTAATCAAGGGGTTATCATGTTTCTAGTATTGATACAACCTGTGCTTTGTACAATTGGATGTTTGAGGTTTATAACTCAGACAAGTGGGAAGTGTTGCATTTTGGCAAGTTAAACCAGGGGAGAACTTACACAGTATATGGCACGGCACTGGAGAATGTTGTAGAACTGGGAGACCTAGGATTACAAGTACAAAGTTCCCTGAAAGTAGCAACACAGTAGACAGGGTACTGAAAAAAAGCATTTGCATGCTTGCCTTTCCTTAGTCAGGGCATTGAGTGCAACGGTCAGGATGTCAAATTATATTGGTAAAGCCATACTTGAAATATTGTATGCAGTTCTGGTCATACTGCTATAGGAAGAATGGCATTAAGCTGGAAAGTATGCAGAGAAGATTCACATTGATATGACCAGGGCTGGAGGGCTTGAGTTATAAGGATAAACTGAACTGGCTAGGGCCTTTTTTCTCTTGCGCATTGGAGGATGAGGGGTAGCCTTATGGAGATATATGAAATTATGAGGAGCACTGATAAGATGAATAGTCAATCTTTTCTCAGGGTAGGGGAGTCTAACACTAGAGAACTTAGGCTTAGGGAAAGTGGGGAAAGATTTCTACGAGACTTATGGGGCAACATTTTCACATAGGGAGGTGGTGGGGTATAAGGCACGTTGTCGAGTTGAAGTGGTTGGATCAGGTACAATTACAATGTTAAAAAGATATTGAACATGTACATCGATAGGAAAGGTTTAGAGCGATGTGGGCCAAACACAGATAGGCAACTTGGTTGTAATGTACAAGTTGGCCTGAAGGACCTATTTGCCTGCTGTATAACTATGATTCCACATTTTGTTTTCATAAGGGAATGTGAAAAATACAGTACAAACCTTTCTGATGAAAGGAACAGATATCAAGGTGTCAATAATATGTCTTCTTAACAACAGCAGGGATACGCTGCATTGTATTTGCATCAATACCCATTAAACATGTTAGAAACATTTATTGTCTTTCATACCCTTCTTTCAATAAAAAAGTATTTCACTATACAAATAGTCTTTATTGAACAGTATTGTTTCATGGAAAAAAATTGGCCCGTGAAAATCTATAACATCCAACAAAAACGAGTATTTCAGAAAATTAATAAAGATCACTTTTATTCCTGATAGTTCTCACCTGTCCGGCTATAGGTTTCTTGCAAGCAGCACATACTCCTTTTGCTACAGTCGCAACTCCCAATTTATTCAGCCCAACGTGTAATTCATCCAACATGTTATCCAGTTGACTTCCGGCTTTTTGTGGACCTGCTACAGTGGAAGGCCCTCCTTGCTTTCCTTTGGACCCTGACTGGGTCATCATCTATCAATCAACAAAGAGAGTCGGATTAAATACTCCGCAGCTTGCAGTTCTAACACTAAATGGAGCGTACATCGATAATATTCAGAATTATTTTCTCCCTAGGATATTTAAGTTACTGAATTACAATGCCTTGAGATATATTATTTAGCTTATAATAAGTGGGGTTTTTGAAGACAAAAAGATGCAGAGATGCATATCATTCCATGCTGTGATGTCTATGTCATCCTCGAAGCTGTTGCCTGACCACCAACTTTAATTAATAACATATATTCTTTAAACTTTGGTAATCTTGAAATAATATTAAACAAACTAGATTTTCAAAATTAAGAATAACTTGTTAGGAGGTGCTGGTATGCCTACTGTCACAAAAAACCCCACTAATACCCGTAGACATAACAATATCTGCAAAAACCATTTACGACACAAACTATGATTAACATCTTACCTTTCGTTATTTCATTTTTCATTATACATGGTTAACATGCACATACAAATAAATGTTGTCATTTTTTCTAACATTTATATAATAACCACATTTGTTACAAACATATACTTGGGATAGTTATTGTACGTGCAGCTTTACAGATCCATAAAATATCGTCTGATATTGAATAAAAAAGTGCTACACAATACCATTGCATCATTAGAGACAACCTATCAAGCTATATCTACTAATGAAGTCTCCCTGTCAATGGGACATGAATCAATTATGATGGACCTTTGCATCTTGGTCTATCGGTTAACTACCCAGCAGTCATAATTAAATAACGATGGACCTATATACATTTGAAATGTCACTGTACAACAGAGATTGCATCCTCTCATAAATAGCTAATCTATTTAGAATGCGTGGAAATGTGAAGTGTGTGTCTTCTTCCCATCAAATTCTACTGCAACCCCTATCTCGTGATTGCATTGGAATGAATGACCTGAAAGCTGGTATGAATATTCAATTAATGGCAGCGAAAGGAATACCAAAGCAGTATTTATTTTCACACACCTGCAGGAGACAATTTAATATATATTGTTTCACTCATGTTAGTGAATTGTTAAAGTTCTCTAAATAGCAGATAGGCCCTCTGGCTGTGAAATGGCGTTACAGCAGAGAAGCGCCACAATTAATTTGTCAAACACTAAACACAACCAAAAGAGAATGTTGCAAATATTGATGACAAACGCAGCAGATTTTACAAAACTTAGAACAGAAAAGTCACAAGAGTTCCAATTTAAAAAAAAATACATGCATCAAAAATAGACAAATGTTGTGGTTGTGGATGACAATGACCGAATGAGTATTTGGACACCGTATTGATGTAAAATGCCAGATAAATAAATAAATAAAGGAGATACTTGTACCTTTCTAGTTTAGTAAATGATAACTTCAGTTGTTCAAGTTTTAAACTACTAAAAAATAGTTGTTGGTGCATTATTTTTAATGGTACCAATCATTATAGGCCAGTGAGTCTCACATCACAGTTGCAAAGCCATTGAAGAGGATGCTTTGAGATAGGATTTATTCACACTTGGAAGAGAATGGGATAGTTAGGAACAGTCAGCAAAACTTTATCTGGATCAGATCCTGTCTGAGAAACTTGATGAATTTTTTGAGCAGGTAAACAAAGTTAATAATGGACCATATCCTCTACATGTATTTCAGTACATGTAATTCAGTCAAGCATTTGACAGAGGTCCCTCATGGTAGACTGATCCAGATGACGTTGGTTTTCATTCAGTGCTGGCGTAGTCATAGAAAATAGAGGGTAGTGGTGGAAAGAGATAGAAATTATTTTGGTTAGGTGCATTTGAAATATTGTGTGCAGTTCTGGATGTCCCATTGCAGATAGGATGTGGAGGCTTAATCGAGGGTGCAGAAGAGGTTCAGCAGAATGCTGTCTGGATTGATATTAGCTATAAAGAGAAGATAGATTTCTCTGGAGGGACAAAAACCGAGAGGAGACTTCACAGAAGCTTATAAATTAAGGAGGGGTTTAGCTGGGGTAGACAGTCAGAATCTTTTTTATCCAGGGTAGAATATCAAATACTAAAGGGCATACACTTGTCAGAGGGAGAAATTTAAAGGATTTTTTTTTTTGTTTTACACAGAAAGTGGCAGGTGCCAGGAATGCCCTGCCAGGATTGGTGATGGAAGTAGCTAGAAGTGACATTTAAGAAGTTTTTAGGCATGAATGTGCAGGGAAAGGAGTGATATAGATATGTGCAGGCATAAGGGATTACTTAATTTGACATCACATTCGGCAGAGACATCATGGACCGGGGGAATGTTCCCATGCTGTTCTAGGTTCAAGTAATTGACCCGAGGAGAGGGTGAATCTTGGAAACCAATAAAAGAAAAATTGCCACAACATAAATTAAGAGGAAGAAAACGAAGTGGCAAGAACTACAAAAACAGATTGTAAGAGCTTCAACATAAAAAATAAGAGAATGGCAAAGTCAAATTGATTGGTTAGGGAAATTAATAATGGGGAATAAGGAAATGGCTGAGATTTAAACAAAACGAAGTCTGCCTTCACAGTTGGAGACATCAAAATCATACTATTAATCATACGTAGTCAAAGACAAAAGGGAGTTATGAACTTAAATTGATTCACATCAGCAAAGATAAGAAGCAATGATGAAGCACTAAAGCCTGACAAATCCTCTGGACCTGATGCTTTCTCTGGACACTGCTTCAAAACAAAAAAAACTGTAGAAATTATGGACACACTGATTGTAATCTTCCAATATTCCAAGCATTCTGAAAAGATTACAGCAGAGGGATAACAACAAATGTAACAATGCTATTCATGAGTGGGAGAGATAAAATATGGAACTAGATGCTAGTTAATTAAAACCAGTTGATGAGCAAATACTGGAATCTATCTTTTAAGTAGTAATAACAAAGTACTTCTAAAAGCACATGTTTTTATGAAGGATAAATCATATTTGATATATTCATTCAATTTATTTGAGAATGTAACCAGCAGGATAAATAAAGAGCAATCAGTGGATGCCCTTTAGTTGAGTTTCCAATGGGTATTCATGGTATAATTTACAAGATTATATGGGGCTTGCAGGATTCAGGGTAAAGTTAGGGAGGGTATCTTCAAGCTTGCGAGCTTTGGATAGTTATGAAGCCTCGGGAATCACCCGCCAGAGCTATATCTTAAATAAACAATTGGAATTTTTCACTTTGAGGAATTACCCAGTTTTCAAAAGGAATATAGATAGGCAAGTGACCAGGCAGAATAATGGCAAATGGAGTGAACATGTGCCCGTGTGAAGTAACGCACTTTGGTAATATGAATGAAAAAGTATGGTATTATTTAAGTGTGCAAGCTTATTAAATGTTGGTGTTCAGAGAAATCTGGGGTTATTTTGCTTGCTAGAAGAATAAGCAGCGATTTCGTAAAACAAATGATTCTGAGGAAACTATTTAGGATAGGAATTGTGGGGATGTTCTCATGGTGAGGGTACTTCAGAACCAATTTGTGCAACCTCAGAGTTACGGTGTTGATTCTCAAAGGGCTGCACATCTTTGTAATTCTCTGCTCTAGAGAGTTGTGGATGCCAAATTATTATGTACATTCAAGGGGTAAAAATATTTCTGGTCTACTGGGAGAATTGAATATTGAGAGAATGGGACAGCAAAGTGGAATTGAGGGTAAAGGTCAGATGCTGACCTCATTAAATGGTGGAATAGGTTTGACAGGCTGCCTTGGTTTACTCCTGCTTTCTTTGTTTTGCTTCATTTTGTTAGAAATAAATTAAGAAACTATTATATAATAGAAAAATTCAAGTTATCCTACTGCAACCTAACAAAATACTTGTAATGAGATTACTGTAGGGCAAAATAATAAAAACTTAATTGTGATTCATTTACTTACTTGACAATTTTGTTTCTCCTAAAATCACAAGTATTAACAATTGAGAACAAAGAAAATTGACAGATTATTACACCACACTTATGTAATTACTGTTATTATCAGTCTATTACATAAAAAAGGCAATCGTAGAGAACATATGAAATATTAAACTATGTGGATAACAGCTTTCATTTACTGTTTCAATTTGAAAGATTGGTTCATTCATATACACACATTTGCTTTTGTTTTTTGTTGTTGTCCATAAAATGGAGGGAGTGGGCACGGCAGTGGGGGAAGGGCAAATGGATCTACCAGTCCCAGATGATCTCCTTTATGCAATGAGGAACCCAGCAGTTTGGTAGCACGACCTGGGCTGATTGGCTAAAAATAATTCAACAGGAGAGACAAATGTAATAAACAGAATGAAAAAAAGTTTGAGAAAAGTATAGAAACAGGTAGAGTAAAAAAAAAATCAAACATGCAAAACATATTGAAGGGAACAGGAGCACATCTATAATACAAGGAATGTGTAAGAAGGAACTGCAGATGCTGGTTTAAACCGAAGGTAGATACAAAAAACTGGAGTAACAGGCAGCATCTATGGAGAGAAGGGATGTGTGACGTTTCGGGTCGAGACTATCTACAATACAAGGAAATTGTATAACATACTCCCATGAAGCTCCAAATTAACTGAAAAATTAGTTTTTATATGTTAACCAAGATTGTCAAAGTAAAGGTAATTAGTTCTTTGGTGGTAGTATTTAACATTTCCAATTGCAGTTAGTGACAAAGTTCTGCCCTAACATTTTTAAAAACGGCATTCTCTTTGCTTGGGCTTACGACGGATAAATTAACGAGCATCCCACACCGGTTAACATTCAGCACATTTTAATGATAAATCCTTTGGTTGAACAGACATGTCATTAGCACTCGTGGGCTATATGTCCAACCACCAGCTGTACAGTCACGTGACCTCACTGAAATGGAACTTAAGACCGAGTTTGTTCCATGCTGATGGCTTTGCCAGTTCGGTACTTAAAACACACAAATTTGATTCACAGAGAATTAAATACCAAGCAGTGTACATAATTACTGTGGCAGGAATCAGAAAGAAACAAACCCCACAATGTAATGATCAAATTCTCATCTTCTTGTTAGGTTTTGTACATCCTACTTCTCCTACTCAGCTACCACCATCTTTCCCAACTTTAATCTTCTAACCTCTGTTCATTTGAAATTTGTCATTCACACAGGTTGCTACTCATTCCATTCCTAATCATTCCCTTTTCCCCAATAATATTCAAAAGCTTTCAACTAATTTGATGCAACCAATATGATACTTCAAAGTTAACATTAATTTACCTTTAAATCTTTTAAGGATTTTTTGCTGTTGGTAAAAAAAGTACCATAGCTTCTGAAGTAGTACACATTTAATTTCTGGCTGATCTCAAATCAACCTACAAGAAAAGCAATATAATTTTCTCAATATCTTTCAATAATTCAAGTACAATATATAAATACAAAACAAAACCCAAAATAACAACTTCATGCATCGGATAAAACTGTAAAAAATCTGCATCCAATACTTGCTGCTCTTAGGAATTTGATCACCTCTTTCCCTCTGCCCTTCAGAATTATTTAATCAATGAGTGGTCTCCCAGACTATTACCTAGATGTACCAAATTATCATGTAATGACTTAGACACAAAATGCTGGAATAACTCAGCGGGACAGGCAGCATCTCTGGAAAGAAAGAATGGGTGATTTCGGGTCGCGCCCTTTTTTAGGCTGGAGTGACCGAAGATTGGTCTCGACCAGAAACGTCACACATTTCTTCTCTCCAGAGATGCTGCCTGTCCTGCTGAGTTACTCCAGCATTTCTGTCTATCTTCAATTTAAACCAGCAACTGCAGGTCTTTCCTACACATGTAATTACTTATTTTTGATACTTATTTGATTGTGTAGGTAGTTATGATACAGTAACTCAAAACAAATCAGTAACCATTGTAATCTTCATTCCAAGCAACATCTGCATTGCATCTTTTTGCAGATAAATCTGCAAGGGCATTCTATGGCATATACAGGCTTCCAAAACTTGAAGCACGTTCCATTTCAAGTTCATTTTTAATATTAAATAGGAAAGATTATGGTTTTCAAGCAATAAACAGAATGAATGAAGAAAGATTTGAGACTGCGAATGGTCCATTCTATTGATCGCCAGGTCCACATCCAAGAAATTAAGTACTGTACAAGGTTCATTTCCAAGAAATTAAGTAATAGTACAGCTATTACTGTACTAATCGCTGACTCTAATTTGACAACTGAAGCAGCATGCAGAGAACAATGAGTACCTGACTTCTTGAAAGACGGATAAGCACCGCACATACCTTGAGAAAATGAAAATTGCAACACACATGCAACTTCTGTGTACAAACAGACATATGATCTTTTGAGAAGAAAACTATGCGCCCATTTACAGAAATCTACAGTATTAAATATCAACATGCAGCAGTTAAATTGTGAGGAAAGTACTTCATAAAACAAATAGCTTGATAATGTAATTTTAAATCAAACAAAATAATACTAAGTGTACCCTACTAAGTGTATTTAATGCATTTAACAATTTTTTTAATGTAATTGTTCCATGCACCAAGTCGTTAATTTCAGATGCTGGGTACTTTTTTCCTCAGGGATGGCAAACATAAAAATTTGTTATTAAAAAATGATTATATTGATCCTTATATCTGATAACTACCACCAGCTGTGCCTTTACTAACTGACACTTGTAGTTAACGATTATTAGAGCCAATATGTACCTTCATGTAACATCTTAAATTAATACCTAGTGAAATAACTTCAAAGTTGACTAACATTTGAATCTAATACATAGATCTAAATCAGAAACGCAAGAATCAGCCTGGGCCTCTCATTGTTGCGAGTATATTACTATGTAATACGATGCAATTTATTGGGCAATCAAGGAATCCAACTCAAGCAAATTCTATTCTGTCCTTCAAAAATATATATAACTATACTCTTTATTGGCATATTTAGACTGAAAGCAGCCAGCTCCCTTTTACACATAAGCAATATGTAAATTTCCTGCCAACAAGTGAACATCAAAATAGGTCAATAGTTTCATGCTGCAATGTCCTTCTGCAGCAATTTTACATGTCAGGATACTTACAAGTATTTTCTTATTAAAAAAGATTATGCAGTTCCAAACTGCACAAAGTACACAAAGGATATGAAAGTGAAGATGAAACTTCAGGATTATTTTATAAATGAAATAGATTTCAAAAATTATAAATATTAAAGATAGAATACTCCATGCCTGTGATCGAACAAGTAGAGTGCCTTCATCACTGACTTCACCATCGGTTTGACAAGCTATTGACATCATGACTCTGGGCGATGCAGATAGAGATGGCAGAGGTACGACAGGTAGAGAGGAGGAACGTGGATGGTGTTCTCGGAGCGAAGTGTATTCTAATGGGGTCACAGGGGCAAGAACTGCTGTTGGAAGGACGGGCAGTTTTTCATTTTTATCAGATGAAATATTCCACCGAGGTGAAGAATGAGATCCTAGGCGAATGGAAGATAATGGGGAGGAAGCAGTTGATGAGGAGGGCAGAAGTAGAGGTGGTGGGGAAGGTAGAGAGGGAGGAGGGAGGGAATGCTCAGGGAGAGGAGGCAGAGAAGGCTTAGAGAGAGGGGCTGGGGAAGGTTCGGGGAGAGGAGGTGGGAAAGGCACAGGAAGGGGAGGTGGAGAAGGTACAGCAAGTGAGGGTGGGAAACGCTCAGGTGGAGGTGGTGTGAGCGTGACTTCTATCAGTCCATTTTTTTTTTGTTCTTGGCACTGTTTTATAGGGGGAGAGGGTGAAGGAGGACAGGGTGATGGAGTAGAACCCTTTGAAGAAGGAGGTTCTGGCGTGATTATTATCTGGAGAGAAACATATAGCAGCTTTAGTTTTAAGAAGCTGACATACTTAAGGGATTTTTTTTAATTTATACAGGCCAAAGTGCATCATGCTTTAAGCTTTTGGGCAAACGGTTTTGATGGGGGGGGGGGGGGAATCAGAACTCAGCAACACTCAAGGAATGTGCAATGTACAATCAGAGAAATCTTAAAGCTTACTGCAATCTTCAAACACAAGTTATAATTGATAGCGCAAGGGCAGTCAGTTCTTATGGACCATTTAGCTGCGTCATTTGCAAACAAAGGTTAGTTTTAGCTTTCCAGCCAATGGCAAAACCTTGGCATGTCATAGATTGACAGAACAAAACGTAAAATCTAATTATTGCTATGAAAAATGATGGATGCATAATCACCAATTTTATGCCACATATATCCAATATGTGGACATTAGCTGCAAACAATTACGCAGAGCTAATGTCTCCAAAATAACAAAATAATTGAGATATGCATGCAGACCACGCAACAATACAAATAAACTGGACAACCTTTAAGCAAACCCACAAAATATCACAAAGTGTCACAATCCCCTAAAAACATGCTCCATAAACTTGTTATGCACTTTTGCAAAATGAGAAACTTAAACTCATGAGAGCAATGAGTAGCACATAGTGACGAGAAACATCTGCAATTCGCCCCAACTGCAGTCTACATACATCCATGGGTGAGCACAACTACACAATCCAAGTGTAGCTACAAAGACACAGCACAATTACCATCAAATCAAGCACAACATTCTCTACTTTCTATCTTTCTGAAGCAAATAATCACATAGTAGCCATTATCTCAGCTCAATTGCAATGGGCTCATTCCTGTTCAAGCTAGAGCATTGCCAACTGAACCTAAAGATCAGATTCATAAAAAAGTGTTAAACAATCCATGCCATAGTTTTCTTTTTGCATCAAATCTTCATGCAATTCTTTGTAACAGTTCATGCTTTCCCCTAGCTACCTTCTCAACAATATGACCTCCTTCCTGATGTTTCCTGACAGGCATTGAGGTGATGATCAACCCCTCTGTCAGCCAGTCATCTACTTTTTTATTCTTGGGCTCCTTCTTCTCAATTCCTAGCTTGCTGTGCAGCTCTTCAATAAGTCTATCTTGTGACACGTTTTTGTTAAATATAACAGGTCCAAACGTTCGGCGTGGTAAGTCCTCACGGTACATCGGGTGCACGTTCATAGAATGCTTTGTCCTCTTAATAAGAGATTTCATCTGCACCACAGGGAAGATTGCATAGTGAAATCACAGATCTGAGAGCAGACAAGAAGCACTTACACCGATACACCTTTCACATGCTGTAATTTCACTCAACAAATCAGTTACCATGCAGTCTCAAGTTAAATTGGAAAATTTCCATGTACGATGCTGTACAAGTGTCACAAAAAGGTGCACATTTTTTAGTGTTAATGCACATAATCGTGAGGCAGCTATGAAGGTATTAAGGCCCAGGCAAAAAAGGCTCTTATGGTGTAACTCTTCCATTTCTCTTAATATAATGACAACCCTTCTAATCAAGAAAGGTCTGAAGAAGTTCCCGACCCAAAACGCCGTCTGTCCATTCCCTCCGTAGGTGCTGCCTGACCCACTGAACTCCTCCAGCACTTTGTGTTTTACCCTTCTAATCAAATCCTGTTAAAGGCTAAGATGTTATGATTTCCACAACATACTGGCTTGGAAACAAATCCAAAAGATGCAATCTGATAGGAGCCAATGGCATATCAAAGTGATCTCTGGCATGATGTCAATGGGCCTCCTGAGGTCAGATCTTGTGCATTATACAAGGTTTATTATTTGCCTGCTTCCCATAAAGTGCATAATTACAGTCAAATGGTGCCAAATAATTTAACTTGCACTGAGAAATGCTTTTTCCGCCTTTTGAACCATATGTCCTAGTGCCAAGTATATATATATATAAAAGTGTCAGTGTCAAGAGACTTTGCGTTATTAATGAGATTAGAAAGTACTGCAATCACTTCATTGTTCATCACACCGCCACTTCCACAAAATATCTAACAATAATGCCATTAAAATGGGTATTGTTAGATGTATGAAGCTGGCAACAGTATTTTAAACATAGTATTTATTGCTCTCCTGACCATGCAAAGGTGTTCATGCAGCTAATCTCTACAAAGCATTCAACATTCAAGCTTTCTGCCTGCCTGACGAGAGGCAGAAATCCGTTCCACTGTGAGTATTTGAACTGGAGGCAAATCAAACTTCTCTTCTTCTGCTTTCTCGTTTGTTTGATGATACTTGTAACAACTGTTCACTTTATTTTGTTCCACTGCCATTTCCCTGCCTTGTTCATGCTGCTGCTGTGTTGTTAGTTGCGCTGCTTTTTCATGCATCTTCTTCGGACTAGATAATTCTGTTGAATTTTCTCCCCGAGGCTTGGCTGCTTGTTTAATATTCTGTTTCTCATTTGTTTCCAATCGCAAGGAGGAAAGCTCTGTTGTAGGAAAACACACTGATGGTTTCTCCACAGATGCCACTTTCGATTCAAGGACATGTTGCTTGGTGTCCAGGTGCTCAACTAGCTCAGCCTCAGGGTAAAAGGACAGCAGCTTATCTAAGACTTCATTGATCCCAGAAAAGTCTGTAATCAAGGATTTATCAACATCCTCCAATTCACGACTTGAGGTCGGTGTGGATTTAGAATCTTTTTTTGCGGTATTTAAAGCATTTGACAGCATTTCACTGTCAATAGATTCTTTTTTATTTCCAGTTTTCTGCATGTCCCTGAGCATGGTGAAATATGGCTCTGGAGATTTAAAATAGGGTGACATTCCTGCCAGAGGAACATTGGTGTCTAGTTTTGAATTTACATTGACAGATGGATGCACCACTGGATGGTGAAATGATGAATTTGCAAGGTTAGATAATGCAGATAGATATGGTTGTGCTGTACCAGGCTCTTCGTCAATGTGCAGCAGTTCCAGAGGACTGGGGGTTCTTGGTAGTGGAGAGGGCAAGCCTGTACCTTTAGGAATAATCTGGGAATTGTGAGGCACAGATAAGAGTATCTGAGATGTTGGTGGAGATATGGGAGATTGGGTAAAAACAGACACTAGCAGAGTATTTGGAGTAGATGTTTTCTGCTTTTCATCTGATTCAAAACTTATAGGACTTATAGTACCAGCCTAAATTGAGGAAGGGAAAGTGACAGAAAGAATAGAAAAAATGATAAAAACAAATAAGGTAGGAAATAAATAAAGATTTATATTATTTATTTCAGTTTCATACCAATGCCATTTATCTTATTATTCAATATCCTTGCCTTGCCTGACCAACAACCAATTTTCTCTAATATTCATCATCCATCCTGCACAGGATTCTCAGCTACTCTCATGTATTCATTCCTCCAACACCCAACACTATCCCATTCCATCCAAACTGGCAATAGCATGTGGTTAATCAATAACTCATACATGATCACTGTATGTCTGTTTTCCCCACAGCTCACATCCCATGCTACAACACACAACTCCAATGTCACAAGTATATTTATCTCACCTCGTGTTTACATCTCTTGATATGCATTTTCCATCCAATCTGTATTTGCATTATTGGTATCCCTCTATACTATTTGCTCACCTGTGTTACCCCCGTTATCTAAAAAAGTGATCTGTACAAAAAGTACAGCACAATTTCCCATACAAATACTTTTAATAGTTCATCTGATTTCAAGCCAGATAGTAATCTTGAAAAGCACTGATATAAAGATAGTAACCAAAACCCAATACATTGACTTTTCCAGTGCGAACTCCAGATATAACACAATGAGTAATTGTATGAAGCTTCTGCTTCCAACATATTCTCTTCATAGCAAGGTAAAATATTCCTGACTATTTTCCAACAGGGAGATCTAGATGGTGCATTTTTCGTATGGTATTTTAGTAACACTTTGCTTCAGTAAATAACCACACAAGACTAATTTCAGATATTTTCTCCAAGATTATTTTCCTGACTACTTTTCCATTTCTTTGACAAGAAGCATTTCCTGCTTGTTACACCACCTTAGCAGCATAGATAAATTCACAGGAGTGGCCAATGAGGCAAATGCTTTCATCGGGCTCGTGATTTCAATTAATGGGCTCAGAAAAAGGCAAAAATCTGATTGCACTCACATTGCCGTGAACCTTGAACTCAGAGAGTGATTCCATTAATTCATCAAGTTCACGAGTTGCTGAGGATGCAGATATGCGCGCCTGTTGTTGGTTTGGAGTACTGCGCTGAGAGGTAAGCCCACCCACTGGAGACGCAGCAGATGCAGGACTGAAAAGGAGACCAAACTGGTTAGCATTACACAGGACTGCAACAAACCACAAAACACTCGAAACAGAGTTCAATGCCCACAATCAAATTTAGAATGTAACTACTTTAAAAATAAAGTTCCCAAACAAGTCTTGTAGCGCTGATACATTTCAAGTCATAACAGTGCGAGATTTACCCATACATTTGCTCCTGCGGCAAGTTGTAATGAGGATATCATAACTTTTCAATGAGATATGGTTATAGCGGACCCAGTTGGTGGACCCAGTTCTTTGTGGTGGACCCAGTTCTTTGTTTCATGCAGTGACCACTAGGTGGATGGAGCGATCCTTGGTTTAGTATAGTTGTAGAGATACAGGTGCTGTACATTGATGCTCCTCTGTTTCTTCTACTGTCCTTATTACTGTACTAATAAAAGCATTTTGAATACTTTGGAGAATTATACATTTCAATAGTGTTTTGTGATCTATTTTAGCTTAGAGATACAGAATGGAAACACTGAGTCAACGGCGACCAGCAATCACCCCGTATATTAACTCTATCCTACACACTAGGGACAATTCAGTGTGTATTATAGAACTACAGCAGTGATTCTAGCAGTGATCTCCAATGCACTAGTTCTATGCTACACACCCGGTTGTGTAGGTTAAAATTACCACTGTGTGTAGGTTAGAACTACAACAGTGCTTCTATCTTTCCTCCCACATTTTGAACACAAAGACATTTGAACAGCATGGTTTTCCCCCGAATGTTGGGCCATGCCCCCATCCCACTACAAAAATGCGCAGACCTGCAGCCCAATTGGCCTCTGAGAACCGTCAGCAGAGCCGCCCCCCACAGCACCAGAGACTCGGGCCCGAAAGTGCACACACACTATCATCAAATACCGCATATCTGAAAAATCATATGCAATCCCATTGATTGCAGTTATTGGCCAGGAGGAAAATTACAGAATGACAAGCAAAGCTATGTATGTGGCAAATTATTATTTTTCAGCATTAGAGAGCAGTCCTGATTCTGCTGACTACTGACGTGCTGACTACTGACACCACATGCAAGAATTGATTAACATAGCAACACGTGCATACCTTGGACTGGGAACTGAGCTCTCCAGTTCATCTAATAAGCTTTCCACACTTGGCCGTACATCGTCAATTCCTCGGCCTCCATTTCTTTTCGGTTTTTCTTTCGTTGGGGGAGGCACTTTTTTCCCCATCTGAGTTCCATTTTCTTGACCTGTGTACTGGGAGCCACTGCCAGGAGCAGAATGGGGGCTGCGGTTGGACTCATCTGAGGAAGGACAGCAGTGAGGTTCGTCACAAAAAAAAGTTTGAATACTTTACATTTTTTGAATCAAAATTTACCAATGCTCCGTTAATTATAATTCAGTTATTCCCCTTGGAGTTCTTGCTTATTTGTCATGTAACACAGGAACTTGCAGATGGAGCAGGTCGCTTATCAAATGGTACATTGGACTTAATGCAGGGGGTTTGGAATTCAGAAATTGGAAGATTTTGTTGCAATTATACAGAATTTCAGAATTCTATCCACAGTGTTGGCCCCTTACAAACGAAATGCTACAATGGGATTTGAGGCAGTTCAAAAGAAATCACCCGGTAATTCCTGGGGTGAAGGGATTTCCATCAACAAACATGTTGGGCTTGTATTCTTCGGAGTTTAGAAGAATGAGAAGTGATGTTATTAAAACATATAACATCCTAAGGAGTGTGGCAAGGTAGATGTTAAAATGTTTTCAGTAATGGATTAATTTTAAACAAAGAATATAATTTCAAGTCAAGCGGCCAGCAAGGGAAAAATATCGAGTGCAATTTTCTATTAAGATTGACTATAGATAAGCTCCTGATCTAGTATCCAGATCCAAAGCCATGAGCTCAAATCCCACCACAGACCTGGGGAAAAAATAGATAATTAATCAATATTAAAAAGCTTGTAATGATGGCCAATGGACACCAGATTGCTGTATGCCCCACAGAGACATCTCCTGCCCTGGCCTAATCTCATCTACATGTCACTCCAGACCAACAAAGATGCTTCACTCTTAATTGCCCTCTGCAGTGGTCCAGCAAGCCTCTTGGCTCCAGCACGAGCTTGAAACACTAACTCAACCAACGACACCCACATAGTGGAAGGGAATATATATATATTTTTTTTAAACTCCCAAATGCAGAGCAGGACACTGGTGGAAAAAAAAGTTTTCTGATGCAGTGTGTAAAAGTGTAGATCCTCATCAACTCAGTTACTCACATGTCAACTTCTGCTCTGTTTGAGAGGAAATTTCAATCTGAAGCAAGACATTTCCTTTTTGATAGCTTTTATGTTTCATTCAGTCATTAAATCTGTTCAGCACTGGGAGAATTCTGGAAACCAGCTATATGACCTGTCCCTTTCACATGAGGAGGATAAGCAAGGAAGAAAACAAATCTGATGTGTTGACATGTTCATTTCAGAAATATTATCTTATAAGTTTTAGATCCATATTGCTTCAGCAATGCCCCAAAACAAATAACGAGATTAAATCCAAACACAGACTGGGGGCTACACTAAATTTTCGAACATTTATTTCAATGGATTTCAGAAGGTTCAGTCCCACAAGTAAATCACACAAGAATATAAATGTACCTGTTAAATTCTAAAAATGGCCTTTTAAATCTGCACTCTCTCCATTCTTAGTTTAGAGGAATGGAGAAAATGTAAATGAAAAAAATAACTTCCTTTCCTACTGCATTGAAACATGGTTTTTGGAAAGAATTGGATTCTGTTTTGTGGAAGACCGTGTTATATTAAGTACTTGCCTGTTGCAAAGCTGCTAGATGGATTGTGTTGCACCTCATTCAGTTCCAACAAGAGACGATCCAATTCAGAGAGATTACTGCCGAGTGAGGCCGTCATGACGATCGGTGAAGGTTCTGAGGACTTTGTTTTATTGGGGAAGCTGCAGATGTGGCAGAATAAGAGCACATTGTTATCAAAAAGCTCAGCCGTTTGAACCACACCTAGCAACGGTAGATACCTCACTTAAACATTAAAACTGTCCAACTATGCCATCATCATTAGTAAACATAACAGAGATTAATATTGACTGTAATTTGTCCACTAAACCCGGACATTATCATTTGTCCACTAAACCCAGACATCACATTTCCATCAGTCACACAATCATGCACTGTTTTAAAACAACTTCATAAAAACAACCTCATATTTCGCTTGGGCAGTTTGCACCCCAGCGGTATGAACATTGACTTCTCTAATTTCAGGTAGTCCCTACTTTCTCCTCCCCTTCTCAGCTCTCCCTCAGCCCACTGGCTCCACCTCTTCCTTTCTTCTTCCCGCCCCTCCCCACCCTCACATCAGTCTGAAGAAAGGTTTTGACCTGAAACGTTGTCTATTTCCTTCGCTCCATAGATGCTGCCTCACCCGCTGAGTTTCTCCAGCATTTTTGTCTACCTTCATAAAATCAACACATGGTTACTGATGACATTGAAAGGACAACTATTGTTCTTGGTGAGGATGAATGTCCCTTAACCTTAAACAATGAAGATACCATTTACTAACCAGCAATCTTTGAATATCAAAGGCAACCATGAGTAAAACTAATGTCTTACTGGGTTGTGTATCATTGCATTGTATTTACACCTTCCTTCTGCTCTAATGTGCAGACTGTCCTGTGCATTTTCCCGTCCCATGGTTCACCCCAGGATTTTCAATCCTGGCAGTTGTCAATCCTGCTTTTCAAAACGAAAAACACAAAAACTTATCCAACCGTGCCTTTAATCACCCCTGCTAATTTGCTAATGACAGATTGTCTTCTTACTATCCTCAGCAGATCACTTTAGAATTTTATTACATTGTTCCTGTCAAATAACTGGAAGTTATGGCTACACAGCTGCATTGATAAGACCATTTTAATAACCTCATATGGTCAGTCAGTAATTATTTACAAATGGTGCAATATGTTTAACGTTAGAAATTGAGCAAGGCAATGTTCGTAAAGTAGTATGATAAATATTTCCATTTACGAGACGGAGGCTACATACAAGTCTATAAAGACCAACTGCTCATCCATTATGTACTCAGCTCCATTTTAGGAGACATTATCTGGGAAAGGATCTGTTTTAGCTGTCACCGTCACTCAGTTTAAAAAGGCAGTCTTTGTTCAGCTGTCAATGAAACTTCTTTCAAGGCTTTCATAAATTATCACATTCATGCATTCAAACAACCACTACTTGTTCAAGAAAATCAGTCTATCTGCATTAACAAATAGAGCAGCCTCAAGATACCATAATACCAAATACCATAATTTTACTTATGATGGTGGGTCATGTTTGTATCTTCCTTGGAGAAGAGACCATAATCATTATTCCACCTACAATATGTTTCATCCGAATTAAGCACTTATTCACTCACTGAAGAGTTACATCAGAGGAAATTACTCTCTGCCACCCCATCTAAAAGAGCAACTTGCCCCGTTGAGTACCTGTAAACGTGGTCTTCCTCAGAAGAACGTGGAGCAGGAGGACTGATGGAATCTTGAGAGATGGAACTTTTCACATTTGTGGAGTAAGTCTGCTGCTGTGGCTGAAATAAGGAACATCTGATACTCAGCAATGGGAAAGGTAATAATGATCTTCAGATCTTGAATATAAACCGTGAGAACTAAAAACAAACCACAACCCTAAATTGGCTACAGTTTAGTGTTGCTGCTTTAGAGAACTAGTAACATCCAGCTTCTGCCAAGTACTGTAAAAATGATATTTCAAGTTATTTTTTACTCTTAAATTAAGAAGTTAATTTAGAAGAATGAATCAGTGATTTAATCTGAATACTGCCGTTCCTTCCAAACAAACTGCACCAAGGTCATTACTTATTCATCCTACACATCTACTGGCAAGGTGTGGCTTAAAATCACAGCCAAAGAATTTCAATCTGTATGGAACAGCAAGCCTCGATTTTAAACCAGAACATCCTAGGACTTTAACCCTGGAATTAACTAATTTCTGCTCAATTTCACTTTTGGATTGGAACTACTTTTAATTAGCTTCCTTTCAGCAGTTATTTAAGATACAAATGCCCTGAATATTGAAGGGTATAAATCAGACTCTTAAAACTCTGACTAAAGAAATTCATTAAGTAGCTTTTTATGATCCTGCAGCTGCAGTTATTGTCTCGCTTGGGTGGAGGCAACAGTGACCGTTTAAATATATTTTTTGTGGGGGGAGGGGGAATTAAGAAAATTTAATCGACTCAAATAGACAGAAAATCTTAGTTGTGGGATTAGGTCATAAGTGATAGGAGCAGAATTAGGTCATTTGGCCCATCAAGACTACTCCACCATTCAATCGTGTCTGATCTCTCTCTCTCTCCGAACCCCATTCTACTGCCTTCTCCCCATAATGGACATGAATGGAGAGGACAGAGCAGCAAAAGTTTAGATGGAGAACAGTGCCGGAAAGAAGCAGTGAATTGTCACCACTCTAGAAATAAAAAACAAATAATTTTAATGGTCAGAAAATCTCAGTTCTCTCATGGATACATGACATTCAAAGCTGTACCTGGGGAGAGCTGGTGATTCCAATTGAAGGCGAGATCTCCTCTTGGTGACCCTACACAACCAAGGGGAAAAAAGTGTTAATTATGCATGTCTATATGTTCATTGATTTTTTTTTAATTAAATACAATAGTAAGCAATTCTAACTTTACTAATGCTAGAGCTAATTACTTGCCTGTAGTTATCCACTGTAATCCAAAGTCTCTGTACCTATTTTACCATAAAAGTACTTATTCCTTCACCTCTTAAATGCAATGACAGGCTTGACTTCAACAGGCACCATCCTAAAATACTCCAGTTCTAGTCATCATACATACATGAAAAATATGCAAGTTCCAGATTTTTCCAAGAACTTGGAACAAACAAAAACTGGGAAACATACTGAAGAAGGACCTCGACACTAAACATCACCCATTCCTTGTATCCAGAGACGCTGCCTGTCCCGCTGAGTTATGGCTAGTTTACACGGGGCGACTTGACGCAAGATGTAGCCAGAGTGGAGTGGTCGTGGTCTAGCACGATATCACACGATATAACGGGGGTAGAGTAAAGAGTTCCCACGGTACTCGGCAATTCTGTCATTTGTGCGAGTGACTTGTCCGTCTCCCGATCTTTCCCGAATGAACATCGTGGACTGTAGTGTAGTTAATCACGTGGCACAAATGATGTTACTTTGTTGTCACACACTCTATTCGTTTTTTTCACCCGAGCTCTTTAATGAGCTGAAGAATAATCTGTTTTTTTAGACAAATGTTGTTTGGTGTGATGCACCTTCTCTCAATATGTGCAAGAAGTCGTCTTTTTATTTTGTCAAATATGAATAAAGACTGTATCTCACATTGACCGTGATTATTGTGTTATTTTATGATCTACTGAGAGGTGAAACTTTCAGTCTGAAGAAACTTTCAGCCCGAAACGCCACCCGTTCCTTCTCTCCAGAGATGCTGCCTGTCCCGCTGAGTTGCTCCAAGCAACTGGTGTCTATCTTCAAAGGACTGACCAGGACTGCCTCTCTCTCTCTCTCTCTCTCTCTCTCCCCCTCCCTCTCTCTCACACAGGCATGAATGGAGGAACTCCGCGGGCCAGGCAGCATTTACGTTCCTTCTCTCCAGAGATGCTGCCTGTCCCGCTGAGTTGCTCCAAGCAACTGGTGTCTATCTTCAAAGGACTGACCAGGACTGCCTCTCTCTCTCTCTCTCTCTCTCTCTCTCTCTCTCTCACACAGGCATGAATGGATGAACTCCGCGGGACAGGCAGCATCTACGGAGAGAAATGAACAGCGACCCATTCTTCAGGCTGCCTTATGTCTCTCTCCCCCCCCTCACCCCAACTCCCACCCACACACGCGAATGCTGGAGAAACTCAGCGGAAACATTGTCTATTTCCTTCGTTCCATAGATGCTGCTGCAGAGCTGAGTTTCTCCAGCATTCGCGTGTGTGGGTGGGAGTTGGGGTGAGGGGGTGAGGGGGGGGAGAGAGACATAAGGCAGCCTGAAGAATGGGTCGCTGTCCATTTCTCTCCGTAGATGCTGTCTGGCCCGCGGAGTTCCTCCAGTCACGCCTGTGTGAGAGGGAGGGAGGGAGAGAGAGAGAGAGAGAGAGGCAGTCCTGGTCAGTCCTTTGAAGATAGACACCAGTTGCTTGGAGCAACTCAGCGGGACAGGCAGCATCTCTGGAGAGAAGGAACGGGTGGCGTTTCGGGTCGAGAGCCTTCTTCACACTCTCCCTCCCTCACTCTCACACAGGCATGAATGGAGGAACTCCGCGGGCCAGGCAGCATTTACGTTCCTTCTCTCCAGAGATGCTGCCTGTCCCGCTGAGTTGCTCCAAGCAACTGGTGTCTATCTTCAAACGCCTGACCAGGACTGCCTCGCTCTCTCTCTCTCCCTCCCTCTCTCTCCGTAAATGCTGTCTGGCCCGCGGAGTTCATCCATTCACGCCTGTGTGAGAGGGAGGGAGAGAGAGAGAGAGACGCACACACAAGGTGGATGCGAAATCTTACCTGCCTGTTTCAGTGACAGACACCCACCGCCAGTAAATGAAGACACCCCCATCTTTCAGACAAAAAGAGACACACTGACATTAATGAAATGCTTAGCTAGTTTTATTAGATTTGTATGTAAATAGCAAACTGGCTGGATTCACTCTATCCAACTTCCGGGTTCACCGTTGGCAGGAGTTCCCACGGTGACCGCAAGAGTTACTACCGATATCGCACGGGACACTTTGTTCATAAAATGTTGCAATGCTTAACCACAAGTGCACAAGACACTCTTGGACAAATTCAAACATGTTTGAATTTTCTCCCGAGTACCCAAGGTACACGATTACATGCCGTTAGCGCCACGGTGGTCCACGAATGCCGTATTGTTACCGCACGAGGTTCCCACGATGTCAAACTCTGGTTACCTCTTGCGTCAAGTCGCACCGTGAAAAGGGGGTTTTACTCCAACATTTTGTGTCTATCTTTGGTGTAAACCAACAACTGCAGTTCCTTCTAACATAGGATTTTACATGGCATCTTTACAGAGGTGATAAGTTTTCACTTTTCTGGAGAATGGCTACTCTGAAAATGTCAATGTATCTATTTTCACTCATGCTGAAGATCTTTCTGCTCTCATTCCACGTTCTAATAACCCACCATGCAAAAAAAAAAAAGCCCCTAAATTGCTTCTCTGCTCTTGTCATCTAATTGTGTTTCAATGTTAACAGCCTTTTTTCCCCTCACATTTTCCCTCTCAGCTGTGTTGATGGCATTAAAAATATAAATTGACCCATCCTAAAGAGTATCATAACAATTTTTCAAACTTTCTCAAGTCACCCAAAGTCCATGAAAATTTGCTGCTGTGCTATTTCTATGATTATATTATTCTTCTCAGAGGATTTAAGGAAAATAAACCTGTACTACTCAATCTTGTGGCTGCAAACATAATTACTTCCCATTATATATTCCTATTGTGTGCGTCTTAAACAGAGAAGTTTAATTGTTATTATTTTTTCACCATCACTTCTATGTTTAAAAGTCTGTCTGAAATCCAGGATTTTTTGCCTTTGTACTCAGTAAGAACATTATTGTTTATGCGTATTTATTTTAGCCAATAGACAATAGGTGCAGGAGTAGGCCATTCGGCCCATCAAGCCAGCACCACCATTCAATGTGATCATGGCTATTCATCCACAATCAGTACCCCATTCCTGCCTTCTCCCCGTATCCCCTGACTCTGCTATCTTCAAGAGCCCTATCTAGCTTTCTCTTGAAAGTATCCAGAGAACTGGCCTCCACCGGCCTCCACAGACATCCACAGTCTCACAACTCTATGTGTAAAAAAGTGTTTCCTCATCTCCGTTCTAAATGGCTTACCCCTTATTCTTAAACTGTGGCACCTGGGTCTGGACTCCCCCAACATCGGGAATATGTTTTCTGCCTCTAGTGTGTCCAAACCTTAATAATTTTATATGTTTCAATTTTGTGCTCTTTTACACAAAATAATATTGCATAAGGAACCTATCCATACCCATGTGAATTCTATAATTCTATCTAACCTCCTATACATTGAAAACTGCTATCAAAAAGCTTCAACATCTCACTGTATTCAAATCGATTACATGAACAACGAACAAAGTCACAGTTCACTGCAGGGCATATATCATTGCCTACTCCAGGGGTCGGCAACCTTGTTCTGCATAGGGGCCAGTACGCATGTCTGTGAGCGGATGGTGGGCCACATCTATCACCTGTACATATGGATCCCGCCCCCATTCCGCCTCGGATGGCAGGCATCAAATCATGTGTTCACAGAAGGTGCGCGGCAGTGCCGGCGGCTTTGCGCAGGGTGCGGTACAGTCAGAGCTCGGCCGCACTCGGCGGGCATGATTACGGGGGAAAAAATCCACCTGCGGGCCGGATGAGTTCGGGTAATGGGCCGCATTCGGCCCGGGGGCCATAGGTTGCCGAACTCTGGCCTACTCCTTTAGAATATGAAAAAAAAATATTCTCACAGCCTCAAGATTACGTTCTTTTGTCCGAAGAAGGGCCTCGACCCGAAACATCACCCATTCTTTCTCTCCATAGATGCTGCCTGTCCCACTGAGTTACTCCAGCATTTTGAGTCTATTGACGTTCTTTTAAATGTTATTTGCCTCAACTTTTTATAATGTCTTATTTGCCGCCTTTATCAACTACCTTCTAGGAATTAATCCACATAATATTCACTGTCTTCTTTTTATTACTGAAAAAAAAGATTTCAGAGGCACCTCTCAAGATTTTAGAAGCCAGACTAATCAGCAGAAAAATCCCCTTCGACTCTTGGCAGTACTTTCACGTTCCATTTTGCTTACATCCCTTCCCCCATTCACAAAGACTCAAGTTGACACAAGGTTCAGAAGATCCAAAAACTTATCACTGCTTTCAATTACAATGGAAGTTGTGCTCAAAATCCCTCTGCTGCAAATTATTTCATTTCAGGGAATTTAGTTGGAGATCACTCATTCATTGTAGCAATGCATCAATTTATTTATTTCGTTTGCCAACAAAATATATTCTTGGGTGCATCACATGCCCAGAAGGAAACATTTGACAGCCCTGCTAGAATTCCACTCTAGGGAATTAAAGTACAATTTCAAAGGAGGAATGTTCTTCCTGGATACTGGCAATAATGCCAAGTTGTTTTAAGTTCAACTCTGTTCTATAATGGAACTAAGCTGTTCTGAATGACTCAGTGGAAAATAATACTAAATTCAGAGATACAAACTGGCAGATGATTCAGTATATTCAGCATGCTTTCAATCTGTTAAGATTCTGTTCAGAATTCAAAGTCTCTTAAATGCCATTTATGGCCAAATGAGCCATGATTAGCCCTATAACACACTAAGTCATATTCCCAGATGAGTCATAGTGGGACCACAATAATTTAAAATTGCACAACATTCAATGTACTCCCATTATTTTGTGTACAAAATATCACAGTTACGTTTTATCATGACTGCAAGCCATTAAAGAAAAAATCGCCACCTCATAACCCCAACTGAAGAAATACTTCTAGATGACACAAAAGAGCATATGTGCCAAAAACATTTTTTTTTTAAATTTTACAGAATCTAAGGGA
Source organism: Leucoraja erinaceus (assembly GCF_028641065.1). Lineage (NCBI taxonomy): Eukaryota > Metazoa > Chordata > Chondrichthyes > Rajiformes > Rajidae > Leucoraja > Leucoraja erinaceus. The sequence continues at coordinate 23,068,500 of NC_073401.1, forward strand.
ACCTCAGCTACATCAAGAAGAGTTTCAAGAAACACTTTCAAATAAATTGTGGTAGATAGTAGCTTTTAACTAATACCTATTTTGAGAATGAAATCTACCCACCAGTACGCTTCATGCTCTGGAAGGAATAAGAAACATTAGAATCTAGTATTGACAGACAGTGGAGAGGGAAGGGAAAATGGCAAGATTGGCAGTGTTTAGGAAGGGTCAGGAAGCTAACATATTGTGGGGGAGGTGGGGGGTGGGTGGTAAAGAGGGTGAGCTTCTGGGCGGGGATTGTTGGAGGTCTGGAGATTCATAGGTGCAGCATAAAGTCGGAAGCACGTGGGCAGGTTTTCACTTATCTGGCCTACATGTTATGCTGAGAAGCACAAGCTGCCCCAGCTGTGCTCACTAATGGGTACTCCTGTTACAATGTGCTCTGATTTTTTTACAATGCTTCTACAATAGCATTGCAATGGGAATGAAGTCATCCCATGCGTCCCATGGGTTAAAATCACATCATTGGCACAAAGGTGACTCATGCCTGGTCAAATCCAATCCAAGGGAAAAGTGTTCAATTTCAAAATGTTGAAGAAAAATAACGTACTGTGCAACTAACTTTCTAGACAACTGTTTCTCCATTATACTGTCATAAACTGTTTATTGAAGAATGAGAGCTGTACTTAATTACTTGATGAGAGAGGTCAATGGGAACGGGGCAATCTGAGTTTGTGATAACTTTATTATGTTAATGCCATTAATAGTCTAAAAGTGGAAGAAATAAAGCAGCATCAAGAAATGTGGACTGTTCAAATTTGGTGTAGAAAATTCACTTTAGTGTCATAAGGAATTAAAATGGGGGAGAAATTGAGGGGGGGGCAAGGAGGAGCCACAGAAAACAATAATTGCATGGACAAAGGATAGCTCACACCTACCTTCTGCTGCTGATATCGTGGAACAGAGGGTTGCCTTTGTTCAACTGAGTCGATGATTACCCCATTCAAAGCATCAGCTGAGGGAGGTGGTGGCACTGGTGGGGGAATGGATACTTCCTGGCAAACATGGCTTCCTGTTGGATAGGAGTACGGGGTTTCCTCTGGGATAAAAATGGGTCTTTTTGAAATCTGTGAAGTTGTTGATTCTAGGTCAGCTAGCAGAGCATCTAAAAGAAAAAGTAAGGATAAATATGTTATAGAGATGTAATTGTTATTACATTGCAATGTTGTGCAAAACAAAATGCCCTTTATCCTATTAATCATATCAGCTCTCTGAAACAGCTATCTGTAGTCTTATTTTCCGCAGAATCTTTAAGATACATTATTTTTTCAAACATTTACCACTTCACATAATAATATTGTGAATCCATGCCTCAGAGGGCATTAATACTCTAATAAGCCACTGCATGAAATAAAGATGAAAATGCTGGAAACACTGATGAATTAATTTATTACAACCACTCAATCGAAAAATGTTGATATTTCATTTTAACTTATTTTCCCGATAGAAAGAATCTTATTATAATAAAGTTCCTCATCCTAATTAGAATATTAGTGAATATCCTCTCCAAAACTTTAAATTGCTTTTCGAAGAAAAGCATCCAAAACTATATATAACATTCCACTGTTTTAATTTTGTACTCTCTCTCTATAATAAGAAACTTTAGGATGCATAAGCGTTTTGTTTCACAGATCCTACATCTCTCTGGTCCATTAATCCCATTAAAATGTCAGTTATTTAATAACAAATAAATATTCTCATTTGATGACACCTTACAAATAAAATTCTCACACCTTTTTTTTGCCTAAAACTCATTTTTTTCTCATGACACCAGGCCTAAGAAGGGTGAATAATTCGTTTTTGGAAAATATGCCACTCGTCAGAACAGAAATGCAGCAACTCACTACAAATATTCATCATACCACCTAACCCGAATTTACTGCAGCCTTCAGCAAGCAATTAACACTCTGTTATTACTTCAACATTTATGTGGGGATCCAATGGAAAATCTAAATTCAATGTAACAGTAGAATCCTTAATCCCAGTGAGAAAATCTATCTAGAATGCGAGTATTAATAATCGCATTACCATTATCATCAGTCCGAAGGATTAATCTTGCCCTTTCTTGTGTCATAGCACACAAGGAACAGCTTTGACCAATCTACTAACATTCATAATACCTCCCACGTAATTATATTCTTTCCAATGCATAATAAGCAGGCTCGAGGCAAGCAATGGTCATTATAAACTTAAATTAACTCAACCTATTGTGAAATCTCGCAGTGCTGCCATGGTAGAGAAACTCTCAATATATTCCTTCACCGCTCCTCTATTCCCATAATTTCATTTCATTCAGGTAATAAAATGTGACAAAACAACATAAATGAACTGGAAAAAAGACGTGAACAGAGAGACAGACAATTCAATTCGACCTCTCAAAATGGAAATAATATATTAGAATGGAGAAACAAGGAACTGCAGGTGCTGGTTTATTTTTAAAAAGGCATAAAATGCTGGAGTAACTCCGTGAGTCAAGCAACATCTCTGGAGCATCTTCGACAGAAATGCTGCCAGACTCGCTGAGTTACTCCAGCACTTTGTCTTTTTTTTTTTTTAATTAAATTTTGTACTCTGGCCAACTATTGACTATTTTAACTAAAAGATCTCTTGGAATTTTCCAGGTATAGTATATGTAGTAATTTGCATAAATAAGCATGGCCTTTTCCAGTATATCCGTGATGGCCCATTACAGAACTCCTCTCAGGTAACACTTTCTTGTTTTACTGTATAACTATACTGGGCTCGATCTCGCTAAACAAGTTCAAGAAATAAAGTGAAATTAGAAATCCAAAAGGAAGCTTGACTGATTTCCTAAATGCTTTCAGCTCAAATTGTGCTGAGATGGAATGTGCTGATGCAGAGTAACCTAGGGCATTCCAAATTAGTTAGATGTGTTTCTGCACCTTTGGCTGAAATATATTTTGCTTTGCAACTGCTGAAACTGCAAACTGCTAATTGCAGAGAGGGCAACAAAGCATCTGGATCCTCAGTGAACAGTGAGACCAAGAATGTATCCAATGTGGTACAAAGATGGAAAAATATACCAGAACTCCCAAGGAGGGTGATAAAAGAGGCATATTTCAACAATCATGAAGTTTAAAAACACAAAATCCTTTTTTAAAACATTTTAAACATTGTACTTTAAAAAACAAACTCCAGCAGATTCTGAATTAATAAGACCCAAGGCTTTTAATTCCTTTACTGGACCAGAGGTTGAGTGATAGTCATTGACAATAAATCACAACTTTAAGAAGGTACATACAGCATCAACCTCTAGACAAAAATGTATGTAAAGAGATTAAAGGGCAATTCACAGCGAGGATCGGGGCAAGTTGCCATCTTCCCAAAATAGCTGACATACTGTCAAGCAGCCTGTGGTAATTCACAATTCACGAGGTATTTTTTTACATTGATGTAGGCTGCTGGCTCACTTGCACATTATAGTCAAGTATAAGATAATCCTCGACATTTTCGTCACCTCCAACGGGATCTCACCTCTGGCCACATTTTCCCATCTCCTCCCCTTTCGGCTTTCTGCAGAGACCGCTCCCTCTGTAACTCCCTGGTCAGTTCGTCCCTTCCTACCCCCTCCCCGGTACTTTCCCTTGCAACCGCAGGAAATGCTACACTTGTCGCTTTACCTCCCCCCTCGACCCCATCCAAGGACCCAAGCAGTCTTTCCAGGTGAGGCAGAGGTTCACCTGCACCTCCTCCAACCTCATCTATTGCATCCGCTGTTCTAGGTGTCCACTGCTCTACAGCAGTGAGACCAAGCGCAGGCTTGGCGATCGCTTCGCCCAACACCTCCCCTCAGTTCGCATTAACCAACCTGATCTCCCGGTGGCTCAGCACTTCAACTCCTCCTCCCATTCCGAATCCAACCTTTCTGTCCTGGGCCTCCTCCATGGTCAGAGTGAGTCCCACCGCGAATTGGAGGAGCAGCATCTCATATTTCACTTGGGCAGTTTACACCCCAGCGGTATGAACATTGACTTCTCCAATTTCAGGTAGTCCTTGCTTTCTTCCTCTGTCCCCTCCCCTTCCCAGCTCTCCCACAGCCTACTGTCTCCACCTCTTCCTTTCTTCTTCCCGCCCCCGCTACACCCACATCAGTCTGAAGAAGGGTCTCGACCTGAAACGTCACCTAATCCTTTGCTCCATAGATGCTGCCTCACCCGCTGAGTTTCTCCAGCATTTTTGTCTACCATCAAGTATGCACTGTTCGCATCACATTAACTTTCCAGCAAAATCTGGCATGTTATTACAACACACAACCTGAGAAACAATTGACAATAAACCACATGACGAGAGATTAGGAAGACACCCTGGTCATAAAGGTAGTGTCAATGAAGGAGAGAGATTTTTAGACTGGAAACTCCAGAGCTTAGTGACATGCTAGTTGAAGATAGACATAAATGCTGGAGAAACTCAATGGTTGAGGCAGCATCTATGGAGCGAAGGAATAGGTGATGTTTCGGGTCGAGACCGTTCTTAGATGTGGAGGTGGGGGGCGGGGGGGAGTAAGAAGAGGCGGAGACAGTAGGCTGTGGTAGAGCTGGGAAGGGGAGGGGAAGGATGGAGAAAAGCAAGGACTATCTGAAATTGGAGAAGTCAATTGCTAGTTGAAGATACAGTAAAACAATAAAAATCAGGGAATGCAAGAAAATTGGTAATGCAAAGATATCTGGAAGGTTTAAAAGGTTGAAAGGAGTTGTAAGAGCTGTTCTGAGGGATGGCAGGGTCAAATCTACTGAGGCAACACATTGATCAGAATTTAAAAAAATCAAGGCATTCTTGGAATGCAGCTCAATTTAGGCTTGCTGACACAAGCATTGTGGGTGAATGAGAGACAACAACAAAACAAAGGCTGCCGTGTTTTGAATCAATACATGTCAATGTAGGCTAACAGGAGATTGGCGAGGACAACTTTGGAACAGTGGTAACAAAGGCATGGATGAAGGTCTCAGCAGCACGAGTTGAGGCAATGGCAGAACTGAAAATGTTGAAAACCAGTGTACACAGTTTTAGTGTAATTTATATAAATAAACATAGTAGTGTACACAGTTAACAATTCAGTTCCATTAAATAATATCTAGCCTCTAAACCACCTGGCTAAGTTTCAGATGGTGTCCAAGGATATGGTGAAGGAAATGGAGTTTGTGCAAGGGTTCAAAGACCAAGGACAATTTATATTTATTGGTATTGGTTAGATTAAAATCTGCAGCAAGTTCGAGATAGTGGAGCTGTAAAGCTATCACCTGCATACAATTGGAACATGATCTGTCCAGGAAAGATTGCTCAGCGTAGCAATGTAGATGAGAACTAAAAGGGTTGGAGAGTGACAGAGTGAAGAAATTGACCGTGGGAATGTCGCAGAGATCTTTTCCTAGAAGTGAGATTAGAAACAAAAGTAGATCATTTTTTGACTACAAATATATGAACACTGGAATGGGAATTTTTTACTCTAGCACTCCCCAGCAACCTCTTCCTACTCTACAGTATGTCCATTGTATCCCGAGACTGTGAGTAGGCACGTTCGGTTAAATTAAATTCAACTCTTTCTGCGGTATTATTCTTCTCACCTTTGACTCTTAAAGTGAGTTGGCATCTCTCTGTAAATGTTCAAGCATGAAATTTCAGTGACACAATGTAGTACGGAGGGACTGCTGCACCGTTGACTATGGAGTCTTTCAGAGAGACGTTAAGCCAGGACCCTTCTGATATCTCAGGTGGATGTAAAATGTATTTTACAAGGTAATATGGATAATATCCCTGGTATCCTTGCCAAAATAGCTCCCATAACCAACATCATTAAAACCAACATCATTTGCTGTCCATGTATCTGTCTAAACGATTTCAATTTTTTTTTATTGTACCTGTGTCAACTACTTCCACTGGTAGTTCATTCCATGTACCAACACCCTCTGTGTGAAAAAAGTTGCCTCTCAGGTTTCTATTAAATCTATCCCTCTCTCACTTTAATCTTATGTCCTCTGGTTCTTGATTCCCCTACTCTGGGTTAATGACTATGGATCGACCCTATCTATTCCTCTTATGATCTTATACACCTCTATACTGTATCCCTCATCTCCTGTGCACCAAAGAATAGAGTCCAAACTCCCTCTATATATAGTGCAGGCCTCCCAAGTTCTGGCAACATCATCCTAAATCTTCTCTGCACTCTTTCCACCTTAACAACATCCTTCCTCGGGTATTTCCCGAGGCTGTACTTCCAAAACACCCTGCCCTGGTAACAGTTCATTGGGTATTCAAGGCTGAGATACAGATTCTACTTTTTAAAATGGCTCTGGTAGTCAGATACAAAAACGCATGTAATTTCTAAAATCAAGCCTCTTTCAAAAATGTTCAAGCATTTTATGGTATTCAAAACATAGTAAAATGCCAATAAATAATTACAACTTTTTAAATAATTCACCTGCACTTCCTTTTGCCCACTGGGTCTACAAAGCCATCATTTGCATTTATCTGAAAGCCTGCCCAGATGAAAAACTGAGAGTAGATGTACTGCATTCAGATGCACACTTTAGCAAATCAGTGTGTCATCAGGTTCACTGGCATCTAACCTTCAGGGCATCTCAGATTTAACTTTGAAAGACACCCTCGGGCACAAATGGCTCAAAGCCAGCAGTTCCTTTTGGATTCACTGGCTGCCTGGCAAAGTGATTCAGCTGGCAGAGGTTTCATCTGATTTAAGCATTTGCTAACAAGAATCGGGACTCCATTTTGTGGTTATTATTTTTATGCGGACGTTTGTTTATAACATTACATTAATAATAGCACAGCTTGAAGTACATCCCTCAGATATGATGAAGGGCAGATGTCAATCTGATCTATTAACAAGCATACAAACGCAGCAGTTATTTTGCACACACCATAAACCAAATTTCTTGTGATCTTGGGCTTATCTTTTCTTAACTTCAGCTCCACATTTATGCATGCTCCCCATAACCTCAAAAAACCCCTAAAAATCTGTTTATTCCAGCAAGGAATACATTCAATGATGCAGCCCCTGCTGCTCCTTAGGGTGTAAAATTGGAGATTCATGATGTACTGAAAGTAGCACGTCCTTTTCATTTCAATCTTACAACAGTAACCTTTTATTCTTAAACTATGCCCAGGGCCTAGATTCTCCCCAGAGGGTAAACTCCTTGTCAAGATCGCTCAAAATGTTACATTTTCAATAAAAATCAACATTCATTCTTCTAAAGTCCACTGAGCTCAAGCTTTCTGTCTAAAACAACACCTTCTTCTGAACCACAATAAATATTTTCTGAACTGCCTTCATTGAAAGTCTGTCCTTCCATTAATAGAAAACAGAATTGTATGAAATAAGTGTTTAAGAAGGAACTGCAGATGCTGGAAAATTGAAGGTACACAAAAATGCTGGAGAAACTCAGCGGGTGCAGCAGCATCTATGGAACGAAGGAAATAGGCAACGTTTCGGGCCGAAACGTTGCCTATCTACTTCGCTCCATAGATGCTGCTGCACCCGCTGAGTTTCTCCAGCATTTTTGTGTACCTTTGAATGAAATAACACGGAATGGCTTCACAAGTGTTCTGTAAAGTTGCAGCAAGGCTCCCCCACTTTCAGACTCCATCCCCATTGCAATAAAAGCGAACATTCCACTTGTTTTTATAGTTATTTACTGAAACTGCATGCTAAGCTTTTCTTTCATATTGGAGGACACCAAGATCCTTCTGTACAGTAGTATTCTGCAGTTTCTCTTAATTTAAATAATACAGTAAACATCGTCAGATAAGACTATCTACCAACCCTCACTTAACCTGTCTATATCCCTTTGCAGACTCTCTGCATCTGAATTTGTTTTCCTACCTATGTTTGTACCAGAAGCAAATCAAGCTGTATTTACATTCAATCATTTTATCTGTGTTGTAAATAGTGATTGGAAATAGTTAAGGTCCATCATTCACCTCAGTGTACCCTGCTGAACACAGCTTGTAAATCTAAAAATATTATTCATTTATTCTGTTTTATGCTAGTTACCTAAACCTCTAATTATGTTAATTATTAACTCAAAGCCACAAGTAATTAATTTTTGATAACCTTGTGTACATCTTCTGGAAATTCAAATGCATCCATTGAAACGTAGACACAAAATGCACAGAAATAGCTCCTTTCAGCTCAACACGTCCATGCAAACCACGATTCCTAACTACACCAATCCCATTTTTCCCACATTAGGTTCCTCTTCACCTGTCCAAACTTTTTTTAAACATTGTAACTATCTGGCTTCATCACCTCCTCTCAGATTTTTTTCAGATATTAATCATCCTATGTGTTTAAACCCTATTTAACAGATCTCATTTTAATTTCACCCTTCTCACCTTAAAGCAGTGCCCACTAGTTCTCGACTCTCTTAGACTGAGCAAAAGATTCTGGCCATGTATACAATCTTTATCCTTGATAATTTGATAAACCTCTGTTAGGTCCCTCCACACTTTGCCTCAGTGAGAATAAACCAAGCTTATTCAAGCTCACATTTAACCAAGAAATATATTATCATTGAAAGAACTGCAAATTATGGTTAATACTCAAAAGGACACAAAGTGCTGGAGTAACTCAGCGGGTCAGACAGCATCTCTGGAGAACATGGATAGGCGATGACGGGACACGTCTTCAGACTGATTCAGTCTGCAGAGTTATTCCAGCACTTTGTGCCATTTCATCTTAAAACTCTGCACCAGCGAGCCCTTCCTCACCAGACGCTGTGGCTGTCGTTGCGATTCATGTTGTAGCCACAGTTGGGCAGCATTTTCCTAAGACTGCTGCCAACATCAGGATGCGCTCGGTCACCGTGGGGCTCCTTCCCCTCTCACCAACTGCCGCTCTTCCTTCGCCTTGTCCGCACCCCATCCCATCGCCTTCTCCTCTCCCACAGTTGCCGAGTACTTCCAAGGTGGAGTATGTTGCAAGTCTGGGGGAGTTGGAGTGGCGGTGGTGGATGGGGTGTGGGGGAAAGAGGCAAAGTGGACAGAAAATGAGAGAAATTGAAAGCGGACAAAGCAAAGGAAGCATCAGCAGTTGGTGAGAGGGGAGGGAGTCCCACAGCAACCGTTGTGGCAGTGGCCTAAAGAAAGTGCTCTCTCCATAGGGCTACAATGTTAGCCACAACAATAGCCACTACGATTTGTTTTCTCCTCCCAGAGTAGCAATTGGACTGAAGTTCTCCCAGGGTGGAAAAGTCCTTATTAATGAAATCTTATTTCATTTACTAGGTGCCTGTTAGATCACCTGAAATATTGTAACCAATAAAGCTATGAATGGACACCTGGGAAGTAGGAACAATACAATGAGCACATTTTACTGGCACAGAAAAAGGCCCAAGGTTCATGTCTACTCCATAATATTTTACAGTTGAATTGTTCTAACCTTGCTAATTCTGGCGGCAGAGGAGTGGGGTGAAGGGATGGAATTTCAAAGAGATTATAAAGCATTTAATTTCTCCACAACCAAATCTTAATTGTTTTGACAGCCAATCTTATTTGTTTTAATCTATGTCTACAGCCACAGAAAAACAGTTTTGAGTTGGCTGAATTGCTTTCAAGACTGGATATTCTTCATACATAAAGCAATGGAATGAGCCCCCAGCATGTCTGCTCAGACAGACTGTGGTGTTTGACAGCGACTCATCCATCGATTCACGGGAAGAAACAATCTAGTTTCAAACCCTCACAAGTACAATTCAAATTAATTGTAAATATCTTGGGAGCAGCAGCTCTGGATAAAATATCACTGCTTTCGTAAGATTTACCACGGTTTTAAAAGACCAACCAGGCTGGACAACTAGTTCATTGACAATTATTTGATTTTCTAATTTATAAAGAAAGTACCGTAGTTCAGAAAGCTTTGTATTGATGTCTGAACTTTATTTTTCCTTTTAAAACACTTAATTGTTTAAAATTGTATATGTCTATTTGAAATGCTGATGCTTTCCAAAAGATTTGGTCTCCATTTATCGACTTATTACAAGTATAGGGTGCAACATAACTTTGAAAACAAATGGTTTCAGGACCTGGTGAGGGGTGTGTAAAGATACGAAGTAGGTATATCCCTTTTATCTTATTTTACTTTCTTATATCTTCTGTTCTCTATTTTTCGCTTTCTTTTTCTTTGGTTTTCTTTTTAACTCTTTTTCGTGTTTTACGTTTCTATGGGTCTCTCTTGATCACTCTTTCACGCACTTACTATCCTATCTAACTCTCTTTACTTTCCTTCTTTTTAAAGTTTAAATCAAGAAGTAGTACAGGAAATGTATTATGTTATTTTGGGCTTATATTACTGTAATGTACATTACTTCTAATAAATAAAATATTTAAATAAATAAAAATAAAAATAAAAATGCTGATGCTTTCCCAGGTCAGGTGGACATCATAGAAAGTTTTGTCATAGGCAATACAATTCATTTCAGAATTGAGAGTAAAAGCATTGCAATATATGAACTATTCAACCATAATGGGGCTACACATCGAAGAGTTTCACAGCTAATAAACAAACCAGCAACCGCAATGCGAAATACAGTAATTTGAAATATTGCAAAGAGAGACACAAAATGCTGGAGTAACTCAGCGGGACAGGCAGCAACGCTGGTTCGAGATCCTTCTTCAGACTCTGAAATATTGCAATACCTACTACCACCATGTGAAGGAGCTCCATTTTTACATACCTAATATGCTTGGTTCCTCTTTTGGACAGAAGCCAAGTAGAGCAGCAGGCCAGTTGAAAGACTTGAAGATCACTTCTGATTTTGCAACCAGAAACTGCTGTATTATTATTTTATGATTGCTGAGCATATTTCAACTAAAGCTAGTTAAGTACCAAGTAAAGTCTCTGAACCAAGTTTTAACCAAATTATAACATTAATATCAATATTGCTTCCTTGAGATAGGAAGTGAGGGTTGACACAGATCTCCACAATAGAGATCATATTCATGTGAATTGAAAACATCTGTTGAATTTCAAAAAGTGCAGCATAGACTCTACCAATTTAGTCCATTTTTATCCTCGCCAACATGATAAAACAATCCATACTTGATCCAGAACATTTGGCCACATTACCCATTGTTGCTTGCGGCAGATAGCATGCAGTCCATAAATTAGTTACATGTTTTTCCATTTACAAAAAAGTGATAACACTTAAAAAAAGTACCACTTTGATGGTAAGATGGCTTGGGATTGAACTTGGTTTTTTTTTCTGACATAGCTGTGGAATCCAGACTTCAAAAGTGATTCAGAATTTTGAAACATTTTGAGAAAACGGATACTGAACAAAAACAAGTTATTTGCTTATCAATCAAAAACAGAACTTCCTCTGGCTAACTGCCTGCTACTTAACACCCTCAGTTTTGACACTTTTCTTATTTAAAGTTTACAGTACAGAACCAAGCATAACACACAGTATTTCCATGTCAGGGCAAATGATGTATAAACCACGTCATAATTTCTAAATAACAATTAAATTATTACATTTCATCTCTTTTGCTCAGCAGAAGCACTTGGCTAAAACGGTTACCACACAATTGTGCAATTAGATAGCTTTCATCAAGCAGTCTATGAGTTACAACATCAGTACTTTACAGTAAAATTGGCCAACATTAACAAAGCCAAATAGAAGCCATTCTCCACTTGCCTTTTGAAAAACATACATTTTTGAATGTAAGTAATTGCATTAGATGGTTAGGATGAATGTAAACATTGTATCATCAGAGATCCCGCCTCAGATTTGGATCAATAGTAAATTGAGAGAAACTAAATACCAATGCAATGATGATGAAATCCCTTATCGAAGCAATGGAGGATTCAATATGGTGTGCACTAATGAGTGACAAGTCCAGTTCCTAATTTTTCAGGTATAGCTTCACACACAGAATGCCTGTTGAATCATGTTGTTTCATGTGCCACATCTCATGTTCACTGAAGGTCACCGTGCAAATATTCTCCCAATGTCAGGTATCCTTCCAACCTAGGTGTTGAGTTCAAACGGGAAGATTTTAGGAAGGCCTTTAATGTGTCTTTAAAGAGTCTCATCTGCCTACCCTAATTACATCCAGTCTTAGTGTGACTAATCTCAGGGGGGATTTACATAAACGTATCACACAACTGGACCTTTATGACAGTACCTGAATTCTAGTCATTTTGCTGTAAATTGGATAAGAATAGATACCTTGCATACCTCCTGGAATGCCAAATTGGTCTCCATACGTGCAGTTGCAGGCTCCCAGCTCCTGTTCATATGGTTCAGTTTAGTTCATTGTCAAGTATACCAAGGAACAGTGAAAGGCTTGTTGTTACGTGCTAACCATTCACAGTGTGCAGATAAATGGAATAACGTTTAGTGCAACTCCAGTAAAGTCTAATTAAAGATAGTCTGAGGTAGTTAGTAGTTCAATACCGCTCTCTAGTTGTTGATAGGATGGTTCAATTGCTTGATAACAGCTGGGATGAAATTGTCCCTGAATCTGGAGGTATGCATTTTCACACTTCTGTACCTCTTGCCTAATGGGACGTGGGAGAAAAGGGAGTGACCATGGTGAGACTCTGTTTGCAAGAGAACCATTACAAATTCTAGAGTGAACCATCAGTCTTTTATTACAATTTCAAGAAGAGAGCATCAAACACAGCCGTGCATATCAGATCAGCTTACATTCTAAACTGCAGTAAATAACGACAGGCTGTCAAGTGTACAGTACTCATGATGCCCAAAACCTGGACTGGATTACTAGCTGGAATGTGCGGCATGCATAATATGTGTAGTGGAGATTATATAGGCATGGATTAATATGGTTAATCTACATCCTTCCTCTTAAAGAAGCAATGCATAATAAAAAAAACCGGCAGAATATAATGTAAAACACCAGTATAAGGTGAGTGCACTTTACTTATACGTCGTGCAAGCGCGTAAAATAAAGCAGGTCGTACATAGTTCAGACATAGCCTGTGAATTTTCCAATTCACATCCTGCATGTGTACGGTAGTACCCTCATCTTCCTTCACTGGGGATTGAACAGGAGAAGGTATTGGGGCGAAAGCGGGGACTGTAATGGCAGCGGCTGGAGTAGTGAGGCATAGCCGACAGGTCAGGGACCCTTACCATCGTCTTGTAGGCAGGCAGCACCCAGCCGGTACTGGGAGGCATCACAAGACAGGCTACACGACTTTGAAGCATGTGAGGATGGGAGCGCAAGACATTTGTTGTTTGAGGGTGTCGAACGCTCTCTGTTGGTGCTCGTGCCAGGACAAGTGCATGTCCTTGTGAGTTAGCTGCCGCAGCGGGGCTGAGAGTTTGCTGCAGTTGGGATGAACTTTCCCAGGTAGTTTGCCATGCCCAGAAATCATTGCAGAGCAGTTACGTCTGTGGGTGTTGGCATCTCGCTGATGCAATGGTCTTGAAAGGGTCCTTGTACTGTGAGAGTAGTTGTTGAGTAGGACAGCTGGTGCACAGCTTTACCGAAGGTGACCGGGCCCATATCATGGCATGCATCGATGCCCAGGAGGGCACTTCCCCTCGGACAATGAAAAAATCCAGGTTGTAGACCTGGGACGCTAGGGAAAGGACGCTACAGCAAGCTCCAATTGGAGGCGTGTGTTCGAATCCCAATTCTATCCCCATGTTTGTAAGCGATCCATTACAGTTGAGAGTGAACCATCAGCCTTTCATTACGATTTCAAGGAGAGAGCCTCATACACAGCATATCAGATCAGCTTGCATTCTAAACTGAAGTAACATAACAACAGGCGATCAAGGGTACAGTACTCATGATGCCCAAAACCCGAACTGGATTACTGGGTAGAATGTGTGGCATGCATGCAGGGGACTGTAATGGCACCTTCTGCAGCTTGTAGTCAGCAAACCAACTTATTTGTGTGGCATGACAAATGGGACAGATGAGGATAAATGCCAAACTTTTAAAATGCAGAGCTTTGAGGTTCTGCAGACCATCAGCTGGAATGTACATCATCACAATATGTAACCTCTATTGCACTTCACTCTTTTGCTATAATCAAGCCAAGGGGTTAACCCTGGTTCAATGAGGAATGGGCAATAACAAGCATGCACAAAATGAGATGCAAATCGAGTGAAGCTTAAACACAGGGCTAAATAGCTAAGCAATCCTACAATTGACAAACCAAATCTTCCTGAATCATGGTGAACATTTAGACAGCTTTGGAACAGCTTCACCGTAAACATTCCTTTTCTCAACAATGGCAGAGCATCCAAATGCTAAAGACGTAGCTGAAGCATTCATAAGTATGCTCAGCGACAAGTGCAAAGTAGATGACTATCTCAGCTTCCTTTTGAGAGCTTTTCAAAAGACTGGCTGAAGCCAGCCTGTTGTACTCCACATGATATATGTCAGCAACACTGTTGTACTCCACATGATATCAACGAACGACTGAGCAATAGATACAGCTAAACTATAGTTACCCACTCTGAATCATCAACCAAGTGTTGGAAAATACTCTCTAAGCAGTTCTTATCATAACCTGCTCAGTGATGCCAAGTTTGTACTTCACCAAGACCACTTCTCCTCAGACCCCATCAAAGCCTTTGTCCAAACAAATACATTGTTATTTATGAAAGTATTTTGAATCAAATAATACTTTGAAAGTGGTACACTTAGATAGCCCAGATGATATACATGCCAAAATGTTAAATGTGCGTGGTAGAATCCTGAAACGTACGGACTGAAAATATTAGAGACGTTACCTTTCATCTCATTTAAAAAGAAAGTGTACTTGATCGCCTGTGACCTGATGCTGGAAGGTGAAATTAATATGGGTAGCAATTTTTCAACAGACATAAACATGATCCAGTGAATAACCTCTTTCCGTGTCATTTTACAAATGTTACTATGCTCCTGTGAAGGTTGAAATGTGCAGCCTCAAGCTAGTTGAGTAACGATGAAGAATTGGAATTTGTGCCCAGAGGAGCAGGCAAAATTAACATGGAAATTTAACTAAACAGGTCAATAGTGGAGAACTAGCCATATCAAACAGGATCTTAGGCAAGGTGCTGATAAGAAAATATGTAAATGCATTCCAAGCTTCTAACTGCAAGCAACTGACTTTAATCACAGAGTGAAGCAGAAACCGATAACAATGATAGGTTTAATGATTAGCAAAAGGTTGTTCAAGAGATAAATATCAGAGGTAGCCATTCAACACTGTAACCAGACTCCAGAGTTCAAAGTCATGCATAAAGTACTTTCATCATGAAAGCCAGATCTCCTGTATCAATTACAGCCTGAAACATGTAGGCTGCCATTTATTGTTATATCTGGTTCACTCAGAAGACCAAAGGGCAGCGCCTTACTGCTAAATTTAAAAGGGCGATTCACACTCATTTGATTGCTGATTCCCCTTTGATGTTCATAAAAATATAAAAACTGATTGAGCTGTTAAGTTACACGTTGTCCATTCCCCAGTTTTATTATGATTAATAAAATAAAGATATAGATATAGATATGCCATTTATTGTCACTATACATGTACAATGAAATTAAAAGCTGCTCGTACTCAGTGCTTACATATAATTTTGTACAAAAAAAAAACAAGAAACAGAAAACAAAAACAGAAGGGCGAAGGGGGGGGGTGGGGCGGGTGGGGATAGGTGCACAATTCTGCAGCGCTATATACATATATACAGATGGAAGTCCGGGTGTAGGGCTGTGAAGTCAGTGCATGTGTGAATTTGAATTAAGAGTAGTTATAATTTTCGGAAAACAACTATTCCTGAGTCTATTTGTCCTGTCCTATAGCGCCTTTCAGAGGGCAGCAGGTCGAACAGTCCAAACGCAGGATGGGAGCTGTATTTGATGATATTCTTTGCCCTGCTAAGGCAGCGGGAGGTGTAAATATCCATCAGGGAGGGGAGAGGGCAACCAATGATCTTCTGTGCTGTCCTAGTTACCCTCTGAAGCCTCTCCCTGTCTGCCATGGTGCAGCTGCCATACCATGCTGTAATGCAGTATGTCAGCAGGCTCTCGATGGACGAGCGGTAGAAGGTCAGCAGCAGGTTAGAGTCCAGGTTGTGCTTCCTGAGGACCCTCAGGAAGTGCAGCCGCTGCTGAGCCTTCTTGATGACCGCTGTCGTGTTGTCTGTCCAGGAGATATCAGCAGCGATATGGACGCCGAGAAACCAGAAGGTGTTGACCCTCTCCACACACTCGCCGTTGATGTGTAGGGGGTCTAAGTCGGTGCTGTGCCTCCTGAAGTCGACAATGAGCTCTTTTGTTTTCCTGGTGTTCAGAGCCAGATTGTTTTCTGAGCACCAGGTTGTCAACTTCAGGACTTCCTCTCTGTAGGCTACCTCGTCTCCCTTTGAAATAAGTCCGACTACCGACTACAGACTACAGAATACAATGTTTCAGAATACAAGAATCAACAAACTGCCAAAAACGACCAGACACAAAGCTTTAAATTCCACTGCCCACGGCCTAGTTGCCACCCACCAGCCACCTGCAATTCACGCAAGGGTCACAGACTGCAAACTCCATCACAGGCCAACCTACGCACTTCAGCAGGCAAGTGAAGCCTTGGGATTATTGCTGGGGGACCTAGTTACTGCTGCAACCAGAGTTGTGCAAGGATGAACCTTTGTCCCATTCCTCTTCCTTACTATATGTCGCACCTTGTTGACCTTCGCTTTCGTTTGTACTCAGTTGCGGCGCTGCCTTAGCAGCTGCGACTCGCCTGCAGTCTGTCTGTTTTTTCTTTTTTTTGTTGATTTCTTGTCCTCTTTTGGTTAGTTAATTTTAGTTATTAGGTTGTATATGTGTGAGGGGGTGGGAGAAACGTGTTTTAGTCTCTTCCTTCGGGGGAATGCGACCTTTTCTTGTCGTATCCCCCGTCTTCGCTGAGGCCTAATGGTGGAGCTAGCAGCCTCCAACTGGGACCGACCTCGAGGCTCTGGAGGCAGAGCCAGCCAGGACTTACCAGCGCGAGGCTGGCCGACTTCGGGGCTGTGGTGGCGTTCCGGCGGCCCAACTTCGGGGCAGGGGCAGCGTTCCGGCAGCGGCGGCCTGACCGGGGCTCGGGTGGCGCTCCGGCGGCGACCCGACTTTGGAGCCTCGGCCGCGGGCCAGTGGACGACATCGTCGGGAGCTCACAGGTCACAGATTGGTGACCTGTTTTTCCAGAGCTCCCGCAACAACAGCTGCGTCCGCTGGACTGGAGGGCGGCAGCTTCGACCAACCCGGGAGAGTTTTTGACGAACAAGATTAGTATTCACTTTTTTTCACCAATACACTGTTCTTAACAAAAATCTACCCATCATGTGAAACCTTACAAATAGCAGATATAACTTAGATAACTCCAAGACCGAAATGCATAAACTTTTTTCATAATATACAAATTTTGATCGTTTTCCCACCATTTTGGACACCAAAAGTGTGATATTAAAAACTCAGCCACATTTTGTCATGAATACTAAATTCATAAATAAACTTCATGTGACCCCTCATACATTTACGTTTTGGTAATGGTCTGGGGAAATATCTTCATCTATACTAGGAGAAAAATACAGTAACATAAAGGTAATACAGTACAGCAAAGATCCCGTACAGCAAAGATCCCGTAACGGTTGTTGTGCTTGGTGTCCATTGTCACAACGTCCGTTATTGGGGTCAGTACCTCCGTAAGTTAAACCACAGAGGCTCCAAACCTCTAATGCTTTTCAAATACCCAACAAGGGTACATCACTGTGACAGCAGCGATCTTCGGAAAAACGGAAATTTTTTAAATTTAAAATAAAAACATTTTTTTGACATATATTAGTCATCAAAACTAAGAAACTGAGCCAATCTTCAATTTGGCAACACACTGTCTCTTGTTTACCTTTTGTATGGACTAAGTCACTAACTTAATTTCTTCATGTCAACTTCGAGACATTTAACTTATAAAAAAAAAAAATCAGCCTAAATCAAACGATCATGCTTGGTTTTGCTGGGACACCAAAACAAATGTTTTTTTTAGTATCCGCCGCAACGTGCATTTGTGTGTATGATGTGTAACGCGCGTTGCGGTGTCCACTCAGGTGGATGCAGTATTCTACTACATGATCAGGTAAATGAAGTGGAAGTGTTTGCAATTTTATTGTTCCATGTGATATTCATAAACTTAGAAAGGAATAAGAAATATATGTACTTACTGTGCCAACCAGGTCACTGGTGGACACCACGCAACAACCGTTACACTAAACGTATTTGTGTATACTGATGCCATTTTCAGAAACTTGCCATCAATATGCTTTCTTTTCTTATATTTGTTGTTGATACTATGTTAGTCATGAACCCAATAAAATGCTTGTCAACTTTTTTGAAGGAATTTGAAATTTGACCCCATTTGTCACATTTTTGTGTGCTGTATTGTAAAAAGACACACAGATACACACACACACACAACTTTTTTTCTTGTTTAATATACTGTTCAGAGAGTACTATGTTTATATGTATAGGAAGGAACTGCAGATGCTGGTTTAGACCGAAGATAGCCACAAAAAGCTGGAGTAACAGTGGGACATTTCCAGAGATGCTGCCTGTCCCACTGAGTTACTCCAGCTTTTTGTGATTTTTTTAAATATTCTGTCGTGCTGCTGCAAGTAAGAATGTCATTGTTCATTGCCAGTAAGATTGTCATCTGGGACATATGATAATAAAATATTCTTGACTTTTGATAAACTATGATTTTATTGAATGGCAAGCATGGACAAGACCCCAAATGGCCAACTCCTGCTTCAACTGTTTGTGTTACATTTTTATTACATCATTCAACAGCATTCCTTTGCTTATCAAAAATCAAATTGTGCATGTTGCCAAGTGAGCCACACCCACAACAGATTCCATAGCTGTACTGTGGCTGAGTTCTCAACATAAAATGCTAGTCAATACATGCAGGACAAATGAATGTGTCCAAAGGCCCTGAGGGTACAGGAGCAAGACAGGGTGAATCACCAGAGGTCCCAAAACAAACATATGTACACATTCCAGTCTAGAAAAAGAGACACAAATGAGTGGGGAAAAATGTCTTGCAGACTAAAATCATTATACAAGCAGAATATATTTTACTTTATCTGTGTGGGCACGTCTCACACCCACAGAACCTGCAATTTGTCCTAAATTTGCCCGTTCTTAACTCAGCTCTTTTGACAGCACCTTAGTAGATTTTATTTTAAAAAGCTACGAACGCAGGTCATCGATTTAATGCATAGCACGGTTTTTGCCAAACCCTCGAAACAATGAGTTGAAAGACAAAAGCTTCCAAGTTTAAGAACCCAAGACACATCACCCACCCAGAGTTCAAGTTTGTGGTATGCTTGCATGTTGATAACAAAGGCCACAATCAAAAATAACAAGTACAAAGTGTTTTCAGAAAAAAAAGCATGAAACTTCCTGTGATCATAACTTAAATGCTCAACACTAGGTTTCAGTTCAATTCTATTAAGTTGTCAAATTCATAAGCAGCCTTTAGATTTGATATTTAATCATGTGATCAGCCATGATCATATTGAATGGCGGTGCAGGCTCGAAGGGCCGAATGGCCTACTCCTGCACCTAATTCCTATGTTTCTATGTGGTAGAATCAAAATCAAACTGCAAGGCATTACGCTCCTGCTCAGAAATAGTTAAGATTATGCATTTTCTAGCAGTGGAATGAATGTTAAACCTCAGTAAAAGTTCCACTGATCACGTCCAGGCACGACCTGAAATGCTCACGTCCAGGCAGGCCAATCCTCTAAACATACATGGGCTGAGAAAATCAAAAACCCAGAGAACTGCAGAAAAAAAGCAGATAGATATTAATTCACACCAGCCAATACAGAGCTGCCAAGTTTTGTAAGAACATTTCAGTATTCTAGTACCCGAAAGTCAGTATTTTGCTGATGAAATCAGTATTTTTACACTGTGCCATTTTGCTGAAATTTTTTTTTTTTTTAAAAGTGTGGTCATACCCATGTAAGAGTACAAGAATGCATAACTTTGCTATCAATTCACGTCTTCTATGCACCTTATTCGACAGTGCATACATTGCCATCTCTTTGTATACTGCTGTTTGAACGGTTGCTTCCTGCTTTTAGCACCAGATGATGATGTAGAAGCTATTTTGGAAGCCTCCCTCTCCCTTCCTCTTTCCCTCCCTCTCCCTCCCTTTCCCACTCACCCTCCCTCTCTCCCCCTCCCTCCCCTAACAGTCTTTGACCCATAGCACTGTGGCCTTAGCGCTATGTGTAAAGCCCATAGCTCTATGTGTAAAGGCAATAGGGCTCCAGCTGGGAGCGCTATTTTTAGAACCCATAGCACTGTTCGTTTAAATTCCCACACGTTAAACTGACAACCAAAGATCTTTGCTGACAACGCTGTTTAAACCTGGAGCGGGACAGGCAGATCAAAGCTTCCAGATCTTGAAATTTAAAATACTAATAGTTATTAGTTATATGCTATAATTTTTAGAGGTACAGTATGACCTTTTTATACCCATGCATTTTTTAAACAACAAGATGAAATAGGAAGTCGGGCTGATTTTTTAAAAGTCCGTATTTTACAAAGCAAATCCGCACATCCGTATTCTGATCGCATTTCGGTACAAAATGCGGAAAATCCGTACTACTTGGCAGCTCTGCCAATAGAGTGAAGCTGTTCACATTTCAGACCATCCATGGCTAATGGAATGACAGTTGGGTCAGATAAAATATCACATCGAATAAAAATTCGAGTCCAGAACCAGGGGCTAGTCTTAGAAGAAATGGGAGGTCATTTAAGACTGTGAGAAAAAAAACTTTTTCACCCAGAGAGTTGTGAATTTATGGAATTCCCTGCCACAGAGGGCAGTGGAGGCCAAATCACTGGATGGATTTAAGAGAGAGTTAGATAGAGCTCTAGGGGCTAGTGGAGTCAAGGGATGTGGGGAGAAGGCAGTCACGGGTTATTGATAGGGGACGATCAGCCATGATCACAATGAATGACGGTGCTGGCTCGAAGGATCGAATGGCCTCCTCCTGCACCTATTTTCTATGTTTCTAAAATGTGCATATCAGGGAAACAAGAAAGATGTTTTCACATATAATGACAAATACAAGGGAAGTAAATCACACATTTATGAGAATTGAAAACAACATTTAACTCCATGGTAGAAGATTTAGAAGAGTGCCTCTGCAGTTTACTCTTGTGCTTTAACATCCATCCTCTGCAGTCCCTTGCGTCTCCAAGTAAATGTCTGCCCCTTGCAGTAATTAATGAGAACAATTATATTATATCTGTTTTCACATTATTTGCCACGGACACAGGCAGCAACCTTAAGGACATCAAGGAGCAAATTGGAGAAAGGAACTTAAAACACGCATTTTTATCATATGATTGTATTGGACAAATTATTACACTAATGGGCCAGAAGTTCCTTGGACAATCGATTGTCTACATCCTTAGATGCTAAAAGTAGTAATTCCAGAGATGCAGTTGTGATAACAACACTTAAGAAACATGTAGATGGCAACAACATGAGAGGATTCTAGATGGACACATAAACTAGCAGGGAATTGAGAGATGCAAGCCAAGTATAGGAAGATGGTATTAGTTAGATTTGTTTACTGGTCAGCACAGACACAGTGGGCTGTCGGGGCTTGTTCCTGTGATGTATTGTTGGTTCTCTCTTCTCAGTAAAACACCCTACATTTTTAATTACTTTTCTCAACCAGCCTAAGCAATAAAGCACTGGGAAGTAACCAGTTGGGAGATATGGACTTTAGAGATACAGAAAATCGGCCCTCTGCGTCTGCGCCGACCAGCGATTACCCCATGCACTAGCGCTGTCCTACACACGAGGGACAATTTACAGCTTTACTGAAGCCAATTAAACTACCTATACGTCTTTGGATTGTGGGAGGATAATGGAGCACCAGGAGAAAACCCATCACGGTCACAGGGAGAACATACAAACTCTGTACAGACAGTAGTCAGGATCGGGCCCGGATCTCTAGCGTTGTAAGGCATCAGCGTTGTGCTACTGTGCCTCCCTCTAGGTAGACTGAGACTGACTCTCCTCCCCCCCCCCCCCCCCCTCCCCAATCTTTGCACATCCCCCATCCTTTCCACTCGTCTCTTAATATCATGTATTTTGTGTTTTAAGACTGTTGACAGATCAATTTCCCTCCTGGGAAAAATAAAGTACTATCGTATGTACTTTGACCTTTTTAGGCGTTAGGAATCTCTGCCAGCATCAGACAAGTAGTAACAATGATTGTTATAGCTATTACAACACTTACAGTACAATAAATTCCAGATGGCATATGTAAGCCGGCATTTATGTCTCCCATCTTTTACTGGTTGCAGTGACGCGACTGAAATGTATTATACATTGCACAGTCAGTATTCATTCAAAACCTGCTGTCTTTATTATTTTATTTGACCAGTAATAGCAAGTACTCATTGTAAGTCCTGCTTGTCTTCTTGACTCATATTTTATGCTGTTACGGAAATAGAAAATTAGTCTTGTTTTCATAGTGAATAACTTATTTTAATGAACCTTCCCAAGACACCCCAAGGAAACTATCTGGTCAACGGCTTTGAAATTCAAGAGCCCAATTTTGAGAAATATACTTGATTTAATTAATAGATTAATTTATAACATCAAACCCAGAGCTTTATTTTCAATTGGTACATACCAGAGGAGGATATTTCATGGTATTGTGTCAGAAGGAATCATGCCAAGAGTGAAGTAACTCTCAAAATCACTGCTACTCAAAAAACAGAAAAAAAATTGCACGTCTAAACCTGAAAGAAACAGTGGCAGACTCAGTATGGCAACAAGAAATTGAGTATTGAACTCAAATATATATGTTGTCATCAGCGAGCTGCACACAATTTGTTTTGTGGGGAGAGGTGCGGGTAGAAACAGCAAGATATCAGCAGAATACAATGCCTCGTAATGGTTTGGATTTATAAGTACCTGTACTACTGACAGTCATGAAGAATCATTACAAAAAAAATAAGGGGGTGGAAAATAAAGGCATTTATCATATTCAAAAAAGGTTTGGTGCTTTATGGCACAACAAATAGTGAACAACATCAAACATTTTTGGGGAATATTAGTTGAATATTTCAGACTATTGGTTTATTATTGCCATTATCACGAGATAGTGAAAAGCTTTGCTTGTGTATTATCAAATCATACAATACACCAGTACAATTAAAACATACACAAGTAGAAGAGGTAATGCAGAGAAAAATGCCAGAGTGCAGAATATGGTGTTACAGCATAATAGCATTAGTTACAGAAAAAGTGCAGATAAAATAAAGTTCAACGTTCACAATGAGAGAGGTTGGAGGATTGGGACTGCACCCTAG
The DNA here is from genome assembly GCF_028641065.1 of Leucoraja erinaceus. NCBI lineage: Eukaryota > Metazoa > Chordata > Chondrichthyes > Rajiformes > Rajidae > Leucoraja > Leucoraja erinaceus. The sequence continues at coordinate 23,091,915 of NC_073401.1, forward strand.
TTAGTGAAAGCACTGTTCGGTTGACTGATAACAGCAGGAAGAAGTTGTTCGTGAATCTGATGGTACGATGCTGCGTGCTTCCAAGCTTTTGTATCTTCTGCCTAATGGAAGTGGGGAGAAGAGGGAATGACAGGGGTGAAAATGCTCCTGCATTATGTTCTCTGCAGCATAAAGTGTAGGTTGTTGACAGGGGGGGAAGATGACTGGTCTGTATGATGGACTGAGTTACATCGACAACTCACTTTGCAATTTCTTACTTCCTGGTTGTAATGCATCCTGATAGGATGCTTTTTACTCTGCATCTGTAGAAGTTGGTAAGAGTCATGGTGTACATGCTGAATTTCCTTAGTCTTCTGAGCAATTAGAGGCAAAGGTGTGCTTTCTTGGCGGTAGATTCAAAGTGCCTGGTCCAGTACAAATTATTGGCTATATTTATGCCTAGAAACTTGACGCTCTCAACCATCTCCACTTCGGTACCACTGATGCTGATTTTCCTAGGGGATGTACACCACCTGGTTTCTTGAGGACAATGACTAGATCCTTCATCTGGCTGACATTGGGAGCGAGGCTGTCCTGATACTAAGTGACTAAGAACGCTATCTCCTTCCTGCACTCCATCTCTGCATTGTTCAAGATCTGGCCCAATGCAGTAGTGCAACCTGACATCAGTCTGAAGAAGGGTCTCGACCCAAAATGTCGCCAATTCCTTCTCTCCATAGATGCCGCCTCGCCCACTGAGTTACTCCAGCATTTGGTGTCTGCTACAAACTTGTAAATTGAGTTAGAATAGCTTTTGGCTGCACAGTAATGAGTTTATAAAGATTATGTTATGAGGCTGAGAATACATGGTTGTGGGGCATTGATATGTTGAATTATTGTGGAAGTTATATTGTCACCCATTATCCTCAGCATTTGTGGGCTATGAGTCATGAAGTCAATGATTCAGTTGCTGAGGGAAATGCTGACTTTTGGAACCAGGGCTTTAGAAATAGGTTTGGTTGGGATTATAGTGTTGAAAGTGGGGGCATGGTCAATAAATAAGAGTTTGACGTAAACATTACTGGGATTATATATAGGTAACTCTCAAATAGTAGTTGAAATGGACCACTGAAGCAGAAAGTTTATGTATTGCACAGACCTTTTATCCTGTTTCTAAACAAATTTACCATCCTTTTAAGAGTTTCCCTTTTAATTTAATTACAAGAATAGTGGCAGAGAGCCAAAAGGTGTACATTCCTGCAAGCTGCCTATTATTGTCTTACAACATATCAACGCACAGGAACTTTTTTTTAAAGGAATGTGCACATCTTCAATTTGAGGCAAGAAAATGCCTACACTTCTGATATACCGCACAACAAAAATGGAACACAGAAATATAAAGAATTCAGCAATCTAACTTGTTTCTGATTTTTAATCTTCCAGTGTTCAAAAAGCAAACTGCCTGCATTAAAAATCAGGAACTCAGAGTAACATTTATATCAGATCCTCCCATGCACAGTCTTAATACAGCAAGATGACAGATGGTGATTGGTAGCCATGACGAAACAGACCTTTGTTGAAGAGGGAATACCATAAAAGGGAAAGTGGGCATCATCCAACTTTAAATACAGCCTACACATCAGATGAAGACATTTTATGCTGTGTCAGATTCCTGATTTCCTGAAGAAATATCCAAGACAGCAGCAGACTTGGATTTCGTCCAAGTTCACCATCCTTAAGACAGTTAGATAAAGCACATCTGTGATTAGTTGAGGCTTGCTGGTCAGTATATTCTCTCCAAATCACTTTACTACTGACACAAATCTTAATGTGTTCATTCCATGTACATTCCAGCACTCGGGGCCAGTACCAACTCGATGACACTCAATGTTTCATTTACAGCCAGTAAGATCCAGCTGGCTCCACTTCCATTCTGGTAAAGCTTCATAACTACCCTGTTGTTTTCTAATGCCTGACTCTGCTGAAACTTTGAGTATAGAAGTTGGGAGGTCATGTTGAAGTTTTATAAGACGTTGGTGAGACCACATTTGGAATATTGTGTGGAGTACTGGGCACCCTGTTGTAGGAAGGATATTGTCAAGCTTGAAAGGGTTCAGAAAAGATTTACGAGGATGTAGCCAGGACTAGAGGGTGTGAGCTATAGGGAGAGGTTGAGTAGGCTGGATCTCTATTCCACGGAGCGTAGGAGGATGAGGGGAGATCTTATACAGGTATACAAAACCATGAGAGGAATAGATCGGGTAGATGCACAGAGTAGGGGAATCAAGGACCAGAGAACATACACTGTAGGTTCAAGGTGAAGGGGAAAAGATTTAATAGGAATCCGAGGGGTAGTTTTTTCCACACAGACGGTGGTGGGTGTATGGAACAAGCTGTCAGAGGAGGTAGTTGAGGCTGGGACTATCCCATCGTTTAAGAAACAGTTGGACAGGTACATGTATAGGGCAGGTTTGGAGGGAAATGGACCAAGCGCAGGCAAGTGGGACTAGGGTAGATGGGACATTGTTGGCCGGTGCGGGCGAGTTGGGCCGACAGGCCTGTTTCCACACTATATTACTCTATGACTCTCCATCTCCCAAGAGCAAAACTAATAGCATTAAATACTAACATTTCTCACAGTAATGACACATTAAAGAATTAAATTCAGGAACAGATAAAAGACTAAATAAAAAATAGAGTAGACAGTAAAACATGCGTAGCATTACTGATATAAGCCTGCGCCGGCAATATTCCTTGCCCAACAATATGCTGATATCATTTAACACTGCAACTAAAATGAAATCGAGAAATCTGTGGCTCAGTAACACATCAACATAAATTGTTTGAATGCCCATAGTTAGTGGATATAATGCAAATTTTTCTTGAAGACAGTGAGAAAGTACATTGGGAAAAATTCTTCATAGAATTAGCCTTATCTACACAGTGTACAAATTCCCAATCCAAACCAGCTCCTAATCTGGGCACAGCAAGGTCCCAATGCAATGTGTTGATGTCCAACTAAACTATTAATGACATTATGATGAACACTGGACACATTGCTCTTCTTCAAAATGTTTTACGATTTACTTGGTATATCACTTATAATGTTACCTATTTATAAAATGTGTTTGCTTCTAATGTCTCATCCTAAATATGAAAACCTTGTCAGTGCAGCAGCCTCTTGCTGGTGCATCATGCTTGTTTGTCCCAGGGTGAGACTTCAACCATCAAACTCCGATTCAGGAGATACGGTGTTACTAAGTTGTGTCTTGACAACCCTGTTTATTACTGGTTAATTTAAAAAGGTCCAGCTGAATATTACTTCACAGCTTTCCAAAGTTAAATAAATCATATGAAGTTTAGCAAGATCCCAATAAGCCAAAATGCTATTGGTTTGATACCTGGGCTTCTGAGAATCTTTTAAATAATTGGCATACACAGTCCACACAAGATTACTGATAACAACATCTTTCTCACAGGCTCTTTGTTCTTTGCTACAGGATCCAAAGAAAATATTGGACAAGGTAAAAATACAAAAGGAACATCTGAATTAACAGAAGGTACACAAAAATGCTGGAGAAACTCAGCGGGTGCAGCAGCATCTATGGAGCGAAAGAAATAGGTAACGTTTCGGGCCGAAACCCTTCTTCAGACACGTCACCTATCAGACACGTCACGTCAGCCCGAAACGTCACCTATTTCCTTTGCTCCATAGATGCTGCTGCACCCGCTGAGTTTCTCCAACATTTTTGTGTACCTTCGATTTTCCAGCATCTGCAGTTCCTTCTTGAACACATCTGAATTAACAGATTAGCTCATACTCTACTTGAAGAAATAAAAATCTCTACTTCTACAATTAACATTTCTTCTGTCTAAAATCTACCTTTCTTCTGTCTAAAATGTATCTGCATTCAGATCCTATTTCCACAAGATGGGTTTTCAAGATTCCTTTGAGTGATATCAAGATTTAAAAGATAATGTTCTTTGCCAGCAGAAGAAAATTAAATGTTATTGGTATTCTCTTACGTGAAAATTGTCGTTTAAATAGTAGGAAAATCAGCAGAGATATCTGTCGAATTTAAAATCACTCTCTGCACTCAACTTGCTTAATATCAGCTCCTGCAATCTTTTGACAAATCAGGTTCAAACCATATAATTAAAACTGCCTAATTGCTTTCTTTCAGATTCTTCTATAGAATCATGTGAAATAGCCCTGAATATCTAAACTATACACAGTAAATCTCTCATCCACCGATGTAAATTATATCCTAAAGAAATGGTTGTATATCTGTAAAGGGTTTCCTATTGCTTCTAAATTAGCCATGTTGCTACTTTAAATATTTTACGTTTACTCCTATCCTATAATGGCTTGCCATCTTATTTCTTCTGTGACATAACATGATGGATTTAAGCACACAATTCCAATTGGGATTCACTTCCTCTAAGATCAGGTGGATGCAGATTTCAAGATGATCTGCGTCTTCTGCTACTTATGCAGGGCCTCTGTGTGTTCCTCGTGCATGTACATTGCCTTCCACACCATCCTGAATATTCCTTTTCCACACTGAGATATTATGGGTCAGTGATTCTCAGGAGTCAATGGGATGATACATTTCCTCAAGGAAATTTTAAGCACATCCTTGAATCATTTCCTCTCTCCACCCAGTAATCTCTTCCGGTGGCAGAGCTCAGAAAACAGCTTCTGATTCAGTAGTCAAGCATGCAGCTGACAACCTGCCCAACATAGCTGACTGTGATTAGGATTTGAATGTCGGGTATGTTGGCCTGGGAGAGTTCATTATTGCTGGTTTGCTTATCCATTCAGTGAATTTTGAAGATCTTGTAGATACTGTCGGGGGGGGGGGGGGGGGGGGGGGGGGGGATTATTCTGGTGCTTTGAGGTGTGTGGGGGGGGAACCTGGATGCTATATGTATATGAGGACAGAGTTTTTATTGAGAACTTTGACTTCATATGGGGCACATAGAAATGCATCAACTCACAAACCACCCACTGGCACACTTCTTCTGTGTTCGAGTGAGTGGAGTGGATGAAGGAAGGCTTTCACCTAGTTCGGGAGGTTTGAAAAGAGCACCAAGAATCAGCCCAGGGGAATTACCTGGAAGATCACAGAGCAGCAGCAGCCAGATCAGTGAGTGAGTGCATTGGCTGAAGGAAGGCTTTCTTCCAGGATGTGGGAAGTCAGGGGCACTGCTGGTGTCACTGACCACTACACCTGTGGGAACTGTGTCCAGATGCAGCTCCTCAAAGACAGAGTTAGGGAACTGGAGCAGCAGCTAGATGACCTGCGGTCAATCCGGGACGACAAAAGCTTCTTGCACAGGACCTACAGTCAGTTCATCAGTCCAAGAGTGCAGGATGCGATGGTAGAGACGGAAAGAAAGGGGATGAAGCAAGTGTAGGAGACCTCGGTGGAGAACAGGTACACCATCTTGGGAGCTGTTTGGGCAGATGACGCTTCCAGTCTGATCGGCGGACAGGTTTGTTACTCAAATCCTAGCACTGAGACACGACCGGCGAGACCGACGTCAGGCAGAGCCATAATGGTGGGTGACTCCATTGCCCGAGGTGCGGACAGGAGATTCTGTGGTGACAGGCGAGATTCGAGGATGGTGTGTTGCCTCCCTGGTGCCAGGGTCAAAGACGTCTCAGACTGACTTCAGAATATCCTCGAGAGGGAAAGGTGAGCAGCCAGAAGTAGTTGTGCATGTAGGCACAAATGGCGTGGGTGAGAAGAGGATTTCTAGATTACTGGAATCTCTTCTGGGGCAGGGGTGGCCTGTACAAGAGATGGGTTGCACCTTAATGGGAAGGCGACCGACATTCTGGCAGGCAGGTTTGCTAGTGCTACAAGGATGGGTTTAAACTAAAAAGGGGGGGGGGGGGGGGGGGGGGGGGGGGGGGGGGGGGGGGGGGGGGGGGGGGGGGGGGGGGGGGGGGGGGGGGGGGGGGGGGGGGGGGGGGGGGAGTCAACAACGTGGAACATGTATCCGTACAGCTAACGGGAAAGAGAGTGTAGGAAAGTTCACGTTTACATGAACAGGGAAGGGGGGTGGGACCCAATGCAAGGAGACAGAGGGCCATAAAAGGGGGACAGAAGCAAAAGGTAGAAGGGAGATAAGAAAAACTAATGAGACTTAATGAGAAGAGCATTCGAAATAAGGTGGATGAAATGAATGCGCAGTTAGTAGGGATATGATATAGTTGGAAATGCGGAGACATGGCTCCAGGGAGACCAAGGTTGGGAGCTAAACATGCAGGGGTATTCGATATCCAGGAAGGATAGACAGAAAGGAAGAGGAGGTGGGGTGGCATTGTTGGTTAAAGAGGAAATTAATGCAATAGCAAGGAGAGACATTAGCTTGGATGCTGTAGAATCGGTATGGGTAGAACTGCGAAATAGCCAAGGGCAAAACAGCTTGTGGAGTGGTATACAGACCACCAAACAGCAGTACAGAGGTTGGGGATAGCATCAAGCAGGAAATTAGGGATGCAAAGGTACAGTAGTTATCATGGGTGACTTTAATCTACATATAGATTGGGCCAATCAAATTGTTAACAGTTCTGAGGAGGAGGATTTCCTGGAATGTATACGGAATGTGTTTTTAAACCAATATGAACAGGAACCGACTAGAGGGCAGGCCATCCAAGACTGGGTATTGTGTAATGAGGAAGGATTAGCAAGTGATCTTGTTGTGCAAAACCCCTTGGGCAACAGTGACCATAATATGGTGGAATTCTCCATTAGGATGAAGAATGACACAGTTAATTCAGAGACTAGGGTCCTGAACTTGAATAAAGGAGATTTTGAAGGTGTGAGATGGGAATTGGTTAGGATAGACTGGAAAATTATACTTAAAGGGTTGACAGTGGAGATGCAATGGCAAAGATTGAAAGACCGCATGGATGAATTCCAGAAATTGTTCATCCCTGTCTGGCAAGAAAATAAAACTGGGAAGGCAGCTCCATCGTGGCAGAAGAGGGAATTCAAGGATAGTGTTAGTTAAGGAAAAGGCATATAAATTGGCCAGAAGAAGCGGCAAACCAGAGGACTGGGAGAAATTTAGAATTCAACAGAAAAGAACAAAGGAGTTAATTAAGGGGGGGGTGGGAAAGAGCATGAAAGAAAGCTTGCGGGGATTATAAAAACTGACTGTAAAAGTTTCTGTAGGTATGTAAAAAGGAAAAAATTAGTGAAGACGAAAGTAGATCCCTTACAGTCAGCGGGAGTTGAATTTGTAAGAGGAAACAAGGAAATGACAGAACAGTTAAACGAGTACTTTGATTCTGTTTAAGAAAGAATTGCAAATGCTGGAAAAATCAAAGGGAGACAATAATGCTGGAGAAACTCAGCGGGTGAGGCAGCACCTATGGAGAGAAGGAATAGGTGACGTTTCAGGTCGAGACTCTTCTCTTAGTGATTCTGTCTTCACTAAGGAAGACACAACCAATCTCCCGGAAATACTAGGGGACCAAGGATCTAGGGAGGGAGGAACTGGAATCCACATTTGTCAACAAATGGTGCTGGATAAATGAGACGAGGAAAAACTTTTCCACCCAGAGATTGTGAATCTGTGGAATTCTCTGCCACAGGAGGCAGTGGAGGCCAATTCACTGGATAGATACATCATAGCTGCCCCTCTGCTTTACCCCAAGTAAAGTTGGCATGTCAACCATGGTCCCATTAATTTAAATGTGTTGTTTACCGTCACCAAAAATCAAGGCAGGCTATGTTTGTGTCTGTTATTTCTTTATGTCGCTTTACATTCCATTTTTCTTTCTATTTATTCCATTTATAGCGCACAATGCCTCGGCAAGGATAGCAGCATAATCAAGTACTATTTGCACCCTGACCACTCTGTTCCTCTCTCCCATCAGGCAAAAGGTATAGAAGTTTGAAAATGCACAACTCCAGGTTCATAGACAGTTTCTTCCCAGATGTTATCAGGCAACTGAATCATCCTATCTCAATTAGAGAGTAGTGCTCAGCGGGACAGGCAGCATCTCTGGAGAGAAGGAATGGGTAACGTTTCAGGTCAAGATCCTTCTTCAGATTCTTCTTCTTTCCTACACACAGTGCTGAACTACTCTCTACCTCATTGCTGATGCTCGGACTATCCTTGATCAGACTTTGCTGGCTTTACCTTGCACTAAACGTTTTCCCATATCATGGATTTATACACATATAATGACTCGATTGTAATTATGTTTTGTCTTTCTGCTGACAAGTTCACACGCAACAAAAGCTTTTCACTGTAGCTCAGTACGTGTGACAATAAACTGAACTGAACTCATATTCCTTTTGTTTTAATTAATTGATTAACATGCCCTTTCAATAAATAGTTCTGTATTTTATTTTTAAGGCTTATTTTATTTTTTGTGCATCAATTACAACTGTTTTCAAATATCTGATGACCAAAGACAGCCTTTGACAGCACACATTATTGAAGGTCATCGGTGTGGCGTTGAAGGGGGTGGGGAATGGTCTCAGAACATATTATCCAGGTGCCTAGTCAGATAACAATTAGCCTAACCACAGGGTGATTATTGCAAATCAAGTGTGTGTGGTGGGTTGGCTGGAGCACAACCAAGTACATAAAATATTTCTTGGCAGGGAAAGGGAGCATTTAACATCTCCTGACTAATTTTTATCAGTAGTAGCAAATACTGGCAGTGCAGCTCAATGCCATTTATACAAACCTAGCTAAATGTGGCTGTGTTTGCCTTTACTACATTTTTTCTATCTGTATCTGATTTTCATCTCAAGATTTTCCTCAGGGTCAGAGTTCAATTGGTAATTCCCTCAATTCACAATGCATTCATTCCCTGAAAGTTGTACCAATAGTGGGCACAATCTTTCAATTCATGCATGCTCATTAAAAATCTTCTTTATCTTGATATGTTTAAACAGTCCTTTTCTTGCATTCATTTCTGTACTTGGTTTATGACTCCATAAACAACGTTAGGTTGTTGAAAATTTGTTTGCCTTACTCATTGATAAAGACCAATGTAAACAATTACATTTATCAAAACTACTATTTCAGATCAAAACTCATTTCAAGCCATAATACTAATAATTAAAATATTGCTTTCCAATTACTCTGGATATTAGGAAACTTTTGATCTCTCTAACTCAACTGCTTTGTCTTATCTTTCAAATGTTTATTTTAATTACTGATTTAGCTATTACTTTATCTTCCAATGTATTTTTATTCATAACTACATGGATATTACAACACAGAAACGGCCCGTTGATCCTAATCAGCCCACACTGCTATTTAACCTCCATGAATAGTGATGTCTTTCTCATTTGTCAGACTGCCTATGTTTCTTCATTTTTACCTCACCATCAATCACTCTTATAGCTGTTAAATAATGGCATGATCTCCAATTGAATTACTAACCCAGATGGTTCATTCAACAGTTTCATATCCTTCACTGTAAGTATTTTGCCTGGTGAATCTCCTGTGCTTATTATTGCATCCAAATTATTTTCACTCTTTTCTTCCCAGTCATTTAAAAGAGTCTTGGGTTCTGTTCCATTCACTACAAATTTTAATATAATTATCCTCAAATCTTCTCCCCCTTGAAAACAGCCTCTGGAACAGATCCTGTTCACATTTCTCATTGATTACATTCTTCTACCCATACCGATTCTACAGCATCCAAGCTAATGTCTCTCCTTGCTATTGCATTAATCTCCTCTCATTGATTGCATCCAACTATTCTATTTGATTTGATCTGTATCTTTTCTATTACCGCAATTTTCTTAAAATATCAAGTCCACTTGTGTACAAAGAACATAAACAGTACAGTTGCTACGGACATGGTCTTGTGATAGGAGAAGAATTAGGCCATTCAGCCCATTAAGTCTACTGCACCATTCAATCATGGCTGATCTATTTCATGTTGATTCACATTTAATTCATAGCTTTAATTCATATGAACAACTCAATTTTATCTTGACTAAGAATTTGACTTGAACAGTATTCAAGGTTGAATAAAGTACACACCCAAAATAAAATGATTAATATTCACATGAGTCTCATCTCAGATCAGGTAAAAACAGTAAACGGTCGAAACATCTGAAATCCACAACTTTACACCACCATACCCTTTCCATCTCAAATGGGATTATAATTCAGTTATCTGATCTAATAATACGTATTGGGTGAAGATTAGATTAGACCCGGCTGCAGTTTCTTCCACTGTAAATACCCTGCTGACATCTGCCTGTTTGAGGAAGGGAAGTGGAAATTTTCAATTTATAGCCATCAAAGCCTGGTCCTTGATGTGTAAGCTATTATCCTGTTTTCACTTCTCCTAATACTTATTTTAAGCTTTTCAAGTTTGTTATCTAAAAAAGTTTGGTTGTCTCATTGGTGGGAAAATAATAAACATAGTAACTCAAGACAGGGCAAACGTAGCCATCGGTTTTCCTAAGACTACCATGGCATGCAGATAAAAGTTTGAACTCTCTGACCTAGGTTTTCAAATGGAACATGGTTAACCTGAGCAAAGCACCAGGAGAATGCCAGCACCCACAGAATCATAGCATTACATAGATTATCTCTACAGTACAAGGAAGATTGTGTGTTATAACATTAAGGTAGACCATTCCCACACCTGGAACTCAGTCGGTGTTAAGATTAGCGCTTGAATTGAGTGACAAGAGTGCATATATTTGCATAAAGATATAATATGAAGGTTTCGAAGACCTACACGCTATACATTATTATTAACCTTTGCAAAAAATGTATTCTTGCTATTTCATCAGATGTTGAATTTTCCTCAGCCAATTTTACAATACGAATCAATTCTCATTCCTGCTTGCCCAGACTCTTGATTTCCCTCCCTAACTCCACCAGTGCCTCAGTGCTAGTTTAAAAACTAAAATATATTTCCATTATAAACAAGATGTTTTATAATTAACAATATGTGAAGAAACACAATGGGGTAGACTCTTTTAAACTAGGCACCCACCAAGATTCATTGCCAATGGGAGACCCATGCTCCAACTTAAACCAATCTAACAACACTTTCCTCAAAGTAGCACTGTGATCCCATAGTGACTGGGCCTCCGATAATGAAATGTGGGCTCCAATCCAACAAAATTAACAACAGCTGGCTGGTTGCAAAACTGAGAAATCCATTTGCCAGCTGTGAACGATGTCATTGTTTTAAATTGAGTGATAACGTCAGAGAGATTTGTAGTATGGAGCACGGAAGCAGTCCTTTTGGCCCATAAAGTCTGTACTGATGATTTACTCAGATTCAGCATTAATCCCACTTATTACAAAAATCTCCCGATTTCCTCATCAACTCTCCCCAGATTATATAATTCACCGACACACTAGGGGCCATTAAGAGCGGCCAATTAACCTACCAACCTGCACATTTTCGGTATACACGTTTATTTAGCTTATTCTAGTTAGTTTAAAGATATAGCATAGAAATAGGCCCTTCGGCCCACAGCGTCTATGCAAACAATCGATCACTCGTTCACACCAGTTCTATTATCAAACTTTCTCATCGACTACCTACACATTGCATGAGGCAATTTACAGCAGCTAATTAACTCACACATCTTTGGGATGTGAGGGAAAACAAGAACACCCAGAGGAATCCCATCCAGTCACAAGGAGAACATGCATCCTCCACACAGACAGCACTCGGGGTCAGGATCAAACCCGGGCATTTGGCACTGTGCTCCACCAGCTGCGTCCCTGTGCTGCCGTCTCCCAAACACTCCACGTAGTCACAGGAAGAATATGCAAGTTAAATAGTCAGCACCCAAAGAATGATTGAAGCTCGTCTCTGGCCCTGGAGGGCAGCATCCAACTAGCTGCTTCACTGAGCTACCCCTCAAAGTAGAGATATTTTAAAATTCCTATGTGAAGTAAAGTCAAATAAATAAAATAAATGGACAGATGTAATCTATTAATTGCAAATATTAGATGTTATTTGTGCTTTAATAAAAGGATAAAATTAACCAAAAAACGCACAAAAGCACAAAATAGTTAAAAATATTATGAAAGAGCCATTGGGATATGTTTAAATGGAGTTGGCAGGAGAAAGGGGATTGGAGTAGATGGAGAGGTACATTTTCTGGAGGAGAACAAGTTAGTAAGTCCTGTAGGAAGCGAGGAAGGTAAATACACCCGAGGGGAATACCAATGCTAAATTACATCTGTTTTAATGCATGGAGCCTAACTAACTACGGAGGTAATTGAACTTTAATTGACAAGTGGGACTATGATATTGTTGTCATTACTGAGGCATGGTTGAAGGATGAATGACTGGCAATTCAGTACACAAGGGTATAGCATTTTCAGGCAATACAGAAGGGGATGCAAAATAGGAAGTGGCATTGCACTGTTAGTCAAATAAGGCATTTCTTCAATATTTAGGGAAGATGTCTCCAAAGGCTCCTCCGTTATGGGCAGAGCTTAGAGATTATTAATCTGCTAGAAATGTTTTACAGACCACCTAACGGTCAACAAGAGATAGAGACACAGATAGATTTGGAAATAGCAAATAGATGTGTTAATAGGTTATTTAAATTTCCCAAATTTCAACTGGAATTGCCTTACCAGAAAAGGCTCAGAGAGGGTGGAATATTTGAGGCGTGTGCAGGAGAGCCCGTTGACATATTTTGGAGATGAATCAATGAGAAACTGAGCATTACTGGACTTTGTCTTGGGGGATGTAACCAAGCAGGCATAGAAGTGGTAGTGGGAGAGCATTTAGGGATGGTAACCATAACTCAATATATTTCAAAGTGGTTACGGGAAAAATACGGAGAGGCTAGAATTAAAAGCATTAAATTAAGGGAAGGCTAATTCCTTTGGAAAGGCAAGGACAAATCAAAGATAATGGTAAGAATGGTTTTGTCAAGGGTAGATTCTGTATGACCGATCTGACATTTTTGAGGAGTTAAAAGTGTATTGGCATGGACAATACAGTAGATGTGGTTAACATAGACTTCAGTAAGCTCCTACATGGGAGATTAGTCCAAATGGCTAGGGCCCATGGAATCCAGGACGTTGGCAAACTGTATCCAAAATTGGCGTGGTAACAGGGGACAGATATTTCTAGTAAAAGTTGTTTTGATGCCAGTGATGTTCCACAGGGATCAATACTGGGATTCTTTTTTTTTTTTATAATATATGCAAATGATTTGGATGTGTGCATGGGGGGGGGGGCATGATCAATACTTTTGCAGGGGACATGAAGATTGGTGGGGTAGTTGAGTAGAGGACTCTGGAGTACAGAGAGTAGTCTTGGACTCCAGGATATTGCTGTGTTGGTGAAATGGAATGAGTCATGGCCATTGGTATTTAATCCTGATAAATGCACCATAGAAAGCACACTGTCAGATTGTGTCACATCTTGGTTTGAGAACAGCTCTGCCCAAGACCACAAGAAATTGCAGGGAGTTGTGGATGTAGCTCGGTCAAACACGCAGCCCAGAGAGAGGTTAGACTCCAACTTCATAAAACTTTGGTCAAACCTCAGCTGCAGTGTTACATGTAGTTCTTGTCATCACAATATAGGAAGGATGTGATTAGAACTGAAGATAGCGCAGAAAAGATTCACCAGATGTTTCTTGGGACTGAAGAGGCCAGATCTGGTTTCCCTGGACTGAAGGTGATTAGTAAGGAAAATGATCAAGGTGTATAAACCTATGAGGGGTACAGATGGGAGTACATGAATCTTTTCCCCTCAGAAAGAATAAAATGAAAAGACATAGATTTAGGGTAAGGAATAGGAGTTTTAGAGGGGTCTGAGGGAGATTTTTTTATTTTTTTTTTTTACCCAGAATGTGCCAGAGAGAGTGGTAGAAGCAAAGTTCCTATTAGAATTTAAGATGTTTTGAGACAAGCTCTTGAATTACTTCAGCAGTGAAGGCTGCAGGCCAAATGCTGAAAGATTGGATTAACACACAGGGGTGCCCCTGATGAGTATGGACATGGTGGGCCAAATGGCCTGCTTTCATGCTGTGTGGCTTTATAGCAAAATAATTTGTAACGACTTACTTCCTTTCCCTTTTACTTCTCAAGATGTAGACTTACAATTCCTATTGAAATCAAAGTTACATGGAGTTGGGACGAAACAATATGTGACCCGAAATTGAGACGCCAAGAGCAGAACTGATCAAATAATGTTAACACAGCACATGAACCTTTTCTCACTTTTAGACATTGCATTCTGTCAACTTCTTTATTGAAAGACACAAAAAGCTGGAGTAAATCAGCGGGACAGGCAGCAAATCTGGAAAGAAGGAAAAGGGTGACATTTCATGTTGAGACCCTTCTTCAGACTCTCCGGAGAGAAGGAATGGGTGACATTTCGGGTCAAGACCCTTCTTCAGACTCTTTTGAAGCAGTAAAATGTCCCAAAGCACCTTGTTCCGCACCAGTACGTTCAATTGGGGATATCAAATAATCATAATGAAATCTAAAATGTATTCAAGACATTTTCTGCAGAACTCTATATTGTGTGAATCAATGTCTGCTAGACAACATGAGCCATCATGGTAAAGGTAGATAAGTGGTTAAAAAAAGATGCTACTCGATGGTGGAACCCAAGCCATAAGGAAGGGAAAAATGGTAAACCAGCATAATTGGGTATAGTGAAGCAAGAGTAGATAGCTTAAGTCACCTTATTCTGAACAGATACGAGTATTTCTCCAAGCCTTGTGACTCACATCCGCTATTCATAATACTGAAATTCCAAAGATTGAAAACATGATGCATGCATGAACTAGTTATACTTTAAAGCTCATACAAAAGCACATTAATTTTGCCTGCTCCATACATGAACAGCGGGCCATTGCTACACAGAGTTCTTTACCTTCCCTATTCATTCTGATCACTCGATCATCTAATGTGTAGGAAAGAGCTACAGTTGCTGGTTTAAATCGGAGGTAGGCACAAAATGCTGGAGTAACTCAACGGGACAGGCAGTATCTCTGGAAAGAAGGAATGGGTGGCGTTGTCACGACTTCATTGCAATGGATATCAGTTTACTGATTTTTGCCTATAGTGGTCAGCATTGACTCTTTAGCCATATTTAGGCCTTAGAGTCAAACACTTGTATAATTAGATTTACTCCAGAAATGTGAGTGCAAAAATCAAGGTCAGTGTCCTTTGCAGCATTGTCGGAAAATGGAGTATTCAGGGATGCAGTCTGCAGAACACAGAATTAAAGGGAATGCCATCTGCTTCAAAGTAGTTATAAATTAAAACAGATGCATTTTCCGGATTGTTTTGCCAATTTGTGTACCATATGTATCATAGCAAAAATACATTATGTAGTCATTATCACATGTAAAAGTTTCTGAAAAACAGCTGTGAAAAAATTGCCCAAAATATTTCCTATGATACAAAATAATTTAATTGACTGGAAAACTTTATAATATTGAAGCCATTGAAAGAATGTTTACCACTTTAGTTTTTCTCTTTGATTTCCCACTCTGACGGTAATTTTCAAACTTTTCAAATTTTGGACCTCAAGTCCATATTTTTTAATTAAATATTATAATTCAACTGTTAAAATACATTAGTTTTCCATTGGTTGAATAATCTGATGTTCACATACACCATTTTCCTCAAAATATTGTGCTTAAGAGCATGATTCAATTAAATTGTATAATCATACAACTCATATTACTCTGATCTTGGATGTGTGTGTGTCTTTTCATATGTGATTCACATCTCCTCGAAAACCCGACATGGTAACGGTGAAATCTTTACATGTTCCAGTAGAGATTTACCTCATGATTTCAAAAATCCCCTCATCCGAATTAGCAGTTCTCGCCTGAAACTTGTCTGCATCTTAGAAATAATGGGCCTGTCCCACTTAAGCAACTTTTTAGATGACTGCAGGAGACTATGCAGTCGCCACATGTTCGCAGGTGGCTGCCGGGGAGTCGCCTTCATGGTCGTGAGGAGTTCTCGCATTCTAGGAACTAGTAGCGGCCTCATTATGGTCGCTGTGAATTTTTCAACATGTGTGCGTCTGTGTGCGCGTCTGTCTGTGCGTGCGTGCCTGTGTGCCTCGCTGTGCCTGTAAGTCAGCACGCATTTTTTTGTGCAGAAATTAAATTGGCCTTTTCCAGTAGGTCACTATCTACTTTAATTTCAACAGCACCAACTTCTATTTTTGATGTAAAAACCTAATGCACAACCAACATTATTAGCAAGAAGCTATTACCTGTTGTGCTGAGACCGTTAAACTCCTTTTCTCACGGGGCGACTTGACGCAAGAGTTAACCAGAGTTGAACATCATGGGAACCTCTTGCGATAACCGTACGGCATTCGTGGACCACCGTGGCGCTAACGGCAGGTACTCGTGCACCTTGGTGACTCGGGAGAAAATTCAAACAAGCTTGAATTTCTCCAAGAGTGACTTGTACACTTGTGGTTGAACATTGCAACATTATATGCACGTAGTGGCCAGTGCGATATCCGTACTGACTCTTGCGTGTACCGTGGGAACTCCTGCGAACGGTGAACCCGGAAGCTGGACAGAGGGGACAGAAGGCGAGTAAAAATTGTCTTCTGTGGGATTGAATTTAAAAAATAAAGATTTGCATCAGCATATGGACATCAACTTATTCATGAGTTATGTTAATAAGATTCAAGAGAATAACTATCTTCTATCTATCTATCTTCTATATATATATTATATCTATAGAACTCTGGGGCTATCCGTCCGGCTGCCGTCCAGAACCCTTTCTGCCTTTTGATTCGTGCCCGATACTCGCAGATGTCCAATCGGAATGGCCGATGCTCGCAGATGTCCAATCGGAATGGATCCATTTGCATGTACGGCTGCCAGCTGCATTTCTTCCTTTGATTCATTGCCACGCCCAATCCAGACGCTCAATCGCCGAGATCTTTTCCATTTCGGTAGAGATTTCGCTTTTCTTTCTAAGTATCCGCTCCTCATTACATTTCGTCGTGTTGAAGTACATCAAGTAAAATCAAATCCTTCTCCCCCCCCCACCCCCAAGTATTTCAAAAATAAACTGGCTTCTCCATTCACATGTCAGCTTCCAACACACTTCGAAACAAAGTTGCAAGACAGGAACACTCTGAACTTTTCACTGCTGCAGCAGGCAGGGAAGGTGCCATTGGATTTTGTTTTAAATCCACTGCTGAGGGAGGCACGGCAGTGCTGGAATCTTACTTTTGGGAACGGCTTCAGTTCCATTGGAGGAGACGAGTGCATGGTGGAATATTGGGTTGGGGGATCACACCATTGGGGGAGCAGACCCAACGGGTCTGCACTTGGTCTAGTAATCTTTAAAAGGGACTTTACTGAAAGGTCCCGCATTTTTATGGTCCGTGAGAAATTTTTCACATGTACTTCTTAGAGAGATACAGCTCGGAGTCCTCGCCAACCAGCGATCGATGCCTTTCCGAAGCAGGGTCCGGAACGCTACCAATCAATGTTCTCCAGAAACCCGTGTAAAGGAGTGAACTGCACATGCTGGTTTAAAATGAAGACAGAAAAAGCTGGAGTAACTCAGCGAGTCAAGCAGCATCTCTGGCGAAAAATAGGTGATGTTTCGGGACGAGACACATCTTCAGACTCAATTCCGATTAGGATGTCTGAAGAAGGGTTCAGATTCGAATCGCCACCTATTCTTTTTCTCCAGAAATGCTGCTTGGCCCGCTGAGTTACTCCAGCATTTTGTCTAACTTGCTGATTCAGACAGTTTTTGATTATCAAGGATTCTGCGCTGACTCTTTACTCTGAAACACACGTTGGAAATTTAAACTTGGGCGCAACTAACATCGTCTTACTACCGTGGGAACTCTTTAACTCAGCGGGCAGGCAACAGTTAATTGTTGCTCTCTTCAGTTTCCCAGGGGTCGGGACGGGACTGGAGTTGGGAGGGAAAGGTGGGGGAGTCGAGGGAGAGGAGGGGGAGACAGATGGGGGTGTCTTCATTTACTGGTGGCGGGTGTCTGTCACTGAAACAGGCAGTTGAGATTTCACACTCACCTTGTGTGTGCCTCTCTCTCTCTCTCCCTCCCTCTCACACGGGCTGAGGGACTCTGCCTGTGTTAGTGTACGTCTCTTTCTCCCCCTCTCCCACACACAGTAAGACCGAGGTACCGTGCTCAGTCCATCTGTGTCTCCCACATATACAGTAAAACTCTGCTTTGTGTGTGTATATACGTCTCCCCTCATTTCTCTCTCTCCCCCCCATCATTTGTGCCACGTGATGATTTAATTACACTTGACAGTTACAATGTTCATTCAAGATTTAACGGGAAAGCTCGCGAGACGGACAAGTCACTCGCACAAATAACAGAAATGCCGAGTACCGTGGGAACTCTTTGTCTACCCCCCCGTTATATCGTGTGATAGCGTGCTAGACCACGACCACTTCACTCTGGTTACATCTTGCGTCAAGTCGCCCCGTGAGAAAGGCCTATTAGTGCAAAAGGAAAGGCAGGGACTTATCCTATAAATTACTCTTTCCACTTAATTCCATAACAGATAGTTGAGCTTAAAATTACAGATTGTCAAATTCAGGAAATGCTGCACAGTCAAAGGTGTTATTTGTGGCTGAGATGTTAAACTACGGACATTCATTTGGTTCAGAAATGCACAGTTTATTGAAATGCAGGGGATTTAACCCCCCACTAAAAATGTCCTTGCTCTATCTCTAAACTAAACCTAAAATCAAATGAAAACAAAGCGCTGCCAAGGAAGAAAACAAAGAAAAACTGCTTGAAAAACTCAGCATATCCGGTTGCATCTGGAGAGAGAATAGATGAGTTAATGCTTCATTGATTAGAAATTTTAATTGTTTGTCTCCCCACAGATACTGCTCAACCTCCTAATATTTCCAGCATTTTCTACCATAAATAACACTGGTCATCACAGCACAAACTAATACATTGACTGTAATATGCTTTACATATCCTGGGGTCATAAAAGATGATGTTTTCATATGGAAGGAAACGCCCTGAAAATCCTCCACCAAGAAAGAAGATGAACCTGCTTTCCCACAAATATACTGCCCATTAAATAAATAATATCTTGGAGCTGGCTTCACTAAATAAAATGCTGCCAATGTTGCTTTAAAAAGCAATTTGTGATATTGAGCAGTAACAGAAAGAACAGAGTGAAATTAAAAAGCCTTTTAAGCAACATTTTTTTTTCTCTTTAGTTTCATTTAAAATAATTGAACTTACTCAAAAGGTTGGCATTCAGAGATGTAGAAAAGTAAGCACGGTCGCAAGGTCTGAAGAAGGGTCTCGACCAGAGACGTCGCCAATTCCTTTTCTCCAGGGATGATGCTTCATCCGCTGAGTTACTGCAGCATTTTGTTTCTACCTTAGAAAAGTTAGCAGATCGATGGGCATCTATCAAAGGAAACTGCGGTTGAAAAATGCAGAAGTTCTGGTCACTCCTCTTAGATATGAAGAACAAAACAAATGCTATACCGTCTAAAAAAAGCAGCTGGGAGATAAAGCCAGCAACTATACACCAGCCATGGTTGAGAAACCTAGAGAGATAATAATCCAGGCCAAAATTACCAGGTATTTTAAAAAGCATGGGCCAATAAAGGAATGCCAGCATGGATTTATTGAAGGAAAATCCTGCTTGGTTAACTTAAGCAAGTTTTTTGTTGAAGTAATATAGAAGGTTAATGTTAATGTGGCTGATGCAGTTAACAAAAGTGACAACTTGCAATTGGAGGAACTCTGCTGCATGTAAACTGCTAAAATATGAGTTGATATGCTTAAATCATTGTAATGATTGAAATTAAGGAAATAAAAAATAAGTATGTGGACTTTCAGAGTACTGGTACCTGTGTTACATAGAGGTTTCATTAAATGGAAGCCATCTGTATCTTGATTTTCTGTAATGCCATTAGATCCCATTTTATAAATGGAAATGCATCTCTGCTGGAAGTTTTTCTCCATAGAAGTGCAAGAGAATACCGATTGTATATTCAATTCTGATTGTATTGTACTTTTCCTGAGGAGAAAGGGTTGTTGTTTTAATTAAGTAGAAATGGATGTTACATTGTTTGATAAATTATCAAAGCACGTGTTTCAATTGAAGAGTTTGCCATGTCAGTTTCCAAAACAAGTCTCTTCAGTGACCTTCTTCAGCTAACCGGCAGCTGACAATCGCTGTCCTTGGTGAACTAGTTTAGTTCTCTGTATACATTTTGCATTTATTTGTTTTCCATATAAATTTTGTAAGAGCTATTACCCCTACCGGAACCGTCGTAGCCCGGGACTACACTGTATTTGACACTGCATCTCAATGAACATCATAGCAAAATTAAATCCCTGAAGTTAAAGAAACAGCAGCAGTTGATTTAAATCAGCTGAGGATGAAAAACAAATTGGTTTATCATCAGGAACAAACAATCTGCTGGAGGAACTCAGATGTCAAACAGCATCTATGGGACTAAATGAATTGTCAACATTTCAAGTCAAAATCTTGCATCAGGACAGAAACCCTGCACAAATCTTGGTGCAATGTTCTGACCTGAAACATTGATAATTAATTTCCCTCTGCAGATGCTGCTCGATCTGATAAATTCCTCCAGTAGATTGTTTTTTTAACCCCAGAATTCTGTCTGCAGATTCTTGGGTCTCTGGTTTATTATCCAAATAAGGTGGCAGTGTAGAAGGTTGTTCCCAAAGTATGTGTACAAAACAAAACTTAGAAATTAGGTAATATGGGGGGGGGGGGGGGGGGGGGGGGGGGGGGGGGGGGGGGGATGATGATTAACTATAGTCTTAGGTTAACTTGAGAAATCAGCAGACATGTTGCAGATGAAGTTCCATATAGACAAAGGTGAAATAATGCATATTGGTCAGGTGGTCAAGGAAAGACAAAATAATCTAAATGATACAACATTAAATGGCATCAAATTCATAATCCAGAGTAACTGACAATGTTTTTAAATTATACAAATCTAATCATAGAAAGAGCAAGCATAAAGCTTCCTGGTAATTGTAAAATCGCACCCAAATTCGAGTGCCTCTCTTGGAAGTAAAACTGTGCCTTAGTTGGAGAGGATACTATGGTTTGTTTCCACAGCTCTGCTTCAGTTTAATTGAAAACATATTTTCAGAGACTCAAGCTAACTACAGTTCAATGCTCAATAAATAACTCCCCTGTTACTAACAATATTAATAGACAATAGGTGCAGGAGTAGGCCTTTCGGCCCTTCGAGCCAGCACCGCCATTCAATGTGATCATGGCTGATCATCCCCAATCAGTACCCCGTTCCTGCCTTCTCCCCATATCCCCTGATTCCGCTATTTTTAGGAGCCCTATCTAGCTCTCTCTTGAAAGCATCCAGAGAACCTGCCACCACCGCCCTCTGAGGCAGAGAATTCCACAGACTCACCACTCTCTGTGAGAAAAAGTGTTTCCTCATCTCCGTTCTAAATGGCTTACTCCTTATTTTTAAACTGTGGCCCCTGGTTCTGGACTCCCCAACATCAGGAACATGTTTCCTGCCTCTAGCGTGTCCAAGCCCTTAACAATCTTATATGTTTCAATGAGATCCCCTCTCATCCTTCTAAACTCCAGAGTGTACAAGCCCAGCTGCTCCATTCTCTCAGCATATGACAGTCCCGCCATCCCGGGAATTAACCGTGTAAACCTACGCTGCACACCCTCAATAGCAAGAATGTCCTTCCTCAAATTAGGGGACCAAAACTGCACACAATACTCCAGGTGTGGTCTCACTAGGGCTCTGTACAACTACAGAAGGGCCTCTATCTTCACACAAGAAACTATTAGTTTAGCTCAATGAACCCTCTGCCCGCATAACAGCAAGCTATATTTAGGGAACTTGGTGCCCAATCAAGCCTGGATATACAGACTGATTAAAACAATTTCCAGAATGTAACATAAGTAGTTGATTTCAACAAAACCATTTAAGATTGAATTTAACACAAAAAAACAGATATGGGGAGAATTTGTCATTAGATTTGCCCGATTTCTAACTCCCTATCCCACCCCTGAGACAACAGTAGGAGATAACTTAATTCTATACACTTTGTGATTCACTATCTGAAGTTTCTGCTTCAAAATTGCACTGAACACAGCCCACTGTACTCTCAAATAGTGAGACTGACCAGTTGTGCTATTTCGACAAACAGCATTGATTCAATGTGTGATGCAGCTATTGACTTTCCTTCAAAAGTCTCACATCTTAAGAGGTGAAAAATGTTTAGCATTAGCCCTCCAGCTCCCTTTTGTAAGAGTCTCAGATGGATAGTAAGACATCTGCACAAGCTATTTGCACAGAGATAGAGTAACAGATATCCAGTAGTCAATTATAGAGATTGAATAAAAGATACACAAGACCTGGTCATACAGTGACAGTAATAGCTATCCAGAAGCTAGTTATAGAGACGAAAAATAATAAATACTGAAAACCAGTTACCCTTGAAAGAAACACCTCCCCAGGATGCAGTGACAAAGAAGAAAAGTGCTGTTATTTCTACCAGAACACGTTGAGATTCAAATCTGATGACTTATGGGCCTGTCCCACTTAGGCGATTTTTTAGGCAACTGCCAGCGACTAGGACAATGGAAATCACTGAAGTCAGCACCGCCGACAACTTACGTTAACCTGCTGTCAATCTACGTTAACCTGGCGACAACCTACGACAGCACCTACGAAAGCCCAAATTGTCGCCACTGTCGCTGTAAATTTTTCAACATGTTGAAAATTTTTCGGCTGTCGCCTGTAGTCGCCTAAATATTGCCTAAGTGGGACAGGCCCATTAGTGTTTAGCAGATCCTGGCATTGTTATTCCAATAGGCTCTCTTAATTAAGCAGCAGGATAGGTTTCATTGAATTTAGTTCAGACATACAGCACAAAATCAGCCCACTGAGTCCACACAGCCATCGATCAGCTGCTCACACGTGTTCTCTGTAATTCCACTTTCTCATCCACCCCCTAAACATTAGGGGCAATTTTAGAAGCCAAATTAACCAACAATTCCACGTATCTTTGGGATGAGGGAGGAAACTGGAGCATCACCACTCTCAGGGAGAACATGCAAACTGCACATGGACACCACCCAAGTTTGATCCTGACCCATGGTCTCTGGCCCTGTGGGACGGCAGCTCTAAGAGTTGGGCTGCTGTGTCATCCTTGAGGAATTAAGTTGTTTGTAAATCTGGAATTCTACGTACAGGAAAGGGGTGAGTTTTAGTACAGACTTGAGCTGCAACAAATTCCAATATTTTTCATGCTAATCTCATAAAGCAGCAATGTAAAAATGAAATTAGCATTCTTATAAAAGCAATGCACAGAAACATGTAGCCAATACAATGGAGTACAGAGGTAACAGTAGATACTTGAGAACTAATTATACAGGCAGTTGAAAAGAGTAACGCAGAGACCGTTAAAGAAACAGATAAGTGAACATTCAGGTATTAATTAACAGTGACAATTAGTGAGTGCAACCACAGTTAGGACATCAATTTCTTCACTGAAGGACTAGGTTCAAATCTCATCTAGCCTTGTTCGGGAAATTAAAAAACATCAGCCAGCTGAAACGACCCTTTGATACCAACTTGACAATGAAAAATCACAATGACAGCCTATGAAGTTGAAAGAATAGTGCTGTATTGAAGTAATACTGAAGCAGTGCTTAAGGAACAATACGAGGATAAATAGTAGGCATGTAGTCTCTTGAGCTTTCTCCAGCATGGAATGACATCATGGCTAATCTGACCTTGGCTTCAACTCCACTCTCTTGCCTGTTCTCCATAAATTGCCAATGCCCCCATAGGCTGAAAACCTTTCATCCCTCAAAATACACAATGATTCAGCCACCAGAGATCTCCGGGCAAAACCCTTTGAGAAAGGAAATTCATCCTTATCTTTGTCTTAAAAGTACAATCTCTTATTGTAAAAAAATTGTCGTTTGATCTAGACCCCCCACTCCCCAACTAGGGGAAGCAAGAGGAATACCCTTGCAAATCCCTTGGAATTCTATATCTCTGAATTATTATCTTTCCTTCCTCTCAATTACCAACTAGACCTGTGAGCACATCGGAGTTAAATCCAAATTTAATTTCACAATGATCTTGACTACAGGAATCAATATGAGCATACTTTCATTTAATTGGATAGCGCGCAAACACAAGCTTTTCACTGTATCTCGGTACACGTGACAATAATAAACCAATACCAATTCTAGCATGAGTCGACCAATCACCTATGCCGAGATTTAATTTACAACAGCCAATTTACCTACCAATTTGTCTTTGCAAGGCAAGGAACTGCAGATGCTAGTTTCCAAAAAAAAAATCAAAGTGCTGGAGTAACTCAGCAGGTCAAGCAGCATCTCTGGAATATATGGATAGGGCTCGTTTCAGAATAGGATATGGGAAGAAACTGAAGCACCTGGGGGAAGGGCTCACTTAATTGTATGTGGTCCACACAGTTGCCACCCAAAGCATTAGTATACTATTGATGTACAGAATTAATGGCTGTACAGTTAGTCAATTTTTAACTTTACCCAACTCTGCTGAGCAGGCCAAATGCAGCTTGCCAATTACAAGATGCAATAAATGAAAATGACATCAAACTGTAAAATCAATGAACACAGCACAAAGCCCTTCGGCCAAGAATGGATCACCTTCCCACTATTAGTGTTTTTTATCGCAACCTGCAAAGTCCTATATACAGAAATCTATTAATTCTGCCCAATTGCAAATTCACTGTACTTGTACAACATCCTGTACCGCATCCTGTACTGAATTAGTGAGAACCACTTCCCACTGAGTAAATAACAAAATAAGTGGCAATTAGAAACAGTTTTGAGACTAAGTTCATGTTTGTCAGGAGCAGGGTGTAAGTTGCCCAATTAAACTCCACATTGGATCTTTGTAACCTAGGAAGCTTTCATGCCAAGAACCAAGGATTTCATTATTGATTTAATAAACTCCTGACTACTTTTGCGTTTTCCTCATTCTCTTCCAATGAACTGCTTTGCATCATCTCGTGGTGAACAATTAATAAAAACTTAAAAAATAGAGTGGTGTATTTATTATAGGCATGGGCATCACGGTGGCACAGCAGTGGTGCTGCTGCCTCGCGATTCCAATAACCCAGATTCAATCCCGACTTCTGGTGCTACCACATGGGTTAAGTGAGCTGTCCCCTGGGTGCTCTGGTTTCCTCCCACATCGCAAAGACATGTTGGTAGGTCCATTTACTATTTTAAATTTTGCCTTAGCATCGTTGAATGGTAGAATTATAAGAGAGTGTTAATAGATAAATGAGAAATAATGGGTTGCGGGTATAACTTGTAATAATCATAATGGGCTGCATGGATTATAAGAAACTTTATTATATTTGAAGCCACAGTGGAAAGTCTAACCCCCACACCTTCTATCCATTTCTCAATTAGTGACATTTTTTTTCACCATCTAGATATTTTTGGTCTTATCAGATCAGGTTTTGATCTCCCAGTGAAACGAGCTGCAGCAATGGGTGCAATGTAAACCAGCTGTCTACTCCAGAAGCCATATGATCACATGCAGGAGCATATAACAGCACCACCACTTTTAACACAAACGCAGTGTCCAGAAGTCAAGTTGTTTTTCTTCCATCCTTCAACCCAAACAGTTCCTTTAAAGACAATGAGAATAACACGAGCAGTCAGGAGTTGGTTAAATCAACAATGAAAGACCATACAGTCAATTGATTGCTCATACGGTGCAAAACACATTCAGCGGATGTTCTGGACAAAAGCATATTCCCATCACGGCCACTGTTTTCCTGTGCTTTGTACATCCATCTTATAAAAGGTCAAGGGTGATTGTGCACCAATTCCAAAAACAATGGAAAGGCTGAACTGCATGATTGTTGTTAGTCTGATAACTCTACATTAGCAACTTGCAGTATAATATGCCCCTGTCCCACTTAGGAAACCTGAACGGAAACCTCTGGAGACTTTTGCGCCCATCCAAGGTTTCCGTGCGGTTCCCGGAGGTTGCAGGTGGTTGCAGGTATTGGAAGCAGGTAGGGAGACTGACAAAAAACCTCCGGGAACATCCGGGAACCGCACGGAAACCTTGGGTGGGGCGTAAATCTCCAGAGGTTTCCGCTCAGGTTTCCTAAGTGGGACAGTAGGAACTGCCATACTTTGGAGCCAAAAGTGGCTATGATTTTGGGGTTCTCTTCCAGAGCTTCAAAAGAAAAAGAACACTTTTTCATTATTCATTGTTTAATGAAGTGTGCCCTATAAGCACTAATTAGTGGCATTTGTGCCTCAGCAGTTTTCATTTACAGAGTACTTTTACTTTTAAAACATTCAAACCGCTTGTTGGAGAAGAGTAATATTGATTTTAAAAAACATTAATCACTTCAATTGAGAATCATCAGAAGATAAGTTTTGGAAAAAGTTTTCAAGATTGAGCCATAAATGGAGAGGTAATTGAGTTAGCTGAAGTTCCTGTTGGCAAAGATTGACAAAGAGAGAGCATATACACAACATGCCTTTTAAGGAAGAATGCGCACTAATCATAACACACTAGACGAGGAAATAAAAACAGGTTGAGATGTAACTATAGTGGGTAAGAAAAGGGATTTGAATTTAGTAAATTCTGGGACACAGAACTGTAAGCCGAGTGAAGTGGGAATTAACTCGGGGTAGGATATTATCCATGGTTTTTAGACATACAAGTTTAATGAGGGTAGTTGATTGGAAGGTAGCAAGAAGAATGTCGTAGATATTGTCTCATGTAAACATGTAAACTCAAGGTTCCCCAGTGATGCTGATGAGAAAGACGGCAGACAACAGGTATAAGTGGTTTAGGCAATAGGGATCAAATCTAAGCTCTTGGTTCAATAAGTCTTCACAGATTCAACTGAAAATTATTAGGGAAGAGCATACAAGCAAAGGCAAAACTATTACACTTTACAAACAAGGAATAAACAATAGCCTATTGTTCAATTAGTCATTATTTTCTAAAAGGCAGGTAACACGATGAAACAAAGCTTGGCCAAGGGAAATGGTTAAGACATACAACATAATTATGAACACTCACCCAAAGGTTTGGGATGTAGGTGACAGAAAGATTTTGTGGTGGGGGGGGGGGGGGGGGGCCTAAGTAAGCATAACTTGTGATTCTATGAAGTAAAGAAAATGAGCCATTGCTGGTCACATTCAAAAAGGAGTCGAACCTCCTGTGAGTGGACAGTAGAACTGCAGGAAGCTGCCATGACCAACAATGTCAAATGTAGATGTCAAGCAACAGAAACACAGAAAACACCATTAGAACAGGGAACTGCAATTAAAATTCTACAATTAAACCTATGGCTAGAATGGCATTGTGCATTGTAAAATGAACACGTTTTGGATACTTTGACCTACACACCAGTCATACATTTTTAAGCACTTATCGCCACACTGTCTGTTCCAGGAGTCTGTTCCAGGAAACAGGTAGCATTATTCATGCTGAGTTACATTGTAGGTATTTAGGTGAAGCAACTGGTACATGAGATAGCATTGCAGTAACCAATAAATCGTTCCAATCTCAACAAATCTAACATCGAACAGCAGCAAAATGTATTCTCTTACTTTCCAAGAGTTAAACCCCTGTCCCATTGTCACGACCTAATTGGCGACCTCTGCCGAGTTTGCCCTTGACTCATACGCGCAGCATGGTCACCACGAGGTCGTAGGAGGTCTTCGTAACTCTTCCTCATTCCCGTGTGTGGTCTCTGCGTACTCGTGGCCTCAAGTAGGTCGCGCCGTTTTTTTCAGCCTGATAAAAAGTGTCCATGAGTAAAAAAAAAGGTCGGCATGGAAAAAAATTGATACCTTTTACTCGTAGGTAAGTCGTAGGTGGGTCGTAGTAGGTCGTGGTGGTAGTCGTAGGTAGCCGTAGATAGTCGTAGGTCAGTAACTAGCCCGAGAAAAATAATGCAAACATGACATAATTTTATCATGTGATCATTTTCCACTCGTAGCTAGTCGTAGTTGGTCTTAGGTGTGGAAGACTGAGGTCAAGGGGGGTCGTAGATATAGTCATAGGAGGTCTTTTACTTTGGCAAGTCAACACGACCTTGACATTTTTTTCAACTCATGGTCCTCTAAACTCGTGGATTAGGTCGTCCAAGTTGCCCCTCAGATTACTATTAAATCTTTCCCCTCTCACTTTAAACCTACGTCCTCTAGTTTTCGATTCCCCTACTCTGGGTAAAAGATTCTGTGCATCTTCTCTGTTTATAATCTTATACACACACCTCCACAAGATCTCCACTCATCCACACTCATAAAGTCCTTGCCTGCTCAACCTCTCCCTATAGCTCAAGCCCTAATAACATCCTTGTAAATCTTCTCCGCACTCTTTCCAACTTACTGTAACTACAGCCTTCCCATAGCAGAATGACGAAACTAACACAATACTCCAAATGTGGCCTCACCAATGTCTTGAACAACTGTAACATAACATTCCAACTTCTATATTCAATAAGCTGACTGATGAAGGCCAGTGTACCAAAAGCTTTCTTGACCACCCTGTCTACATGTGACGCTACTTTCAAGGAATCGTGTTCTAGCACTCTTAAACCCCTTTCTCACGGGGCGACTTGACGCAAGAGTTGAACATCGTGGGAACCTCTTGCGATAACCGTACAGCATTCGTGGACCACATGGCGCTTACGGCAGGTACTCGTGTAACTTGGTGACTCGGGAGAAAATTCAAACAAGCTTGAATTTCTCCAAGAGTGACTTGTACACTTGTGGTTGAACATTGCAACATTATATGCACATAGTGGCCAGTGCGATATCCGTACTGACTCTTGCGTGCACCGTGGGAACTCCTGCGAACGGTGAACTCGGAAGCTGGACATAGTGGACAGAAGGTGAGTAAAAATTGTCTTCTGTGGGATTGAATTTAAAAAATAAAGATTTGCATCCGCATATGGACATCAACTTATTCATGAGTTATGTTAATGAGATTCAAGAAAATAACTATAATCTTTAAAAGGGACTTTACTGAAAGGTCCCGCATTTTTATGGTCCGTGAGAAATTTTTCACATGTACTTCTTTGAGAGATAGATGCTGCTTGGCCCGCTGAGTTACTCCAGCATTTTGTGTCTAATTTGCTGATTCAGACAGTTTTTGATTATCAAGGATTCTGCGCTGACTCTTTACTCTGAAACACACGTTGGAAATTTAAACTTGGGCGCAACTAACATCGTCTTACTACCGTGGGAACTCTTTAACTCAGCGGGCAGGCAGCAGTTAATTGTTACTCCCTTCAGTTTCCCAGGGGGTCGGGACGGGACTGGAGTTGGGAGGGAAAGGTGGGGGAGTCGAGGGAGAGACAGATGGGGGTGTCTTCATTTACTGGCGGTGGGTGTCTGTCACTGAAACAGGCAGGTGAGATTTCACATCCACCTTGTGTCTGCTTCTCTCTCTCTCTCCCTCCCTCACACAGGCTGAGAGACTCTGCCTCTGTGAGTATACGTCTCTCTCTCCCCCTCTCCCACACACAGTAAGACCGAGGTACTGTGCTCAGTCCATCTGTGTCTCCCACATACACAGTAAAACTCTGCTTTGTGTGTGTGTATACGTCTCCCCTCATTTCTCTCTCTCCCCCCCATCATTTGTGCCACGTGATGATTTAATTACACTTGACAGTTTACAATGTCTTTCAAGATTTAACGGGAAAGCCCGGGAGACGGACAAGTTACTCGCACAAATAACAGAAATGCCGAGTACCGTGGGAACTCTTTATATCGTGTAACTTGGTGACACGTTATATCGTGTGATATCGTGCTAGAACACGTCCACTTCACTCTGGTTACATCTTGCGTTGTCGCCCCGTGAGAAAGGCCTATTACATTCCTCTGCTCTACAAAACTCCCCTAAGCTCTGCCATTCACTATAAAGGTCCTGCCAAAATGACAGGATTTTGACTTCCCAAAATGCAATACCTTGCACTTATCAGCATTAAACACCATTAATCATTCCACAGCCACTTGCCCAGCTGATTACAATCCTTCTCTAATATTTTATAACTATCTTCACTATCTACACCACCCACTTTAGTGTCATCTGCAAATTTTTTAATCCTGCCTTGTACATTCTCACCAAATCATTAATCGTCCAAATCTTAAGCTCTTTTCTCAATTTAACGTCACCTTTCAGGTTTTTTTTCTGCTCCATTTCTGTCGATCAAGATTCTAATTTTACCTGCTCCTCAAGCATCATCTGACTTAGCTATTATATTCCATTGTTTTCTATCAGAAATTAGCCTGAATCCACAGTCACCTTGAAAATTCCTTTGTGGAGCTAATCTCTACACAAAGAAGGTGGCAACATTCGTAGGAAATCAATGCGGCATATTGTAACACTTGCTTAACCAGAGAGTGCGGTGATAATACATTTTTGTTTAGAGGTACATTATATTGCTATTGCAATATATTGATCAGATTGATGTCACTTCTTTACATAACACTGAAGAACACATGACGACAGGTAGATAAAGAAGTTAACCTGGAAATTCAATTGTAATTCAATCATCACTTCTTATTTTATTTTATAGGAAATGGTATGTAAATGCAAAGCCAGAACAGTTCTTTTCTCAGAAAATGTTATGCATAAAACTTGTTTGGTTGAATTTTCTTTGTAAAGTACACTAGTGAAGTGCCCTTACTTGAATATAATAGGTAAGCCCAAGAGGGTCATATTTTCTATCCTTTGCTTCAGCTGCACATCTATTTTCAGATTAAAAAGGAAAGAAAAATTGAAATGCTGGAAAAAACATGTCAAGCAACGCAACATCTGTGAAAAAAGAGCTGGTCGACATTTCAGGTTGAACCTTGCCTCAGGATTAAGAGCGTAGAGGGAAGATAGCCAGAACGTAGAAGTGGGAGTAAGGGTTGAGATAGAGGATGGTGGAGGATAAGTGAAGCCAGATGAGGAGAGGAAGATTGGCAACAGGAGCAAGGCGAGCGAAGGGAGTGCGGAGACAAAGGTTGGTCGTTGATAGGTGGAAAGAGATGAGATGATGGGCAGATGGAACGAGATGGGCCATGGAATAGGAAAGAGGAACCAAGGGAGAAGAAACTCGGGTAGACAGGCTTGTGAATGATGGGCAGATAAAACCAGGCAGAGAAAGGTGATGTGCAGATGATGCAAGAGGAGGGTTAGAAAAGGTGAAGAATGAGAGAGACTTGAATGGACCAGAAGGAATAGGGTAACTGAAATTTTAAGATTTAGTATTCATAGGAGGCCCCTCAAATTCCACTTGAGTATCCCTTAGCCCAATAGTATGAACATTGAATTTCTCAATATCAGCCAACTAACGTGCCATGCACTTGTCAGACTTTCCAGGGTCCTTCTTGCTTTGAAAGCTTTCCCATTCCAGATCCCTCAATTCCTCAGCATCCTCCCCACCCAGCTCCATCTGTCCATCAACCCCTCCATTATTATCTGCTTCCACCTGTAATCTAAATGCCTCTACCCTTCCCCTCTGTCCTTGACTTCAGTCAAATTTTTTCTTATGTTTCCACCTACCAACCTGTTTCAGTACTTCCCTTCACAGTTCCACCAACCCATTGTCCCTTCACAGTCCAGTCTATCTATCTTCCCCCTGCCTCATCTGTTTCCACCTATTACCTACCAGCCTTTCTCACCACACTGCCTATCACTTCAATATACCACCCCCCCCCTTCATTCCCAATCCT
Organism: Leucoraja erinaceus; assembly: GCF_028641065.1. Taxonomy (NCBI): domain Eukaryota; kingdom Metazoa; phylum Chordata; class Chondrichthyes; order Rajiformes; family Rajidae; genus Leucoraja; species Leucoraja erinaceus. The sequence goes on from NC_073401.1 coordinate 23,123,648, forward strand.
AATTCAGTGTCTCAATCCAAAATGTTGACCATTCCTTTAACTCCACTTGACCTGCTGAGTTCTGCCAGCAAATATTTCTTTGCTCTATATTTTGGCATCTGCAGTCCCTTGTGTCTCCAGGTTGCTTTGGTAACCTAGTTAAATTGATAAGTAAGAAAGGATTATTGCTCCTTGCACCCTGCAAACTTCATTTATTCTGCAAAAATGGGCTCAATACCAACATTGGAGGGGATTGCTAAATGTTACAAAATTAAATATTTTTCATTTAACACAAAGAATGGCATTGGTTTGGAATGCACTGCCAGCAGTAGTAGAGGAGGAAGATTCAAATAAAGCTTTCAAACGGGGGTTGAACAAGTACCTGTTGGGATAGAATTCACAGGTTTACATGAGAAGATACAAGATACATTTATTTGTCACATGTACCAATTGGTACAGTGAAATATGTGGTCGCCATACAGCCATACGAATAATAAAGCACAGAACACGATCGTCTTTAACACAGACATCCCCACTCAGTGGGATCAAAGTTTCCCACTGTGAGTGAAGGCTCCAGTGAGACTAGAAAGCTCATTGGTATCGGCAGTAGGGACTCGATAGGGTGATTAGGCCTCCTCCTGTCTGTAACCATTGAGTAATTCTATGAATGCAAAGCACTGAGGATGTTAGCAATGCAAAATTAAAAAAACGAAAATGCAAGAAATACTGCGCATGTCAGCAGAGAACTGTGGTGAAATATTTGACATTTCAAATCAATGACCCTTACTCTCCCTCCCAGAACCACAATAGGATTCTTCTTTGTCCTTGCATTCCACCCACAGCCATTACATAAAACAGATTACCCATCTGTATTTCTAAACCCCCAACATTATGCCAACACTAAACACATCTTCCTTTACAGAATTTCAAATGGAATGTTCCTTCCATGATATTCTGGCTAACTCCTCCACTTCCGCCAATACCTTCCCCACTTCCCATCGCAGCTTCACATGCAACCCAGGAGATGCAAAAATACTTGTTTTACGCCATCCAAGCCTCCAAACACATTTTCCAGGTGAAAGTAAGATTTTTTTGTGCTATTTTTAATTTACTGTGCCATTTTCCTTCACAATATACTTTCATCTACAATGGAGTAACCAAACATAGATCAGTGAACATTTTGCAGAAACATATCTGAAAATTTTGCAAGTCTAACTGAGCTTTTGCCACATTGTCACATGTGACTAAGCACAGTAGTATTCTATGCTTGCATACACAATGTATACAAATAGCAGCCACCAACAGCGTTGACAAAGTTACAAAGCACGCCGGCTCCCCCTTTTGTCCCCCCCCCCCCCACCACCACAGCAGTTCCCCCACGCCAGGTCCCCATTGCCCTTTGCCCCCCCCCCCCCCCCCCCATTGTCCAGTGTTCTTGAAGCAATTATTCATCCCCTCCGACCTTCTGTCTTCACCTTCCTACACTTCCAATGACACTCAATGTAAGCTTGAGGCACAGCACCTCATTGAGTTGACTGCCATTTGCATTCAGCATTGAGTTCAACAATTTCAAATGATTAGGATTTATAAACATTTAAGCTATTTTTACTGGAGTTTTAATTCCACACAGAACAGCTGGCATTTTCCTACGTGATTATTGGAAAGTTTGAGACTCGTGCACAAACAAATACGATTACCATCAATTTCCCTCCTGCACTGCAATTTTGGCAACTCAATACTGAAGTGCAGTTTTCTATCCAGTGGTAGAAAACAACCTCCAGCAAATTTTCATGCTGGGATATCTGCCCACTGAACCCAACCCATTTCGACCAGGTCCATTCAGCAAACATCTAATTCAGTGGAAATGAGTGGCTGCAAGGAAAATAATCAAGCTTCAAATAATTACTTTTGAATTAATCAAGTTCAAAAGTATGTGTTGTCTTAGGTTTTTTTTTTAAAATCAGTTTTAAATGTTTTTAAATATTTTCCAATGTCACAAAATTCCAAATACAATCAATTGTTTAATAGTTTTGACGACTAGAGGTGTAACATAGCTGGTTATCAAAGACCCTTTTAGCATTAGAGTAGTAATGGTCCTTCAAGCAACACGTCAAGAAGGTGGAGCCAGGCACTTAAAATTCCATTGATATATATGTGGATGTAGCAACAACAAAATTCCATGTCCATGATTATGTTCTCCTATTTAGACTTTAAGTCCAATCTTTTCTTTCTATATTTGATCCAGAACCATTCTTTTTCATCATTATTCTGTCACTTTATCTCTTCATCCAGTCTACCACCGACCACCCTTTCTCATTTCCCCATTCATTTTTCTCTGCACCTTAAAACCTTTCTGACCTGAAATATTAACGTTTTTTTCCCCTCCACATATACTGACTGACATTTGCTGAATGCTTCCAACATTTTATAAAGGTCAACACAAAATACTGGAGTAACTCAGCGGGACAGACATCATCTCTGGAGAGAAGGAATGGGTGACGTTTCCTGATCATTACCCTGAAATGTTAACTCCATACAGATGCTGTCTCATCTGCTGAGTATGTCTAGTACTTTATATTTATACTCACCTTGGCAATTAAGGCATCTCCAAAATTGGATACAATTTTTTTTTTAAACTTTAATTTGGCTTGTATAAACAAAGGCCAAGTCAAAGATTAAAAATTAAATCAAAAGTGTCTCTCTCCTGCATTCCATGCTATGAGGTTTTATTTCAGTAGGCTAATGTCACACAAGGCCAAACACTGATAACCACATGCAGAATTTGTCCAACGTAAGCCAAAGTTTAACTCGGTTAACATTGAACAATTGTAGTTTTGTGAAAACCAAAAACTTACTTAGACAGACCCATTCTAAGCAGGGTAGTAATTGTATAGCAATGACTTTAAAAGTGAGTAGAATGCAATTGATTCTGTACCTTTGTCACTAAAATGATCTTAGTATGGGTAACATTCACTAATGGGGAGAAAAAAGCATTTTTGAATTATATTATGTAATTTTGACCTCTCACAGTGACACAACAGGCTGCTATCACACAGCCAGTGACGTAGATTCAACCCTGATCTTGGGTGCCATTTGTGAGTAATTTGCATGTATTCTTTATGACCAGGCGGGTTTCCTATGCGTGCTCTGGCTTTCTTCCACATTCAAGAGATGCAGGTAGATCAAGTGGCTACTGTACATTGCTCCAAGTATTCATGGGTGGCAGAAGAATTGGGAGTCAACAGGCAAGAGAGAATATATTTCTGGGAGGTAAGAAGGGAATGGGACTGAGGGGAATTCTCAGACCCAGCACAGATCTTATGAGCTAAACGACATCCTTAAAGCTGCAAGAAAATACGAAAAATGTTGAAATGTGAGGAAAGTCCATTTTAGTTTCCTTCCATATAGCAAGCACCAAAGGCATATTAACAAAATGGCAGCACAAGTAAATTCTAAATGGGAATTAGATGCATGATTTCTTTTTAGTTTCAGGCTTACGGGGGCAGGCCAATAAAGTGGAATTAATTGTATGGATTTGTCAAGAAACAGTAAACACTCTGGGCCATTTCTCTGTGCGAATTTAGAACTGTTCTGAACAATTTAATAAGTGTCAGTAACAAAAGCCGATGATAAGAACGAACACGTTTCCTTTAAAACAGCAATCCTGCAATAAAACAGCAACCCTTCAATACAAGCTAAACATTTTACTTTCAATACCAAACACATAAAAACATAACCACTGCAACTGATGGTGATCCATGGATGGTGATCTAAAAATCCAATGTACTTTTGATTTGATTCGACAATTTGAATGTTTATAATAAATAATTTCACAGACAGTCCATTCAAAAGGACACAAAAACTCTTTGAAATCAAGAGTTTTGAAAAAACAGCTTAAGAATTTACACAAATTTGATATGGGACCTAAATCTGAATCATCACTATTGGTACCAAGTAGGTGGATTTCAAATCTCAATTTGCAAAATGCTCAGTTTGTTGCATACAACATCTTGCTAATATGTGGAAGAGGAAGCTGGAAAATAGTATCTTGCCATCTGCCATCTCTCTTAAGTCTCATGGGAAATGAAAGAAGAAATTAAGGTGGTACTATCCTATACTCCTAAATGAACCAAAATGTACAATAGGGGGGTGAAATATAAAAAATGGACGAATAAAGTACTATTCTTATACAAACCAATGCACCTTGTGCACAATACAACAGCTTTTATCACTGATCATTTTATGGAGTTAGACAGACAAGTATCTTGCGCTGGTTCAAAATGCTATTCTATTTGAAATTAAAAGAGATGAATAACTGCAGATTGAAAGGGATACAAGCTAAATGAAACAGTGGCCATTTCGTCGTATCTTAAGTATCTATGTTAATTATTTAATTTTAATTATTTTACTTGCACTGAAAAATGTAAAAAGTTTCCAGTCTGTACTTCAATCTCCCATAGCTCAATCCATACTTTGAGGTGGCAGTTAACAGTCTTTTACTGCCAGAACATAAATATCTTAGCCCTTGGTGTAAAATTAAGAGGTCTATGAACGGCAACATGAGGCAGCTTTTAAAGCTTTTAATAAGGATAGTTTTGTCTCGGGGAAGAGAGATTTATGACCTTACAACTATGTGGCATTTGAGTTTATAAATAACTTATGTCATACAATTCCTAGATGTGCAGACAATTCTAAACAGCATTGAGCAAAGCAATCTGATAACAAGGAGCAGTTAATCTGTTCACAATAATCAATAGCTGTTCTCATCAAATGGAAATTGTCCAATTTAAAAGTTTTTATTCAATTTTGGAAATAAACGGCAGAGCTTAATTAACAACACGCAGTTCTGCTGTGGATTAAACGATTGCTTAGAATACAGTAGCCCCTCTTAAGTAACCTGCACTTTATAACAAACAGTACAAAACAAATTAACATAAGTAACTGATTAACTTGATGTTGTGGAGTTGTAAGAAATTAATAATAGGTGGATCTTTATTACCTAAATGAATTTGAGTTTTGAGGACAACTATTAACAGTATCAAAAAAATGTTTCCTCAATTTGCAATGCTTTGGAATTTATGTATGATTACGTACAGGAAGGTTCCTAGCCTTCTTTGGCAGGCTGTCAGATTACAATCTGTGGAGTAATTTACTGAGAATGTAAAGATTGAAATTGCAATAAATCTGTCCTGTGAGCTTTTGTTTTTAACTGGAACAAGTAATTGCTAAACAGGACTTAGCTTTTTGCATACCCTGAAAGGCAAGGACAGCTGAAAGCATCTTAACATGAGGCATACATTAGATACAGCTTTGTTTCAATGTGATAACATATGATTGAATAGCTTTAGAGAAATGATAATATATTGTATTTGATTCATTTAAACATGTCCTTCATTGTATCATTTCAAAATGACAATGTTTAAAAATTATATAAACTGTGGGAAGTCAATGTTTATTTCCAATCATGAATTAGCTAACATATTTTGATAGCCAGCGGCTATGGAAGGAGAAACTAATTTGGCCGGGATTAATTAGCATTAAAAACATAAATATTGCTATTATTTTTATTACTCCATTGAAACGAAGTGTTTCAAAATTCAATTTAAAAAATGCACATAACTAGAAATTAAAATCTAACCCAGTTTAAATAGGTTATTTCTCTTAGAGTTAGTACAGATTGGTGATGCATAACTCCCTCAGATAGACCAAAATTAGCCACAATTTGCTGCAATCTTAAGTCTTCTGGGCATGCACCACATTAAGTTTGCTGGCTTGGAAAGTAAACTAATACTACAAATCCATCGGATTTGTCCCTTACTTAATACCAATCCTTGTGAAGGAATCAACATCCATTCCAGTTCTAAATGTTGATCTCAGCATTGAAGCATTAACACAAGGAGCATTTTCAGATGTCATCAAACCTAATATTTAGCATAGTGATCTAATACTCCTCTGATGGAATACTTTGTCCTTCTGCACTATTTCATTTTCTTTGACTTCATCAATATAGCAGCAGATGCCACTAGAAACTTGAATTAGGTAGTATGAAGCAATGCCATCTGGGTCAGAAGATGAAAAATGTGCTCCAGTATAAGTACAGAGCAGGTTCATCCTCATTAAGATATATATATATATATATACACAGGTGTATATATATCTAAACTCTGAGTAATCTCATCCTAATTTGCAGCACTGTGTTCACAGCTAAATTCAGAGCTTTCGCGAAAGGTGCCGTTAGTCCCAACTGTACAATTAGACAGAGGGCACTCAAGATTTATTTTTATCTATAAATACTAATGAAACCAATTAATTTTAAATGGAAATCCTAATAACATTCATATATGTATGATAAAAGTTTCAAAAGGGCATTCAAAGAATATCTAATTCCACTTGATACACTTGAGCGACCTCACCATACAAATATGCACTGCATTAATTTTGGGTTCCAAACTGATAAAATAAATCAGCACCTTCCCTGCAGGCCCATTTATAAAGAAATCAGTTTTCCTTCCCACCAACAAATCTCAATGGTGGCAACATAGAATCTACATTTTCATTCATTTTACTTTGCAAACACTTTTTTTTGTTAAATGCATATACAGGCTACCAATTGATCCCATTTTTTTAATCAGATATGATAATCAATGGCATTACGGTGGTGACGATGGCAGTAAATTTTAAGCAATAATTTATTTGAATATCCGTGTTTTGTTATAATTTCTAATTTCAATTTAGTTGCACTTTAGAAGCCAAAGTCAGTATAATTCTTGACTGTTATTTCATATAACCTAAAAATACCCATTTTGCTAAACAGCAAAAAAGGCCTGTAGTCAAATCAAAAGTAAAAGCTGAAAAATTAAAGCCATACAGAGCAACATATTTTCAGGGTAGTAGATATCTGCAAAACTGTGGAATGTGACCCTTTGTGTGGGATTTTGCAAATAATTCCAGGAATACAAGGAGGTTTATGTTCCTCACTAATGATGCCAGTGATTAATTTCTAAACCACCTTTATCTCTTTCCCAATTAGAAATATGTGAATAAGCACCATAACATGGAAAACACACTTCCATTTTTTTTTTGTTCTTGTAGGACCTCTTTTATCCAAGAGAACAATATTATAAATGCATACTGCTGAAGATGTGATACGTTAAAGAGGGAGAGAAACAGTTGGTGAGACTTATTCTTTTGATCCAGAGGACCAGGAGAGCTGGTGCTTCACAGTGCCTCTGATTTGAATTCAATCCTGCACTCTGGTGCTGTTTGTGTGGTTACAATTTGACATTTGAAATTTATTTGAACAAATACCTAGATATCTAGGTTTAGAGGGATATAGGCCAGGCAAGTGGGAGTAACCTGGTTAGACAGGTTGGTCAGCATAGCCAAGTTAGGCTTATGAGTCCGTTTCTGTGTTGTATTCCATGTGTGAAATTGTCTCCCCATAACCACTTAGGTTTCCTCCAATTCCTCCTATTCTCACAAAGAGCTAGTTGGTAGGCTTTCGTAAATTATCCCTGGTGCAAGTCGCTGTTGGGAGAATCAGGGAAGTTCAGCAAGAAAGAAATGGTTACTGGAAATTAAGTAGGGGAAAGGGAATTGTTCCATGAGCCAGCATAAATGTGGTGGGTTACATATCTCCTTTTATGTTCAAAGAAAATATGAAATAAAGGAATAGTGGTTTGCATGGTTTTTTTTGCTGCCTTTGAACTGGCCAGACAGATGTCTCAATTAATGCAGAGTCATATATAGGATGAGGTTGGGCAGCCAGAGATGCTTCATCATGAATGGACAAATTTTATGATGGTTCCCAATGCAGAATTAGACATTCAACCTTTTATCATTTATCACATGGAGGTGGTGTAGTGGCAGATGATAAATATTCTGTTTTTTGCTTATGCTTTGCTGCTCAAGTCTTGATGCCACATTAAAACATCTGCTGTGGCCTTATGAATGCCAGCCATGCCCCCCCCGGAAAAGACCCAATGGTTAGTCTTTGGCCTTCATTGCTGTTTTCATAACTAGATCCCAAATTGAGTTTCATTAGTGCAAACGCCCAATTCACAAACTGGTTAGGTCTGTCTATCTATACAATGCACCAAAGGTCGAATACTGATTCCAGGGGAAGGCAAGGTCTTTGTCCAGGATTTGTTTTTCCATTAAGATCTCCATTGTTCCTTTGCTATTAATCAATATCTATCTAAAGTGGTGGTTTTTTGATTTGAGCTTCCATCTTGTCTTCCCTTCCACTCAGTTGGCAATTCGACATAGCAGGCTCACCAAGATCAATCAGTAAAGCCGCTTCACAAAAATCCCTGAATATTTTGAAGTAACGTTCACCATTGTTGAGAACAGGTTAACAACCACTCATTTATTATTGGAATCATACATATTCCTCTGTGTAATTCTACATCCATTGCCCTTATACGACACCTCATAACACAGAGTAATACGCAACACACAGTAGAATATACCAGGGCCAAGCTAGATATTTATAAACTCATTGCACCTTCACCACATGATTTCCATGTTTCTGCTGAATGCTTTTATTTCTGATATGTTCTGGGAAGCTGCAAGTTGAAAAAGCATTAGAACAGCTTACCATAACTAGGTGAGGGAGAATTTTTCAGAAATAGCCACTTGTGCATATATGCAGAATTCATGCAAGACATCTCATTTGTGGGTGTGAGAGCAGTTTAAAAAAAAAAAAGAAAACCATCTCATCAGTAGTAAGTTACAATATCCATTCAAGATTGCAAAAAAATTGCAGAGTTGTGGCATAGTTCAAACCATCACGCAAACCAACCTTCCTTCCATTGACTCCATCTACACTTCACGCTGCCTTGGCAAGGCCATCAGCATAATCAAGGACCAGCCTTACCCTGGTCGCTCCCTCTTCTCCCCCACCCCATCAGGCAACGTAAGAAAACGCATTCTTCTAGGTTTTGGGACAGTTTCTTCCCAGCTGTTATCAGCCAACTGAATCTTCATCTCACCAGCTGGAGTGCGGTCCTGACCTCCCATCTACCTCATTCCAGACCTTTGAACTATCTTTAATCGGACTATCAGACTTTATCAACATTATCAACGTAATGTTGTACCCTTTACCTGTACACAGTGGACGGTTTGATTGTAATCATATATAGTCTTTTCTTTGACTAGTTAGCTAGCCACAAAAAGCTTTTCACTGTACCTTGGTACATGTGGCAATAATAAACTAAACAAAAATAGTAGTTGATAATAGTATCAAAAGTCTTCTCAGAAAGAGATTGGACAAAATATGCTGTTGAGGGATAAGGAAAATAGGTCAGTCAGAAGGATCTATTCCCAGCACTACATTCATTTTAATCTACAGGACTCTTTCCCTGATTTCAATCATCACCTAACCACCTAATCACATTCCAGCCACCTTCTAAGCTAAGTTTCCTTTAGTGAAAATTAACATTATTGCCATTTCATCGAGTCGAACAATCCATATGCTAGATGCAAGAACAATCCATATGCAATAACCCACAATGAGATATCAAATAAAAGTTGGAACGAAAAATGTAAGTATAACCAAACTAGACATGAATAATGAGATGAAGCACATTTTCATGTTTGCTATCAAGAGTTGATACTAAAATAATTCTATAGCATTTTGAAAACAAATAATTGAATAGTGCATCAAACACAAAGCATAAACAGGGGGACAGCCAAGAACAGATTCTGTCTCGCTCAATGTTATAATTTTAAAGATGCGTTTGAGAACAAAATAAAAAACAGTAAATTCCTTATGCAAAAAATAAACTGCTGTAAGAAATTAGAGGATCAAGCAACCTATATATGACGCAAAAGGAGATCAACATAGTCAGGTGAAGGCCTTGCATTCTGATTGAGAATGTAGAGGGAAGGTAGCCTGTATTTAGCAGCGAGAGGCAGTGGCAAGACGGAGGCTGGCAACCAAATGTTGAGAATGAGGTTTGTAAGTAATAGGTGGAAGCAGACAAGGAGGTCCTTTCAGCTTTCTGCAGAGAACCATTCTCTCCATGACTCCCTGGACTGAACCGAGCTAGTTTTGTGAATCAACATGTTTTCCTACATCATAACTTTGACAATATTGCTTGTAAAGTGACAGAGGGCATCTTAAATTTATAAAAGGTGATTTAAAAATACAACATATTTTTAAACACATTTTTTTCAACGTACATTTAGCACTAAATCCTAAGAACAGGCATTAACCTTTACCCCAATTTTTCTAGATCATGCTAAAAGGATTCCCAATCTGAGATGTTTTAATTATTTTTTCTACTGATGTCGCAATAGCCGAACACCTTCATGACTGCAGGTCATAAAATCTGCTATTTTGTACCATCGTTTGCAGAGTAAGTACGGGAGTGATCAGAAGCCAAATTGGTCACCTTCATAAAACAAGTAACCAATCATATTTAAAAAGGAAACAATGTCCCTTTGCCTTTTGATTTAACCTGGGTTGTTTTATGTTGTTAAAATCATTTTCAACTGTGCTTTCCATTTACTTTTGTTTCCATCTTCTCTTTGTCGGGAAGTCCTCTTGCATCTTAATACAAAGATTCCTTCACCATCAACAAACTAAATAGGGCACACAGCTCTCTATTAAATCAACAAAGAACTACTCGTATTCACTGGGTTCCGGTGTAGAATTCATGTTCGTGAATCAAAGAAATGGCTGTAAATATGAATGAAGAGAAATGTGGCATCCAATCTATAAGTGGAAAGTGGTTACTAAGTGCTCTGGAAAGAGAATATGCTTTTTTTAAATATAAAGAGTGGAAAGGGCTGTCACTGCAAATGTTTCTGCTATAAACAGACGGGTATCTGCTGCACCCAGAAATCAATCTTTAGCCCACGACATTTTGCTTTCTATCCCTTACATCAAAGTCACGAAAATAGATTGGTGAAGGAATATCATCCTGCACATTCTGCTCTGAGGTACGGTTCACTCATCCATAATGTACTACTGTGGAAAATGTTCACTGAGAGCTTGATATATTCTACTGCACTGTTTTCCATTCCTTCCTTCCTTCATCTCTCGCTTCATTGATCATCCTTCATTCCCTCTGACTAGAAATACCACTTTATTGACCCTTCATGAATCCTGAAGTGGCTTAGCTAGCCAATCAATTGTTACAAAACAGCAGGTTTTCAGAAGAACACCATTAAAACTTATGATAATAAATGTAGTCTTGTGGAGGTGTGTCAGGCACAGATTGAAAGATGGCTGCCCATTACTAAATGCATTTTGTTTTACTGGGACCTGCAAGGTTTGTTTATTTATGCTTTCTATTAAAATACACAGCAGAAGGGCCATTTGAGCCCCTGAGACTGCTCTACCCTCTGGAGTAAAACATGCCAAAAATACACCACCTCCGAAGCTTAAATGAAGAATTTCTCCTCATCTAATCCTTCAATGACCTAACTCTTATTCTGAGATTGTGATCCTTGGAGTTCTAGACTTCTCAGCTAGGGGCAACATTCTCCCTGCATCCAGCTGCAAGAATTTTGAGAGTTTTACTGCAATCTCCTCTCATAGAGTTAGTCGAGACAATCTCTCTTTGTAGAACAAACCCACCCGTCGTTGGCACCAGTCTTGTAAAGTATTGTGCACTCCTCCTATAAAAGGTTGGTTATCTCTTGGGTAAGGAATCCAAAATGTACATAATACTTAAGGTGTGGTCTCACCAAGGCCCTATACAATTGCAGAATGACATCTTTACCTCTACATTTACATAATCTCATATAAAAGTTCAACATACTATTTGCCTTATTGTTTGAATGTCAGCTTTGCCCAATGTCTTACCATTAAAAATAAACAGCTTTTTTTATGTTTGTGAATGGATAACTTTACATTTTTCCACAGTATATTCCTTTCTCATTCTATCGAACCCCCAATTCTTAATTTGGGTCGGTATATTAGCCACAATTTAATGTGCTTTAATGCCAGTGACAAACCTCTTGCATGGAGACCTCAACAAAAAGTCCAAATTTTCCACGCACTGATAATATCATCTGATGGGCTGAGCCACAAATACACAGACCTAAAATAACTTTACTATAGTACATATACTATAAGTTTTAGTGAAAAGCCAATTGATAAATTAGTTAAGTTGTCATACAGGCCAAACGAAAGCCTTCTCAATGAGCCTTTTCAAGGGAACTGTTACTATCTTCAAATTTAATTGTGACATCAATGAAGACAGTAACAGGGCCCATTTTAAAAATAGTACCAACAACGACAAACCTTGGATTAAACAGATCAGTTATAGTCTGTTGGTTTTTTATTAATTAGAAGGTCAACAATTAGATTATATCCTAAGCATTCCAGTAGCAATATCCGCAATTTTCCATTTTCTCTCTCCTTTATGAAATAGCAAGGCCACATTTGCTTTCCCCTAATTCAGCTAAGAGCATGTCCAGAATGTATAGAATTTTGGCTGATGCTAACTGGAGCTTTGACCATCTCTCATGGCACTTCTTTCAAAACTCCTGGATGCAGATCATAAGTTTCTTGGGGTCTATCAACTTTTAGTCTTGTCAGCTTCTCATGTACTTTTGTTTTTTTTAAAGTAACAATTAATTCTTTCCTTCAGTATTTCATTCTCAGTAGATACCTGATTCTGTGGTATTTCTGGCAATTTTTTTAGCCTCTTCCATGACAAACACATAATCGATGTCACCAAAACTGATTATCCAATTACAAATTCACTAAGCAACAATTGTGCATAAATGTTTTCTCTTTATTGCACGAGTAATCAACTTCTATAATTGGCTGCAAAGCATTTTCAATGCTGTGCACTTTTATATTAAAAAGGTAAGTAATTTTGTGTTTAGCTCATGATAAAATTATTGTTTTTCCCCATAAAAGTTGAACCAAGCTGTGAACTTTGAATGAAAGGCCTGTATCAAACCTGTGCCACTGCAGCTTCAAATAAGATTGGACCAGAAAAAGGAACTGAAAATCAGATAAGGTTTGGAATCTGACCATTGCTGCTTTTTGGAAGGAAATTATGAAGTCAACATGTATTAGGCAGAGAAAGCATTTCCATCTGCACACATCCATAACAAAAATGTTTGTTGACTTAATCCCAAGGGAATGGGAACTCTTACATGAAATTAACATTTTCTAAATAAATTCCAATTCAGGGTCTCTTTTTAGTACATTGTAGATATCACTGATTGCAGTTCAGAAGATCCCTCGAGCAGTTGTGACTCAAAAGGCTTCACTGAACTCAAAATGTTCACTTACTCAGTTGTCTATGCCATTGCCATTAAATTCACAAAAGAACAATACCATTATTACATTGCAATTATTGTAAGCTGATTTCAGAACCAAACTCCACATTCAGTTGATGTCTGTGCTGAACAGGTCAACGGGTTATCAAACTAACCGTGACATACCACAAATAGATTTTGTAGAACCACAAAGTGGTTACTGGACAATATGAGGCAATTTAGCTGATCACACTGATGTCAGCAATCTGCAAGAGCAAACAATTTTATTCCACGCTCCCCCCAAAGTTCTGCATTTTTCCTCCTCCATCAAGCACTTATCCAGTTCTCCTTTGAACACAATGATTCAACCCTCTTGCACTCCTACTCCTAGCAGTGCAGTTCAGACACCATCTACTCATTTTGGGGTCTTATACCAATTCTTTGTTTCATATCCACTGTCTCTCTTGGCTCTTCCTCCAGTGGGAATACATAGTTTTATGCTATCTATGACCATTCATGATTTCAAGTATCTTTATCAGATTATCCTTCAAATAAAACAATACCACATTGTCCATATACTTGAAGTCAGCCATGTGTAGAAACATTCCAGTATTTTGTGTACTTAAGATTCCATTGGTGTCTTGCACATTGTCTGATTTGGAGGTTCTAATGTATTATGTACACCACATAAAACTATACTTTGCATTTCTCTTTCTGGGCTGCACTCTAAAGTAAAATTATCTGTTCCTATCTTCAAAACATCTCCTTCCAGGAGGCAAAAGGAATGGCTGGTATGAAATAGCAATACATTTGATGCCTGGACATGTGTAATAATCACCATAGCTGGTTACACATTAATCAAGTATACCCTAATATATATCCCAAAACAAATACTGGCTTGCCACATGGAGAGTTGTACACATTAAGGAAATAAACTGTCTGTGGAAATTTAGACACCAAAGGAATCTGCCCACGCCTTTCTGAAAAAAAATGAGACTATGGAAAAACTACACCAGCGGCTATGGATACTGCTTATCTTTGAAAACTATGCCGTTTTGCATTGCTTCATTCCTCCCGAGCTGAAATATCAAAATTCACATATATCAAATCAAACGGCTAAACCTCACGATTATCGATGAAATCGAATCGTTACTAGCAACCCCCAACTATCAAATCCCCACTGATTAGTCACCATATAAAATCTCTATTTCTTCTGATTTGCGCCCCTCTCGCAACCACGAAATCAACCCAGTCGTTTCCTGGTGGTCATGGGGATAGTTATTCAAAGTGTGTTTGTAGTGGGCAAGTAATCAAATTATGACTGACTCCCCGATAAAGCAGAGAGCAACAAATCATACTGCTAATCCCAACAACACGACGGGACTGACAACTTTACCACGAGCCCCCACAGCCCGAAAGGATTGCCTTTCCTCGCAGGGATCTCTAGTCCATACTTATTTCCATGTTGCTGCACGAATCCCCATCCTAAAAAGGGATAATTATCCCCACAATCCATGAGTTAATCGGATCACCACAGCCCGCCCGGGCGGAGCTTCTGAGACTGGGAAAGTTTGTTGCCCAGACTCCGGGTCCCTTGTGATCAAACAAATCCTTTCAGCTCCAGTGGTTCCGAACAAACAGGAAACTTTTCAGATCTTTCACACAAACTTCCAGCGGCACTGCCCCGGGACGAGGAGCGGTGGCTGAGCCCGGCGAGCTCGCTCGTCGCCGCCGCCCGTCCCCTGTCTGTCTCCCGGCAGAGCCCCTCACGCACAGACCGCAGCCGCTCGCCGGCCTCCTCTGCCCGACAGGCCGGCCGGCTGGCCTGCCAGGCACCGGTAACCAGGGCCACCTTCGCGGCCTGCCTGCCCGCCTGCCCGCCTGCCGGGTGCGGTTGCTGGAGCTCGAGTGGGTATCCGGCCCCGTTCGCTTGGGTCCGGTCCCGGTCCCGGTCCCCCTCTTCTCTCTCTCCGTGTCGGCATCTCTTACCCAAGTCGTCCATGTTCCGGCTGCGAGTGGCAGAGCCCCGGCAGCCGACGAGCTGGTGAGACCGGCGAGGACACTCCGACAGCCAGCGGCCGAGTGAGGCGGCCCGGAGCTCGTGCTGGTGGGGGGGGGGGGGGGGGGGGGGTGGTGGTGATTGAGGGGGGGGGGGGGACTTGCAGCCACGCGCGCGGGCACGGCCGGGGCGGGGAGCGCACGCGCCAATAACCGCCCCCTCCCGGTTGGGGGGGGGGATGGATTAGGCGGGGAGAGAGGGCAGCTCGCACTATGTTCTCCTCACCTCTCTCCCACGGCCCGTGGCCCCGACGTTTCTCCTCCCATCTTCCAAAGGCGGGGACACCGGGCACCTTCGCTCGACTTCACCGCATGGCCACGGCATCTTTGGCGTTAAATAACCGATCGCATGGAGCATCGCCGAATCCATCGTCCCTCAGGGAACACATCGATCTACTCTTCACTATACTATGGGCATCTGAACCACCATTTCCCTCGGGCATCAATCACATCGTTCACTGACCAAGGGCTTCACAGGCACCAGTCAGCAAATGATCATAGACACATCACAAAAAACATGCCCTTTGGCTCTTTTCACTTGGACCATCTCCGACATCTCCCTCCCCTTTTTTGATCTCTCAGTCTCCATCACAGGGGATAGACTACAGACTGACGTCTATTACAAACCCACTGACTCCCACAACTATCTAGACTATATTTCTTCCCACCCTGCTTCCTGCAAAGACTCTATCCCCTACTCCCAATTCCTCCGTCAACGCCGCAACTGCGCCCAAGATGAGTTGTTCCATACCAGGACATTCGATTCGAGATGTCCTCATCCTTTAGGGAACAGGGGTTCTCCTCTACCATCATAGATGGGGTCATCACACGCGGCTCCTCAGTACCCCGTAACTCCGCCCTTGCTCCCCCTCGCAGCAACAGGGACAGAGTCCTTATCTTTCACCCCATCAGCCGTTGCATACAACACATAATCCTCTTACATTTTTGCCACCTCCAACGGGATCCCACTGCTAGACACATCTTCCCATCTCCACCCCTTCATGCCTTCCCCAGACGGTTCCCTCCACTACTCCCCGATTAGCTCGTCCCTTCCCATTCAAACCACCCAGGTACCATGCCCTGTAACTGCAGATGCAACACCTGTCCCTATAGACCAAACATAGACTGGGCGATCGTTTTGCTGGAACACCTTTGCTCAGTCTATCTGGACCTACCTAATCTCTGTGTTGCCAAATACTTTAATTCCCCTTCCCATTCCCACACTGACCTTTCTGTCCTAGGCCTCTTTCATTGTCAGAGTGATGTCAGAGTCAAACCGGCCCCAGACTGTGAGACTCGGCCCCCACCTCTCCTCCACTCGCAGGTTGAGTACCGGTTCCCCACAGGGCTGTGTGCTAAGCCCCCTCTTATACTGTCTCTACACCTACGACTGTAGTCCGGCCCACAACAACAACCGCATCGTCAAATTTGCTGACGACACTACTGTGGTCGGACTTATTTCAAAGGGAGACGAGGCAGCCTACAGAGAGGAAGTCCTGAAGTTGACAACCTGGTGCTCAGAAAACAATCTGGCTCTGAACACCAGGAAAACAAAAGAGCTCATTGTCGACTTCAGGAGGCACAGCACCGACTTAGTCCCCCTACACATTAACGGCGAGTGTGTGGAGAGGGTCAACACCTTCCGGTTTCTCGGCGTCCATATCGCTGCTGACATCTCCTGGACGGACAACACGACGGCGGTCATCAAGAAGGCTCAGCAGCGGCTGCACTTCCTGAGGGTCCTCAGGAAGCACAACCTGGACTCTAACCTGCTGCTGACCTTCTACCGCTCGTCCATCGAGAGCCTGCTGACATACTGCATTACAGCATGGTATGGCAGCTGCACCATGGCAGACAGGGAGAGGCTTCAGAGGGTAACCAGGACAGCGCAGAGGATCATTGGTTGCCCTCTCCCCTCCCTGATGGACATCTACACCTCCCGCTGCCTTAGCAGGGCAAAGAAGATCACCAAAGACAGCTCCCATCCTGCGTTTGGACTGTTTGACCTGCTGCCCCCTGGAAGGCGCTATAGGTGCATCAAATCCAGGACAAACAGACTCAGGAATAGCTGCTTCCCGAGAATTATATCTACCATAAATTCAAATCCACACATGCACTGACTACACCGCCCAACACGGACTTCCATCTGTATATATGTATATATGTATGTAGCGCCGTAGAATTTGTGCACCTATTCCCCCCCCCCATCTCCCTTCTGTTTTGTTTTTCTGTTTCTTGTTTTTTGTGTAAAATTGTATGTATGCACTGAGTACGAGCAGCTTTCAGTTTCACTGTACATGTATAGTGACAATAAATGGCATATCATATCATTCATGCTAAACGCAAATTGGAGGAACAGCATCTCATATTTCACTTGGCCAACTTACAACCCAGATTTCTCTAACTTCATGTAATCCCTGCATTCCCTCTCCATCCCTCCCCACTCACGTTGCACCAGCTTCTTGTTCTCACCTAGCAAACAGCTAACAATGGCCCGTTTCCTTTATCCTCATTATTTTTTTGCATATCTTTCATTAATTTGTTCCATATCTCTCAACATCACTCATTTCCGTTTCCCGTGAGTCTCAGTCTGAAGAAGGGTCTTGCCATGAAATGTCACCCATTCCTTCGCTCTAGAGCTGCTTCCTGTACTGCTGAGTTACTCCAGCATTTTAAGTCCTTTTTCGGTTTAAACCAGTATCCTCAGTTCTTTCCGATACACACCCTTTGGCCCATCTGGTCTGTACCCATCATCAACGGCCCATTTTACATTAATCCTACCTTAGTCCCATTTTTAAATTGTCCACCCATTCTAATCAACTATTCCCAGATCCCACCACTCACCTACACACTGGAGACACAGGGGATTAACCAACCAACCTGCACATGCTTGTGAGAATGTGCAAAACTCCACACAGTTTAACACCCTTTGACATCAACATCACAGAGACAGCTCACCACAGGATTCAAATCCATCAGTCCCTAAGGCGCTATTTGTACACCTTACACCTCCAGTAAAGGAATCATATCTATCAAGGTTTGGAGGGATATGGACCAAACGCAGGTAGGTGAGACTAGTGTAGCTGGGTGTGGGCAAGTTGGGCCGAAGAGCCTGTTTCCATGCTATATCACTCTATGACTATGACCAAGTACCAGATGTATTACATCCACTTCATTGTGGTCATCACATCCGTCATACACAATCATCCTTCGCATCAATAATTCACCATGTACATTCACAATGGTATCAGACCGGGTACATCATCTTGTTACTTGAACAGACACTGAACATCAGTAATTAGCAATGTAAATCATCAGTACTTTTAGCAAAGTGCATATCACTTCCTCCATTCAGTGTGCTTTAAACTTCACAACGGTATTACATTTGTATTCAGAATGGACTTTATATAAACCCTTCACCAATTTATAGATTAATTAGCCTCTGTAAAATGCTGCTAATTTGTACCCAAACAGTAGTGTATCAACATTTCACTATATGCATTACTTAGACCATTCTCTGCAGGCATATATCCACCATTTCCCTCAAGAATCCACTTACCAAATCCTGTGTGCTCCTCTGCACATTGTAGACCCGGAAAATTGGACTTAGTTTGCTGTTTTCTTATGCATCTTGTCCCTGTGTTCTCGACTCAGGTCTATTCAGATCTCTGGTCTGGGCACATGGCATTGAAAGAATTCTGGGTTAGGCTTGGTGACAGAGGACAATGTCAAAAAAGATACTGGTTCCAGACTCACATGTACCTCAGGGCCCTGGCGGACATCTGGACGTAGGGTTTAGGGAGAAGGTGGTTTGGGGTTTGGGTCCTACTTTGCATCTTCAGACGTAACCTTACTGATTTCCCGGTATTTCCCCTGAGGATGCCCTGGAATCCTCAGGGTCTTGTCAACAAGCCAAGAACAGGTGAGGGCTAGTATGGCAAACAGTGGGAGAGGACAGAAATGGGATAACGAAAACAGCGAGATGGATCCATCCCTCAGACCAGATGTGTCCTACAGACCATGTGTTACATATCACAGCATTAAATAGATATCAGGATCTCATTAATTTTGCCAGTAAAAGCAGCTTTACTTACATTTTCAAAATAACTGTTATTATGAGCTCTGTCATTAATTTTCTCTTAATGCTGCTCCAAATTGGAGTATTCCCCTAGCCTCTGCTAAAAGCAGAGCATCATAAATAAATCTTCTGCATATCGCATTTAAAGTTGCATAGCTACAGTGGCTTGCAAAAGTTTTCATACCCCTTGAACTTATCCACATTTTGTCACGTTACAACCACAAACGTAAATGTATTTTATTGGGATTTTATGTGATAGACCAACACAAAGTGGTGCATAATTGTGAAGTGGAAGGAAAATGATACATGGTTTTCAAATTTTTTTACAAATAAAAAACTGAAAAGTGTGGCGTGCAAAAGTATTCAGCCCCCCTGAGTCAATACTTTGTAGAACCACCTTTCACTGCAATTACAGCTGCAAGTCTTTTGGGGTATGTCTCTACCAGCTTTGCACATCTAGAGACTGAAATATTTGCCCATTCTTCTTTGCAAAATAGCTCAAGCTCAGTCAGATTGGATGGAGATCGTCTGTGAACAGCAATTTTCAAGTCTTGCCAGAGATTCTCAATTGGATTTAGGTCTGGACTTTGACTGGGCCATTCTAACACATGAATATGCTTTGATCTAAACCATTCCAATGTAGTTCTGGCTGTATGTTTAGAGTCGTTGTCCTGCTGGAAGGTGAACCTCCGCCCCAGTCTCAAGTCTTTTGCAGACTCTAACAGGTTTTCTTCCAAGATTGCCCTGTTTTTGGCTCCATCCATCTTCCCATCAACTCTGACCAGCTTCCCCGTCCCTGCTGAAGAAAAGCATCCTCACAGCATGATGCTGCCACCACCATGTTTCACAATGGGGATGGTGTGTTCAGGGTGATGTGCAATGTTAGTTTTCTGCCACACATAGCGTTTTGCATTTAGGCCAAAAACTTCAATTTTGGTCTCATCTGACCAGAGCACCTTCCTCCACATGTTTGCTGTGTCCCCCAAATGGCTTGTGGCAAACTGCAAACGGGACTTCTTATGGCTTTTTTTCAACAATGGCTTTTCTTCTTGCCACTCTTCCATAAAGGCCCGATTTGTGGAGTGCACGACTAATAGTTGTCCTGTGGACAGATTCTCCCACCTGAGCTGTGGATCTCTGCAGCTCCTCCAGAGTTACCATGGGCCTTCTCTGATCAATGCTCTCCTTGCCCGGCCTGTCAGTTTAGGTGGACGGCCAAGTCTTGGTAGGTTTGCAGTTGTGCCATACTCTTTCCATTTTCGGATGATGGATTGAACAGTGCTCCGTGAGATGTTCAAAGCTTGGGATATTTTTTTATAACCTAACCCTGCTTTAAACTTCTCCACAACTTTATCCCTGACCTGTCTGGTGTGTCCCTTGGGCTTCATGATGCTGTTTGTTCACTAATATTCTCGAACAAACCTCTGAGGCCTTCACAGAACAGCTGTATTTATACGGAGATTAGATTACACACAAGTGGACTCTATTTACTAATTAGGTGACTTCTGAAGGCAATTGGTTGCACTGGATTTTATTTAGGGGTATCAGAGTAAAGAGGGCTGAATACTTGTGCATGCCACACTTTTCAGTTTTTTATCTGTAAAAAAATTTGAAAACCATGTATCATTTTCCTTCCACTTCATAATTATGCACCACTTTGTGTTGGTCTATCACATAAAATCCCAATAAAATACATTTACGTTTGTGGTTGTAACGTGACAACATGTGGAAAAGTTCAAGGGGTATGAATACTTTTGCAAGCCACTGTATAGACTACCTTGAAACTAGGATTAGATTTTCAATAATAGCATTGATAATAAAGTGAATGTGGAGTAAGGAGATTGGAATTTAACCATATGGGCCATATAGAGAAAACACATTTAATGAGCCAAATGTACTGTTCCTATGTGTTAACATTTTATGACATTTTTGATCTGGAAGAGAACCGGGCAACATATTATTTGTTTCCCTGCAAACCACTTGGTTTCCATTGTTGAATACATTGCATGATTCAATACTTTATTGGTGTCCTCTCATACACTAATCTGAGTAGCACTCTGCACAGTCAGTATGCATTGTACAGTCCCAATGCGTTGCCAGTAATCTCCACATCTTACTTCACTGGAATGTCCTTGTATGATACTGGTTCATGGAATATCAAATTCTCTTATACACACTTTTTCCCTCACATTCAAGATTCTTTGGTTCCATTCACTCTGTGGCTCAGCAGGTAAGTTTAGTTTAGTTTATTATTGTCATATCTACCAAGGTACGTGAAAATCTTTTGTTTGCGGCTATCCAGTCAAAGAAAAGAACACATGCTTACAATCAAGCTGTCCGTAGTGTAGATAACGGGTAAAGGGTACAATTTTTAAATGCAATATAAAATCTGATTAAATATAGTTCAAACGTTTCTAATTAGATAGATGGGAGGTCAGGATTGCAATCTAGCTGACGAGAGGACCGTTCAATTACCTGTTAACAGCTGCAAATAAACTGTTGCTGAATCCTGAAGTATGCGTTTTCAAACTTCTGTAACTGATGGAAGAGGGGAGTAGAGGGAGTGATTGAGGTGAGACTAGTCCTTGATTATGCTGATGGCCTTGACAAAGCATGAAGTGTAGATGGAGTCAATGGAATGGGGGATGGTTTGCATGATGGTCTGGTCTCTGCAATTATCTTGCAGTCTTGGATGGTGCTGCTCCCAAACCAGGATGTGATGCATCTCAATAAAATGCTTCCTACAGTGCATCTGTAGAAGTTGGTGAGAATTGTTGGTCAATGTATACATACTGTATGAATACGTTAGTGTCTGTGTACTGCTTCAGTTCCTAAAGTCAATCACCGCCTCCTTTGCTTGCTGACATTGATGGAGAGGTTCTCGTCTTGGCAACCGGTTTCAAGGTTTTCAATCTCCTTTCTGTACTCCATCTCGTCATTAAAATAAACCCTCATTTTAATAGACCTCTTCATTTAAGTTATAGCGGATTGACCTATCAATAGCTGCCGCCCCACACCTGGCTCGCATCACCTTCCCGGCATCTTAAGTTGCTGAGTCGCTGACATTCTCCACAAGGTACACCAACGGGCCCTTCCTCAACAGCTGCCGCACTGTGCGGTTGACATGGCATTTGTTGCGGCTCACATTGTAGGCCCTGGTTGACAGCGCTTTCTTCAGGCCACTGCCACCGACTAGGATGTGCTAGGTCACCGTGGGGCTCCCCCTCCCTCTCACCAGCTACCGCTTCTTCCAGTCTGTCGTCACTTTGTCTTCACCCCTCACCCCCACCAACGCCGCATCCTCCTCTGGAGTCACCCACATACTCCCCTTTGGAGGTATGGTGCAGAGAAGCAGCACGGCACCTATTTTTTAAGATGAAACAACACAGTGCAGGAGTAACTCAGCACACTGAATCAGTCTGAAGAAAATTCCCGACCTGAGAGGTCACCTATCCATGTTCTCCCAAGATGCTGCCTGACCCACTGAGTTACTCCAGCACATTGTGTTCCTTTGTGTATTAACCAGCATCTACGGTTCCTTGTTTCTACTACATACAATGATAATCCCTTACTTGATTATGGCGGACAATCGGCAACAACAGACACCATTCACCCCCACTATGGCCCGTTAAAACAAGGGTTTACTGTATTTGATATCCAGCCCACTATGGTCGTGTTGTCTGTGAATTTGTAAATTGAGTTAGATTGGTATTTGGTTGCACAGTCGAGTGTATAAGTAAGTTGATTGTTTAACATTATCACAGAGAAACAGGTAAATTGCTCATGAAGCTTTTCTTGCTACATGAGTCACCTCATCAAATATGAAGAAATTTGTATGCAGGAAACTCCCAAGTGCATCAGAGTGATTATTGCAAACAGTTTGTTGTAATGATTTTGATTGAGAAATAAACATTGGCTCGGCATCCTTCCTGAAAAAGATGCTATTAGACCTCTTCCGTTCAAGTGTAATGACTGATCTAAAAATTGTCAGCAGGGCCTGGATATTTAACAATTGTTTGAAATAGTAACGTGTCAGTTTGATTAAGACCCTTACCTTGAGATGTTTCCAATGAGGACATCTCTAAGTTGGTTTGTCAGTGACTGCAGGATATTGTTGTGGGTTCTTACTGAGAAAGTACTGCACTGACTATATAATGTTAGGAATAAGCCATCTCCCTTCGCATTTAATAGAGTTAGACATCTTTCATATGTAGCCATGACAGACTATTTACTCAGGGTGATGCCTATGCAAATAATTGAAGCATTGAGAAAGAGGAAGTAGTATAATGGTTTCATAGTTGCAGTGACATGACCTGCTTCTGGGAAAACAGTGTTAGTGATAAGAATTTATTTTTGAAACACCGCGGATCATGATAAATTCCAAACCACAACTGTCGACTGAGCCAGTTAGAATGAGAGAATGCTGCATGCCTATTTGAAATACGCACCTTCAGCATTCTTCTCAGGAGTTTATGTCCATTTATCCACCACTGCAAAGTCTGCCAAATGTATTTTCACAGAAACATATATCCAACTCAGATTCGGATTAGATTATCGTATCGAGTTGGGTGCAGTGAAACACCTTGTTCCCATGAAAATTACCGAGTAAACAGCATACATATGGTATTGATAAACACAACAATAAATATTCGGACAAATGCAAAACAGCAGCATGATTATTGTGTAAAATCCGACAAGAACAAAAGGATAATAAACTGCAACAACAGAATAATCGAATGAGATTATTCTGTAAGCAATTCTACAGTATTTGGATATAAAACACAGAACAGTAGAACATATGAATAGGCCCATTGGCACATAATGTTTGTGCCAAAATAAACCAATCTCATATGCCTGCATATGATCTATGTCCCTCTATTCACTGCAAATCCATGTGCCATTCTAAAAACCTCTTAAATGCCACCATCCTATCTGCCTCTACCATCTGACAGCATGATCCAGACACTCACCACCCCATGTGTTAGAAAAAAACTTGCCCTTGACATTTTCATGCTGCTCTCATCTTAAAACTATGCCCTCCAGTCTTAATATTTCCACCCTGGGAAAGTTTTGACTATAGCCCATCTATGCCTTTCATAATTTTACATACTTGTATAAGGTCTCCTCTCAACCTCCAGAGAAAACAAACCAAGTTTGTCCAACCTCGCTTTGAAGCTAAGACCCCCTTAAGCAGGCATCTTTCTATTAAACTTCTTCTGCACCCTCTGCAAAGCCACCTGCTCCTTGTAATGGGGCAACCAGAACTGTATGTAATAAGAAAAAAAAGTGAACCTTGGATCATTAATTCCAATTTATAGTCATCTTTGGATAATTAATTCCAATCTGGATTTGGTGAATGCATTATTTTCCGTCCTTTACATTAAATAAACCCACAATTCTTCCTGCATTCAATACTCTTGTTTCATTCATGCAATAACATATCCCTTGCTTACTTACATTGATTGCACATCCTCCAACAACACAAATATAGAAACAAATAAATTAGAGTAGACTCAGTGGCTATGAGTTCATTTTGCCAAACACATACTCCGTCTGTCAAGGCCTACTGGATCTCCTAGTTGCTAACTATTTTAAATCCTCGTCCCATTCCCATACTGACATTTCTTTCCGTGGCCTCCTCCATTGCCGGAGTGAGGCCACATGCAAACTGGGGGAACAACACCTAATAACACCTTGGATGGCTTACAACCCAATGATAAAAAACATTGAATTCTCTCATTTTAAACTACATAACCCCCTCTTTCCCCCATATAAACCTTTCCCCTTCCCTTCCTCCCTGCCCTCTCCACTGTGCCCCACCTGAACTTGCACCTATTTCTCTCCTCCGCCTCTCATTCTTTCCTCTAGTTTAACAATTTGCAACACTTCAATCTTTTGTCTCACACCTTCTGTCTTTTCATTTCGGGCCTTTATCCAACCATCTGCTTATCAAAAACCCTCTTCACATATTACCTGCCAGGCTTTGTACTGCCTCTCTTCCATGATCACTTAACTATATGGAGCCCTTGATCTCTGGAGTTAGTCAGTCAGGCCAGGGTGAGGCAACTATAATCAGCAATAGAGATTCAGGACTGGAAAGGTCAAGGTGGGCTGTACTGGTTTTCAACCCGTTGTTAAATAAGGTCAACATATCTGCCTGCATATTTGTTTGAATATCCAGTATAAATTACGACTGAAGCAGACTGCAATGCTTCACGTTCGCACATCAAAACAGCTTTTTCAACAAAATACCAGTTCACAACCAGCAATCTTAGATCTATTCCACAATGAGTCTTCATCTTCCAAAGGATTACTGAAAACAAAAGTCATTCCTTTTTGGTCATAAGGATCTTGTATGAAAGCCATCAAGCTCATTTCAAGTCTTTCACAAATGCCAAACCTAGAATTCTATTGACATTTCAAATTATTTTCTTACAAGAAGCATCCACTGTTACCGAGTCTTGATCCAAGTAGCCACTGCACTGATGGGGGATGGAGTAATTCTAAACTCTTTTCTTTTAGATTGCCCAGCTTTGGAAACACTCTATCATGCTCGGTTTAAGCCATGCACCCTGTTGTAGTCTACTTTTTTTTCAAATGTTAATGTCATAGTGTTCATAGTGCATTAGGGTATTTTCATTTGTTCTTGTTACTAGAACTGTCAGTAGTCTGTGAACCTTCTGCAATACAATAATCATAATCATAATTTATTAGCCAAATATGTTTTGCAACATACGAGGAATTTGAGTTGCCATACAGTCATAACATTAAAAAGCAAAACACACAAAATACATTTTAACATGAACATCCACCACAGTGACTCCTCCACATTCCTCACTGATGAAAGACGAAAACAAGTTCAATCTCTTCCCTTCTTTGTTCTCCCGCGGTCGGGGGCTTCGAGCCCTTACGGGATGATCTTGTCTCCCGTAGCCGGCAGTCGGGCCCTCCGCGATCGGGGCGATCAAGCTCCTGCATCGGGGGCGATGTCAGCTCCCCGCACCGGCCGATCTGACCCCGGGTCGGGGCTGGTTGAACCTTCTGCATCGTTGGAGCTTCCCGACATCGGTCTCTACCCGAGACTGCAAGCTCATCGATGGTGAAATCCACAGGGAAGGAATCAGCTCCATTAATAATGCTTTGAAAGCAACATGCCCATAATACCATACCACATAAAAAACCTGGCCTCACCTGTGACTTAAAGGCTTAACTTACCTGTTTTGACTTGTTATCAAATCACCTGGAGATGCATTCCAGAACTAGATGCATCTTGCAAACAATGACTTTATATTTGAAATATTTGAATCTACTGCAAATCTTTTTTTCCCCAGCTTTTTTAAAGATGTTAAATCATCATGTAAATAGGTTTCTTGGTTGTAGTACAATGTATCTAGCCTTGTAATGTTTCAATTCAATCTAAGCTGGCCAATTCATATTGAGCATTTACGTTTTCTCTGCCTTGTTTTCAGGATATAATCGTGTAATTAATAAAAGAACAATCATTCTTGAAACACCCCATTCCATATTATGAACAGTAAAGATCCAAAATATTACACCAAGCATTACCTGTCAAAGAGTCTAGTATATATTTTTAATGAATTCTAAATCAATATGCATTTGACATCGGTTTAAACATTTTAAATATGAGAATATTAATATAGAACATTAGAAAATAACTTCCAACTAGCCTACCACATGTAGGTTATCCGCTCCTGACATCAAATACCTGTTAAGTGAGGTCAACGTATCTGTCTGAATATCCCGTGTCGGTGGCGCAGCGGTAGAGTTGCTGCCTTACAACACCAGAGACCTGGGTTCGATCCTGACTACGAGTGCTGATTGTACGGAGATTTCATTTTCACCAATGTTATAATCCAATGAATAATGGCAGATCGTTTTTTTAGATAGCAGGATTACAAGGGTATTGCAGAATATTAGAGTGCAAACCTATTACTTATACTTGTTGAAGCCTTGCCCATTTCCTGAATAACTAAGAATTAAATGATGTATATTGTGTTGTTCAAAGCCCTTTAATCACAATGCTTCTGACTAAGTGACGAGTCATTCGGTCATTATGGAACTAAAGGAACTCTATTTTTAAGAAACTCATTTTTCAGCAATGTCAAATGAAAATTTTGACCTATGGCTATTGTAACACGACTCACTTGAAATGTGAATTGATATGACTGAAGAGGGGCTTTGTATATTGCCACTCATGAATAATCAGACTATGGAGGATTCAATGTTCTGATATAATCTGACACAAAACTCCTGATAATTTTGTAAAAGTCATTATCAGCCATGACAAGGATTGCTTGCTGTGAATTTGGCTGATATTTATTTTTGAGCCAGGCTCAGACCTTTCCATCAACTAATTACGATGAAAGGATTTTGCACAGGGAAAGTATTTCCATAGTCTTTCCTGAATATCCAACTGCTATCAACAGTTTGTGTTTTTTTGTAGTAAGTACACAAAGTTAACTCTGCATCTCACAAACACATCAACAGTTAACCACGTGCAGTCCCATGCTCTTCATTCAAGACGCTCCCTTTACACTTACAACTAAACATCTAAGATTTCAGGTTCTGCTCAGGTTTCACGTGCATTCACATGACCAGGCTGCTGCCCGTCTGAATCATAACAGTCTTGCCTAACTGAAAGCTGTGCATATAACTGGACACAGACAGAACCCTCTAACAGTTGAAAATATAAATCTTTCAGAGAGCTTTGAAGACTTGTCGTGTGCCTGGGGGTAAAGTGGATTTGCAAACAATATGAGATCTGTTTTTGTGAGGACTTTCAACATTCACCCTGGAGTGAGCTCAGCCCCTTTACAAATTTGGTATCACAGAGCATCTGAAATTGGTTTGTAATGTTATGAATACCCCTTTAAACACTATCCCGAGGCAATCTCTTTAAAGCGTCATAATAAGAAAGAGGCCATTTGGCCCACTGAGTTAGTTTACCATCAAACACCCATTTATATTAATCCTACATGAACACCATTTCATTCGGCCCATTCTCCTCGGATTCTACTACTCAGCTACAGGGCCAATTAACCTCAGGCTATGTGGGAGGAAACTGCAGAAACCCACATAGCCTGCAAAATCTCACATAGTAACAGGAAGAACACGCAAACTACACACCGACAGTGACAGTGTTGGAAATCGGGATTAAATCTGGGTCAATGGAACTGTGTCGCAGCAGCTCTATTAGTTGGGCCACCATGCTGCTCAAGGTTCCAGTTTCTGACACAGAAATGGGATGATGGTTGTGTATTTATTCTTCTCTTTGTGCCAAGACATTTGCCTTTTGATCTAGTGTAAAGCAATATATTTCTTCATTGCCAACTTCTTCCTCCTACCTCTCCCCATCGCCTCCTTCCTTATCTTTCTCCTGGCTCCCTTGCCAAGGTTAATTTATTACATCCTCTCTAATCCTGCTCGTCCTAAATATTTCCCTGTATCTCAGTTTCAAATAATGTCATGTCACAGGTGAATAACAGTTATTTCTGATAATAAAGTCACCCTATGAACATGGGCATGCCAAATTTTGAAAGACTGTAGAGATACATACAAGGTCAGACTGGCTGTCTAATTGTTTTTATAGATATAACATATTCAATTTGGTTCATAGATTCTAAACAATGCACAGACCTGTATTATCCATGTATCCACCATCATCGGCATTTCCCAACACTGAATGTTTTCTTATGTACTGAGAAGTTCGGAAACAAAAGAATAACATGAGAAGGCAGTCGAGCAGACCGCTTTTCGGGGCTTCCGCAACGGCGACTTCTCCCGCACGAGTTGTGGGGTTGAAAATTACCTGGAGCAGGGCCTTACATCGCCCGGCAGGGCTTTAAATGGCCACGGGACTTGTTAGCGCCCACCGGGGGCTCCAACACCAAGACCCGGAGCGTGGCCTTGCATCACCCGGCGCGGGTTTAATGGCTGCGGGACACGTACCATCGCCCGCCTGGGGCTTTGACTGACATCGGGAGGAGAATGAGGAGTGCAGGGGAGAGATAAGACTTTGCCTTCCATCACAGTGAGGAGGAGATTCACTGTGATGGATGTTTGTGTAAATTGTGTTGTGTCTTGGTTCTTTTTCTTGTGTGTATGACTGCAGAAACCAAATTTCGTTTGAACCTCAATGAGGTTCAAATGACACAATAAAATTGTATTGTATTGTATTGAGCAGTGAACAACTTCATTGAAAAAGGCATTTTGTTTTTCTCCTCAATAGAAATTGAAAGTTAGACCTGATCACGAGTTCCATTCTGGCTGATGGGACTTGGAACCTACATTGGTTTATCACACTTTGTACTGCACCAAGAGTGAAGTTACACCACATAACAAACTTGGGCCCAATCTAAATATGACACTAAACCTCAAAGTCTTATTTAGGCGGTCAAACTATTCCACTAAGAGTTAAGCAGAAAAAGTTTGAGTGAAGTACAAATGGCAGCATAGACTAGTTGAGCCAAGAAGCCTAATTTTGTGCTAAGTATTCCACATATAATTCAAGGAATCTCACCAAATGGTGTACAGATAGACGTGTTATGCATCATACTGCCCCCTGCTGATCATGGCAGAAAAGTTCAGAAAAGGAAAGTACTGTACACAAAGTTGGTCCAATAGCTCCTGACCATATTATTATTCAACCCACCATGTCTGGAGGGCAGCTAATTGCAATTCAGTTGTTTTTGACATGTGAATTTAGTTTACCAGTCATTTATAAACCTCAGACTTTGGGAGGAGAGCAGAAGCCCTTAACTGCAATGCAGACAGAAACAATGAACTACTGTACACTTGCCACGGCAGGCAGAAGCCAAACAGGTCAGGACTTCCCAATGTTAAGGCAGCGGAAAATATGAAGAAAACTACAAGTTGGCATGCAACAACTGACTGAGACCAGAATCAAGTTACTGAACAGGCTGCGGTGTAATACAAGAAACTTCATTCCTTCTACATTCCACCTGAAATTAGCACCTCATGTGCAGTATGGCATGTCTAAATATGGCATATCAGTAAAGATCTCATATTCATACCCTTCATATTCTGCTTGACTAGCTTACAACCCAGTGGTATGAACATTGCATTTCTCAATTTCAGGTAATAATCCCCCTACTCCAGTGCACACACATTTCTCCCATCACCTCAGTCATCCTGAAGGTAGACATATAGCGCTGCAGTAGCCCAGCGGGTCAGGCATTTGGAGAAAAGGGATGGGTGATGTTTCAACTCGTAACATGTTCCAGAGGTACTGCCTAACCCATTGGCTTACTCCAGCACCATGTGTCTATTTTTGGTATAAACCAGCATCTGCAATTCCTTTCTACACTACTCAGTCATCCTGATCCTTTCCCCATACACTCATTTCCCAGCCCGTGTTATATTTCCATTTTATCCCCCTTCATCCATGTACCCTTCGACCCACATCCCTCCCTGTGGCTTGACATTTCACTCCTCTTAGCTGACACACTTTTTGTCTTCTTTCCACCTCTAACCTTTGTCAATCATTTGATAATCACTCATCTCCACTGTATCCACCTATTACTTGCCAGGCTTTGCCCCATCCCTACCTCTCCTTTTCAGCTTTCACCCTCTTATGCAATCAGACTGAAGAGGGACCCGACCCAAAACGTTGTCCATCCATTCCCTCCGAAGATGCTGCCTGACGCGCCAAGTTCCTCAAGCATTTTGCTTTTTGCTCAAGTTCAGACGGGAGCTGATTCCCCTTTTTCTAAAACTGGCATCTATTCTAATTGCACTGAAAGTGTTGATAATTAGTACAGAACAACAGCCTTGAACACAGTTTGACTTTCACGCTGCCTAAGGCGCTAATTACTGTAGCAGTATCAGTTTGCAAACATTGATGGTTCTGCAAAATTCCAGAAAGACTTAATGAAAGTGAATTTCTTTGTAAACACACATTATGGTATAGGAAAAGCATTATATCACAGTACTGCGAGTAGTTTTATATTTTAATGCAAACTGGGAATTAATAATTAAATGAAAATAAATATTTTTGGAGAATGTAAAACAGCAAAAGGGGATAATAAAGTATGATATTAAAATATGAGGTATAAGGTAGACCGGAACATTGCAGAAAGAGAACATAAGCCAAAAGAGACTGTGAAGAAACAAAAAAACCCAAATGAGAACAAGGCAGATAAAATGTGAGATATAATGCACATTGTACAATCCCTGTGAGCATCTTTCATTTTGCTCCTTTCCTACATTTTCCAATGACATTGGTCCCTCCAATTTACAGTACAAATCATAAGAAGTTTTTATATGCTGCAAGGCAATCTTAAATTTTCTGCACCAACAAACCAATTACAACAGCTGCCTAGCCCACGACGGAAGATTCCAATTGACTGTAGAACAAGAACTCGTCTGGAGGGGGAAGCTGCCAAGACTTTGTAAGCGCCCTTCATGGGCAACCACTGCATACCTTGGCACACAAAGAATTTCATTGTGACAATAAAGTATTCATTTATATGGACTCTGGGCTGCTTCTACAAATTTTGTACTTAATCTGGGATTGCATTTATGTATGGCAATAATCTTACTGAACTGTGCATAAAAATAACTTCTCTGTACTTTGGTACATGTAAAATAAACTATTGATATTATCCTTTATATTAACTAATTATTACCCAGCAAATGGCAACCATGTTGGCGAGGCATAAGACTAAACTCAAGTTCCAGTTGGGATTTCAGCACAAAACTTGAAGTAGAAATTCAAGTGCAGTCCAATGGCAGGGGTACTGTTGGGCAAGGTCCTACCTACTGTACAGGTGGATGCAAAATAAACACCGATAGCAACACATGTAGATGGAGTGGAAAAGAAATAATTGGCATAGAAAGGATAGACAGTCAAAGCCTTTTTATTAAGTTGGAAATGTCAAAGACGAGAGGGCATAGCTTTTAGGTGAGAGTGGCAAACTTTAAAGAAAATGTGCGGGGCAAGTTAGTTACCCAGATTTGTGGATGCCTGGAACGCACTGCCCAGGGTGGTGGTGGAGGCAGAAAAGAGAGTGGTATTGAAGGGGATTTTGGATAGTCATGAGGATATGCGAGGAATGGAGAGATATGAATCATATGCAGGCAACAATTTATTTAACGTGCTATCATGTTCAGTATGTATATTACTTAGAAAGTGCCTAGCAGCATCGTCTGAGGAGCTAAATACCAAGGTATTTGAAAGGTATATTCTGGACAAGAGGAGAACAGAAAGAGTAAACGCAAAAGGGGCAATATTTGCATTAAGCCACAGCACATGGGTAAGATTCTTAGTTGAGAACTGGTGCTTCTAGAGATAATTGTAGTTGGAGGTTTCAGTTGGGATAGTGAAATTCTAGAACACTTTAAAATTAAAAAGTAGATATCTTAGCAGGCATACACATGGATAAATCCCCAGGGCATAATGAGGTGTATTCCGGGAGACAAGGGAGGTTATGACTTTCTTTCTTTCGACAGGTGAAAGCTGCGCTGAATGCACTTAAATCATCAAGGCATCAAACACACTGACCTAATGTGGGTAAATGGGATTAGTTTAGATGGATGCAATAATTGGCAAGGATAATTTGGTGTAACATAATTTAAAAAAACCTACAAACCCCCCCAGAATAAACCTATTCCATCTCAATTGTACATCATCTTCCATTTCCCATCCATCTCTACTGTTGAACTTTCTGAAGGAGCTTGTAATTTATATACCAAGCAGTGCAAAAATATGGGCAAATAAGCTATAGGGCTTTATACCATTATGACAAGTAATATGTTTGGTGAAATTGCAATTGTAGCTCTAGTTGTAGTATCAGCTGATTAGTTAGTACAGTATAGCTTTGATGTTGATGTATGTGTACTATAGTTTGAAATACCGTGCATAGATATAGGACGCACACAACTCCATTTATTAAATTACTTTTTATTAAAATAAGTCCAGCTGTTAATGTGTATAAATATAAAACTAAATAGATTGACTCTGTACCAAGTTAAACATGTTTAATGTATAACCACAACAGGCTGCATTGTCAGAGCAGTACAGCGCAGACATCATTGTAAACCATTTACCTCAATCATCACAAAACCCTCAAATATCTTTTAGACTGAGAGGCTAAAATATTGTAAATAAATTATTTTTACTAAAACAGATACTATTTTAAAACCATTGGACTTACTTATCTGGTCAAGAACATGGTTCTGACCTTACGTTTGTGGGTAGGTTCAAGTATGGATAGACTGGAGAATTAACTGAAGAAACTCCTCCATACTCATTTCTGCCAAGTACAATTCCCAGTATTTAAAAACAGAAAGAGCCAGAATGAATACCTGTACATGTTATTGAAAGTTATGAGCACTTTTAGGTACCAAGTAGGTAGAACAGCCACCAATGTGCTAAACTGTGTAGCCTAAAATAAAAACAGCAGAAACAGTTATCATGTTAGGCAGCATTGTTAGAAATGAATAAAAGAATATTTGAAGTCAAAGATCTTTTTATCAGAACTGGAAAAGCGCAAAAATAATTCAGTTTAAATTTGCAGAGCGTAGGAAAGGGATTAATAGCTGATTAGACAAGGACACAGTTGCGCTGGAGATAGTCTTGGTTAAATCTGTTTCTGTTTTCCCACAAGTTGCCTGACCTGCATCATTTTTTTCAACATTTTTCTATTTCAGATTTTCAGCATCTGCTGTTTTTTTTAATTTTCAGTAAATAGTCTGGGCTGACTAGAACTCAGATTTATGTGCCTCCCACACACAGCAGCTGTGTCCAAATCAATTAAAGACATACCATAGGAAGGATATCACTGAATCATACAGCATGGAAACAGGCCCTTTGGCCCAACTTGCCCACATCGGCCAACATGTCCCACCTACATTAGTCCCATCTGCCTGCGTTTGGCCCATATCCCTCTAAACAGATTCTAGCATGAAGCACTCCAGATAACAGCAATTTGTTGCTCTTTTTCTCTGGGCATTCTTTCCCCGTCCAACTACAAAGTTTATATTTCCAATTATGAGAAAATCTGACGAATTCTGCCCAATTGAGCCAAATTAGTTGTGTTCTTTCACAAAATAGGAAGAATACAGAAATATCAAGGTTATAATGCACTCTTCCTCTCGAAGAAGAAATTTCATCACATTTGCTGCGTTTGTTTTTGCTTCCTATAATTACATTAAAGCTTGTGAATATAAAGACATGATAAACTATTTTTTATAACATGGTGCAAATTATAAATTACCCATCTTTAACTATTGTACATGACCTTCATCTAATATACTCAAAAATCCTAGTGCTTTCCCAAAAAAATCAGTATTATAATTCTATTGTATGAAAAAAAAAAACAGAATGGTGCTGGACCCTCAGCTCCAGATTCCATCTGTTAAATATGAATCCAAATGTTGCAATGACAAGAGGATAGTCCTTGCCATTTTACTTAAACATTTGGAATTTTGCTTCATGGTATTGCTTCGTTGGCAGCAGTCAACATGATAAATAGGATTGTTTGAGCAATACGATACAGTTTAATCAAAGCACCTTAGTCTTAAATTGGCCAGTTGATATGTTAAAGCAGCTTCAGTCAGATACACATTCAGAAATCAACTGCTCTTAATTTCTTCATCTCTGCCTCAGTGAGTGGTTCCTTATTTAGCAATCGATTATGCAATTTTGCATGCTTGCCGATACCGAGTTTAGGAAGTCCACGGTTCAGTCCCTCCAACAAAACGCAAGCCTTGCAGAGTCCTTGGCTAGAAATGTAACCACACCGTGTGCACGTGCCTTGTGTGGGCATCTTCACATCCTCCTTCACAGAGAGGTTTTCACCAGAGTGAATCACATCCATAATAGCACTTGGCCGTATTGACTCCAAGTCTTTCAGGAAAGCACGCGCATAGCCCCTGTATGCATTAGGGGAATACACACATTCAGTGGAGAAGTAGTCCAGCTTTTTGAAGTAAGCATACAGCACTATTTCTTTCTCATAAGCATACTTGAGAGGTTTGCAACGAGGAATTGCCCCTTCACTATCCGTGGTAATTGCTGTACAGCGGCGCAGTCGAGCAATGTCTCCACGCAGGAAATTCATCAAGACGGTCTCAGCAATATCATCTGCATTGTGACCTGAGCATGAAAGGAATAAAAGGAAGGTGCGGTTAATCGTTTAAACACACTGGTACACTTGTTCCTGGATGGATGGATGCATTTCATCTACACGGCAGTTCACCTCTAGCTGGTCTTCAAAGTAAAAATAGTCAGACTATTAAGCCATCAGAGTACATAGAATTTTGGGAAAGCAGTGTTGGTGTGAAGTACTGGATTAGTTGAGGTTCAGCCATATAATATGATCCCTGTCAGATTAAGACTACACAACTAAAATAAATTTTTTTAAATCTCAAAAGCCTATCTGCACAAATATTTTTGGTGCCCATGTCTAAAATTAATTGTGAAAGCAAGCTTTGAGCATTCCATTATTTGATTATTTTCTATTTCTGTCCTTTAATGCAGAAATATTTCCAAAGCTTTAGTATCCCATTTA
The DNA here is from genome assembly GCF_028641065.1 of Leucoraja erinaceus. NCBI lineage: Eukaryota > Metazoa > Chordata > Chondrichthyes > Rajiformes > Rajidae > Leucoraja > Leucoraja erinaceus. The sequence continues at coordinate 23,159,543 of NC_073401.1, forward strand.
TGCCGATGACATTTTACATTATTTAATCCAGATTTAACTGTAATTTAATGTAATGAATGATTCTGGGAAGATTCCCCAATGTTAAAGCAAGTGCAAAATACTGTTGCTAAAACAGTGTAATTATCACCAAGTGGATCTATACCAGTAAATTTCCAGTTAGCCGGTTTGCTTCCATGTTTGTGGGGGAAATAACAAGTAAAGTGGACGATGAAGGACGAGAAAGATTAACATATTCCAATGGGTTTGATTTGGGGAGGAGAGGGTGGAGATAACAAATAATTCTACACATTTAATAGCTAGCATAATATGGAAACTGGCATAAATATAGAAGCAAATGACATTTAACAAAATAAGGCTCGAACTAATGTTAAAAATTACTTAGACTTTAGAAAAGAGAGAAGAAAATGTTACAGTAAGAACTATTCTTAAATTGAATCTACTCAAATAAAATAAATGGGGTTGTTCAAAATCTCATTAAAAAGATTAGAGGGGTAGAGATAGGAGAAATATATTTATTCAATGGAACTGGATCAAAGTCCCAGCAAATATTTTGAAACCACTCAAAACGCATGCTTGTAGGAATGTAGGAAGTTATCAATGCCTTACCTGTGCAGACCTTGTCTACTTTCAGCATCATGGCCCCACGATCAAGAGCTTGCCGTCTGAAGACCCCACAAAATGTGCAATTGTTCTTCAAACCAACTTTCCTCACAATCTGGTCCATTGTCCAGCCGTATAACTCTTCGTAGGAAATAATCTTCAGTGGCAGATCATACTGTTGCTGGTTTCTCTTTACTGTCTCCAAGGAATCATCACGATAACCACTGATGCCTTCGTCCACAGAAAGCAGCATCAGATTTAAGCCATAATTATATCGATCATTTAAGACTTTCAAAACATGAGCTAGAACAGTTGAGTCTTTCCCACCAGAAGCCCCAATTCCAATGGTCTCTCCCTTCTGGAAAAGCTTGGCAGATACGATCATCTGATGCGTCTCCTCTTCGAAAGCCCAGAAAAAGCACTCTTTGCAGAGGGTGTGCCCTGTTTTGGGACGCCTGAGAACTGCTGCATTCTTGCCACAGCAGCTGCAGTGAACCGGCATGTCGAAGCTAATCTGGAAAAACAGCCAAAATGACTTGTTATGCGAGGCGCAACAAAGTAAAACGGAGCTTAATTGGAAATACAAACACATGGACTTTGTTCATCTTATTAGGAGCTGCACTGCTACTAGTGCCATGACAACTAGAGTCACAAATCTAGACCGATTGCTTTGGTTTGATTAGGAGGTTTGTAATTAGGAGGCAGCCAAGACCCAGGGTGGAAGATTGCAACCTTCACGTGGTCCGCCCTGTTTCGACTAATGCAATCAACTCGACGTGCACAAAACGGAAGACAAATAGAACAAGTTGTCCAACAACTTTAGGCTGTGCACGCCACACGAAAGAAGAAGAAGCCAAGATCCCAGGGTCCTCGTTGCCTAGCGACCATAAAAACAAAGTGCGCGATTGAGGTCGGATGCCAATTGACCAATGTCGGACGTGCATTGCTTGGAAAATTTGAGGTTTTTCTCATATGTTTAATAAATGTGCAGGTTTTGGTCTTGACGCGTTTCAGGTATAATTTATAATATTTTTACACAATATGTTAAAAATTCCGGTAGTTCCGTTAGTTGGGTCACGAACTTGAACGAAAAAGCTCCTCGGTCCACAGCCTATATAGTGGTGTTTTACATAAGCACATAGAAATTCAGGAAATGGAAGGATCTGGATTACATGCAGGCAGAAGAGACCAGTTCAACTTGGCATAAGGCACAGACATTGTGGGGTGAAGGGCCAGTGCCTGTGCTGCTCTCTGTTACGCAATCACAAAGCAAAAAATCTTCAGGCACTGCAGTCTTCTCATGCTCTAAACTAAGCATTTCATCTATATTAGATGGACCCATGAAAGTCTCACGCTCATTTGTACATTTGTACCTCCACCCTTGCCAAGCACTGCAACCTCATGACAATGAACACAAATAGAACAGAAATCCAGTGCCATTTTGCAGTCTGGCCAATAACGATCTGGTTGACATTTAAATGCCCTTCAAAATGGCCACTTATTTAAAAAGCTAAAATAAAACTGCACAGACATCTCAATACAAGCCTAGACACCAAATTTGGAAAAGGTGTAGATACTTCTAGCTCAATTTAGACTGACATCTAAATTGGGAGAGTTGTCTCAGTCTGCAAAGGAAGCAGCTTCAAGGCAGCTCTATTATGACCGTTGCGGATATCCTGTCCAACTGCTTGTCAGAATCAAATAAAATGTGATCATACTGTGTTACATAGTCACAATCAGTAATTTGAGGAATTCTCAACATCAACCATAATGGCTCTCAACCAATGAAGGAGCATTGGATTATGTCAGTCACAGTTAAGGGAATCTTTGCTGATTACCACTGACCGTCATTCCTTAGATGAGACATCAGTACTCCTTCATGTTATAGGCAGTACTCAAAGTAGCAAGGACAGAATTGACTTTGGGTGTGAGCCTTCAGGTAGCTCAGAGGCACCACCAATGACAACTCTGGCTTGGACCTGACGAACATAGCTGCCTGACATTCACAGGCAGGCAATTTAAAGAAATCGGATGTGTCAGTATTGCAGCTGAGCAAAGGGGACTACAGAGGCATGAGCTGGCTAACGTTTACTGGAAAGGAACCCTAGCAGGGGTGACGGTGGAACAGCTATGGCAGGAATTTCTGGAAAAAATCTGTAAGACGCAGGATCTTTTCATTCCAAAGATGAAAGATTCTAGGGGGAGAAAGAGTTGACTGTGGCTGACAAGGGAAGTCAAGGACAGTATAAATCTAAAAGGAAGAGAAGCAAAGATTAGTGGGAAGCTAAAGGATTGGGAAACTTTTAAAGAACAGAAGGGAACTAAAAAGACAATACACAGAGAAAAGATGAAATACGAAGGTAAACTAGCCAATAATATAAAAGTGGATTGGAAGAGATTCTTCAGTTACATAAAGAGTAAGAAATAGGCAAGAGTGGAAGCTGGGCCGTTGGAGAATGGTGCAGGAGAAATGATAATGGGGAATAAAGAAATGGCAGAGTGGTTGAATAACTTGAATAGCATCAGTCTTCACGGTGGAAGACATTTGCAACGTGCCCGAAATTCAGGAGTCAGAGGTGGAAGTTAATGGAGTTGCTATTATTCGGGAGAAGGTGCTTGGGAAGCTGAAAGGGCTGAAGGTGGATAAGTCACCTGGACCAGATGGAATGCACCCTAGGTTTCTGAAAGCGGTGGTTTTAGAGATTGTGGAGGCATAGACAGTGATATTTCAAGAATCACTAGTAGTGGTCCCAGATGATTGGAAAATTGCCAATATTAGCCGCTGCACAAAAAGAGAGCAAAGCAGAATAGTGGGAACTATAGGCCAGTTAGACTGACTTTGGTGGTTGGTAAGATTTTAGAGTCCATTGTAAAGGATGAGGTTACGGAGTACTTGGAAGTTCACGATAAAATAGGCCAAAGTCAGCATGGCTTTGTGAAGTGGAGGTCTTGCTTGACAAATTTGCTAGAATTCTTTGAAGAAGTAAATAGCAGGATAGACAAAGGAGAGTCAGAAAGCCTTTGATAAGGTGCCACACGTGAGGCTGCTGAGGAAGATGAGAGCCCACGGTATCAAAGGGCAGATAGTAGCATGGATAGCAGGTTGGCAGAAAACAAAAAGTGGCAATAAAGGGGATTTTTCTGGTTGGCTGGCATTGACTGGCAGAGCTCCATAGGGGTCGGTGCTGGGACCGCTACTGTTCACGTTGTATATTAATGATTTGGACGAGGGGATTGTAGGCTTTGTGGCCAAGTTTGTGGATTATATGAAAATAGGTGGAAGGGCAGGTAGTGTAGAGAAACCAGGGACTCTGCAGAAGGATCTATGGAGCGAAGGAAATAGGCAAAGTTTCGGGCAGAAACCCTTCTTCAGACTGAAGAAGGGTTTCGGCCCGAAACGTTGCCTATTTCCTTCGCTCCATAGATGCTGCTGCACCCGCTGAGTTTCTCCAGCTTTTTTGTGTACCTTCGATTCTCCAGCATCTGCAGTTCCTTCTTAAACACTCTGCAGAAGGAATTGTACTGGTTGGGAGAGTGGGCAGAGAAGTGGCAATGGAATATAGTGTAGCAAAGTGTGGAGTCATGCATTTTGGTAGTAGGAATAAGGCATAGACCATTTTCTAAATGGGGAGAGAATCCAGAAATCGGACATGTAAAGGGACTTGGGAGTGCTGGTGCAGGATTCCAAAAAAGATAATCTGCAAGTCGAATCAGTAGTAAAGAAAGCAAACACAATGCTAACATTTATTTCCAAGAGGGTTTGTATACAAAAACAGGAACGTAATGCCGAGGCTCTATAAGGTGCTGGTTAGGCTGCATTTGGAATATTGTGAGCAATTTTGGGCACCATGTCTGAGGAAGGATGTACTAGCTCTGGAGAGGGTCCAGAGGTGGTTTACAAAAATGATCCCAGGAATGAAACACTATGATGAGTGTTTGTCTGCACTGGGCATGTACTCCCTGGAGAATGAGGGGAGACCTCATTAAAATATACAGAATTGTGAAAGGCTTGGATAGTGTGGATGTGGAGCATATGTTTCCACTAGTGGGAGAGTTTAGGACCAGAGGTCATAGCCTCAGAATTGAAGGACATTCTTTTAGGAAGGAGAGGAGGAGAAATTACTTTTGTCAGAGGGTGGTGAATCTGTGCAACAGAAGGTTGTAGAGGCCAAGTCAGTGGATATTTTTAAGGCAGAGATAGATAGATTATTGATTAGTACAGGTGTCAGAGGTTATGGGGAGAAGGCAGGAGAGTGGGGTTAGGAGGGAGAGATAGATCAGCCATGATTGAATGGCAGAGTAGTCTTTATGGGCTGAATTGGCTAATTCTACTCCTAACACTTATGACCTTAATGCGAACATCAATGAGGGGTAAACACCGTCATCACCAACGTAGCTTTTGCAGCTGCATGTGTAATGGCCAATGTGACAATAACTAGTGGGAAATTGTTACCATTACATTGCGGAGGTCCTTCATTGTACAGGTACTGCGTTGAATTACAATGATATTAAAGGGAAACTATTCAGAACAGACTTGGCAACTCTAAACTGGCATTTACAAGTCAGTATGGGCCATCAACAGGATAAATATAATCTCTGGGCCTAGCAAAATCCTCAATCTAATATTACTAGGTTGAATGTGCAGTGTAAAAGAACACACCAGCAAGGGAAAAGAAGATCAAAAATTTAAGTGACAATCTGGTGGAGCTTCCGCACAAGACCACATGTCCCAAAAAGCAGAACCTGCATGCAGTCAACTGTCATAAAGGATAGCTAACTAAAGAGTAGATACTTTAGGAACATTTCCACTCCCAGAAGTGATCGCCAGCTGATCCATATGCATCTCCTCCTGTGTCACTTCCAACCTCAGACAATTTGATTTCACATCAAGAAACCAATGAGAGCAACAAATATAATGAAATTCATGGACCAGGAAGATATTACAGCTGTAATACTTACCACTTGCACCCAAGATTAACCAATCTGTTATATACAGCTATAAAACCAGCATTGACTTGAATGTGCAAAATTGTCCAATTATGTGCTTCTCACCAATATAAGTTTAAGAACATAATGCATGGATGAGGAGTAGGCCAATCAACTATTTAAGTCTGGTCTATCAATCAAGAAGTTCATGGCTAATTCATCACGACATCAAGATTATTTTGCTGTTCTCCACAGACAAATGCAGATTGGCAAATTACTGTCCCCTCTATTCAGAAATTTTAATAGGGTAGGTCTCTATTGACAGCAATGTCAAGCAGTGCTCTCTCACAAGTAACCTGCCCACTGATACTCTGGCTATCATTGCAGCCTTAGTTCTTATTTATTCATTCACAGAATTTGAATAGTTGTTGCTCAAAATGCTAACATTTGTTCCAAAATGCTCCTAAGCTCAAAAAGCAGTTAAAAGTTATACAGGGTTAAGACAAACTAAGAATGGGAGATTTTCTTCCTAGAAGAATGTGAGTGAATCAGGTGTGATTTTATGACTATAAAATACTCCTCTTTAGGCCACATTGAACCAGACTAGAACAAACACAAATATTCTCTGATTGCAAGAGCAGGGCAGAGATTATTTATTCTCCAGAAAACAACTTGCCAGCCGATTCACTAGAATCTTTCCAGACCTCCCAAAAGCACAAATCTTTGTGATGGAATACTCTCTACTTAAATTAGTAAAATAGTTCCAATGGTAGGATTCACCTGACACCATGCATGGCAATCTTTGATAATGTTGGCTGCTTTACAGAAGCAGCATGAAATACTGCCTGGTAGGTCTCATGGGGTTTGTGCCAAATTTGAGTTTGTGAGCTTCAACCATTATTTTCTTCAGCCAGTCATCAACATTTACCTTTGCTACGAATTGGCACTGAAGATATAGCAAATATCTAGGATTTGATCTGGGACCTTTATTGTTGGAGAGTGATGCTCCACAGCATGGACACATTGATGGAGGACATTAGTTTTATTAATGTTTGTAACACTCATCCTCTCTTATGCTTCATTGAGTCAAAGATGACCTGTAACAGTATCAAAATAGATGTATCTGCAAGCATCACCTCTGTATATTGCATATGGAGTGTCTTTTATACTGGAGAGGATGTTTTGCAAGTTGAACAGTTTGCTTTGGTCAAACAATTAGCTCCATTCTATGCTACAGAATAATTTCTCTAACGATAGATACAGGGAGCTAGCCAAGGAGTTAAGAACGAAAGATCACAGTTTCAAAGGTAAGGGATGGATGAAAAAAAATCCTCACTCCATGCTTGGTGAATCTTTGTAATTCTCTACGCTATAATGCTGTGAGGGCCCAAACGTATTTACATACAAAGCAAAGTGCAGTCGATTACTGGACACTAAACTCGTTATAGTCAACTAACCTGGACCCCCTGATCATTCTGCTTAAACCCCATTCCCAACTCTTTCTGAAACCACATCACGGGCGTTAATGATGGCTCACTACAGGCCGGGCCGGGAGTACACACGTTGTCTGCGAGGCGCTCTAGGGGCATCTGCAGGACCGAACCTATATAAGCCTTTTCACTGGGTGTTACATCTCCCTTTTAACATTCGCGGTACTTCATAAAGCCAAGTTGACCGAGGTAAAAGGAGGAAGCTTAAAGAGCATCACTTCATAAATATAAACATAAGCCTTCACACACACTTTAACTCACCCAGTGCCGTGTTCCACACGTTATCGTGCCAGGCCCGCGTGGTCAAATGTGCTAAACAGATGCGATCTCTCGCTTCTCCTTTAACCGAACAGCCACGCCATGCAAGATTGACAAACCCCGACGGCAGATGAACACCTTCACCGGCGATGGCCGACTCTGATCGCCGCCATGCTTGACCGGAACTGATCATCCGTAGGTCGGCGATGCCGACGCCTGATCACGTGGGCCGGCGAATGGTGGTTTCCGGGCGAGCCGTCCGATAGCGCGGTGCGCGCCGGGAATTGTAGTGTTTGATCTGTGGCGCCAGTCACCTGTCAGAGGCGGTTGGCGGCGGCGGCGGCGGGTCTGGAAGGTGAGTTGCCGACGGCGGTGGAGAAGGGTCGCGCAACCCCTCGATCTCCAAGCCTTAATTACCGAGATGTTGCGTTTTGGGAAGTCTAACAGTGAATGGTGAGGTTCTGGGGAGTGTTGTATAGCAGAGGGTTCAAGAGGTGTTGGCAGATAGATCCTTGAAAATGGTGTGACGTAGATAAGGTGGTCAAAAAAAGGCTTTTGGCACATTTGCCTTCATCAGACAGAGTATTGAGTATAGAAGTTGGGAGGTCATGTTAAGACATTCCACAGTGAGTCCACAACTGAGTATTGTGTTCAGGTTTGGTCACCATGTTGTAGGAAAGATGTTGTCAAGCTGGAGGGGGGTGGGTATCATAGCTGAAGCCCTTACTCGTGTTTCCTCGGTACACCGCAGCTCCGCCCTTGCTCCCCCTCCCCCTAGCCACAACAGACAGAATCCCCCTAGTCCATACCTTCCACCCCATTAGCTGTCACATAAAACACATAATCCTCTGAAATTTCTTCCAGCCCCCAACGGAATCCCTCACTAGCCACATTTTCCCATCTCCACCTTTTACAGAGACCGTTCCCTCCACCACTTCCTGGTTAATTCATCCCTTCCCACCCAAACGACCCCCTCCGCAACCCAAACCTTCCCCTGCAACCGCAGAAGATGCAACACCTGTCACTATACCTCCTCCCTCGACTCTGTCCAGGGACCCCGACAGTCCTTTCAGGTTAGGCAGAGGTTCACTTGCACCTCCTCCAACCTCATCTACTGTATCCGTTGTTCAAGATGTGGACTCTTATACATCAGCGAGACCAAATGCAGACTGGGCGATCGTTTTGTGGAACACCTTTGCTCAGCCTGCCTGAACCAACTTGATCTCCTGGTTGCTGGACACTTTAATTCTCCTTCCCATTCCTACACAGACTTTTCTGTCCTCGGTCTCCCCCATTGTCAGAGTGAGGCTAAATGCAAATTGGAGGAACAGCATCCCATATTTCGCTTGGGCAGCATACAGCCCAGTGGTTTGAATATTGATTTCTCTCACTTCAGGTAGCGCTGGCATTCCATCTCTCTCTATCCCTCCCCCACCCAAGTCGCACTAGCTTCTCATTTTCACCTTACAAACAGCTTACATTGGCACTTTAACCATATGTGATTTTTTTTTCTCTATTACAAATCTCAAATTGTGGAGTATAGAGGCAAATAAATAAATGATGGGTCTTTGTTTCAAAAATTATGGAGGGTACTGTATCTTTGATCTGGAGAATAAGGAAAATATTCACTAACCTCTGATCAATCGTCATACACAGATCACTTTAATCCATTTCCCGAAGCTGCTGTGCGCCCTAATCTCAGGCTCTCGGATTCGAATTTAAAGTTAATGAATTTAATCATTTTAGCTGATATCAGCCGTGATAACTCCAGGTTAAACCATTTAAAGGAGTAGCACAGGCAAAAAAAAATTGCAAAGCAGCATTAAATGTTCCAGAGGGGCTGCAAGTTACTAAGAGGTAAATGTTAGTGATCAATCAACTCTTTTCCATGCAGTTATCGCTCTTTATACAAATGTCACCTGGTTGCTGAGGCATTAACTGATTCCAATCTTAATCCTAATCAAAAATATAAACTCTTATTCTGTTTTTTGAAACATTTGCAAGAAAAATCCAGGTCATCGATGGTATCAATGTGAATGTGTTTATTCCTAGATGTGGTTTCTGACTGTTTTGCCAGCTGCTGAGAAATGCCGCTTGCTGAAGCAAATCTGCAGGAACTATTATTCAGCCATTGCTTCTAATTTCCCATTTGTTCCTTCTTGCCTTCCTTTGGACTCCATCGAATTGGAGGATCTTCAGGAATTTCTGTTTCAGTCTAAGAAGCTGTTTGTGCTATCTGGAGCAGGCCTGTCAACGGAATCTGGTATTCCTGATTATCGCTCGGAAGAGGTTGGACTTTATGCTCGGACAACAAGACGGCCCGTTCAGCACCATGCGTTTGTCTGCTGTGCCAAGAGTAGGCAGAGATATTGGGCACGAAATTATGTTGGCTGGCCACAATTTAGTTCGCGCCAGGCAAATGAAGCACACAAAGCTCTGAGTAAATGGGAAACAATAGGGAAGCTGCATTGGCTGGTGACCCAGAATGTGGATGCTTTGCACACAAAGGCAGGTAGCCAGTACTTGACAGAACTTCATGGCTGTACACATAGCGTGATCTGCCTTGGCTGCGAGAAGATAACACCCAGGAGTCACCTTCAAGATGAATTTGCAGCTCTGAACCCTAATTGGTCTGAAGAAACACAAGGAATATTTCCAGATGGAGACGTTTTCCTGGCCGATGAACAAATCAAACATTTCAATGTTCCCTCGTGTAAGAATTGTGGTGGTATCCTGAAACCCGATGTCACCTTTTTTGGAGACACAGTAAATAAAGAGAAAGTTAATTTTGTGTATGAACGTTTGACGGAATCTGATGCAGTTCTGGTGGTCGGCTCTTCTCTACAGGTGAGTGGCTGAAATGACCAAAGACTTTTTATTGAATATGTTTGGATAATTTAGATAGATTGAGGAATATTCAATGGAAGCAAGTTATAACCAAAGTTATTTATGGTTTGAAGAGGGAATTCCAGGATTTAGGAACAGTGACAAAAAAGGAAAGGTGATAATATTTTTAAGTCAGGATGATGTGTCACATGAAAGAGAAACTACAGCTTGTAGTTTTCCATTGCCTGAAGCACTTGACACTCATGGCAACAGCAATTGCAGCTTTGGCTCTTGGAATAGCTGTGCAGACTTGGTATGTAGGTTGTGGAGGGAATAATGTCTAGGGTGTGATGAGTGGGATGCCAGTCAAGTGGGCTGATTAGTCTTAGCTCTGTAAGGAATTTAGATCGTACCTTAGAGTTGGGTTCAGACACATTATGGATTGCACATGTCTGGCAGTGGCTTCAAACTGAAAATAATTAACTTTTTATGTTCTTTGTTAATAGGTATATTCTGGATATAGGTTCATCATTGCAGCCTTTGAGAAGAGGCTGCCTATTGCAATACTAAACATTGGGGCTACCAGAGCAGATAAACTGTGCACTCTGAAAATCAGTGCTCGATGTGGAGAGGTTCTGCCATACGTTCTTCCCTTTTAACACTGTCAAGCTGTACAACAGGAAAACTCCTTGATTCTGGTAATATTACAAACATATGGAACAAAATTCTATGAAAAATAATCCATATAGATTAGTAATAGCAATTTCTCACGCAGTGGTATCTTTATATACAGGCTGCATTTTGTGTATATGAAGATCGAAAGATTTGAGAAATGATATCTTCAACAATTTCCTGAGAAATGGATTGCAACCATTACCAAGTTCTTGCAAAGTTTCCTATAAATAAATACAAAAGTTTGTTTCATGAAATCTATTGTTTCAATAAATCACATTATTAATTTATGGTCTCAACCTTTTTTAATTGTATAATGTTGTTGAATAATCTTACATTTTTTTCAAAGAGGAAAATGTATAGATTTCTTATTGATCCCCAAAAGTAAATCAGAATCCAAGGCTTATTTGATCACGTCATATTTCACATATCACATTTGGATGGAGCTAAACCAACAAAAATCATTGTAGGATATCGACTATAGGCTCCTAAACAGCCGTACGGTAGGGGGATGGCGTAACTTAGGAAATTAGAGACTCGTCCTGAAGGAATCAAACAATAATCATGAAGGACTTTCATCTACCTAGAGATTGGGCAACCTAATTATCAATAGTAGTGTAGGCTGTATTCATGTAGAAAATATAGTTTTATAGATCGAAAATTAGGTGGTGGACTATTTTATGCATAGCAAATGGCAAAATGTATTAAAATATATTTAATGTTTATTGTTTAATTGCAAACAAAGCTGTAAAAATAAAATCACAAGACAATTACAATATTAAATTTATTCTGAAGAATTGCATTTAAATTGCATGGAAGTATAGTTTTACAACAAGAGAAACTACATTTTAATGATAAGGATTCACGTTTCATGAGGTTGTTTGCCGAGCTCATACACAAACCCACTAGACCCAATAAAGCTACAATCCAGCAAAAAGTTAAATTTTATTAAGATTGTTCTTGCAGTATGTAAAAAGGAATTAATGAATATTTAGCTCCGAGGACAAACTGTGTGCCAGTCTGTTACGCCTCTACATTTTCTGAAGGCATAGAAATTGAAGGCCAAGAAAGAAAGTTTCAAAAAAGTAATAACTTTTGAAAATCAAAGTAACCTTAAATGAAGAAAGCACATCCATTCACCTATCCATTGTTGAAAGACAAATTAAAAGCTACAATGGATGTACAAAAAAAGCCATATATTTTCCCATGCTATTATACAGCACACTGAGTACTGAACCAAATGGGGTAAGGTTACGAAATGTAAAGTAATAAGTTTAGTTTAGAGATATAACACAGCGGAAACAGGCCCACGGAGTCTGCAACGACCAGCGTTCTCCACACATTAACACTATCCTACTACTAAGGACAATTTACATGTACACCAAGCCAATTAACCTACATACCTATACATCTTTAGAGTACGGGAGGAAACCCAGGATCACAGAGAAAACCCACGCGGTCACGGGGAGAGCATACAAACTCTGTACAGACAGCACCCGTAGTTGGGATCGAACCCGGGTCTCCAGTGTTCAAGCGCTGTAAGGCAGCAATTCCACTGCTGCGCCACCGTAAAGCATATCGGCACGAGGACCAATAACTTACAACTACAACTAAGTAGAAGCTTAAGTTATCGTATTCAGTAAACAAAGTCTCAATCAGTGGAGTCATTCAATATTTTAAATGTTTTAAAGCTCAAGATGACCAATGGAATTTCTTCCAAAAATCACCCCAAATTTGCAGATGTTACTCAGCAGATTGACATTCCATTGATGAACAAATGCAATGGTATAATGGAATACACCTACATTTCAGTATTGACACCAAATTGCACACGCATTCTGGTACAATTATTGCAAGATTAAAAGATTTCACATAAATAAAATTACCACGTTCTACTTTTCTAAAATTGAACAAAAATTGCAATCTTCTAACCATAGAACTTGACTTGCATTTATATAGTAATTTACTGTTATTTTCCAAATATGTAATAACTAGTCAGTGCATGGCAAAGATTCACAAACATGGATGAAAGATTTCACATAAATAAAATGTTCTACTTTTCTAAAATTGAACAAAAATCGCAATCTTCTAACCATAGAATCTGACTTGCATTTATATTGTAATTTACTGTTATTTTGCAAGCAAGTATGTAAAAACTAATAGGTGCATGGCAAAGATTCAAACAACAAATGACCTACTGCTTTGATTTAGGTGTTAATGATTAAAACTGTCAAAGGCAACTGCAGAATCCTACAATTAAAAAAAAAACACCACCATGAGCATATTTCACATTCACCTCAATAAGTAGAAGAGAATATGTGGGTGGGAGGAAGGAGGAGGTGGGAATGGAGGCTCATTCTAACATCTCGTCTGAAAAACAATTTCATAGAAATTGTTTACACAGAAGGAAGCCATTTTCCTCTCAAGCTTCCTTAATTTTAAGTGTATTATAATTCGATTCACCTGAGATTTCTCTTTCTCATATTTTCTATTTCAAATACTTGTTCAGATATGCTCAAGATATCATTAGAAATTTTGCATCAATAGCCATTTGTGCTTTGAGTTCTACATGCATTAAATTGCTTAATATTTTCTCAGACCCTTTTCCAATAGTTATCCTCCATTTTCTTGCTATTGATGAAAAAGCCTTTCATGCTTCCAGAAACCTGAATAATTGGAAAACCTGAGATCACTACGAAGTTTTAATGTCCCCAAATCGACATATAAATATCTACTGATTCCTTAATCATTTTAGAACCGTGAATAGTTCAGTACTCATCTAAACATGATGGAATGCTAGCCAAATACACGTAACCTGTGCTAATAATTTGATCCCATCAACATTCTGGTGTATCTGCGCTATATTCTTCCTAAGGCCAATATTTATCTTCTGTGTTCAATAACCAAAGAAAACATACCACCCTGACCAAGGACCTGAACAACTGAGAGCTTACAAGAAGACCACTGAAACATCTACATGCATTTGTCTATGTATTTTAATTCAAAACTAAATTTTATTCCAATCCAAATTATAAAGTTTTTTAATAATTCCAATTAATCTGTTGCTACTGACTATGAGATTAAGAGGGATGAATTAAATCAGAGCAGACATTAATGAATTTTGTGCTCCGTCACATTTGGATTTTATTTGTGAGAAGTGCAGGACCTGCCTGCACAGAAACAATACTTAAACTGAGGACCTGGTTCATCAAATGTGATCAGAATAATATACTTGCATGAAGAGTAATCTTCATCATTCTTGGGTGGGGTGAATGTTCTTTCTTTGTGGTGTAATACTTATCTCATCCCTACCCAAACTGTTCCCGCAGGCGCCACTTTATATTGTCATTAATAAATGACTGAATAACCAGGAATAGTACAGCAGGTGGACTCAATTTACTGCTCCTCCTCTCCATGATGGCAGCATCTAATAATGCATTCACCCCCCCTGATCAACCCATCTTAGAATAGAGATTGGTCATTAAATAACCACTTGATGGCACTATAGAAAAGTATCAAAAATACAATTTTAAAGTCTACTGACCAATAACTTTGGAATCCAAGAATTGTAGACAGAAACAAAAAAACAGTACAAACTATAGCAATTGAAAATGAGATATGTCTCCAATACCCTGATACCTGTAGTTGGAAGACGGGATATATGTAAACTAAACTTGTATATTCACGAACAGGAGTCTCAGGAATAAATTGACACAAATATAGCAGTGCCGTAATGTCAAGAACACTGGTAACTAAGTTGTAAAGAAAAGGAAAATCCAGTTTTTGGCACATTCATCTTTGTTATCGGGCTGACTTTTCCAGTTTTAATTAAACTTACTGTTTCTCAACAAAACAAATGAGCCTGTTTACTAATGTTTAGAAGGGGATACAGGTGCTTTAATATATTGCAGATAATTTAGGGTTTCCATTAAAAAAAAAGACGTTACAAACAGCTGCCTATAGACATTAGACACTATGCATGCTAAATGTACGATATACACAGTGCTAATGCTAAACCAGAATTCACAAAAGTGATTTGCAAGATTGTGACATTCTTGATACAGCTTTCTCACCTTTCTGAGCATTAAAGTTAACCTTTGTATTTCAGGAAGCAATGGTTGAAATTGGTGAAATTGGGTCAGAGCTTTTAAAGAGATCTCTCTGCCGCGGGCATCCCCAACAAACCCCAGCTCTGCAGCAGGATCACGTCTGCAGATCGAGTGATCCATGTATGATATTTTCCAGCACACAGAAGCTGGATTTTACATTAAAAATGGACGTGCTAATGGTGGGGTATCACTTGAAATCATGTATAGTTCATTTTCAAGATGAATGAATGCCTTGTTTAATCACAAGTTGTAAACATGGATCATAAGTTGATACTTATTGAGCATTAATTTAAATAGCCACTAACAGTTCACATTTTAACTTGTATGAGATACTGTTGGGAAATGACACCAGTGGAGGACGAATTTCAACCGGAATTGTCTGGTCCAATTTCCCTACTTGTAGGAACACACAATTCCAAACAAGTGCAAAACAATCTGTATGCATACTTAGTGCATAAAGAATATGTGCATTTGGTGCATTTCCTACATTGCATACATCACTGCAAGGCAACGGAGCGAGATATTCACTACACACTTTAAATTTAGAAGAAATGATTCACAAGGGTGCTAAATCATCACATAGTAAATTTAGATAATCATTACGTTATTTTTTGGAAATCCTTGTTATAACAATGATGGGAATGGCTTTTGACAGATGAGTTTTACACAGGGCTCGTACCGTCCTTGAAAGACCTGGAATTTGAAACTGTTTTTCAAGACCTTGAAAGTACTTGGATTTATCAAAGGTCCTTGAAAAGGTTTTTTAATGACACGTATTCATTCATGCAGAGTAATGTGGCGTATTTTCATCAAGTTTATAATGCACATTTTAAATTAAAAGTCGGGAAACATTGTTAGATACGTTTGCCTTTGTCGCCTATTTACCTATTTTTTGCCTGCTTTGTCGCTGAGAATAAAGACACTGAAGAATTAGGAATGTGTGTCCTGTCTGGTATTCATTTACGAATATGATCTTGAATTACGGGCGCACACAGAAAGATCAAAGGAACTGCCAATTGACAAACATCGTTTTTTTCTCCCAAACTTTCAGAATAGCTGGCATGAGAACAACTCACAGGCTCCCCAAGTATCATACAGTAATGAGGAGTAAAATCTGAGCTTCAAGCTCATGCAGGTGGTTCCAATAAATAGGGGGTGTGGCTTCAACTGTCTGGAGTTTTCTGGGTGTACAGAAAGCATTAACTGCACTGCTGCAGCACTTCTCTCTCTCCCTCTCTGAGTGTGTGAAAGCTCACACACATACTGCATGCACAATGCATTTCCCATATAGAAGGCATGCATGCACCATGGAGCAGGAAATGTCTAGCTCCATGCATGCACTGTACTGTGTGCATGCACTATGTACGCGTGTATGTATGTCTATGAACACCGGACAATTTCATTTTCTCTTACAGGGATGTGCAAGGTACAAGAGTAGAGTAATACACTGCTGGTAATATAATGAAAGTACTCTGCTAAATGTTTTCTCTACGAAAATGATGTGGAAATGACATCTTCCAATAAAATAAGAAAGTAACGACTATAGCAAATCTTATATAAATCCTCTGGCATATGGAATAAATCTACTCATGCACCCCTCTGCTGAATGTATCAGTCTCTACTGATCTGCAGCTATGACATACATATTCATAAACTGCCAGATTGCTTGTGTGTATCATACCACATCAAGAACCTTTTTTTTTCTTATGCTGACGCCTAATTACTGATTGGAGAAGACTCGGAGTTGGAGTGAGAAATGATCATGCAACAAGTCATGACAGCCATGAAAGTTCACTCCAGTCACTGACCGAGATTTCAGTAAACAGCAATGCCGGGAAGTTGTGTGCTTAACACCAGATGGATCCATGATCCAAAGTATTAAGAGTAGATTGCTAAAGGTGACATACATCATGCTAAATGTCAACCCTGTCATAAGACAATAGACTTGACCAGCATGGGTGAATCGGCGCTCACTAGTCATGGAAAAGGAACTAAACACCAAAAGTTATTAGCTAACTTACGTGAAGAAAACCGGAACAAGCATCATTCTTTACAAAAGAGTCAAGTAGTAAACCTACTTCAGGCTCAGCCGCACCAGCAACTGCCCATGAACCACCAGATGCACCGTTTTGATCCTCTTTCAACTCGGGGACTACGTCAGCAAACCCCGTGCACAATCACTCCAGCATCATTTGCGAGCAACACGGATACATTAAAAGCCAAATTACGGTGGGTATTGAAACAAGTGACAGCACACAATAGTTAAAAATCATCCGAGGACGCAGGTGAACTGTTCAGGATGATGTTTCCTGATGGCGAGAAAGCCTACGGGTTTCAGTGTGGTGAGAAAAGAACCTCCTATTTATCCGTCTTTAATGATTTGTTGACATCACGTGTAAAAGCACAAGATCATTATGTCCTCCTCTTCGACGAGTTGCTTAACTCCAAAACGCACAAGCAGATGGACATATATGTCAGACTGTGGCATGGGGACAGAATTGTTTCCCTTTTCCTAGGATCCTGGGGTGGAAGATTGCAACCTTCACGTGGTCTGCCCGGTTTCGACCAATGCAATCAACCCAGCGTGCACAATCAAATAGAACAAGTTGTCCTACAACTTTAGGCTGTGCATGCCATATGCAAGAAGACCTAGGATCCCAGTTTATGGGGCATGGATCATCTGAAATCATGCTGGAAAAATTCCTTATGGGTCTCGGTGATTTGCCATTGAGGAATCTAGTGCAAATCTCTATGGATGGACCAAATGTCAACTGGAAGTTTCACCGCCTGTTACAAGCAGAGGTAGGCTAGGTCTTGTTCATAATTTTTCATAATTATTTCATATTGGTCTAGATCAGTGGTTCTTAACCTGGGGGTCGTGACCCCCATGTGGGTCATTTGGGGTTTTCTGGGGGTCATGAAGGGGTTGTAAATATTGTTGAGCCGATGTTTAGGAACCTAACAAAGGTACATACCACACACAGTATTTTGTTCTCATCTGTGCGTATGTATACACAGGGCCTATGAGAGGTGGGTGCAGAGGTACAACGTACCCGGACCCGGAGTCCAAAAGGGGGCCCGGGAATTTCCTGAAATCTCAGAAAATGTTTGCATATATTTTGTGAAGACTAACATTCATATCTTATGTAAGCCTACATAGTTTTATACAGGCACGGAAATGGCTATCAAAACATGGGGGACACACACACAATTTCTTGGTGGCCATGCGCGCGCATGAGCACACACACGAGGCTTCGGCCATGGGCCCTGTGGACGGTAACATCGGGAGCTGATCAGGTTGGTAGACCGACTCCGAACTCCAGCAACAGCAGCTTCGTCCGCCCCGAATCCGCCCATTCGCGGGGCCTTTCATCGGGAGCCTCGATGCAGCAGTTTGATTTTAACCCCGCCGGGCGCTGAAAAGCCCCGCGAATGGGCTGATTCAGCCGTTAGAAAGCGTCTGATAAAGTGCACATTACAAAACATTGGGTGGGATTGCCCCCTCGCCCCCCCCCCCCCCCTCAGGATTACCGCCCATGGTTTTATACACCGTAATTCGTAGAAATTGTGATCTATAATAAAGCAGGGAATTTTAACAAGCGGGTGTGTGGTCGGGGTAACCTGATTAAAAGAGGGAAAAGGGGAAGACCCATCACTACTGAGGTTCCCTGTAGGAGGGGAGCACTAGGACCTAACAGAGTCAGACCACGTGCTGTCAGCATGGTGGAGGTTGTGGGCCAGTGCTGCATCTGGAGCTCTGGTGAGTTGACGGCTCAGGCCCGCTGGTGGCTGGTGGAGAGGCGAGGGTTGGCGGAGTCGCTGGTCGAGGCCCGTGGTGAGTCGAAGTAGAGATACATGGCCAGGCCACTGTAGAAGGTGGCTTTTCAATCAATCGTTAAGTGGAAACTGACAACCTCAGTTGCTGCACAGCGTATTATCTGTGACCATGCAGCATCGGTCGGTTACAAGAACATAGAACTGACAAAATCATTGCTTCTTTCAGCTTCCAGTGCACACCACAGGTATATGGCACACCTTGATGATAAGCAGAAAGCCAAGAAGAATGTGACCATGCAGCAAAAAAGAAATGCTTTGATGGCAGAACTAGATCAGATGAACTGCAAGAAGAGGTGTTTGGAAGAAGACATCAGGGCATTAACAGAGAGTGCTGATACATATGCTGAGAAGGCAGAAACATCAAGAAGCTTCACCATGATCACCAAGTCCAACAGCATGTGCAGATCTGCCAGTGAAAATAGTGTTGAGCTGAAAAAAGTGCAACAAAACATAGAAGACAAACTCACTGAAATAAAAAACTTCTAAAGAAGAGCTTGAAAAATGAAATAGCAAAGTTTTCCATTATCATGGTTTCAGATTGAACAACTAAGAGATGTGAAAATGGTGCTCTATTGAAGTACGACTATAGATAACTTAACCATCTTTTGTGTAATTATTATGTAGTTTAGTGTCGTTCCGTGCAACCTGGGCTAATGAATTGACTGATCACCTTCTCAGATTTCCCTGAAAATCAGTGTTTGTACATCAGAGCACACAACAGAAAACAAGGTCTCAACTCTAAATTTCAATGGGCATTTGGCAATAATTCGAGTTATATCAATGGTTCATAACTTCAAAGGAACCTTGAGTTGAAAGTTGATTTTTTTCTGCAGTTCTTTGTACAGGGTACCAGAGGTGTGCAAAACATGATTTTCAATCAAATCTGAGATGGTGACCAGCCAACCTTCTTATTTACTTTTAATTGGTACAGAATCAAATCATCCAATATCAAGCAATTTATATACAAGTCTCTGATAAGCCATCAATGTTTGCTGGATTTTTGTCCTTGAAAATCGGATTTTTGGACCTTGAAAGACCTTGAATTTATAGCTGTTCCAAGTGTACGAACCGTTTACATTAAAGAGGATATCACTTTAAATCATGTAAATCACACTTCCAATATGGCTTTTTTAAAAATTATGTGCTGTTCACACCGGTCATATGTATTTCAAGGTTTGTTATATTTAAAATCCAAATTCTCTTCCCATGCTCTCCACCTCGGAGTGAAATAGCTATAACAAACAATGTCGAAAACTCAAGGGCATTTAAAGATATATACTGCATCTACACATGACTGCCATGTTCCCAAACAAAAAGTTAGAAATATTGAACTTTGCAGACTAATAGCTTGGGATTATTTAAAGCATCGTAAGTAACAAGATCATTCTGAAAACTAGCACTGCTCACTGAGATATGTAACCATTGTCTTATGTTAAGTAGAACAACAGACGCTGCCATATTACCTGCACAGGAAACCATTGCTGGTATAAAAATAAGGACCTTTTCCTTACATTTTTGGTCTTCAGCAGTAATGATTGGTTCAATGACATGGATTCTCAACCGCTTTCTACCAAAATGAAAATTCCAAAAGACGACTCCTTTTTGATTCAGTAGGGTTCTCTGGTTAGAGTCAGTAATTCCAGGGACGGTTGAAGGCATTGCCTCCCTCATGGGCTCCCTGGAGGGGTGGCAAATCCTGAGCTGTCACTGTCACTGACGGCTGGAGATCGTGGAGCACTCTCAACAGGGCTCTTAGCATTACGAAATTTATCTAACAAAGTTGTATTAAAGGCAGATGCAGGAGTGCTCATTTCCCCTTGAGCTGCATTGTCCTTGGGAGTTTTGGATGGAGTCCCACCAGGAGATCTAAAAGAGGAGGCGACAGGAATTAGTAAAGTGCATTGAGTGGAGAATAGTTACTAATAAATGACGTGCATTAAAGCAATCTCGACCACATATAGGCAATAAGTACCAGGTGAGGCATGCTTATTGATTGGGGTCTGGCCACACCACCATAACTAAATGTAGCGTGGGTTGTGGTGACGGAGAGGGTTCCATGGGTGTGAGGTTGTTCCGATCGCTGGCCCGATGGTGTGCATTTTCCCCCTCCAGGTACCTACTCGCCTTCTCTCCCTTCTGTGTGAGACCAATGTTGATCTAATGGTAGCTACCACCCTCTCTAATGCACTCAATGTATAACAAATGAAGAGAAGGACTCCAGGAAATTGATGGTATCTGAATGACCCAAGTCCTTTTTATAAAATTCAAACTTGGGGTTAAAGCATTAATAATTAGATACTTGGAATGTTCGGACTCTCCAACATAATGTCAGAAAGGCTTTATATATCTCAAGAAAACAGAAGCAAATATTTCTGTGGACAGTTCTATCACCTATTAATATGGCACTGTGTGAAAGTAGAACCTATCTATTCACTTTTGCAGCTCACAGAATTATACAGCACAGATATGTCCTTTGGATCACCATTCTATGCCAGCCATGGTGCCCATCTATACATCGCACTTACCAGCATTTGATCTCTGGCCTTGTGTGCCTACATTTAAACATAAGTCTACATACCTGTCCACCCCTGTTGAACGAAGCCTCTGAAAATGGTTTGCAGCCAGCAGCTCAGAGTAGATACTGACAGGATGACGGTTGTCGGCATTTCCAGTGTCTCTCAGGTCCCCAATACTAAAAACAGATTAATTAACAAAGTAAATTTGAGCAGCCACCAAAAACACATTATAATCAGTGGGAACAAAGATGGTTATTACGTTTCAGAAATCGAGTTTTAATCTTTCTTGTTTTGTACACAACGATTCAAGCTCATTAGTAGCAACGATTTTAAGATACTTAACGATTTTAAGATACCGAGTAAGTGACAAATTATTTTAGGTACCAGCCAATCTACCATGTTCTTCAACCGAAGAGACTAAGTCTATATTCTAAAGTTTAGAAGAATGAGGTGTCTAGAATCAGGTATCAGTCTCAAATGAAGCGTTGAACAATCACAAAGATGAGAATGTTATGCATAGAATTATGGAATTCACAGTCCAAGTGGCAAAGGTAAATCGCCCAAAGAGCAAGTGTTTCTATCCGAGGTTTATACAAGTTCCCCTGGCAGTAAATGGCTCCAAGAGTTATGAATTAAAAGGTCCTTGGTATAGTTCCAAATACCTAGTTAATAAAATTTGAACCTGTAGCACATTGGGTTTCTGTTAACCTCCCATGACTTCCCCACTCCCAAAGGGATCTGGAATCGTGGAAGTACCACTTTAGTCTGCAGGATTCACATTTTTCATGTTTGGCAGTGCCATGGATGTATCAGATTACATTGGATAGCTGTAGGAAGGAACTAGATGTTGGTGTACACCGAAGATGGACACAAAATGCTGGAGTAACTCAACGGGACAGGCAGCATCTCTGGGAAGAAGGAATGAGTAACATTTTGGGTTGAGACCCTTCTTTTCCATAAAAATGCTTAAAATGCTCGACACATCAGGCAGCATCTATCAGAGTACATGTATTACTGCTTGGTACGCAATGTTTTGCCTTAGTTAAATCAGCAGCATAGGTTATTGCAAAAACAGCTGAGCAATGGGTTTTACACTCCAAGTATTTCCCTGGCTGTGCAGCAGCGACCCAATGTAGACACAAAATGCTGGAGTAGACCTTTCATTTTTTCAGAGTGATACAGCATGGAAACTGACTCATTCGGCCAAACTTGCCCATACATGTCCCAGCTACACTAGTTCCACCTGCCCATGTTTGCACCATATCCTACCAAACCTGTCCTATCCATGTGCCTTAAAGATTGGGATAGTCCCAGCCTCAACTACCTCCTCTGGCAGCTTGTTCCATACACCCACTACCCGTTGTATGAAAAAGTTACCCCTCAGATTCCTATTAAATCTTTTCCCCTTCATCTTAAACCTATGTCCTCTGGTCCTTGATTCCCCTACTCTGGGCAAGATTCTGTGCATCTACCCAATCTATTCCTCTCACGAGTTTATGCATATCTCATGACTTTGTACACAAATCAGGTTTTCTGTTTCAGTTTCAGATTTAGAGCACTGTTTGCTCGGGTGCTGAAATGTTCAAGGCTAAAAACACCAGGTTTTGACAATGGAATTAAAAGGTTTGGGGATAACATGAATTTGAGGTAACAGATCAGGCACAATCGTATTGAATTGCAGAGTAGGTGTGAGGGACTGCTGGCTTCAATCTCCAGGTTATCATAATTCTTCCATAACATGAATGTGTGTGTGATTTTTCCAAATCGTAACATTACATACATCTTCCATTATTTACATAGAATATTTCCTTAAACTGAATTTTTGTAAAACATTAAATTACACTAATTTTATGCTGGATATCCACCTTTACCATTAAACTCATATCCAGAACCGATACTCTTTGATCCACTCATTTTTACCATATTCATTAAGAACTTTCACTCCACTAGGGACACAAAACCATGGATATTTTCATTCAGATGTATAATGTAGTTGTGTGAGCAAAGTGTTCAAGGATTACCGTGCACACAATTCATACTGACTCGTGACATGCACTATCTTGGCAAGTTCAGAATATTGTTTTTATATGCTATAATTTTAATGTCATTTTCTTATTTTAAATGTGGGAGATATACAAACTGCATTCTATTAGGAGTGCTCCTAGCCACAATTAACCTCCAAATTGTTTCCTTCACATAATTGCAATCTCCACATTCTTGCCTTAAGAGCATCGCTCATCTTTTCAGTTATTTATTCCTACACAGTGTCTAACACGATGCAACAAAGGATTTGTATTTATAAAGTCAGAGCAACTTTGTAACTGATTCTATTTATTTTTGTGATAACCCGCTATACCCAAGTCCTTATATAAATAAACAAGTGTCAATATTGGCTCACTGGTGATAAAACTGTGTTCCAAGCACCAAGTTTTAATGGAAAAGAAAATGAATGGGAGCATATGTTTAAAGTTTGCCCTTAGCTATCATGTGTTTGTGGAATAGTGGGATGCACTGATCCAAAAGGCTTCAACGCCTTGATGTTGTTGCTCTTTATGGTCAGTGACATTGAACAGCCTGCACTGGTTAATTGTGCCCCCATGTTGCACACTGACACAACTGACCACCAGTCATGTTCATGTGAGAAACGCCAACGGTTTAGCTTCAAATGTTAACATGTAGTAACTATGCTTCAAATTAAATGTTGCACCCTCTCACCTTTTCGAACGTCGATTCAGTCTGGCCAGTCCATAACTCTCCAGTAGGTCTGGGGTTGCCATGACCATTTGTCCTTCCTGCAAGATGAGAGAAAAGCAACAGAGACGGCACTTTAAATTTATCAAAGTAGTTGTGAAGCACTTGACCCAAGGTGCGTGATTTTTCTTAAAGTCAAAAACGCAAAACTTCCCAGCTCCTTCTGGCAAGGTCTACTTTTCTTTCCAGGGCATTCATTTTTTCTGAACACAAAACTTTGGGTTTGTCAATACAGGTGACCCCATATTATGGCTGTTCAGACAACAGAAATTCATATATCACTACCCAAAAATTTAAGATATAGAATAAAATTCGCTCTCACAAAATTTAAGTGAAAAAAGTAAAATCAACACAAATTTATTTATTTAAACTCATGTTTCTGACATTTGTGTAGATGACGTGGTTTTGTGTTACAGGTAATTGCTATCTGGAACATTTCCTAGCAACGCAACCTCATTGTGATGTGGGGTTTGCCTGCAACCGCTCCCACGCCACACCGTCAGCCACTAAGCTAAAACAAAATGCATTTGTGGTTTTGCTTCAAGCATGGCTACTTACTGTGCAGAGGTTGGACTTGTCTTTCAGAGGGGTTTTGAGCGGCAGATTACGGAAGGATAGAATTGGTAGTGGTGGTGGTGTTGGAGGAGGAGGGGGAGGGGGAGGAAGAAGAGGAGGGGGAGGAGCAGGAGGAACCGTAGCAGCCAATACAGGTCGGCAGGAACCCGTCTTTGTAGAATTCTCGGCCTGCTCCTTCTGCCTCTTTTCAGCTAGTCGCTTAGACGTTCTTGGTCCTTTGGCCTCTATAAAACACAAACATCCCAATGAACTGGAGTCAATTATTAAAGAGGTAATAATGGGGCATTTGGATAGCAGTAAAAGGATTAGTCCAAGTCAGCAAGGATTTATGAAAGGAAAATCATGCTCAGCTAATCTTCTGGAATTTTTTGAGGATGTGACAAGTAAAATGGGTGAAGGGGAGCCAGTGGATGCAGTGTATCTAGACTTTCAGAAAGCCTTTGATAAGGTCCCGCACGGGACACTGGTGACTAAAATTAGAGCACATGGTATTGGAGGTAGGGTGTTGACGTGGATAGAAAATTGGTTGGCAGACAGGAAGCAAAGAGTAGGAGTGAACGGGTCCTTTTCAGAATGGCAGGCAGTGGCGAGTGGAGTGCCGCAAGGCTCGGTGTTGGGGCCGCAACTGTTTACCATATATATTAATGATTTGGAAGAGGGAATTAGGAGCAACACTAGCAAGTTTGCGGATGACACAAAGCTGGGTGGCAGTGTGAACTGTGAAGAGGATGTTAGGAGGTTGCAGGGTGACCTGGACAGGTTGAGTGAGTGGGCAGATGGGCAGATGCAGTATAATATAGATAAATGTGAGGTTATCCACTTTGGTGGCAAAAACAAGGGGTCAGATTATTATCTCAATGGGGTTAGGTTAGGTAAGGGGGAGGTACAGCAAAAACAAATTAAGGGGGCCAGATTATTACCGCCATTCAAATGATCATGGGGTTAGTATCCCGTTAGGTACCCCCTGATCCCCTTAGGGAGGGTACATCTAACTCCCTCTTAAAAGACTTGTGTGTACCCTCTGTTGTACAGTTCCAGAGATTCACCACTCTCTGTGTGAAAAAAGTTGGCGCACAGGTTTTAAAGCATCCTTAAGCTGTGACCCCTTGTCCTGGACTCCCCAAATGGAATCCTGGCCTTCATAACAATTTTGTAAGTTTCTTGGGTGTCCTTTCAGTGAAAGTTGGGAGTACAGCAGGCAGAGCTAATGGGTTCTTCTAACAAGAGGATTTGTATTAGGGGTTCTTCTGCTGTTTAGGGCTCTGGTAGACCACATCTGGAGTATTGCATACAGTTTTGGTCTCCTAATTTGAGGAAGGACATCCTTGTGATTGAGGCAGTGCAGCGTAGGTTCACGAGATTGATCCCTGGGATGGCGGGACTGTCAGATGAGGAAACATTGAAAAGACTAGGCTTGTATTCACTGGAGTTTAGAATGATGAGGAGATATCTTATAGAAACATATAAAATTATAAAAGGACTGGACAAGCTAGATGCAGGAAAAATGGTCCCAATGTTGGGTGAGTCCAGAACCAGGAGCCAGTCTTAGAATAAAGGGGAGGCCATTTAAGACTGAGGTGAGAAAAAACTTTTTCACACAGAGTTGTGAATTTGTGGAATTCCCTGCCACAGAGGGCAGTGGAGGCCAAATCACTGGATGGATTTAAGAAAGAGTTAGATAGAGCTCTAGGGGCTAGTGGAATCAAGGGATATGGGGAGAAGGCAGGCACGGGTTATTGATTGGGGAAGATTAGCCATGATCGCAATGAATGGTGGTGCTGGCTCGAAGGGCCAAATGGCCTCCTCCTGCACCTATTTTCTATGTTTCTATGAACTCTGAATATCAGTGGTGCCTAAATCAATGAATGGTGGCTGTGACGCTAATAAGGTCATGCAGAAAATACACACAAAGGGCACCAATCAGTTTACGCTCAGTCATTGTGGCACTATCACATTGGAGATGTTGGCAAGTTTGATTAACCTGGAGGGAAATTACAGCATGTGGTCACTGGCATGCCAATTTTCATGGAGAGGTGATGCACTAAGATAGATGGAAGTGGGATTCGTCTCAAAGCAAGGAGGGGCTGAATAACCGCCTTTCATGTCATACATTGCTGAGAGATTTCATAATTAGAACAAATCCCAATAAATAAAATAAAATCAAGGAAAACTAAAATATTTGCTCTCTCCAAATGCCTAAAGATCAATAATTTCTCAATATCCATTATATATTGGTCCCTCAATTACTTCATTTCAGTGTCATATAGTTCCGTCCCAACAGCATTTGAAGAGAAAACATGCTTCCGTTGGATGTAACTTGTTTAACACGAAGTGTCCAACAGAGGGTCTCCTTACCGAGAGGAAAATGCCTCAGCCCCAAATACATCATCAAAAAAAGTCGTCCTGAGGACTAATGTGAAGCACATCACACATAGTACACCAGTAACACCACTTATCCGTGCTCATACATAGAGAAAAAAACACACCATTCCAGTGCAGGGATTTAGCTTTCGCTCTGCATATGGAGAAAGGCTTCAGCATTTAAGACGTGCCTTTTGGTTATTGCAGAACTGCAAACCAATTCATGAAGATTTCTCCTAATAACCATCTTAGCTCCCATTTCAATTTGTTTTTGTTGTATAGCTACTGCAATGAAAACATTTGGAAATAAAATGCTGATGTTAGCTTCACTCAAAGAGTGTGCCTTGAAGTGGTGAAACTAGGTGTCCTCTAAATACGAGAAGGCGTCTGTCTATTTTGTTAATCCACAAAGAAATATTGTGATGATCGACAACGCTTTTGGATGGGTTTTCTGAATATATTTGATTTCATCAGCTAAATTCACTTGTTATGCCATAACCTTTGATCAACTTTCTATTGAATTGTAAACTGAAAATCTTCCCAATTCTTCTTTCTAATGTCCTATGATCACCGTCGGGGTTCGGCGTCAGCGTTCCACCAGCCCGGCGTGAGGGCCTGAACATCGGGCCACCCGGGGCGGCGACTGCGGGTGCTCGGAAGGCCCCGACCACGGATGGACACGGAGGGGAGGCTGGCTGGACAGCCTTCCCACCTGGGTGCCATTTATGTATGTTGTGTTGTGGATCAGAATATTTCAATTTTATTTTTAATATGTTTTATTATTTAATTTTCATTAATCTTGTGATTTTTTTTAACGATACTGCCTGTACGGGAAATTCATTTCGTTGTCTCAAAGTGAGGCAATGACAATAAAATTTGAATACAATACAAGAATACGTATTGAACAGTCTGGATAAACAGCTGCAGCCCCGATAATCAGAATACATAAAAATCAGAATATTAATATACCCTGACTGTACACCACACTACATAATCCTGAATTGTTTATGTACAGTCAATGTTTGCCAATTACAAGGGAAAAATGTGACTACTTTCATGCATATTGCAAGCAAACCATCACATTCTTCCAAACATACTCCTAAATTGCCTACCTATCTCCTCATTAGATTGACTTGAGATTGAAACTTTGACAATCCATTAAGAATAGCAATCTTACCACAAGCATACATCTGCACTTTCGTCATCTCGTCCTTCAAACCTTGGAGTCTTTCTTGTAACTCATCAATTTCAACAGCATTGCAGCGGTTCATTTTACCATCCACAGCTGAGAAAAATTTGGCCTGTAAAGAAAGTGTTCATGTTTAATAATTCCAGACAAGTTTAATAGTTCTGCATTTATTGCTAACCTTGCAACATTTAATGTGGGAAACGAACAAATTAATGGAACATAGTAATTCAGAGGTCTACCCTCCACAAAGGCCTAGGCACTAATAATAACGCATTTAAACAGTTTTTAGTACAGGTAGTATAATTTCTCAAGGCACTTCATATCAATGATATTTTGATTACAAAAAACCCATTGGACACAGATGCAATGAAGATCTTGACTGCAGTTGCATCACAAGAACATAGACAGAGAGAATACTCAAAACCATAAATTACACAAATTCTACAAAACAATGAAATAAAAATAAATACACAGAAAAAGGGATTATGCAAAAATGTATAAATTGAACGTCTTTTTTGTTACCTTCAAATGTCAAGGAGAGAGTTGGTGAGCGGCCATTTTGAAGGACAGAAACCTTTTTTGAAAACTAAAATTGGTAGGATGGTTGCAATAAAGACCAAAAAGATGATAGGAGACTTGTTAGTTAGTGGGAGAAGTTGGACAGACGGATTGTTTTCTCTGTAACACTGGAGGTTGCGGGGAGACCCGATAGAAGTATATAAAATTCAGTCTTAGACAGGATAGACTGTTAGAAACTTTTTCCTACCAATGGAAAAACTTTTTCCCACCAATGGAGCTGAGCAAAGTTTAAAACAGGTGTGCAGGGCAACATTTAAAGAAAAAAAAAAAGAGGATGTGAAATGCTGGAAAATGACATTGTGGGTGGAAATTCAGGCAGGTACAACAGTGGCATTTAAGATACATTTGGAGAGACATGTGGATGTGCAGGGATTGGAGGGATATGGATTATATACAAGGAGATAAGAGGTAGCCTTGGCATCATTTTTGGCACAGACATTGTGGGCTTAAATGCCTGTTCTTGTGTTGAAAAGTTATATGTTCTAATTTTAAATTGTATTAGTAAAGATAAAGTGGAGAGAAAATAATAGACTAAAATCTCATGGTCTACGCCCAAACGAATATTTTAAAGAGATAGTTGTAAATAAAATAGGAGTTGTCTCATCGTCAAAAACTGTCAAGATTCTACAACTATGACCATGGTTTGGAGTAAATTAAATGACATTATAAATAAAGGAGAGACAAAATGGTGGGGGTTCTCAGTCACATATTAGAATAATAATTCTTTGAGTGGTTCCAAGTGTAACTGAAACAACATATCAACCAGCTTCTGATATCGACAGTACCTTGATGAAAGATTTCAACCCAGCGTTCTCGAGTTCGGCTTGTTTGCGTTTGCGTACAACCTTCTCACACAACGATGGGTTCTGATCCATTGAGCGAAATAAGTCCTGCAGTGCCTTTTCTGTGTAAGTCATTGCCTCGATGTCAAATTCCTCTTTAGTCATACGTTTACAAAACATCTTACTCAGAGGATACTCTTGGTCAAATTCTTCCAGAGTTTCCATCATGGGTCTGTGGACATGAAGGTGGCGGAAAAAGTATTAAAAGGGTAAGAATATATTGCACATTAGCTTCACACGTGCTCACTGACTTGTTTTCTTATCAAATCTCACTAGGGCATCACTTCAATGTAAATTACTCAATTACAACCAAAATCATATAAAGTTAAGGGAGTTATTGCAAAATTTAGAGCAGAGTTTGCCCATTATGTAGGTATGTTGAATACAGTGCCTCACACATATTGTAAATCTCCGAGGATAGACACAAAATGCTGGAGTAACTCAGTGGGACAGATAGCATCTCTGGAGAGAGGGAATGGGTGACGTTTCGGTTCGAGACCCTTCTTCAGATTGAGAGTCTGAAGTCTGAAGAAGGGTCTCGACCCACAACGTCACCCATTCTTTCTCTCCAGATATGCTGCCTTTCCTGCTGAGTTTCTCCAGCATTTTGTATCTATCTTGGGTTTAAACCAGAATCTGCAGTTCCTTCCTACACATATTGTAAGTCTCTGATTAGTGTCTTGCATGAAAAAAATACCTCAAGCAATTCTGGTGAACTATTTTTTACAAATTTAAAATGATCTGAGCCGTTCTTAAAAAGGTCAGGGGGGGTTAAGCGCAGTAATTTCGTAATGGAATTTAGAGTGGTGTCAAAGCTGGGGTTTCCAGGATGTTTCTGTAATCTGAAGACAAAAATCATTTTGGAAGAAAACTTAAAACAGAGCACAATCACCAAATGATTATCCTCTGGAGAAAATAATAAAAGAGATTAAGCATGAAAAGAACGGAAGGTGAAGTTTAGGCTGTGTACAAGAAACAATATTTCCTAAATAAAAATAAATTACCAGATTCGGGTATTTCAAATCAAGAGAGAAATCTTTGGCAAATCCCAATAACGTGGATGAAATTACATGAGAAAAGCTTTGTGAGGTAAAGCACTTGGGCAACATTGTCTTTAATTAGGTAATTTTTTTTTTTAATTGGACAATAGGTGCAGGAGAAGGCCATTCGAGCCAGCACCGCCATTCAATGCGATCATAGCTGATCATCCCCAATCAGTACCCCGTTCCTGCCTTCGCCCCATATCCCCTAACTAACAGAATCTCGAGAGACCAAGGTGTGTCAGTGTTGACACAAGGTATCATGAAAATGACATATCCTTCAGAACAAATGTGGCAGTTGTCAGTTTACATGGCAACGTGCCTTGCAAATAAGAGAATCAAAATTCTGCAGATGCTGAAACCTGAAGAACTCAGCGGGTCAAGCAGCATCTTTGCAAGGATAGAGACAATTAAGACAATAGACAATAGGTGCAGGAGTAGGCCATTTGGCCCTTCGAGCCAGCACCGCCATTCAATGTGATCATGGCTGATGTTTCAAGATGAAACAATTGATGTTTCTTGTCGAGAGCCTTCATCTGGACTGCAATATTGTTGGGCAAGGCTCAGCAAATAAGGTTGCTGAAATAAAGGATAACATTTCTTGATTAGTACTGGTATCATGGGTTATGGGGCGAGGGCAGGAGAATGTGGTTGAGAGGGAAAGATAGATCAGGCATGGTGGAGTAGACTTGATGGGCCAAATGGCCTAATTCTGCTCCAAGAACTTATGAACAACAAAAGCCGAGGGAATACAAATCCAAATCACTTTGAGGTGTGGTACTTATAGGACATGCTGTTTAAAATCACAACGTTGCTACTTGGTTCACTTACCAAGTTCGCCGTGAATCGGGAAGTGCGATAGAAGAGACCACGGTTACAGGAGGGGGTGAAGGCGGGAGCTGGGGGTCCCGGTGAGGTGATCGCCGCTCTATGATCTCTAGTGGTCACAAACCAGGGCGTGTTGCCGCAGCGCAATCACTGGCTCTGCGGCCCGTGGAGGGAGAGAAGCAAAGATACTAGAGGGGGTTTGGGGAGAAGGGCCGCGGGCCGGAGGGAGGGAGGGAGAGGCGGACTGTCCGTGACCCGCACAAGGCCGCCGCCGCCAACACCGACAAACGGCAGAAAAATCAAATCTCCCGCCTCCCACAACCAGCCAATCCTCCTCGTCCGCAAACCCAACTGGCCAATCACCCGCCCTCTGCGGGTAAATAGCCAATCGGATGGGAGCGTGCCCGGCAAAGCGGAGGATGATTGGACACAGGCGGCGACCAATGGGGCTCATCCATCCCCTTCCCTTCCCCCATTAATTGATCACTTCTTTAATGTCACATGTATCAGGCAAAGATGCAAAAATATACATGAAGGCCCCAACTATCACCTTCTTCGCTTCCTACAGTATCCTGTAATTTATCCTGTTTGGACCTGGAGAATTATCCAACGTTAAGCATGCCAAATTATTCAAAACCTCCACCTTCTTAATACAGACATGCCTCAAACTATCAATAGACCTCTTCCTGAACTCACTCTCTTGCACATCTGTCTACTTAGTGAATACAGATATTAAGTATTCATTAGGGACACGCATATTCCATGACTCGACACAGAAATGATCCCTTTGGTCCCAAAGTGGGCTCACTCTTTCTCTTGCTATCCTGTTTCTTCTTTACATTTACCAAATGTATTGAGTTTCTCCATAATCTCTTCTACGAAGGAATATTTTTGCCCTTCTCCCTTCTTTCCAAAGTTCACTCCTGAACTCTTGATGTTACTCGACGGTCTCACTTGATTAAGACTGCCTATGGCTGCTATTTTTTCTTGATTAAACCTTCTGTAACCTGTATCATCCAAGGTTCATTCATCTTGCCATATTTGCCTCTCACCCATACCAGAACATGCTGAACCTTTACTACCCCTCTTTTAAAAGAAGGCAGTAAGACAGGAGTCACCAGGTCTTGGCTTACTCTACTGAAATCAGCCTCTGCCCAATACTTTAATTTGAGGACCAATCCAATCCCTTTACATTAATTAATTATGGTCCCTGATCCCAAAGTAATCCCTCACCTACACTTGCATCACCTGGCTAGTTTCAGTTCCTAAGCACAGTCCTGCCACTTGTAGGACAATTATTGCCTCTAAAAATTCATCCTGATGACTTATATCCTGCTCTATCTAGGAGCCTTGCATCGTTATGTCCCTCACTCTACAACCAAATTTCTTTTAACTTTGACGTTTTGTTATTCAAATGTTCTAATACCCACATAGAATAGCCCCTGCAGAGTGATCATCTATCTCATTGCTAAGTTCTATCCATAAATAGAACCACCAGGGGGCATCGCATGATGGCAGCCTCACCAAGTCTGTCTGTCTTCATTTTTTTTTGTTCTTTTTAGTGTGTTTTAAAAGTTTGTGTTAATGTTCTCTGGTTTGTTTCATATGGGGGGTGGGGTAAATTTTTTCATTCACTTACCTTGCCGGAGATTCAATTGTTTTCCGGATCGTATCTCTGGTCGTTTTGCGGCCTAACATCATGGAGCTAGCGGCCTCGCTCTGGACTGACTTTGAGCCCCACCGCGGGGACGTGGACTTACCATCAGAGCAGATCCCTTGCCTGGGATCGACGCTCCAACCGTGGCCAGAGGATTTCACCATCGATGAGCTTGCAGTCTCGGGTAGAGACCGATGTCGAGAAGCTCCAAACAACACAGAAGGTTTCGACCAGCCTCGACTCGGGGTTCGATCACTTGGCGTGGGGGAGCTAAAGGAGAGATCGTCTCGTCAACGGAAGGCTCGAGGCCCCCAACTTTGGGAGAACAAAGTAGGGAAGAGATTGAAAGTTTTTTCACCTTCCATCACAGTGAGGAATGTGAAGGAGTCACTGTGGTGGATAGTTATGTTAAAAGGTATTTTGTGTGTTCTGTTGTTTTTTATTGGGAATGACTGTATGGCAAATGAAATTCCTTGTATGTTGCAAAACATACTTGGTTAATAAAGTATGATTATGATTAAACCCTCTTCGGATGATCTCTCCAGGATATCCTCTCTATGTACTGCCACGTTTTCTCAAATCAATAATGTGGCTCTCCTTCCCCTTTTGTAATGCCTGCCACAACCCTGCCGTGACAGGTCAGAAACTTCTCTATCCTGGAATATGACACTGCTATATCTTATAACTGTTTAAAGTAGTTCCCTCTAATTATTGACCTTTCAGCCTGAATCTACATTTAAGATTTTAAACACCCATTCCAAACTTAAAGCTCCCCAAACATCTTCCAATGCATTTAACATCCTTTCATAAATAAGGAGACCATTGTAGTGCAGAGTACTCCAGATGTATTCTCAGCAATGTACTTAATAATAAGGCATAATATCCTTACTCTTTTTCAATTTCACTCAGTTTATGATACAATGAGTTAACTTTCAAAATTAGTTGCTCCCGAATGCTAGCTAATTGAATTGAATACATTTTTATTAGCCAAGTATGTATACATATAAGGAATTTGCCTTGGTGCTTTGCTCGCAAGGAACAACACGATATACAGTAGATAATTAAAAACAGCCAACCTTTTCAGCCGATTGAACGATGCGCTGCAGGCTCCGGATGTCATGCTTGGTGGCTGAACCAAACCAGACCAGGATGGAGAAGGTGAGGACAGACTCTACGATGGCCGTATAAAACTGGACCATCATGTACTAAGGCACTCACTCATCGACCAGGAACGATAACTGATGCTGCTGACTTGCTGAGCAATTCAAACATTTTCTGTTTTTACTTCAGATTTCTAATGTCCTGAGGTTTTTGTTTCTACCCTTCAATAATCAATTGAGGCATAAACATTTACCATCAACACCATTTTTGTTTTAACTCTGGGATGCAAAGCTATGTTTTCAATACAATTAAAAACTGCAACCAGCTGCTTGTGAAGAGAACTGGTCATAAACTTTGAAGAGTGGCGATTTAATGACGATGGTGACAAACTAATCTCCCTAAGACTTTCTGCACATAAGTAATGTATTTGGAACAAAAAGTGAAAAATATGATATAAATGTATATTGCCTTTGGAAAACACTTGAAAATGTAGTTTTGATAACTGAAGGGTAGTAAAGACAGGGAAATACAAATATTCTAAATGTTATTTCATTCAAGAGTAACAGAACAGAACTTTCATTGTATTACTTTCTGGACCAAGTTTCACCAGAAGAGGGAGCAAGACATCGCATTTCAAACCATATAGCTAGATATGAACATAGCTATCTGCACCTATGCAGCTAGGTATCCCTATCTAGGTATTCCATCACACACGTAAGCTTTGCTTGATGATGCTGCATTTTCCACATAGTGTTTATCAGATGGTGAGAGATAATTGAACCATCATAGAAAATAGGTGCAGGATTAGACCATTCGGCCCTTCAAGCCAGCACCTCCATTCAATATGATCATGGCTGATCATCCAAAATCAGTATCCGGTACCTACTTTTTCCCCCATAGCCCTTGATACCTTTAGCCCTAAGAGTGAAATCGAACCCTCCGAGTCTAACCAGCTGAGTACGAGGCACAAGACACAATACAATACATTCACGAGTTTTCAAAGTTTACTTTATACATATATTATACCATCAGTAGTTACAGTTTTTTATAAATTACACATATATTTAATATGAAGGTGAACTTTAATTACTAGCTTTGGAATATATTTGCTTCTGTCCAAACTCCTTTCATCTCCCTCCCATTCACTCTTCTACATCAGTTCGAGACAATTAACCTTGATGTTGAGTGGTATCGTATTGGCGAGGTGAAAATCACCTTGTCAGATGGTTGGAGGTGAGCATAAACGTGTAGAATTGCAATTACTGGGTGCTCTTCATTCAATTCGGAGTGTGCCTTAGAATTACATAATACCATCATGCCAAATTGTAAATGCAACTGAATGGTAACATGAAAAGCATAAATACTAGGTACGAGTTATATTATTACCTTCCTAAGAAAAATAGCAAAGCACAGTTAAAACAATTGCTGATGAATAAAGCCCTGCAAATTTTACTTCACTCACAAGTGAAAAAAGCATAATTCAGCGAGATCATTTACATTGTGATTCACAGTCTCATGAATACATGGCATGAGCATTAAATTGAATATGTGACACAGACTTCTTCCACAATTAATTGTTGCCTATTTATAAAATGAAGCATAGATACTTTCTAGATACTGCATCTCACCTGCACGGTGAGTTATGCGGAAATCGAACATTACATTCAGCACTAAGAAAGATATTTTACAATACTTTTACTGGCCATGCAAAAAAAAAGCAATAATTAACCTAGACAAAAAATTCAATGTGATTTGCAGCTATAAAAGGCAATAGAAAGCAAAACATGTTCCTCATTCATAAATCTCCTCATATATTCATTCTACAATTAGAATATCAGTGATAGTATACATGTAGCATTTACGTATGGTGATTTTTCTTTTACAACAGTCTTAATAATCAATGCCATGGCTCATTCAATTTTTACATTTTGATTACAATGTGTGCCGATTATAGTGCCTCATGAGAACCAAACTGAATATTAATGATGACAAGTTCTACTAAAGAGCATTCATTTATATACACAACTTACATTTACCAATATCAGAGAACATCCTGCAACCTCAGTCAGTGATTCCTGCTGTCAAACAATGACAGTACAGAACTAGTGAACAATTGAGCCAGACATTCCTAAATCTGTGACCACTGTGAGTTGCTTTGGAAATATCATCATTTAGACTATTCATAACTTCATGAAGGGAATGAATAACCAAAAGTAAAATAAGATTGTTAATTTTAAATTTCACAATTAAATTTTGCAAGTCATCTGGGATAGTGTCCCTTGGAGCTAATTACCATGCGATTTTTTTGAAGATAGTACATTGCTTGCCACCTTATTCTGTTTGAACCAGCAAACATATATTGGACAGCAATATTCTTCTCCCAATGAAAGACCCGATTCAAACGTAGTTGAAAACAGCCTTAACATCGCATCCTAACTGTCCCACTTAAAATAAAATTACTTACTTTCATAAATAAATTACCACTCATCTGCATCAGAGAGCAAAGTTTCCAAACCAATTTGAGAATCAGTTTTTAAAATTAATTGTCACATGTCCGAGCCCAGCTCTGCACACTGCTTGTCTGAAATGTGATTTGCTAATGATTCGATGATGTCGAGAAGCAAGGCTTGGCTTAGGGATCGTAGGTTGGGCAACTTGGAGACCTTGGAATGGAAGGGAAAAAAATGGATTTAAGGTGTTAGGGGGTTGAAACAGTGCTAGCAAGTTTGTAAATTAAATTATACTTTAAGCAATATCTGAAAAGATTTACCACCCATCTGCAGCACCACTTGCTCATCATTATAGGAATAAGTAACATCCAAGATGCAAAACTGGTGTGCATCAAATAACGATCTAACGACGGGGCAGGTTTCAGAGTCTCCTAATAGCTCTTCATGCTTAGACAAATGCCAAAATCAGTTTGCTTATCCTCCCTGCATTCCTGCTCTCACCAACAATGCTGCAAGAATCCTTTACCTCTTGGGCAAGGAAACAGTGTTTCCTTTTGACGGGAAAGAATAGGGGAGAAGAATAGCAGCAACGACTGTATGTTAATTTATTTTGGAGGATTGCAAAGATACAAAGAGCTTGAAAGGCATGTTCCCAACTGTGTCGGGAGCATGAAGCTGTCAAATTAATTCAAGTCAAACATTTTAAGCTTTACATCACACAGACACACTCTGGGAAGATAGAAATGAAGTATAATAATTCAGATTGCCTGATCATTAAATAAAACAGTATTTGATGTATTGTTCCACCTTTCAGTTTTTATTGTTGATGTTTTATTTCACATTAAGTGCAGCTATTACATTATCACATGAAACACACAAAAACATCTGTAATACATTGTCATTGCACTAATCCAATTAGGTTTTTGATCAGAAATTAGTGCAAAAAGTGATGAAATACCAATATTCACTAAACTCTTCTTAACAGAACTATATATTTGCATCTTGTACTATGTATACTAGTCACATTTTCAACACAATGAGAAATTAGTGTAAATAGCCCGCTTAATTTCAAGAAATTTCAGCATTTCACTCCAGTTCAAGCCCACGTTCATATCTACTCTGATATTTTTGCAGATTAAAGTCAGTCATACATCTTTGCAGTATTTCTCACCCCCACACATCCTGGCCCACTGTCTTACAGCACCTTACTTTGGCTAGCATTGTCTAGAGTATTGTTTTAAATTTGCAGGAATCCTATACAAGAAAGTTATTGCAGCTTTACTCTTTTCACTCTGCTACATGAAATAAACTGAAATACATCATCACTCATATGCATAGAAATTCCATTGGCACCCATTTTCCCTGCCTTGCATCCAACTTTTGGACACATTTTGTATTATCTACACATATTTTCTGGTGAAACTGATTTAGCTATTTCGTGGTACTTCACAGATGTTTAACATAGATATAATTCCATCATGTCCTAAACAAATAATTACGTCACTGACATGCATTTTATTTGCAAAACAACGGAAATTAGTTTAAAAACCAAAGTTTAAGCTGGATTATTCGCACACAGTTCAAGAAGTTGGAGATGCTGAAAGTAGTGAAACCCGTGTCTGTAAAGGTTTGTTCTTGCAATGTCATCTTTATATTTAATAAAACAGGCACTATTTCAACTGTTAAAACAGAAAATGTGTGGCCACCCAAAGCAGGGAGGAGATTAAAACTATGGCTCATTTTCTGGGTGATGCAGTTTTCAGCTCCCTCTGCCCAATCCCAACTACACTACTGTACAGCCAAAAATGAGTCCACTTCCAATTCCTGTCGTCTTCTCCTTGATTTCCTGCCCACCCACCACTTTCTCTCATCTCCGTTACAGGCCGTGTGCTATTGTTGGTGTTGTGAGCCCAGAAAACAGCAATTTGTGTAAAATGGACAGGATGGGTTTTAATTCTTCAAAGTGTGTAAAGAAAATGCTTTCTTCAATCAAGGGTTGCTAATTGTTATGATTTTTCTGATAAATTTATATTTGGCAATAATGTTGACTTCAGCACACATTTAGTGCACCAAAGATGGGTGCAATTCAATATTTAGGCACAATTATTTAAGTCAAAGGGAAGCTCCGTCTTCGATTAAGTTTCTTAAGCATATTTGACACTGGATTAATTTACTTTAAGTTACTGACTTCATCCACTAACACCGGTTTCAGACCAAACTGCAAAAATGCCAATCATTTGCTTGCATTTCAGTGTCCCAGCTGCATAGTGCAAGTACAGATGCTAGAAAATTTGCTTGGAAACTTCAGCAAAACTTAAGACTGGTGTTAACACAAATGGGAATATGGTTCACATCAGGGATCACTGGAGTATAACAATGAGAGCACTGCAGGGTTAATCTTTTCAGATAGGATACACCACTAGTATCCACAGGTTTTTAATGTCCTGCCAACTGGTAGCAGGACTTGACGTGATGCAAACCGACAACTTACAGTTTTACTTGATCTGTCTGAGGCAAACCAGAGGGTGACATTTATACTGGGGCATAGAAATAAAAACAGTAACAGGCTGATTCACACTGAAGGGTTGTACAATTTAACAAAGTAGTTTTGGTGAAACAGAAGTCATCCATCTGTTAAACAGAGGACCTGGGATGGAAGCAAATGACTGAGAACTTTACTCACAGAAACAAACTTCTACATTCATACTAAATCTGGGTCAGAATCAATACTAAAGAACGAGGCACCACAATGTGAACCATTTTCCTGCATGTTATTAGAGTAGACCACACTCACAATTAGTTACAATAAACCCAGTTGAGGTATGTTTGAGCAACACAAACTCGACTGTTTCTTTCCTTTTATAAATACTGCAGAGTTGCATACAAGTCTGGGTTGATTCAAGTGGGCTTTAGAAAGCCCATACACATTTAGCCATGGAGCAGTGGATAAGCCGTGATTAGTAAAGAGCAGATGCAAAGAGAGGGCTGAAGATAATGGTGAAGAAATCAATTCTTGAGTTGAGTTTTCATAGTGCATTGCGGAAGGTAGGAAAGGTAGGAAGGTACACAGGTAACATCTGCACCCTGAAGATGGTGTTGACATATTGGCAGTGAAGTAAACTGCTCAGAGAGAACATAGAGTTAAATTGTCTATCTTCTCAAACATAGTAACCAGACAACATTGATAGAATTCATTCCCAGAAGTTGTTGAGAACCAAAGGAAAAGTGTTCAATTATGCACTTAAGCTACAAAGTGTTTCAAAATTTGGTGCCTGGCAAGCAGTCAGTAAAGCTCAATAGAAAGATGAAAAGACATTTTAAAAACAAACCTCAAAACCATATTGCTATCAAAAGATGAGATCCCTTGCAAATTTGTTTAAGAATTTCTCAGTATGACCACAAATTAAAGAATAGGCTTCTATTGCTGTAGCCAGAATGGTGTAAAAGGACAACAGACTCCTATGGAACCAAACAGGATCCTACCTACCTTGGTGAAGTGATGTACAATAATGTGGAGGCAATGTTTCTTCATATCTAAGGCCTGAGTCTTATCAGCTGCTTCCAGAATCTGAAGAGAAGAGGAAACAATTTAAATTATTTTGCACCATTACTTGCAATTGTGTTGACTGGATATTAAGACACCATTTAAGAAAACATCTGTTTGTAAGTGATCCACTACAACATACATGGTGAAACATATGTCTTTATTCCATTCAGAAATACAGAGCATTTAAACACACAGCTATGCTCACCAAGCTCAGCATGCCTTCTGCCAGCTGGCTGTCCTCGTTAGTGTAGTACAGTAATACCATGTAATGGGTGGCCTGCATATATGTGTAGTGGAGATTATAAATGGCATTGATTAATAAAGGTGAATCTACATCATCCAAGACATTTCACTGGTAATCAAACAAAGTTAGTTGAAGAGATGGGTTTGGGGTGGGAGATTGCATTTGTTGAAACAGGGCGGACCACGTGAAGGTTGCAATCAACCCAGTGTGCACATTCAAATAAGATCAAATAGAACAAGTTGTCCGACAACTTTAGGCTGTGCACGCCATACACAAGAGGAAGAAGAAGAGATGGATTTCAAAGACACAACTTTTGAAGCTGGAGTTTTGGGGAAATCATGGAAGACTAGAACAGCTAAAGGCTGTCACCAATGTGGTGAAAAGGCAGAGGTTGGTTGGAAGGATGACAGAGGGAGTAGGAAGTCAAGTAGATGTTGTAGACCAAATGCAGAATTAACAAATAATAAAGTGGGACTCTACCTATTAATAAGATTTGATGGCATATTTGCAACAAAAGGCAGAAAAGACAATTACCTGCAGTACATTCTCCACAGTCACATTCATTTCCAGATTCTGCTTACAGTAGGCTTGCAGTCTGTTGTTTGTGAAACCATAATAATAAGGTGCTGAAAATAAGTATCTGTGAGAGTGATGTCAAGGAAACCCGTCTCACAATGAAATTAATTTAATGGATATACAAATTTAATTCAGGTCAGTTACTCACACAGTGAAATCAGTCATTCTCGCACCATGGGTTTCACTATTACTTAATTTTCAAGATTTAGACTTCGCTGGGAAGATCGGCACTTATTGGTCATCCCCAATTGCCCTTGACAAGTTGGTGGCTGCTTTGTGCCGAAGGTGTTTCCTAAACGCTGGGGCACGTAGATTTGTGAAGGTGAAAAGTTGGTGACACATTTCCAAGTAGCAAGACTTGAAAGGAAGCCTGCTTTTGGTTTGCTGACTTGGCCTGCATGATGAGGCTGTTGCTGAGTACAGAGGTTGCTTGATG
Source organism: Leucoraja erinaceus (assembly GCF_028641065.1). NCBI lineage: Eukaryota > Metazoa > Chordata > Chondrichthyes > Rajiformes > Rajidae > Leucoraja > Leucoraja erinaceus. The sequence goes on from NC_073401.1 coordinate 23,200,954, forward strand.
GCTAAGAGGCAATTAGCAGCATTCACTACCCTTCTTTATCCCCAACCTGTGCTTAGATAATTAACCAAATATAGGTTTGATCTTATGCCCATTTTACCCATTCCCCACTACCAAGCCCTCACCGGCTAATCTTTTTTAGCAGCCTTCGACCATCAGATATTAGGACAACCAAGAACAATCGGTTGACTTATTCCGTCACCTCAGTTCCACATGGGATATTGAACGCCACCAGTAGTGGCTTCCTCGCCAACAGTCTGCCTGTCCTTTCTTCTTTTTGTTATTTTCAGTATGTGTTAAAAAGTATGTTTTAGTGTTCCTTGGTTTGTTTTATGTGAGGGGTGAGGGGGTTGGGGGAAACTTTTTTTTCCAATCTCTAACCTCGACGGAGATACGATTTTTTTCCGTATCATATCTCTGTTCACACTGCGGCCTAACATCGTGGAGTTGGCGGCCTTTCCTGGAGACTGAGGGTGCTCCAAGCCGTGGGACTCTGCGGGATTTTAACATCGTGGAGCTTATGATCCCTTTGCAGGGGATCAAAGCTCCAAATGCGGGGCCTGTGGACTAACATCGTGAAGCCCCTGGTCTCTGGTAGGAAGAGACCGATTCGGGAGCTCCATGCCGCGGAGAAAGTTTCAACCGCCCCGACGCGTGACTTTCGATCACCCCGACAAGGGCATTGACCATCGGCTGGGGGGCTTTGATGGCCCCGCATACGGATGGTTTGACTGCCCCGACCGCGGGAGAATAAAGGGGAAGAAGAATTAACTATATTGCCTTCCATCACAGTGAGGAATGTGGAATCCATTGTGATGGATGTTTATGCTAACTTTTATGTGGTTGTGTGTCTTGTTGTGTTTCACTTAGTATGGCAGCTCAAATTTCACTGTACCTTTCACTGTACCTACACGTGACAATAAACTGACCTTGAATTCCTGAATCGAGAAATTTACATTCAGATTCAGATTCAGCTTCAGATTCAACTTTAATTTTCATTGTCAGTGTACAGTACAGAGCCAACGAAATGCAGTTAGCATCTCCCTGGAAGAGCGACATAGAATATGATTTCAATAAATAAATCTATTTACATGTATACAGACATAGTGTTTTTCCTGTGGGAGGAGTGTCCGGGGGGGGTGATTGGCAGTCACCGAGGTACATTGTTGAGTAGTGAGACAGCCGCAGGGAAGAAGCTGTTCCTGGACCTGCTGGTCCGGCAACAGAGAGACCTGTAGCGCCTCCCGGATGGTAGGAGGGTAAACAGTCCATGGTTGGGGTGAGAGCAGTCCTTGGCGATGCTGAGCGCCCTCCGCAGACAACGCTTGCTTTGGACAGACTCAATGGAGGGGAGCGAGGAACCGGAGATGCGTTGGGCAATTTTCACCACCCTCTGCAGTGCTTTCCGGTCGGAGACAGAGCAGTTGCCATACCATGCTATGATACAGTTGGTAAGGATGCTCTCGATGGTGCAGCGAAACATATATAACAATTACAGCACTGAAAACAGGCCATCTCGGCCCTTCAAGTCCGTGCCGAACACTTATTTTCCCCTAGTCCCATCTACCTGCACTCAGACCATAACCCTCCATTCCTTTCCCGTCCATATACCTATCCAATTTATTTTTAAATGATAAAATCGAACCTGCCTCCACCACTTCCACTGGAAGCTCATTCCACACAGCTACCACTCTCTGAGTAAAGAAGTGTCCCCCTCATGTCACCCCTAAACTTCTGTCCCTTAATTCTCAAGTCATGTCCTCTTGTTTGAATCTTCCCTACTCTCAATGGGAAAAGCTTATCCACATCAACTCTGTCTATCCCTCTCAACATTTTAAAGACCTCTATCAAGTCCCCCCTTAACCTTCTGCGCTCCAAAGAACTTTCCGCCACTTGCCCATATAGATACAAATTGGTCAATAATTAGTTTAGTGTGGAGATACAGGGCATAAACAGGGCATTCAGCCCACCGAGTCCACGACAAGCGGTAGAAGTTCACCAGGATCTGAGGAGACAGATGGGCCTTCTTCAGTCTCCTCAGGAAGAAGAGACGCTGGTGAGCCTTCTTGACCAGCGTTGCGGTATTGTGGGTCCAAGAGAGGTCATCGGAGATGTTGACCCCCAGGAACCTGAAGCTGGAAACACGTTCCACCTCCGTCCCGTTGATGTGGATGGGGGTGTGCGTGCCGCCCCTAGACTTCCTGAAGTCTACAATGAGCTCCTTGGTCTTCTTGGAGTTAAGGGCCAGGTTGTTGTCAGCGCACCATGTTGCTAGGAGCTGGACCTCCTCCCTATAGGCCGACTCATCGTTGTTGCTGATGAGGCCAATCACCGTTGTATCATCTGCATACTTGATGATGGTGTTAGTACCATGTACAGGTGAGGAATGTGGAATCGTAATCACATCGTCATCCTGCTGTGCTTTGCAGCTCTTTTCAAAAACGTGGGACTGTTTACAGTCATTTACAAGTAGTATTATGCAATATCCTGCTTGGCTCATGTGTTTGGCAGATACTTCCACTTAGTTCAGGAAACAGCAATGTTCTAGTATGGAAATCCCACAAGACATTGAGGAAGGTTAGTGAACAGAAATAATAGGTTTTCCTCAACAGTAATTATTCTTTCTGTTTCAACTCACTTGTATTATTTGATTGTAGACCGTTTTTATATTATTCATGTAATTTCTTTTCTTTCTTTCCCATCAGTTCCCAGTCAAAGAATGATCATGATTTGCAATCCCAGTTTTACTCTAATTTTCTGCACGTTCCTTTGGCAAGACAATTATTCTCCTCCAGTTCCATCCACTGGGAACAGGACTAGCAGAACCAGTTTGACGATCTCCAAGCTTAAATCTGTATTTTACTGTTCATAATTTAGCAAGAGGCACATTGCCACCTTTCGTTTAGAAGTGCATGCTTCACAGACGGAAGATTGACGTGCTACTGTGTAAGTAAACCTCAGGCCAATTAAGGATACAAGGAGTCCTCTGGAGGCATGTTGACTTCAGCATAGTACACATAGCGAAGGAGTGACTCAAAAGCTTGCCGACTTGGTACCATTTCACCAATGGAGATATTAACTTGTCCATCTTCAGGCATGAAAGAACGAAACATGGCTTCAAAATAACTTTATAAAAAAAATTAAGACAAATATCAGTAATCAAATTATCAGTGTGGACATTCATAGTCAAACAAAGTTTAAGTTAAAAAAAACTAGAGTAATTTGAGAGTGTGATATGGTTTAACTTGCTTGTTTTGGGAAAGGGTCTTGTTAACATTTCATTCAATCCTTCAATCTGATAAAACAAATAAAATGATCAATTATTATGCAACTCAATAAAACGAAAGCTACTTAGGCTTGGGTTTTTATTTTACATAGGATGCATTCTTCCTATTGACCACAATTCATAGTGAAAATGCAGATGATCTGGGGAATACCATGTCTAGATTTCTGCAGAGCTAATTTTGTTTTGTTTTTATACAAAGCAAACCAGGACACACTGCAGAGAATGCAACATTCGTGGGAGGCAACCCGATAGTTTTATTCTGGCAAAATATTCATGTTCACATTAGTAAGAGCAAGTGCACATAATGATATAGGCACGCAGCTTATATTGGGGGTATGACTGCACCCAGACAAGAATTATGAATACTCTCTGATAAATACTATCAAAATCTTTATTTGCAAACAGACATATAGTTCCAATAAAAACTTAAATTGTCTTATTTCTTTAATTTGGTCAGCTTTGAGACAGTTATAAAACAATTCAATTCCTTCAAATTGAGCAATATGCAAACTGCATTAAAAAAAAAAATCACTCAGTATAAGCCGGAAAGAGCTGGACTTTGAACATCGAATTTAAGGCTATGCTTGTAAAATGGAGCTACATTTATACAGTTCCAGGAACCTGGCAAGGTTACAATTACATGTAATCTTATTTTGTGTGCAATCACAATGGGTTTTAAAAATGCCCAGTAATGTATACATGCATTTTAAATATCCGAGATCTCAAACAAATAGAAAAAGGAATGAGCAAAAGTAGGGAAAGCACTACTGCATTTCCTTTGGAGACCCACAATGATTCAAATATTATGCTGTCCATGTCACTCATGCAGCAGTTTACAAATGATAATGAATAATTACCACATAGCATACTAAAACAAAATAGGCATTTCCAAGAAACAGGTAGCATTGGCACTTTCACACAGGTCCTTTATCTATTCATACCATCCGTTTCCACAGGAAACATTTTTGTAGCAGTTACAATAGTTAAGTACATTTAGAAAAATCTCCACTATATCTGTTGACTTATGGATAGACAATTAAAAAGATTCAACTACATATATGAACAGGATCCAACAGCAAATGCAGTACCATTTGCAAAGTGCGGAGTGGGGAAATTGATGTATTATGTGTTACTTACCTGGAACGGGCAGCTAGTATTGCTTTATGGGCTGGCCTGGGGTGACCATCCAACAGCAGGGTTATGTCACAAAACTCCATGCCTGCTCCTTCCAGATAACTCTTCATATCCTGGACTAGAGAGGTGCCTAATGGTAAAATTATAAAGACTGGTCAAGAGATAGTGGCTGGTAAATTCTGGAAAACCTAATTAAAAAAAGCTGTTCAACCAACAATGAATGTGATATACCACAAGCACTATATGAGGGAGGACAGCGCGTAATACATTTAGTACCTACACCTTACAGGTCACTTGGTCCAACAGATCCACTGCCAATGCTCTTCGTGTATCCCTCCACCCTTTGTTATTTAACTCGTCCACAGGCTTTCTCTTCCTTTTTCCACCTAGTTTCGATATTTTTCGAACATATTATGCTATTTATTTCCCAGGACCTGGGCGACACTGGTAAGGACACAACCAAGCTATCCCCAGCGGTATGAACATTGACTTCTCTAATTTCAGGTAGTCCCTACTTTCTCCTCCCCTTCTCAGCTCTCCGTCTCCACCTCTTCCTTTCTTCTTCCCGCCCCCCACCCTCACATCACTCTGAAGAAGGGTCTCGACCTGAAAAGTTGCCCATTTCCTTCGCTCCATAGATGCTGCCTCATCCGCTGAGTTGCTCCTGCATTTTTGGCTACCTGGCAAGGACAGTGGGTTTTTTTTGTCTCTTCCCAAACTGCCCTTGAAAAGATGGTGGTGAGCAGTTTTTTTGAAGTGTTTTAATCCTTCTGGTGAAGGTAGTCCTAACAATACTCTTAAATTCTACGACTTAGACACAGCCTTGATGAAGGAATCCATTTGGACAGGAATTACATCTTTGCAAATAGTTGAGTATCCCATTTTGTGATTATTATAACCATTCTAATAATAATCTGCAACAATTTTATGGAGGAAAGATTAGCCCTTTTACCAGAGGGGACTTTATGGAACAGAGGAATACTGCTTCCACCCATTATATCCATGCAGGAGATTTAATTGGTCAATTTGAATTAGCTTTATTTTTTTTGCTCCTGGTCTATTAGTTCATGAGAACCATATCTTGAACAAGAAATCACCTGTTTTTGCTTCTTTCCTTGCATACAAGAATGGCAAAACCTGTGCCTTAGCAAGTACTTTTACCTAACCATGGATTCAGACAGTGACCAGACCTTCAAAAAAAAGAAACAAGTATCTCTTAACAATTAAGTAGACGAATGGTAAATGTAGACAGATAACCTGGAAACAATTTGTCATATAGTCATAGAATCATACAGCAAGGAAACAGGCTCTTCGGTTCAACTCGTTCATGCCGACCCATCTAAGTTAGCCCCATTTGCTTAGACTACCGTATTTCCCAGCAATGAAGACGCACCCCCATTTTGAATTGCTATATTTTGAAAAAAAGGCTGGCGGGACATAACATTTCTCACGCTCAAAATAAATAAATAAATAAATAAATAAATAAATAAAGAGAGTGACAATTCAATTTGCCCAAGGCTTCCAGATTTCCCCCATTTTGAATGACAGATTGGGTGGGGGGTGGAGGGTGACGGCAGGTGGAGAGATGGTGGTAAAAACGGGAGCACTAAGGAACAAGGAAATTCAAACATACGGATCAGTAGTTCCAAAACGGGAGCGGGCGCCGGAATCGGACAGCTAAATGTAAAAATCAAGTCTATTTAATGTTCTGCTGACCTTTACAATGGGGAAGGGTTGAAAAACAAAAGGAGAACATTAATATCCTTTCGAACAACTATCAGAAAGAACTGCAAAATGTTCATTTTACCCAAATTACCTATATCCACAGGCTGATCAGAATTTATTCGTGTTGGGGGTTGGTGCTTCCTTCTTACAATCTCCACAATTAAGCAAGTGGAAAGAAGCTCAAATTCTTTGGTCATTATCACTTGGTTAAAGTGCGATTCCTTCACCACAAAATTCAGACAGTATTCCTGGAACAAATGAAAAGACCTTAACCATATAACACCATATAACAATTACAGCATGGAAACAGGCCATCTCGACCCTTCTAGTCCGTGCCGAACACATATTCTCCCCTAGTCCCATATACCCGCGCTCAGACCATAACCTTCCATTCCCTTCCCATCCATATAACTATCCAATTTATTTTTAAATGGTAAAAACGAACCTGCCTCCACCACCTTCACTGGAAGCTCATTCCACACAGCCACTACTCTCTGAGTAAAGAAGTTCCCCCTCATGTTACCCCTAAACTTCAGTCCCTTAATTCTCAAGTCATGTCCCCTTGTTTGAATCTTCCCTACTCTCAGTGGGAAAAGCTTTTCCACGTCAACTCTGTCTATCCCTCTCATCATTTTAAAAACCTCTATCAAGTCCCCCCTTAACCTTCTGCGCTCCAAAGAATAAAGCCCTAACTTGTTCAACCTTTCTCTGTAACTTAGTTGCTGAAACCCAGGCAACATTCTAGTAAATCTCCTCTGTACTCTCTATTTTGTTGACATCCTTCCTATAATTAGGCGACCAAAATTGTACACCATACTCCAGAATTGGCCTCACCAATGCCTTGTACAATTTTAACATTACACCAAAGTTGAAAAGAATCCTGTGATAAGTACTATACACAATGGGAACCACTTACCTTCATCGTAAAAGCTACTCATTACAGGCAAAAGAAAGGACAAAGCTTTTGGGATTTTTTTAATTACACAAACAACAAACTCATCTTGGGTACACGAGACTTGGATAGAGTGGATGTGGTGAAGATGGTTCCACTGGTGGGAGAGTCTAGGACTAGAGGTCATAGTCTCAGAATTAAAGAACGTTCCTTTAGGAAGAAGATGAGAAATAATTTCTCTAGTCAGAGGGTGGTGAACCTGTGGAATTCTTTGCCACAGAAAGGCTGTGGAGGTCGTCAATGGATGTTTTTAAGGCAGAGATAGATATATTCTCGATTAGAGCTGGTCAAGGGTTATGGGGTGAAGGCAGGAGAATGGGGTTTGGAAGGAGAGATAGATCAGCCATGATTGAATGGCGGAGTAGACTTGATGGGCCGAATGGCTTATTTCTGCTCCTATCACTTATGACCTAAATGAAAGAGGTCAATTTTGTGTTGCCTATGCCGATTTCAGTTGGCAATTAACACTCACCATAACTTAATTGGTTGTTCTGTCCTCACTCCATATTTGCCTACCTTCATCTGGTCCAGCTGCAATTTGTTGGCATTCTCACACACAGTCAATACATTCTGAAGGTCCACTGAGGCCTCGATGTACTGTAAGCACAGCTGTTCCAGTCGAGCCAGGTGAAAGCTCAGGGCCAGCTTGTAAACATCCATTATCAGCAAGACATCTTGCACATGACCTACAAGGCAATACAGTGTAAACATTTCAGCCATACTGTTTACAGCAGATATTGCTGATTATTACAGATAGTTTCTGGCTCAAACGTTTTCAGTTGCTGTAAAATATATTGTGGAAAAAGCGTGTCACTACCAGTATAGCCCATCATGATTAAACAACTATTCACCCAATTACTAACGTCCATTTTTTGTTTTAAAAGTATCTAAGAAAAAACTATAACATTATTTACATTATTAATATTTTCAACTCTGACAAAGGCCTTCAAAAATATAAATATAATCTGGAACTGTGATTTAGACATTACTACTTAACAGTGCATGTATGGAAGTCTCAAGTTTGCTGTGATGTAGAGGTAAATGCTGAATTGATCCAACAAAAAAAAAAATCCACTCAAATTGTGGCCATTGCGCAACTCAAAAAAGGAAGATCATTAAACAGTAATAACAGCAGCAAAGCAATACAAAATGGGCAATAAATCCCCTTTCATTTATTAACTTTCCAACAAAATCAACATTATAGCTATGCCAGGTTTTGAATTCTGCTGGCTTAAATAAGCAGTTATGATGGAAAATTAATTCTGCAAGCCATTCTTGAAATGTTTTTTTTTTGCCAACCCAATTTCCTCTAAACCCGCTTCAAGACCTCGAAAAGTATCAACTTCAATTCAGCCACAGCAAGTTTCTCACATCTTAAAGTTGGTCAGCTTTAAGTTTAGCTTTTAAGTGTTGCCTGTTCTATTGCAGAAGCACGGCAGATAAAGCAGGTCTTATTCTTATTACCTACACTGAACAGCAGTGGATGACAGATGGTAGTTAACAGTGCAAATACAGGCGTTTTTTTACCCTCATGGGCCCACTAGTGCAGCCCTGTCATGCCATACTGGTTAAAGCTAGACAACAAGCTAGAAATTAAAACAGCACGTTCTGTATGATTTAAGCATATCCTGCTTTTGCTAATCAAAGGGATCTACAAGAGTCGCTGCCAGCATAATTAAAGACCCACATAACCTTGGCAACACACTCATTTCACTCCTGCCATTGGGAAGAAGGTATATGGCAAGAAAACACTCTTGACTCTTGACAATAAAGTACAACCATCAAAAAATTAGGTTTGAGGGCCCAAGCAGAGATAAGAAGCAATTTTGTGGATTCAATTAACTCTGAATTTCAGAATTTAGAAAAAGAAATGCTTGCAGATTAAAAAAAAAAAATAAAGGTGATGCATTTGAGGGATGGTTATTTATCAGCAAAATATTGGAATGTTACCTTTCCGTGGGTACTTGATTTTGTCTGTGTAGAGAAACTGCATCAGTATCTCAAATGGCTGTGCCTCAGCTTCACGGATCACAACCTCCAGCTGAAGTAACGAGCTTGTCTGCTTCAGGTTTGTCCCTGATGTTTCAGCTTCTACAGCAACCTCCTGCTTGGCTTTCTTATGCCAGAGCGACATAAATGTGCGGAAAGTATTAAGATTAATGGTATATATACACATATAGCCGTTATATATATTAAGATTAATGGTATATATACACATACATATATATATGTAACATTATTTATATAATAAATCTTAATAAATTAGTCACTTGGATACATACCAGCATATAGATATATCGATAGATAGATATATCGATAGATAGATATATATATATATACACATACATACATATGTATACACACACACATATATATATATATATATATATACATACACATACATATATATACACATACATACATATATATATACACACATACATACACATATATATATGTGTGTGTGTGTGTGTGTGTGTGTGTGTGTGTGTGTGTGTGTGTGTGTCCAAGTAACAGTAATAACATTGGAGATTACCTTAATGTCTATTAATGTCACCAATTATTTTATAATATATTTATATTTAACTACATTTACAATATAAATAAACAATATAAATAATATAAACATACAGAAACATAGATAAATATAAATAAACATAGATAAATATAAATAATCATAAATCAATAAAGAAAAACATATATAATAATAACTCAGTGGATCAGGCAGCATCTCTGGACAAACAAGGATGAATGACATTTTGGGTCAGGACTCCAGTGCAGAAGGGTCACAATTCAAGATCCATGTTCCCCAGAGATGCTGCTAGACAAAGAGAACCCAGCTGTGAAACGTTTCAACAATATCCAGACAATAGAGAAAAATAAATGCTCTCCGTGATGATCTGACTACGTTGACAGCACTGGAGTACTTTCAATCACATACATCTACCCACCTGCTTCAGCCAGTCTCTAGCCTGGGCAATCTTTTTCCTTAACCATTTGCTTCGAGCTGTGACAACTGCTATGTGCCCTTTAACACGCTCTTCTTTCTGGTACATGATTAGATATTGTGTCAATTAAAATTCCACGAGCACAAATTATCAGCTCAAACAAAGAATATTTGAAGTATTGATAAATCACGTGAACCACCAAACAGCATACAATCAGATCCTGTACTGAGACAAGGTCCTTGCTTTACAGCACTACATATTTTAAATCTCACCGTCCCATATTGACAAAATTACAAGAATGCCGAAATCGCAGTGGTTCAGTATTGGTGCCAAATCTCTTACCTCTCCGAGAATGAATTCCACATCACAGAATTGCCTGTTCTCCCACAGCCTCCCATAATCTTCGTGTAAAGTGCATTTAGGATAGCAGGAAAACTGTAATTTGAAGGCAAATGTTTATTATGTGATGCTGTATGCAGACAACACAGAAATTGACTATCTGATCATACTAGGCTGTGTTGTACTATAAATATCTTCTCTCATTCCAAAGGATGTATCCCAGCCTTTCAAATTATTTTTCTATAATTTTTTCCTACTAATTTAACTTCCATTTGAACGTCTGTAAGCTTTATGCTCAAACATGTTTTCTAATAACTCCCATCACAAAATGTTATGGTTCCTGCACTTGAACTTTTTCCCTTGCCACATCCACCCTGTCCCAACTATACTGCAGATGCTGGAAATTTGGAATAAAAATAGAAAATACTAAAAACATTGTTTACCTGCTATTACAAACCTTTACTCGCCTCTTCTCGCCAAATTAATTTGTGTCATCCATATCACCTCGGCCTCCTGCCATTTCTTTGGTTCTCTCCAACCCTCTCTCTTCTTTAACTTAAAACATGATTGTTTTCTAACCTTTCCAGTTTCCAAAACTTACCACACACTGATGCAGGAATGGCACTCGGGTTTTTGCTTTGTGGAATTGTCCAGAATTCAAAGTTTTTATTTGGCATGCTTAATATTATAAATAACAATTATCCAGACTGTATTTGAAAGCAGTGTTACAAATTCAATTTTCTCAATAATGCAAAACATTTGCAGATTTATTTTTGAAATGAATGATGCAATTTATGTTTGGTGCTTTAGCTATGTTGCAAATTTCTAACCGTATATGCTTTAGGATTTTGTTTCTGTCATTATAATCAGGCATGATTTATTTATAATAGTCCTTCATTAGGAGCAACTATGTACAAGCAGATAGACTCATCTCTTACCTGAAAGCGATACATCTCTCCACTCCTCACATTGTTGTCCACTGTCCCACCAAAGATATACATTGCATCAGAAATTACCGCTGCAGCATGGAAAAGCCGTCCACTGGGCATCTGTAAAGATGGAAGTATTTAAGTGATGAGGTAACTGAAGTTACTTTCAGATGTACTTTCTCCCTATAGCTCACACCCTCTAGTTCTGGCAACTTCCTCGTAAATCTTTTCTGAGCACTTTCAAGCTTGACAATAAGTTTCTTATAACATGGTGCCCAGAACTGAACACAATATTCTAAATGCGGTCTCACCAATGTCTTATGCAACTGCAACATGACCTCCCAACTTCTATACTCAATACTCTGACTGATGAAGGCCAAACGCCTTCTTGACCACCTAATCTAACTGTGACTCGACCTTCAAGGAACATGCACTTGTACTCCTAGATCCCTCTGCTCTACAACAATACCCTGAGGCCTACCATTTATTGTGTAGGTACTGCCCTTGTTCAACATCCCAAAATGCACCACCTCACACTTTTCTGTATTAAATTCCATCAACCATTCTTCCGCCCACCTGGCCAATCGATCCAGATCCTGCTGCAATCTTCCACAACCATCTTCCCTATCTGTAAAAACACTTCCTTTTGTAGTATCAGCAAACTTTGTAATCTTGCCCTGTATGTTCTCATTCAAATCACTGATGTAGATGACAAACAGTAACGGGCCCAGCTTCGAACCCCGAGGCACACCACCAGTCACAGGCCTCCAGTCTGAGAGTTAACCTTCTGCCATTACCCTCTGCTTCCTTCCATGGAGCCAATTTGCTATCCATTCAGCTATCTCTCCTTGGATCCTGTATGATCTAACCTTCCAGAGCAGCCTACCATGCGGAACCTTGTCGAACGCCTTATTGAAGTCCATGTACACTCTTGAACCATATTGCACAACCCTGACCACAGATCTGAAGTACAATGGACTATGTACAAGATTGCACTGTTTACTATTGAGCTTGTTATCTAGTAGAACAGATAAATTATATTATTGTTTATTGTATATTTATTTGTTTTATAGTTGCTTTAATGTGCCTGTAAAGCTGCAACAAGAATGTAATTGTTCTGCTCCAGGTGCATATGACAATTAAACAATCTTGACTCTTGTGATAATAAAAACGCAATGTTACTTTTCTGCCACTAGATAGTGCCAACATGCTTCAAATGAAGGGGTGCCCATTATGAATCATTTATTCAACTAATAATTCAATACCTGCATTCTCAAATGCTATTACAAATTGTAACCCACTGACAAATAATTAGATTAAGGAGAAATGAGGGGGAAAAACATGATGATCATAAGAGCCACCATCAACTCAATAGGCCAAATATCCTCCTCTAATTTTGTGAGGAAACACAAGACATATTATGTAGTCATTAATCCAACATGGATTACAACCTGTAATTTAATCAAAACAAAGGAGAACAGATGGTCCTAAATGACAGAGTCAATAACATAACCCATTCATTTCCAATAAACATGGCAAGTTTGGGGCAGAGGTAAGGAAACAGTTCAGAACACTGGAGAACGATTATGTCCTAATCTAGTTTATGTTCCTTTGGTATCCTATTCTGACGGAAAGCCCCACTGGCTTCAAACTCATCACAATAACTGAATAGACTTCAACTATATTGGAAGACAAAGTAGAAAAAATGAATCTTGAATTGTTTTTGCCCTTGAGGTCTCCATGGAATAGTGTAATGAAGTTTCTCAGTTTGGGGAGCAAATTATATTGCACTGATTTTCTTTCACAAAGTGGATGCAATGCTTTCAGACAATCCATAATTATTACAATGTACCAATGCAGTCGTATCCCTGACAGGATCACCATCTTCCGGAAAACCATGCATCATCAAAGTCAGGAATTCACCATTTAGTATACAAAATCTATTGATCCATCTGACAAATTGTCCATTTCTGGTCTGGAGTTAGTTGGATTTGTTAAGCTGTTTATCATTTACTGAGCTGGGAATTCTCTATCTGGCTTCTAACCTATGGGAGATGTAGATTATGCTGGCACAATGGTAGAGTTACTGCCTTACAGTGCCGGAGACCCGGGTTCGATCACAACTATAGATGCTGTCTGTATGGAGTTTGTTCGTTCTCCCTGTGACCGCATGTGCAGCCTCCGGATGTTTCCGTTTCTTCCCACAATCCCAAGACGTGCAGGTTTGTAGGTTAATTGGCTTCTGTAACTTGCTCCTAATGTGTAGGATGCAAAACTGGTCTAACATGGAACTAGCGTACAGGCGATCGTTGGGCGGCATGGACTCAGTAAGCCGAAGGGCCTCTTTCTACGCTGTATCTCTAAACTAAACTAAAAACTAATTTAAACATGGACACTACCATTCAGTAATCCAGCTGACATTTTTTCCCAGAGCCAAGTGACCAGAGGCCACTAACCGAATGAGATCTCAAGAAGGATCTGCGGCTCTATCCCCACCTGGCCCTTTGGGGCAGAGTGAATGAATTCTGGCAACAAACCAGAGATATTTTGGGCAAACAACTAAATAATATTGCCCTATGTTTTTCTTTTAAGTTTTTCCATTTGTCTCTTCCTTTTAAGTGATTGAAAAGGAAACTCTCAGAGACGGCTGCTCAGGTTAAAAATGGGGACCCGACTATGTATATTAATGAAAAGGATTTGCCTAGAACAGTTGCAAGGTCCAGAGCTAAAGTTCAAGTTAGATTTAAAATACAGTTGGGCTTGTGTGTAGATCAGAGAAGAGCAATTAATAACACGTTAATTAATCTTGCCCTCTTTTTATAAAAGGTCATAGATGAGAAATCAGTGTTGAAAATAGCTCAGAACATAGGCTATCTTGGCAAATTAAGGTTTAATGTGCCAAAACAAAAATCAAATCTGAATAAATCATATTGTTTTAGCATTATCATCCTCAGATAGTCTTAAAGCAGTTTGTTGAGCCTTGACAATGAGAGTGAAAGTTTTACAAAACCCATTATCAACTGTTGCCTTTGGCAGTTACATTTAATGATTCACCTCAAATTGGCAACATGAAGAGTATGATCTTCCAAGTTTGATTCTTCCTGGTTTTACATTAACTATTTAATTCTGAAAATGCTATTGCTTTGAAATATATGCAACATATCTAGATTCGCAGCTTTTGACAGTTATAGCCACTTTTATTTAGAGGACATAGAAGATCAAATGGTTTGCTGGGTTACTGTTTCGTTTGAAATGACCTGGGATTTTTCAAATCATTTATCACATTACACATTTTGGAATGTAATAAAAATACTGGAAAATATTTAGCCTGCAGTTTCACTTACACTCATTGGTGGTTTTTAAAAACAGGAATTCCAAGACTTCAACGTTCCATTTTGGTCTTTCCTTTTGAACTAACATTCACGCGTCTAATTCCCCAGCAACATTTCTGATATAGGTTTATTTAACTTAGTAAAAAAAATGTGGTTTAAAAAATACACGGGCAAATATCAGGCAGCAAAGCACATTTTGGCCTCAGGGGCAGAAACAGAATATAACTTCACACATTATCTATTATCCATTGTACTCTGTGCCATTCATAGGCACTTAAATTTCCTTTCTCCAATTTGCACCCTATTAAACACTGCAATTTTATAAAAAACAATTAAGTCAATGGTTAAGGAAGACTCATTAAAAAATAAAATCGGGCAAAATGATGTGTCAGCAATAAAATAAGTGAAAGAAATCAGAGCGCTAAACCCCAAGTTTTGAAGAAATATTCTGTGTTGTAACTACACAGGGTGCGCCTGATACAAGGCCAAAATAAACACATTTGCAAGATCTCTGTCTCTGCACACACAAGGAAAGGTCCATTGTTAACTAGTGGCAACCTAAAACAAAGGCTTTTATGCTGGTTACAGATAATAGATGCTCTTCCTCTTCCAGAGGAAATACTTGGTGAAAGGATGACAATACATGTACCCTGTACTTGCACCTTAAGTGAATAAACAACATTTCTTAAACCGTGGGAAAAGTTCCCAAAACACAAATCTTCCTCGCTTTGCAAGCTGGTGGCATACAATAATTATCTTCCACTTAGATCCTATATGTTCAAATTGTATTGATTTCCTTGGAAATTGAGAGTGAAGTTCACAAATGCAAATTGTACACATAATGAAATATTGTACAAGGCTTAATCAACTTACCATGAAATCAGGATCATAAATTGCCTCTGTGTATAAGTTGCTCCCCTATGGTTTGAAGACAGTAAAATATACATGGTGAGATTCAAACATATGATGGCACCTAAAAGTGGCATGAGATTCTGAAGTTTATTAGATAAAATATAATACAGATGAATAAAACAAGAGGAGACATGCACGGATTTTAAACACTGACAAATTAGTTGGACTTTCAACATAAACTACATGTTAATTGTCCCAAAATAAATTTCAACGAGAAAATGCGTTGGAGACACATTGATCAGCCAAGATCTTTGAAGAGAAAAAGGCATTTTACATACATTAATCTTCATCTGATGAAAAGAACAATGTCTTTTCGTGGATGTGTAATATCTGCACTTCGTTTTTGATCCCAACTACCAATATTGATTAAGTTGTTAAAGTAATGATTCTATTTCAAATTTTGTCAAAGGGGGGGTCCAGTCGCTGATTTTTTGGCGACCTGCTAAGCCCATGACAGTCGCCTAAAAATAGCCTAAGTGGGGCAGGCCCTTAAGTAAGACAGAGAAGGCAAATACTCCTTACAATGGTACAGCACACTCATTCATGCACCCTTCTGTACGTTTTGGTACTCAACACGCTTTCATAATTAAAAACAGCTAATATCAAGCAGAAAAGAATTGAGCATGAAAGGTTTAGTTTAGTGTAGTTTATTGTCATGTGTACCGAGGTACAGTGAAAAGCTTTTGTTGCGTGCTAACCAGTGAGAACCAGAAAGGTGACATTTCATTCAAACTACTGCTAAGAAATTGGAATTAATCAGAACTTTCAAGGAGGGACCTTTCCAGCTCAAAATTGCTTGAGAATTTGCTGAAAACAGTTTCAGTAGTTTGCTGAAAACAATTTAAAAAATCCAATGAAATCAAGTTATGTCAATATTCAGAATGCTATGAAAATTTTTTAATCCTACATTTAAGCTCAGTAGAATACAGGACTCAACTTACCACACTGTCTGGGCTGAGCTGAATGACCTCCCATGTCTGAGAGTCCACATCATAACAGTGTAACTCATTAGGCAACGTATTGTCTGCAGCACCACCAAACACATAGAGATGTCGATCAAATGCTACCATGGTGTGACCGTACCGTCTTTGAGGTGGAGGCGGAGAGCCTCGGAGCAAGTGTTCAGTGGGAATCCTTGTCCAACTACACATGAAAGCAAAACAAATTTAAACTATTTGTGACAACTGAAATACAAATGAATATAAAACAGGTTCATCACCCATGGGACAACCTCAAATGAGTAATGTTACTGAAAGTTGTTCTTATTTACAGCTGAAAAGAGATTACTTAAAATAAATTGCATAGGTATATGGATGGGAAAGGAATGGAGGGTTATGGTCTGAGTGCAGGTAGATGGGACTAGGGGAAAATAATTGTTCGACACGGACTTGTAGGGCCAAGATGGCCTGTTTCCGTGCTGTAATTGTTATATGGTTAAAATAGAATAGCCACAGTAAAACATGGCACAACAGTGGAGCAAAGCTTGTTCTACTCCCAGAATCACAGATGTATGATCCAAAGATCACGAGATTCCTGTCTGGCTGTATACGTTCTGACATTGTTAATAATTTAAATTCTACTTCAACAAATGAACATTGGACAGTGTCATCTTATAATGAACACCAACTTTTAGAGGGGAGAAACAGAATTGATAAAATAAAATGAAATTAAAATAGATTTAATATAAGTGTATACTATAGTGAAACTATATACAAATACTGGAAAATATCTGGTCTGCAGTTGCACAGGTAGCTTTTGCAAAGGCAGTCTGAGCACAGATATTCTAGACGAGGATAAAAAGCATAAACTGGCACAAATATCAATTCAATTGTAAGTGTGCAAAGACTCAGATCAAGTAATGGGTCTCAACCCAAAACATCACCATTCCTTCTCTCCAGGGATGCTGCCTGTCCCACTGAGTTTCTCCAGCATTGTGTCTACCTTCAAGAAATGCTCTTTATTCTGAAATGATCATATATTAACATTAAGTTATCAGTGATTTTCTCTGAACATAATTACCTCTATAAAGTCATTTTTACAACTCCCAAGCGACTGAACACTTGCTGAGTAAGTCAGGGAGCCTTTGCATCAACATTTGATGAGAAAACAACTTCTCTAAACCCATAAATCTCATCTTTCCTGAGCAGAGTTTCCTTTCCTCAGGACCTCTGGCACTCAAAGAAGAATTACACTAGTTTATTAAGGATAACAGCAATTAGAAAGAATAAATACTGAGCACGTACACTTTTTCCATGAATTCAAACTGAAAAAGATTATTGGTGATCTTTGCCCCACTCTGTCCTGAGAAAACAAACATCTTGTCCTTGCAGACAGCCACAGGGAAGTTACAACATGAAGGAGGGATCTCTCCACTCTGCTCAATCTAAAACAAAACAGACACAGCAGATTTTATTTGTGATTGCAACCTACAGAATTGTTTTTCCAAACCAAATTACTCAGACAAATGCAAGGCTGATAGAAGCAGCCTAAAATGAATACTATGTGGACCATGGAGAACGTAAAATCTGGAATGAGAGGAAATTTTCAGTATGAATGTAGTACAACAGGAAATTAAGCCGGACTCTATAAATACAATACTAAAGGTTTTCCAAATATAGGATAGGATCTATTAAACGATCTAAAAGAGGCAGAAGATACTCAACAGAATAAACAAATATATTGTAGCTTAATTGGAGAAACATAGAAAATAGGTGCAGGAGTAGGCCATTCGGCCCTTCGAGCCTGCACCGCCATTCAATATGATCATGGCTGATCATCCAACTCAGTATCTTGTACCTGCCTTCTCTCCATACCCCCTGATCCCTTTTGCCACAAGGGCCACATCTAACTCCCTAGATGATGATGCAATCAGTGTTGTAGTAAAGGATGCACTAATGATATTGAAAATAATTAAAAATAAAGAGCAGGTATGTAGAAGATTGATAGTAGAAAAACTGTCCAGTCGAGATGAGGTGCATTTGGGGTTACAGCTGCTGTTTGACAGTGCCAGAGACCCGGGTTCGATCCTGACCTTGGGTGCTGTCTAGGTAGAGTTTGGACCTTTTCTTTGTAATCGCTCGGGTTTCCTCCGAGAGCTTCGGTTTCCTCCCAAATCCCAAAGATGTGTGCGAGATTGTAGGTTAATCGGCCTCTGTAAGTTGCCCCTACCTAGTGTGTCGCGAGTGGATGCGAAAGTGGGATAACAGAGAATTAGTGCGAATGTGTGATCGATGATCGGCCAAAAGGTCTGTTTCTATGTTGTGTTTTTCAATCAACCAAACCACAATAATCTATGGGGCTTGTTCATTTTAAGATTTCACAGCAGCTTTAATTGCAACTAATTGCTATATTTCCATCTTCTTACCTCATCCCAGCATGCCATCTCTCTATCTTGGAGACCTATGGTCCACATATCATTCAGTCTGAAAGAAAAGGTATTACCATTAACTACCATAATCAACATATAGTATCTTCATATCATTCTGAACATATCAAGAAATTTGGTTTAATGTAAAAACTGCCCAGGTATTCCCCGTTTGCAAAATGTAGGATAAATCCAAAGTGATTAATTAATACCCTGCCTACTGTCAAACATCCAAGTGATATTAAGAGGCACATATAAGCAAAAATATGCTAGGCTGATGAGATGAGGTTTGCTCAGATTGCTCTGCTCTTGATGTTATTAAGGCCATACAGAATGTCCATACCGAGGAAGGTCTGAAGAAAGGTCCCGACCCAAAACATCAACTGTTTATTTCCCCCACAGATGTTGCCTGACCCACTGGGTTCCGATAGCACTTTGTTTTGCAGATCTGCATAGTACTCTAATCCATCTAAACCTATCAGCTACCAAGTATATGCTGTAATTGTATAATTGACTGCAATTTCTGATCAACATTGCAAATTAGACTGCAGTTGAGCACTTTAATATTCATCTTACCTTGCATTGCCATCATAGCCTGCAAAGATCCAAAGCTTGTCACTGTAAACTGTGGCTCCATGAGCTGACCTTGCAACTGGCAACCTGCAGTCCAAATAAGTTTTACAGTTTTATGTACTAAATTAATGGTCATCAACCTTCAGCAAAATATACAAAACACAGGAAAATTCTGCTTGTGGACCACTAAACTGGTTGAGGAGTTCAGATAGTTTATAGTCGCTAATTACTAAAGAGTACATTAGGATTCTCACGATGATGATACTTTATTGTCACACAGACAATGACAAGAAGCCCTACTTTGTGTGGCAAGGTAGAGCTGCTGTCTCACAGGCCAGAGACCCAAGTTTGATCCCGACCACGAGTACTACCTGTGTGGAGTTTGCACGTTCTCCTTGTTACTGTGTGTGTTTCCTCTGGAGGCTCTAGTTTCCTCCCACATCCCAATAACATGTGGGTTTGCAGGTAAATTTCTCCTGGTGGGTAGAGGGTGGATGAGAAGGTGGGACAACGTAGAATAACATTACGTATGTATGGCATGGACACGGTCGGCTGGGGGGCCCGTTTCCATGCCAATTCTACTGAATTAGAAAACTAATTTAAAAAAACCTAAATAATGACAATGTGTTAAAAAAAAAACCCATGGCTATATCTTTATGGTGTGCTTTATTCTGTTTTATAATTCCATGCATCCTGACAGAGAAAGATGACTAGTCTGTTCCACATATTTGATACAGAGCAATATTTGCCGAGAACTGATACATTATTATTATAGAATGCACATTTATTGGATAAAAAATAGATGTAAATGAGTAAATAAATATTGATGGATTACATTTACGCTTTGTGCATCATCTGCAATTTTAACTGCAGAGACCAAGGCATTGATTGAAAGACCTAATCAGTCAATTTATTCTTCTTCTCTATGATAAAATAGCCTTGACATTGGGAGAGAGGATGGGCAAGCCAGGGTCTGTTATTGGTTTACAAGCAAACATGCATGCAACAGGGGGAACAATTGAGAAATGGGAAAAAATCATTAACATTTATACACCAGAATTACATTTTATTACAATTTACCAATGAAAGTCCCTATGAAAGCAAATTTGGCTGAAGTAACATCACATGTCATTGTGTTGCAGACTGTCAAAATGTTAATTAATGCTCTTGGAAATCTATTTTGAATAGGTGATAACAGAGTCTTCAAAGATGTTTTAGAGCTTTTCCAAAAACAAATCTTCTCACGGCACAGGAAAGTGGAGCACGGTAACATCACTCTACCATCCACCCCTATAGTTCCAGATATCTCCCTCAAAATCGGTTAAATTAAACACCAAGCACAATTATTGACAAAGCTCACCTGCCCTCTACTTTCCATTCTGTCCACTGCCCTGTGGCAAACTTGTACTCGAACAGATCATTTTTGTTCTGCAGGTTGGAGTTGGAGTAAATATCTCCCGTATAGCCACCTATAAAAGACAAGATAACTCGAGTTCACTGATCAACCAGCAAAGTTGGCCTCATAACCATGGCGAATTCCATCCGCAACATAATATTACCTCCTGTTCTGAGCTATATTTTATGCTTTAATGATTTGCTGAATTTAACTTTTTTGAATTTTCAATACAATTCAAATAAGTAAAGTGGTTATGAGCAAGACCAACTCAAAATGAAAGCATATTTTCTTGACTGATCTTCTAGTGCAGAGGGAGTGCTATATTGTCAGACAAAACACAAAACCAAGGCGCTCCCAGCCTGAAGATGCCCTGACCCAAAATATTGTCTGTCTATTTTTTCCCTGCCTTATCTGCTGAGTTCCTCAAGCAGTATTTTCTCCCTGCCCTCTCCTGTTGACACTAAGGATTTCCTTGTATTAATTACAGCAGTGCAAGAGAACACTGATGGTATCCAGACTAAGGTTTCCCCCACAACATTATTCCATATCATTATGGCGCCGATACATCACTGACTGAGACATCACATAAAGCACTATAAAAACACGATTCTCTTAACTATACAAATTCTTGACTCACTGTAATCATTACAATAACAACATATTGCATATCTGGATTTTTCTTGGCAGGTTATTTCTAGGTTATGTAAGGTCTAATGTTAATTTACGGAAAGCCTCAGCAGCAAGAATCGGTAAGCTTCCCCACAAGCAAAGCAATAAATCATCCGTCTCACATTATTATATTTATGCAACTGCACAAGCAATCGATCTGTTGTCAAAAACTGCTACTTCAGGAAGTTGGCATGTGAGGCAAGAGAGTTTATTTTGCTGACAGTTTTTTTTCCTCATTTGGCAATTATAACAGTTTATATTTGTCTATGTTTATTGAAGTCAATACTTCACTGACCTGCTGTTAATCCATGTACATAGGACATTAAAACAGAAATTCCTTCCTTGAATCAATCTCTTAAGCTACAAGCATGCAAAATTGAAGCCCAACAGAAATGAATTCCTGTTTTTTTCTAATGCACTGATCTTTTCAATTTGCTGCTTACTTTAATTGCTTCAGTCTCATTAATACAAAGCAATATAACATTAAGACTGCAGGAGGGTTAGATTAATGCAATTCTTCTACAGTCCATGATAACATAAAATCCAGACTTTGTCTGCTTCTGAGAATATAACGATTTTAATAAAATTACCTTCTGGAAAGAGATCAATACGAGTTGAAATTGTGAAATGTACTTCAAGTTTAGAATAACGTGCAACGAACATGGATACTATGTACTTTCCAGTGATTGCTCAGAACTCCCCACATTCTAATGTAGGGTGAAGCATGAAAGAAGGGAAACGTATTTGCAAAATAAACACTTAAAGATTATATTCATTTGACCCCATTCCCAAGCTTTAAAATGGTTACCGATAGTCTTATAACTGAATATAACGAGCAGAAATCCATAAACGAAATAAAGCATTCCTAGAACTCAGCCCATTATGACTTACCAAACACAAACATGCTGCTTCCATACACCACAGCAGAATGATGGTACCTGGGTGCAGGTGGAGTTCCAGTTGTGAAAGCCCTGATCAGGAAAGCCAAAAGCAAATTAACATTGTATTCATTGTCACTCTTCTGTAAACTAAAGTGATTTGTATGTAACCAATCTCCTACATTATACACCATGAGGGAAATTTTTTAGACATTCTGGTGTGCTGGAAGTAGAGTTACCAATTATGGACAAAATAACAAATTTGAAAACACTGATCAAACTTCTGGAGCTCCATGCAGAAAGTTTGAACTATTCAACCATTGAAACCGGAGACCTAAATGTAGTCCCAAAACCCAAATATAGTCAGATAAGGGCATTAAAGCACCTGCAGCAGTTGTCAATCAAGGTTCACGCCAGGAATATATATTTTTTCCACTCAATGCACAATTAAGATCAATTACAGCCAACAAATTGAACACAGATTTCAGTTGGTAAAAATATCACTATCTCCATATTATTAAAGATCCAATTTCACACTAGAATATTACTATTATTTCAATTTATGGATCTCACTGTCCCTTTATGCCTGTTCTCATTCCTCTACATCAATCAAAATAGAACCCTCAGCCATGCTTGTTCTTTCTTGTCACTTAATGGAATCACATCATTGATCACCCATTGGAATCATTCAAGTAGTGGGCTATAATTTGTTTTCTAGTGCCTATACAAAGCATCTTGGGGTTTGCTTTTCCATTAAAACTATTCTAATTATATATTACAACAAAAATATATATATATTCCTGATGTGAACTGTTCAAATTTGTTATTGTCCTTGTACATTGTCCTTGCACATACCTGCACCAAGAGCAGTCCTTCACATCAAATCTTAACAGGTCATTTAACATGTTCTTTCTGCAGAAAAACAAAGTTGGTGGATCATTCAACATGTAAGATTAATTTGCTTTCATTGCATTTTCCTTTTTTATACCATTGTGCGTACAAAGGATGCATTGACTCTTGTGCCCTGGGTGTGGAAATACAGTATCACTGCTGCATTTTGCCACGGTTCAATGCCTATATGCATCTTGAGCTGAAACATTCAAATCACATTTTGGCTTTTTACCATTAGCAAACATTTGATTCCAAACATTCTTGGGTATTTCAAAATGTTGTAAAAATCTACTGGGACCATTCACTGGGGCTATTCAAATCTTGTCAATCACAATTATGCTAGAGTATACATAAAACTTTGCTCATGTCCTTATTCAATAATGCAAATCTATTTAAGGTGAGCAATATTTTCACTACAATAAGACAGTTGTTGCCAATTTCATGGAAGTTTGAACATTATCGTAGCATTAAGTAGTGCTGTTTCATATGGTTCTGAAGGTGACTGGAAGGTTTATCCAACATACAACCCACATTATAACTGGCCAAGAAGCAGCTAACGATACCCCAGCAAATAATGCATTCCAAGTTGTATTATTTTCGTCACACAAAACCCTTGGTATACCCACCAAGAAAGACCAATAACTTACAACTAGAACAAGAAGTTGAACAAAAACACTGCACTTCTCAAGTTAGGCATCTCCAAATGATGACATTAACCTTAAACTACCGTTGTTTTCCCTGAGACTATTTACAATGCTTCTATTGCTGCAGATAAACTACCCAAGATGTTGCTGCACAACAGTCATCATAGATTAACTAACAATATTTGTTTTCAGCACTAAACACTAGAGGATCTTTTGTGGTTTTGCTCAAGCCAAAGGAAAGTGCTCTACAAAGCCAGGGACATTATATTGATTGGTCAGGGATCAATTTCCGTAGGTAAACAGCAGCCCTCGTCGCTCGCAGAAGTCAACAAAACGTTAACTGAAAAAAATCGCCATATTTTCCTCTGCAATTGCTATCCATCTGTTACAAAATTTGATAAATTAATGATGTATGTGCTGCATACAAGTTGTTAATATTTTAGTGTATCTCCTGTGGTATTGATCTAAAATAATCAAAATATGTTTCATTTTAGACACCCACCATGTAAACTAACATAATAAGCTGCAGCAAGATGTATATCTATCTTTATGACTAGATATAGATTTCAAGCCACTGGATTAATATGTGCACAGGCCATTTAAGAGAAAACAAATCTGATATTTTGCCTCCAGCATTTAATGTTTAGTTGCAAAATGTTTCAAAAGGATGTACTTGTTCATATATGCATTAAGATTTATTGCATTGCAGCTTTGTTATGCAAGAACTGATTAAATATGGAAAAGAAAGGCACTTCTCTTCATGTTTAATTTAAATCATCTATTCTAAAAAATGGTTTCAGTGGAATATCTGACATGCTGCAAGTTTTGTCATCTCTGCAGTGATAGGCAAATCACCGGTTGGAAATTTGCAATCTAACACTCCAAACTTAACTTATTTCAATCCATACGTCCAGCCATGCTGCCTCCAACTGCTCTGCAATACGAATGGCCCCAGAGCCAGGCCTACCTGCAAAAGGCTCTGACAGAAGGAAAGGCTGGGGGCAGCAATTTGCAATCTAACACTCCAAACAAGCAAATAAAAAATGCTGTTCAAAGAAATCAAAAACCATGCGCACAACTCAAAGAGTTACTAAAATGTAACCAGCTTAAATTTAAATTTCTTTTCCACAGCCACTAGATTTCAGCATCAGAGATTGGATTGGATTCAATAGAAGCAGAGTTAATATGCAATTGATAAATGAGGACCCCTATTACTTTGATAGCTGGAATCCCATCTATTAACAATATGTAATTGATATACAAAATGTGTTTTGATTATGATATGTATATGCTTCTAATAAAAATATTATTTAAAAAAAAAAATAAAAAAGAGATTGGATTGGGGAATTGCAACAAAATCACGTTCCATTTTTTTCATTTCTGGATTTTAGTGTGGACAGGAAATTACTGGTAGAGCTCAACAAACAAAATTAGGTCTTCTATGGACACACCAAACTCCCCAAATCTACCTGTATGTTTGCCAACAAATATTAGTAGCACTGCATGGAACTGCTACCAAAACCCATCAAGATCCAAGCCAGAGTTTATCACATCACTGAACACCACTCTGTTCAGTGGATCCACTGTGCTATATTATCATGGATTCACACAACAAAGATCATGGGTTCACCCAAAGATCAGCTTTAGTCATAGAGCTCATACTGTGCAATTTATTGCAGAACTGGTCCTATCCAAGTAATGATACATTTTAAATAATTAGATTATTTAATGGGCTCATTGCAGTACATACCCATTGTCTCCTCCAAATACATAAATTGCATCCTTGTAGGCCACAACAGTATGCTTACTTCGTCTGAAAAGAAAGATGACATGCATTAATAACAACTCTCGCAGATTGTTATCTACATGTTGTGACACACTTTTCATTCAACATGTTAAACTAAGGATCATGGATAATCATTCTGATAAACTGAAAATAGTATATTTGTAATGTATGGAGATACTGTAGAGAGATTTGTATAGAAGTACTGAATTAATAAGGCTATTGAAAGTTTGATGTAATCACCGAGATGTTTATGTGGGGTTATTTAAGAGATCTGTTTGATTAAATGGCTTACAGGGAGGATGTCTACACAGTGGTGGGTTTGTACGGGGTCATTGATGGATGAATATGCAGTAAGCACTTCATCAAATCAGAAATTTCTGCACATGGAATCATTCTGCCATTCCCGGGTCTCAGTTCGTAGTCTTGTAGCCCACAATGCTCACCCAGGCACTTGAATGGTTCTGTCTCCATCATTCTTGCAGATATCTAATTTATCTACTATCTCTTATAATACCGTGACATTAACTTTAGATTTTTTTCAAAAACGAGAAGACTAAAACTGCTGGAAATCCGAAATAAAAACAGAAAATCCTGAGAAGGTTCAACATCAGAAAGCAACTGTGGAAAGGAATTGAGGAGATAACATTTTAGGATGAAGACCTTTGTCAGAACTGGGAAAGTGAAAAGACTAGTTAGTTTTAAGAGATGGGTGACATCCTAACTTCTGTAATCTCAGGCCTTACTAATGATGACAAGCGTGCTAAGCTTTCGTCCCACATCAACCCATGATGGCACTTTTAGGGAACTACATACTTGTACTCCCATTTCTCTCTGTTCTACAAAACTCCCCAGAGCCTTACTGTGAAAGTCCTACCCTGACTAGCGAAATACAACAAGTTACTCTTATCTGAGTTAAATTCCATTTGGCATTCCTTAGATGATTTACTCACTGATGAAAACCCTGCTGTAATTCTTGATAACCTCTTTCACCATCTACAATACCACCTATTTTAGTGTCATCTGCAAACTTACTGTCCATGTTTTGCACCTTCTCATCCAAATTGTTGATATGGATAACAAGCAACAATGGGCATAGTACTGAGAAATAGAGGAGAAATATTCATTAAGGTCCATCTTTTGCAGCTCCACACATAGATGTCTACTTTGGTCTTTGAGGGGCCTATTCTCTCCTGGGCTATTCCTTTTCCCTTGTAAAATATCTTTGGATTCGCGTTAATCTTCTAAGCCAAAGCCATCGTATATCACCCCTTTTTTCCCTTCCCGTTTTCCTTCTTATGTATACTCCTGCACCCCTACACTCTGCCAGGGATTTACTTGATCCCAGGTGCCAATCGCTGGTCCATGCCACTGAGATGATCCCAATGCTTCTGGAGCTGTTGAATTAACACATTAATTAGGGCAGTTTGAGAGAGAATAAGTACAAAGGAATACATTAAATCTGCAAAACGCAGGTGAGAGCTTTTGCTGAAATTTGAAATATAAAGTGGAATACTGGAAATGCCACAAAGGGCAATGGGTAAGCAGATAAAATGTAATGCCCAGAGTAGGGGAATCCAGAACCATTGAATTCTTACTATTCTATGAGGTAATCTTTAATATCAGCTTAGACAAAAGTGCTGGAGAAACTCATCAGGTGCAGCAACATCTATGGAGCGAAGAAAATAGGCAACGTTTCAGGCCGAAACCCTTCGATCAGCTTTCCTGGCCTTGTTTTAACTCACTGAAATTAATTTTTTCATAAAGTATTTTTCTTTGTATCTACTCCATAACAACTTCAAAATTAACTATAGTCATAGAGCTATACAGCATGGAAAAAGACCATTCGGCCATTTGATAATGCCGCCCAAGTTCCACAGAGGGCTCGCCCATTCACGTGCATTGGCTCATGACCCTCTAAAGTTTTCCCATCCATATATTGTCCAAATATATTTTAAGTCATGTATCATCTTCTACAGCTCATGTAAGAAAGAACTGCAGATGCTGGTTTAAATCGAAGGTAGACCCAAAATGCTGGAGTAACTCAGGCAGCATCTCTGGAGAGAAGGAACGGGTGACGTTTCAGCTCTCTCTGGCATAATACATCAGAAATTCCTAATCATTCTTGCCTTTTAAACCACATTTCTTGTCTATGCTGATAATAACTGAAGTGATCATTCATAAAGTAGAGCTACTGCTTGGGCAGTTTTGATCTTAACCTTCAGTGTTGCCTGTATGGAATTAGCACATACATCATAGTTGTTTCTTTTGATCCAGTTTCCTGTGTGACTGGTAGGTTAATGGACCATGGTAACCTATCCACTATGAATGGACAAATAGTACAATCGTAGGCGATTTAATGAGAATGTGTGGGACATTGCTTATAGGGAAAATTAATAACGTTTTTTGAGAATCGGCATTGATTTGATGGGCCGAATTGTGTGTGATCATGGAAATATGAAATCCTCGTGATATTTACTGTCTGCGGTATATATGCAACATCAATGCTCATCTATTGTCCCTTAGGTAAACAGTAGTTTATATTTACACATGCACACATACTCAATAAATAAACAAATATAGTGCAATAATAATAATAATAATAATAGACTGTTGTAATTCAGAGCTTATTTTGTTGGCTCTAGGGAAGAAGCTGTTAAAGATGAATGCATATTTCCCAAGTAAGAGGCTTACAAGGAATTATTGCTGGAGTTCACGGATGCGCCTCTGCGGAATCACTGACAATCGGGGTCTGTATGTGTGGAAGGAACAGGACCAACTCGGGGACATGGAAGAAGCCACTGACTGGATAAATTAAAGCTTCTTATTGAGAGTGTCATCGCCTCTTGTTACCTGGCTCCCACGAATTCATCGCAGGGCGGCAGCCTCCTCCAGCGGTGCACCGTCTCAAAAGGCCCGAAGTTCAGGGTCAAATATTCGACACTGTCTGAGCAACTATGGTCGAAATCCACACTGGGGGCCACCTTCGACTTCCCCTCCATGGCCTCAGAGGTAACAGCAACCAACTTTGTCCCCGCCACTTCTGACTTCCTTTCGGGGAGACGCCAGGGTCCTTGTTAATGATCCCACCGCCGCTCGCCGTCGTCGGTCTGAAGCGGCGAGAACCCTGGAGCACGCCGGGAAACGGAGGCCCGGCAGAGCGGAACTCAATGGGAACTCGACCAAACGGACTACATCATCCATCATGCTCAGCGCGGGCGGCCGGGACGGGTGACGAGGGAGAGGGAGAGACTACAGCTCCCATGATACATCGCAATGCCGCCAATCGTTGTCAATAGGCTTTTATTGTCATGTGTCCCAGATAGAACAATGAAATTCTTACTTGCTGCAGCACATCAGAATATGTAAACATAGTACATAACGGGAGAAAAAAAAGTTCAGTGTGTATACATACACATGCACACATACTCAATAAATAAACAAATATTGTGCAATAATAATAATAGACTGTTGTAATTCAGAGCATATTTGTTGTCGTGTATATAGGGTGATTTCACGAAAGGTCACTGGAGCGTAGATCCGCACCCACGTGACCGAAAATCTCAAGTGGAGGACATGCTAGACATCCGGTACATGTTAGTGGATGGGAAAACACGCACTTTCCCACCCGTTAAAAACATAGAAAAGGGCCAGGTTTTGATCTGCAATTTATTGTGCCAGTCAATAGATAGATAGATAGCCTTTTATTGTCATTCAGACCGAAGTCTGAACGAAATTGCAGCAGTCATACATATAATACAATACAATAAAACAACAATAAACACATATTAACATCCACCACAGTGAGTCCACCCAGCACATCCTCACTGTGATGGAGGCAAAAGTCTTAGGTCTGCAGTCTCTTCTCTCCTCTTCTCCCTCTGCGCTGGGGCAATACCCCCCCCCCCCCCCCCCCGGGCGATGTTAAGAACAGTCCCGCGGCTCAAACACCGCGGCCCGGGGTGGTTGAAGCTGCCGCCCACCAGTCCGGCAGACGCAGTCGCTGGCCCGCGGCCGAACCCCGGACTCAGGCCACCACCGCCAGAACACTGTCCCAGCCACCCTCACGTGAGTACTGCGCCGTCTTCAGCCTCGGGCTGGGCCGTCCCGACTTGGGCGCCGAACCTCCCCCGGACCGGGCCGCCCCGACTTGGGCGTCGCTTCTCCCCCGGACCAGGCCGCCCCGACTTGGGCGTCGCTTCTTGGCTGCCCCGACTTGGGCGAACCTCCCTCGGGCTGCCAGCGCCGCACCTTCCCGAGCTCGGCCGCTCCGACGGGAGCCTCGTTCCACCCTCGGGCTGGCCGTCCTCATGGGAGCGTCCCAGCCTCTTCCAGCCCTGAGCCGGACCACCCTCACGGGAGCGAGCTCAGGGCGAGTCCTGACGGTGCTCTGCCTCCGGAGCCTCGAGGTCGTCAGCTCCATTAGGCCTCAGCACAGACGGAGGCAGAGAAGGGGAATACGACAAAAAGGTCGTATTCCCCCGCAGGGAGAGACTGCAAACCCCGTTTCAACCCCCCCCCCCCCCCAAAAACACAAACTAAAACCAAAAAACTAGACTAACCAAACAAAATAAACAACATAAAAAACACAAAACAACGGGACTGCCGGTAAGCCGCTGCAGCCAGAGCCGCGCCGCCACTCCGAGTAATGCCTTACTTTTGATGAAATTCAGCGAGCAAACGCGATAATTCCCGATATTTTGGACCTTTAAATCTCCACGGCAAATGTCCGCTGTTCACTTCCGCTGGATTAGCACCTTCAGCTCCCTCTTTAATTTACCTTAGTTTCTATCTTTTTTTTAACTGTAAATCTAGGTAGCTGTGCCTCACGGTCACCCCGACTGGCCCAATAAATTGCAGATCAAAACCTGGCCGTTTTCTATGTTTTTAACGGGTGGGAAAGTGTGTGTTTTCCCATCCACTAACATGTACCGGATGTCTAGCATGTCCTCCACTTGAGATTTTCGGTCACGTGGGTGCGGATCTACGCTCCAGTGACCTTTCGTGAAATCACCCTATATAGGCTGTAGGGAAGAAGCTGTTCCTGAACCTGGACGTTACAGTTTTCAGGCTCCTGCACCTTCTTCCCGATGGCAATGGTGAAATGAGTGTGTGGCCAGGATGGTGTGGGTCTTTGATGATGTTGGCTGCCTTTTTGAGGCAGCAACTTCAACAGATCCCTTCGATGGTGGGGAGGTCAGAGCCGGTGATGAACTGGGCAGTGGTCACAACTTTTTGCAGTCTTTGTTCAGTGAGGGGAGAACATGCTCGAGATCACTGGGCGGTTCAACGTTAAATGTGTTCGTGGTTGTGGTGAGTGAGGGCTGACAGGAGCAGCCGCCGGAGAAATATTGAGTAGACACAAGGAACTGCAGATGCTAGAAACCTGAGCAAAAAACCCACAAAACGCTGGAGTAGTTCATTGGGTCAATCAGCAACTGTGGAGTTCTTCTGCCCAAGTCAGAAAAGTTGATCAAAAGTTGCAGCAGGTCAGGCAGCATCTGTGGAGTACATGGACAGAGGACTTTTCGGGTCGGGAGCCTTCTTCAGAAATATTGGTGTGTCATCAGAGCACCAGATGCGTTTGTGTTATAATCTCAGGAATAAATGTACCTTCATTTTACAAATTTACATGTTAACCTGATCTAGAGTGGACGATGCACATTTGGTCAATGTAAGAACTTTAAGCTAACAAACTGGAATACTACATATCTCTGCTTCATCTATCTCTGGAAAATCGAGGATAAGGAGTGTATCTACTGGAATCAACTGGCTGGATCTTGCACACAAATATGCTGGAGGAGGAGTGAAAAATGTGGTCATTACGATGAATAAAAGGCTCAACTGCAGTGTGACCAAACATTATTTATTATGAGGGCATGGTAGGATGATCCCAGACAAACCATGCAATAGCTAACTGATGCTTGCTCAATTAAAATGTTTATTTATCATGAGCCAATGTGGTATTTGAGGGATAAAGCAAGGAGGCTGGTGCTCAGGCTTTGGATTAAGAGAATGGGAATATGGAGAATCGGTGGATGTGGAGCACAACATTCTTTACAGAGCTGGGAGAAAGGACATTGTGGTGAGCAAGTGCAATGGCAACAAAAGCCAGCAAAGGGCAGTTGCAGTTAGTAACTGGCGCAATCAAAGTTTTATCCCTTTGCAAGTCGATCACCTACTTTTGTCTTTCTGGATTTTGGAACATCCCCTGCTGGCTTTTTCACCGAATTACAAAAAGACATACACAATTTGAAGGGTCCAGCTATTACAAGTTGAGTCAGGAAGCCATGTGTTTAAATATGCAGGTTTGCCTCTATACATAATTTACAATTTTACCAAACCTAAGACATTTTCCTAATTTATTTTGTTGTCCTGTTTCTACACCCCCTCCTACCGAATCTTATTTTGGCACTTTTTCTATGTTTTTCTATTATGAATGCATCCTGTAAACTTCTGATGATGGGTCATTAATTGAGTTTGTTTCTTTATTAGTGAGTATTTCTAGCATTGTCTTATTTTTTATATTGTGATTTGTTATGAAAAGTATTTTTTTATCTAAACTGTAAAGAAAACAAGCTTGTTTCCACTTTAATTCACCCAGCACAGTCCTACTGCTCTTCTAGATATGAGTAGATGTTGCAAAATAAAACTTGGGGAAAACTTGCAATGGGTTTTGATATATTAAAAGCAAATCCTGGAGGCATGTGTATTCTGGCAATGGAGTCGGTTTTGCCAGGAAGGGAATCATGAGTGATGTTGGTTAAATTGTCATTCAGCACCTTCATTACCTGTGGTGAACAAGGTTTTATTACCAAAACAACAAAGTTGAAGTAGTGCACCACACTAACCATTATTTGGCTGCTCTATTGAAAAGTGGCCAACCTGGCTACAAAAGCAAGATAAGAAGCATTAAGGTAGTGTGTCCAGATTGTTGAAAGGATGAGAAATGACTTGATAAGTTAAAGAATTCCGTCTTCAAAGCTAGCATCTGTAGTTCCGTGTTTCTACAATATTTTTGGTGAGGTTGATTTAGAGATTAATATTTGGTGGGACACCATGGGGAATACCAGTATTCTTTTGAGGTAATTTTTTTATATAACAACTTAAGATAACCTTGTTTGGCTGGCTCTTCTGAAAGTCAGCAGTCCCATTGGTGTGGCAAACCAATCTCTCAGTACCATGCTGGATTTGAATAAGGATTCTATCAATTGACATTCATGATATTGATAAAAAATATAACATATAAATATAGCATCTTACAAAACAAGAACAGAACAGATATTATTAGGGAGTGTGTCTTTAGATGGAAGTGTGATCAAATGAGTAGGGTATTCTTTGCTGAGGTGTCATAAATACAGACCATTAAGAAAGAGGTAGATCATTATGTATAATCAGAAATTGACCACAAGATGGCACATGTGTAAAGGTTACAGCAATTAATCAAACTGGACAGTAATAAAAGGTACACAAAAAAGCTGGGGAAACTCAGCGGGTGCAGCAGCATCTATGGAGCGAAGGAAATAGGCAACGTTTCGGGCCGAAACCCTTCTTCAGACGGTCAGTAATAAAGTTGGGTTCATACCTATCAAATGCGGGAATTGCAATTTTAAAATCAAATTGCTACGTAATTTATATATATATTAATAATATATATTTTTCCCATTGGATTATGCAGTTCTGCATCAACCCACTTCTGTAAATCTCCAGTAGATCAAGCATTTTCCCATCTTCTTCTTCTTGCCATGTCGCTAGACCTTTCCAAGCCACTGCGTAACGCAGGCTCTGGCACATGGGATGAAGACCTTGGAATCTTCTGGTTCGCATGGGCTCTGGAAGAAGGGGGCAGGTAAGTAAGTGCTCCATAGTTTGGGTTGCCTCCCCGCAGACACATTCGGTTGGTCCATCGTTGTTGTACCCCCACTTCTGCATGAGAGCTTTGCACCGTCCGACCCATGTTCCGTGGCAATCGAGGCAGAGCCAGACTGGCCATGTCTCTTTTGCTCCCAATGCAAAGGACTCCTCAGGGTATTGTGTCAGCGTGTGGGGTTTTGATTGTAGGTGTGTCACCCAAGCATCTATCCTACAGGTGCAGGGGTTATCATTCAGGGGTTGAACTGCATGTAGGAAGCTATTTCTGGATTTTAACCTCTTTGGTACCTGGACGTGTTGGAAGAGTGGGTGACGAGGGTCATCCTCCTGCTTGGTGCGTTCCACTCTTGAGGATACTGCTCTTCTGATTGGAGGGGGTGCAATACCACACAGCAGGTACAGGTCGTCAACTTGTGTGTTTTCCCATTAAATATTTGTTTATTATACCAAACCTCTCCCTGTTCTTTTGATAAACAAGGTTTATTACTTTGCTAAAAAGACCTTCCATTCACCCATTACTTATGCCCCTGTCCCACTTAGGAAACCTGAACGGAAACCTCTGGAGACTTTGCGCCCCACCCAAGGTTTCCGTGCGGTTCCCGGAGGTTGCAGGTGGTTGCCTGCAGGCACTGGAAGCAGGTAGGGAGACTGACAAAAACCTCCGGGAACCTCCGGGAACCGCAAGGAAACCTTGGGTGGGGCACAAAGTCTCCAGAGGTTTCAGTTCAGGTTTCCTCAGTGGGACAGGGGCATAAGAATGCAAATGGGCTAAATCTCTTCCCAATCACTTCCATGAAATTGAATTTTTGTCTGTACTACATAAATTAAAAAAAACATTTCCCAGGACAGCACTTATCCTTTTTGGCTGCTAAATGTATGAAGGCATAGCATGGAATCCACATGCAGGAAGTCTAGGTTTTCTTTAGATATGATGGATTTCATTCAGTATTTTTGTAGCTTATATCATAATATTGATAAATGATCTGATGTGAACTGAAGGTTATTAAACAGAAACATTTATGTGGCATGTTATACATTCTTTAAAGATAGCCTCAACATCACAACACTGTGAAATAGCCTTGAGGCTCAAATAAATCTTAAAGCTGAATTGTATAATAGATGTTTTAAGGTCTTTATTTCAACTTGTTTTGCCTGAGCTGTTGAATTAATGTGGCAGAGCTATTGAAAAATAATTTAACATTCCATTGAACATTTTAATCTGAAGCAAAATGATCTACAAACAAATGAGGTACTTGGCCTGAAATAATATATTTTAACCAGAAGGAGAAAAAGTGTAATATGTTGAATGTTGAAACGGATCTTTCGGGTTGTGGTAAACTGTCTTTAGAGCCTACATTTTGTGATTTAGCTGTTTAATTGCAGAAGCCTCCCTCATCCAGGCTAAATGATGAGAGGCTTTGATCCAGCTTGATTTTTTGTGTGATCACAAACATGATATTTCTGTTGCTTCATTATCATTGGAAAAATATCTTCAGGTCAATTAAATAAATTATTATCGATATCACTGAAACTGATTATCCAGTCCTTATTATATTGCTATATGTGGGGGCTTGCTCTGTGAAAATTGCTTACTCTGCAACCCTTACACAATCGTGATAACATTTCAGAAGTATCCCATTGGCTGCCATGTGCTTGGGAGGACCTGAGGTCAAGAAATGTAATGAACAAATGTGTCCTTTTTTTTTTACTGAACACCTCTCAAAAGGTAAATAACCATAAATAAAACTGAATTCAAAGTGAAGCAGTTCAAAATATAAAGTCAGAATTTCTATGCAATGAATTGTAGTTGATTTGTTGCATTGGCTCTAAAATTGAAACAGTTTCATGGATTATATATCCATTGGAGGATTCCATTCAACTGTGTGCTTGGGAATGTTTTAAAATATATTATTTTCCAGTAACAGGCTGCAACAAAAAAAAAGGAAAGTGTTTGAATTTGTAGAAGAATCCAGTTACAACCAGTGAATAGTCGCAATGGATTCTTTTTCCGCATCTTTTTTAATTTTCTCATGATCTCAAGAATCTGTGTTGGTAATATCACCTGAAACTCATTTTTTTTCATATGCATGCAGATCCAGGGTTCTGGACTGCAGCTATTTAAATACTTAAGATTGCTGGTCCAACAACTGAGCGAGCAAAAGGTTCCTCTAACTAACCATTGGGAAGGCCAAAGTCTTTGTCTTTGGTCGTCACCCCAAACGTTGTCCCTTAACCAGAATTCTCTTGGCAACTGTATGAAGTTCTGTTTCCCATGAATTGGAAGGTTTGCGCTCTTCTTCCAAGACCTGAGGTCCTGAAGTTCCATTACCTACTAGTACTACTCTTCTACCTGTCTCTCTTCCTTTTAGATAGTTCTTAAAAGCTACTTCAGTATCCAAGGCTCCAGGGTTCACTTTTCCCTGAGATATTTTGCTACACTGCCGACACTTAAATAAATGAAAGTTATTATTACTTTGTCATAGAGTCAAAAACAAGTTAGTTGGACAATCATCAAGTGCCTAGCTATATTAATGCAACAAACCAGCATTTGGTCTGTAGCCTAATGTCTTTGCAATTCAATTGTTTATCCAGGTAATTCTTAAATGTTGTAAGAGTGCTTTCCTTCATGCCCTCTAGTCTTAGTCACCATTGCCATTGGGAAAGATTTCTTACCATCTGCCCTATTTATAGCTTCTCAAGTCCTCCTCAGTCTCTGCCTCAAGGAATGTAGTTCAGCCTATCCATCTCTCCTCATTACTAAAACTATCCATCCGAGGCAACATCCCGATTAAATCTTCTGTGCACACTTCAAAAGTGTGGCAACCAGAACTGCACACAATATTCTATTCAGCGACTTACTCAAGCCCTCCGTTGATGGGGCGATCTTGACTACCATAGCCGGTGGTTTTTGGGCCATCCGCATCGGGGAGATCAGCTCCTGCACCGAGGGGATGTCAGCTCCCCAGCACCGGTGAGCGAACCCCGGGTCGGGACTGGTCAACCCTCTGCGTTGTTGGAACTTCCTGACTTGGCCTCTCCCGAGACTGCGAGCTCTTGATGGTAAGTCTGCAGGCTGCTGTTGGAGCGATCCCAGGCAAGGGATCAGCTACGATGTTAAGTCCATGCCCTGTGGTGGGGCTCGTCAGCCCGAGGTGGCCTCCATCGATGGTAGGTCGCTGAGTGGCCGGAGATGCGACCCGGAAAACAATCGCATCTCCGGCAAGATAAGAAACATTCCTGCAGATAGTTAGGTCAATTGGCCACTGCAAATTACTCCGAATATGTAGATGAGCAGGAAAATTTGGGGGATGTTGATGATCAATGGGGAGAAGAGGTCATAGAAAAATTAGTGAGGAAAGGGGATTGCTCCGAGCTGGCATAGATTTGCTGGGACTAAATGTGGAAAGAAAGTATAAGAGATCAAACAAACTTGTAAAGAAATGCAGATGCTCATTGTTCTAACCTGGAATGCCGGGGAATCAGGAACATCAGGAAGTTGACTTTCTATCATGCCAATCTGGATGAATTCATCTTTTGTTCTGAAAATCCCGTCCTCAGTTCTGATTGATTTTCCAGAAATTCTCTCAGATGATAAACTGTACGTGCTTGAAATTACTTGTGGATGGAGCTTTCTGTCATTGCATTTGTGGCCACAGGCACAACAACGTTGCTAGATTGACTACCTGCCAGTCTAAAAAGGATGCCATAATGTTATTTTGGTGGTGCATTCTTTAAGCATTGTTTTAAATTGAATGGCACTGTCCAGTGGGGTACACCATCTTTTAATTGTATTTCTTTAATCTTTTCCCCCCTCATCTATTCCAGCTCCATTTCGATACCATAGGCATACAAAACGGGGACGAAAATATAAATGGCATTCCTTCTTAATGGATGCCCTTTAGCTAAAATGTAGAGGGACAGGTTTACAGGAGATGTGACAGTTCTCTCAATTCTATGAGTAGTCAGAAGGTTGTGTGAAACTGTCTAGACAAACGTCAAAGAATGTTGATTGCATTGTCAATCTTAGCTTTTTTTCTGGCATAACCAGTTAATTTGTATCTTAGCTCATCCCTATTGGGTTACAAATTAAAATTCTGAAAATTGAGGGCTGGAGCACCTCTGACACTTATTTGTTGTGCTTCAATGCACTGGACTTTGGTGTGAGGGGACTACGTAACATTTGGAGGCTTGGAATAATTTATAACTGGGAGGCTAATATAAGCTATTTGCTGGTCATCGAAAAGTATTAGCTGCAACTTTATACCGGGGTAACTTCTGAAAGTGATCTCTTCGAAAAGTAAAAGAAAACAAATGTATCAATGAAATAATCAGTGTTCTAAGTGAAATGATTAGTACCAGCAGTCATGAATGCTAATATTCAAACACTGCAGATCTCTCATTGATTTTCATTTTTTGTTTGATTTGCACAACACCTCTTAGCTGCTCAATTATTGAATTGACAATTGATGGGGGGGGAGGGACAAAAAGCTAAATCATTGTTTGTCAGCTCTTGGCCAGAATTTGCACATACAGCTACTTTAGTGGACATTTACTGATCAGCGATTGTTGGTTGAACTGCTGTGAACGATTAGCTGCGGCTTTTATCATTAATGGAAACAGAGTTGAGATGATATTCCCAGTCTTCCAACCATTTGAGATCTCTCTACTGGTGTAATTCTGTTCTATTGCTGCACCATGGATGGCTCCACCTTAGTGGGCTGGATTCAAAGTCTTATTTTTTCCGCTAGAGTTTGGCACCTTCTTTACGATACTTACGATAAGTTTATCTCATTGGCTGCGTCACCTGCCTTAAAATCCCATGTGTTTGTATTTTATGGTCAAATTTGACAATTTTCCATTGAACATTTCCCACGTTTGATGACAACTAACTTCGGTTCATATGGCATCTTTATTGTTGCTGAGCAAGATTGTGGCCCGGTGGACATAACTAAAACAAAACAAATATAGAGAGACACAAAACTCTCCCCCCCCCCCCCCCCCCCCCCCCCCACCCTGGTGCGCACACTTTACTCTACCATCTCCGACACTTCCTTTTACCCCGTTCATTTTCCCTCCTTTGTACACTCGTCTCCCATCCCCAAGTGTACCATTTCCCTTTTTAACCTCCCTATTTCTCCTCCCCAAACCCCTTCCCTCTTGGCTTTACATTTCATTCCTTCTCTTCTCTCCTTATTTGTCAGCCTTTTGTCTTCTTTTCACCTCTGTCCCTTATCCATCTGCCAGCCAATTCTCTCGCCCCCCCCCCCCCCCCCCCCCCCCTCCCTCTCCCCCATTAACATGTATGCATCTATCAGTTGTCAGGTTTTTTCGCATTTCTTTTCCAACTTTTTCTTCTGTAGTCCAATCAATCTGAAGAAAGGTCCGGTCCTGAAACGTCTTTTGTCCATTCCCTCTATTGATGCTCTCTGACTCACTAAGTTCCCTCAGCAATTTTGCGTTTTAAAGCAAAACAAAAATAATTTATCTCCCAGTTGTTTGTAGAGTGCTGAGTGTGCACAAAACGACTGCTGTTTTTGTCGACATTGCACTTCATTGGCATTTCATTGGCACTGAAGGATTTTGGATCGCCTGGCAAATGTGAAAGGTGGAACGTAAATGTTATTTCTTACCACTCAGTAAGAGTTTTGTGCATAGTCATGAGAAAGTCGTGGAAGATATGAAATGCCAAGTCTTTCCAGAACCCTGACAAAGCTATGCTATTGGGTTCTGTGCCTCCCCAGATAATAGTACAGGAAAATCCATTCTATTCTCATTAGTTGATGAAAGTCTATTGTACTTTACAACCCAACATTGTCAACTTTCTTTGGACTGTGAAAGACATGTAAATTTCTTTACATGAATGTAAATGTCTTAATAATTGTGCAGGACAGGCCAATGGGTTACCAGAGTTAATGATCCCCCTGTGAGCGCAGGTGAAAACGTTTGAATATTTTTCCACAATGGTTTGCTAATCTTATGCCCTCTCAGGTGTTTATGCTGTGAGTTAATAATCATAGTATGTTTCTGGATCATCGATCATTGCAGTTAAGGGAGTAAATCTTACTTCCATTCTGCTGACCCTGAGCTATTGCAAACGTATCCCTTTGGCAGGGGTAGCTTCTTGTGGCTTTCACATTCACAACATAAAGTCCAACCAACACTGAGGACCTTGCAAAATAAAATAATAAACTTCAGGATTTTGATGTGTGGCCTTCCTGCAATTATATAGAGTTTTGATGAGAGCACGTTAGATCTAAGCTGATACTTTTGGTCTTATGTGGGGAGAGACACTTCTTTGGAGAGGATGAAACAATGGTTCACCAGATGATTACTGCCATAAAAGAGTTGTTATCCTGTGAGGGAGGATCTAGAATAAACCAAACTAAGCTGTAGTTTTTTGAAGAAAGAAGGTTAACCACATTGCAATATTTTTTTAAATGCTGAGAAGATTGTGTAGGATATGTACAGAGGGTATAGAACTTGTTCCATGCTGCCAAAAATACTCAGTTGTTAAGTCTAATCAAGCTTAAGATTAAATGATTTTTAAGCGGTTGGAAACATGAGGTTAGGGTAGGACGTGGAATTGTTGAATTATTTTTTTATTCATTCAAGAGATGTGGGCTTTGCAGGCTCAGTCAGCGTTATTTGCCCATCCCTAATTACCCTCGAGGTGGTGGTGAGCTGCTTTCTTGAATCGCTGCAGCCCTTGAGGTGTGGATAAACTCACTATGCTGTTTGGGAGAGAGTTCCAGGATTTAGACCCAGCAAAGTCTGTGGCATTGAGGGCAACTTTCAGGAGGTGTTGATCCCATATGATATATTAAATGATATAATCAAATGATATTGCTAGCCCTATTTCATGTAGACGTAATGTATTCTACCCTTGCTGTTAAACTGTTTATGCAGCATTAACTGTCATGTTCAAATCTGAAGAAAATACATACGTATGGCAACTCGGACTGGAAAACTGCAGGCTACACATGTCACAAAAACGTTAAATATTGCAAAGATTGTTATCAAGCCACATATTTTCCACCTTTTAAGTGGTCTTTCCAGATTCTATTAACAAAACTCTTTCTATTTGTAGTTCTTTCCCACGATTTACAGCCCAGGATTCTTTCCGGTCTGCTTCCACTTTTAGACCCAGTCACTGAAAATAACATGCATTGGAAGATAGTAACAACCAAACCCAGAAGACTGGGAGTTATCTGCAGGAGTGGGAACCTTGCGTCCCGGGGATTGAGAGAATTTGAAAGTATAATCTGTTTATTTTGGAGTAGGTAATTTGTGTTCAATTTTCCTTTGGGAAAGGAAAAAAAACTGACTTTGTCATAGGAGTCTCCAGAAAGGACGATGGAAATCCACTGGCACAGTTAAATTTCATTAAGCTTTGTTAGTATTTTTCTAGTACAATATTTCACACTCCTTTCCCCCAATGAAAAGGGTAACACTTCACCTTTGGAGTTCTAATATTGGGTGGATGGCAGGCACACAGAAGATCCTCTTGGATGTACATTGGAACTTGTGTTTAAGTTATGATGACACCATTATATCTGATATGAGAAAACATTGGTTAGAAAATTACCATTGAATCATAGGATCATAGAAACATAGAAATTAGGTGCAGGAGTAGGCCATTCGGCCCTTCGAGCCTGCACCGCCATTCAGTATGATCATGGCTGATCATCAGCCATGATCATACTGAATCATCTTGTTAGTCTGCAGTGCTAAAATAAACTGGAAATGATTTTGTTTTACACAAAGTTTGTATATAAGTACACTCCAGCCTTTTTCTATTTGACATCACTCTGCCTTTATATAAATGTATGGCTGCAGTTTTGTTATGAGCGACAATGCTAGAGTTTAAAGAAGCAAGGATAGCAAAAAGTAAGATTGTGTCAGTGGCCTAATATATTCTTCAATCATTCTTGTTGCAATACTGCACCCAGCCTTCATCAAGACTCCTGTCATAGTATAAATATTGTACAAAACCATGCTGACTATCCCTAACCAGCCCTTGCCCACCCAAATGTCTGTATAACCTATCCCTCAGAGCTTGAGCTCCAGCTTATTGTTGACTAGATAATTGAAGCATATACAAACATAGAAAATAGTTGCAGAAGAAGGCCATTTGGCCTTTCAAGCCAGCACCGCCATTCAATATGATCATGGCTGATCCTCCAGAATTTGTACCCCATTCCTGCTTTCTCCCCATATCCCTTGATTCCATGTGTGAGGATGTGTCGAGCACTCGCCATCAACAAAGCAAAGATTCATAACTAGCCTGCCTTTATTGTACAACATTCCCCTCTGACTTGTCAAAGTCCTGCAAAATGTGGACCACTTCACTTCTGCTGGGAGTCAACACCTGATGTACATTATGTTCTGCAACTCCACTACTATTTGGGCAACCACTTATTTGTGTTTTCTGTATGTTTCAGTTTATTTGGTCCACCCAAACTGATTGTGCCTCTTGACTATTTACAAACTATGAATTCAATTGATGGAAGGTGAGAGGAGTCCAGCAGCTTATTACAACAGTGGAGCCTGGAGGGGACATTTTATCTCATGGATCTAGGCTGCATTTAAAGCCAGATTCCAAGGACAAAGACCTCCCATCCCCATTCTTTGTAAACTCGATTTTCTGGTCTGAAATCAAGACATTTCTGACGGTGCAGAGAGATGAAATGACAAATCATTATCTTTTTTTTGTTTTGTTTTTTTGTTTATTTTATTAGAAGTTAATACAGCACAAAACAGTACAGTGGAACCTAATTTTAGGTGCCAACTATGTAATACCGTAATCCATTCTATGTACAACCTCTAGTTTTATGTTATAAGAAGGAAGTAAGCAGGACAAGAAAAAGAAAACAATAGAAAGAGGAAAAAGTGGAAAAATAGATGGTAAAGAGTAAAAAAACGTGAAGTGTGTATATAAAAAATAAAAAAGGAAGAGAGAAAGTGGAAAGTAGAAATAGAAGAGAAGGCCCCTTAAAAGAGAATTTTTCAAATCATTATCTGAGAGAAAAATAAACATAATTCATAAAAAAAGGCCATGTAGTAACTATGACCACATCAATGGTGAATTTGCTTTTCAGGGAGGGGAGACTAATCAAAATGCCTTTAGAAGGAGAGACTGAAATATTTTTGGAATGACTCTGTCTTACTGTCAGGCACAGTACTTAACTGTTGCTTTCTGTAATGAAAGGGATATACTTTCAGACTGACCCATTGCCTTTGACCCTAATGCCCCTGTCCCACTTAGGAAATCTGAACGGAAACCTCTGGAGACTTTGTGCCCCACCCAAGGTTTCCGTGCGGTTCCCGGAGGTTTTTGTCAGTCTCCCTACCTGCTTCCACTACCTGCAACCTCCGGCAGCCACCTGCAACCTCCGGGAACCGCACGGAAACCTTGTGTGAGGCGCAAAGTCTCCAGAGGTTTCCGTTCAGGTTTCCTAAGTGGAACAGGGGCATAAGTTATCAATAATGAAATCAAATTCCCTCAAGCTGGCTTATTTCCCAGTATCCACAAACTGGACTGCAGTTGCCCTATTTTGGGGGTATTTTTCATCCTCCATGCAACACATTTTACATCTCAGGGACTGGAAGGTGACAGGTGGAACCAGATGATGGGCAGATGAAGCCATGTGGGGGGGGGGGGGGGGGGGGGGGGGGGGGGTGAGATGGGGGCTGGTGACTGATATTTGGGAACAGATACGGGAAAAAAAGGAGAAATAATTGAGCAGATGCACCCAGGTGGTGGACGGGAGGGGGTGTAGAGACAGACGCTGGAAGGTGATAACTGGAACCAGATAAGGGAGGGATGATTGATGAAACTTGATGGTCTGATAACCCAAAGGCTAAGGTACTCGGATGTAATTCCTGGGATGTCAGGACTTTCATGTGAAGAAAGACTGGATAGACCCGGCTTGTACTCGCTAGAATTTAGAAGATTGAGGGGGGATCTTACAGAAACTTACAAAATTCTTAAGGGGTTCAGACAGGCTAGATGCAGGAAGATTGTTCCCAATGTTGGGGAAGTCCAGAGCAAGGGGTCACAGTTTAAGGATAAGGGGGAAATCTTTTAGGACCGAGATGAGGAAACCATTTTTCCCACAGAGAGTGGTGAATCTCTGGAACTCTCTGCCACAGAAAGTAGTTGAGGCCTGTTCATTGGCTATATTTAAGAGGGAGTTAGATAGAGCTCTAGGGGCTAGTGGAGTCAAGGGATATGGGGAGAAGGCAGGCACGGGATACTGAGTTGGATGATCAGCCATGATCATATTGAATGGCGGTGCAGGCTCGAAAGGGCCGAATGGCCTATTCCTGAACCTATTTTCTATGTTTCTATGTAAAATTGTGTGGGTGATAGGGGGTGGGTGGTAGGTGCAATGACTTTACCTAATGGAGGAGGAAGGAGAGGGGGGGGGGTTAAAAAGAGTATTTGTATTTTAATGTTGCTTTTTTTAACCTGCACTTTTTAAAAACTATTCGTACTGTTTTATCAGGAACTGGATTGTTTTTTTTTATTGTTTTTATTTTATGCGTGAAACGTTTACGTTTTATGTGCGATGCTCCGGTGTTCCCTGGGAAACGTCTTCTCATTTTGCACTGTACAACTGTTGCTTTGCAAGATGACAATAAAGGATGATGATGATGAAGAGGCACAGAAGGCACAGGAACCAAAATGGACCAGTTGAGAGGAAAATGCGATGTGAGTGGGGAAAAGAAAATGAGATATGAATTACTTTGTAACCTAGGAGCCTTAATTTGCTTTTAATAATTCTTGCTCTTGTGCACCATTTCAAATTTCTCTCGTATGCCAGGAACTTGGTTTGGGAGATGTCAGCTCCAAAACAATTGGGTTCAGAGGAAATATTGGGCTGACACTTTAGGTCGGTGCTCAATCT
Organism: Leucoraja erinaceus; assembly: GCF_028641065.1. Lineage (NCBI taxonomy): Eukaryota > Metazoa > Chordata > Chondrichthyes > Rajiformes > Rajidae > Leucoraja > Leucoraja erinaceus. Next base: position 23,245,488 of record NC_073401.1, read on the forward strand.
TGTCTGGTTCTGCCTTTTATTACCTACTTTATTCTCTTTTTTGTCATTTAATACAATACAATACAATACAATACAAATTTATTATCATTTGAGCCCCAGTGAGACTCAAACGAAATGTTGTTTCCACAGCCATACAAACAAAGACACTGTCTTACAGACATACACATAATTAAATTCACACAAACATCCATCACAGTGAAGCCACTGTGATGGAAGGCAAGTCTTTTCTCTCCCCTGTTCTCCGTGTCTCTCCCGATGTCCAAGCCCCAGGCGGGCGATGATGAGTCCCACGGCCATTTTAGGCCGCGCGGGGCGATTTACGGCCCCGCTCCCGGTCTGAAAGTCCAAGGTTGGAACCCCCCCACGGGCGATGGTGAGTCCCACGGCCATTGGGTGATGTACTGTCCCGGTCCGGGTTGTTCCAACCCCGTGACAACCAGCTCCGGGAAGCGCGGTCTCTCTCTCTCCCCCCGGACCCGCGAGCTCCCAATGTCCCAGTCCACCGGACCTGCGGCTGCGTTGCTGGAGCCTCCGGGCCCCAGGAGTCGAGTCGCAGCAGCGAGTCACCGCCGGCTCCGAGGCCGGCCAGCCCCACGATGGTGAGTAGTCCGCAGATCCGCAGTCTCCGGGACTGGAGCCCCCGGGTCGTTCAGGTTGGAGGCTGCTCCACGGTGCTAGGCCCCAACGACAGCCGAGACCCGACAGGGAAAAAGTCGGGTCTCCCGGACAGGGAAGAGATTTAAACAGTTTCCCCCTCCCCCCCCCGCCCCCCACATTCACACATTTAAAAATACTATTAAAAAACACCAAGCGCTACATTTAACTAGACACAAGCACTACATTTAACTAGACAAAAAATAAAAAAAAGACAGACAGGCTGTAGGGGCCGCTGCAACGGGTGAGTCGCGCCGCCAACACAGTGATTTAATCACTCTAACCCACCATAAAAACAACTTTTCCTGTTTGGGTTTTCTCTGTTCCGTGAAAGCGATCCAGGAATGGCACATTCAACATATAATGATTTTCTGTTTTCCTTTTGGGTCATTTCTGACAACCAGAGCCTAATCCTTTTCTCTTCCGTGGTAGACTGCGGGCAAATTTACCCGTATCCCCTCCCTGACCACCAACCTCTCTCTGTGTTGCACACACAGCCAATCTTTCTCCTTCTGCCCTCGATACTTTGTGTAACTAACATTTCCTGCCACTAATTCAGTTTCTAGGATCTGCAGCATTTGGGTTTTGTCCTTTCAGTTTCATTGATGCTGCCCGTGTACTGTCATAGAATGGTCAGTCATAGAGTTAAAGAGGATGGAAAAAGGCCCATTAGACCAACTCACCCATACCCCTCCAAAATGTCTCATCTAGCAGGTAATAAAAGCCAGAACCAGACAAAATACCATCCTGGAAAGTTTCCAATCAGGTTTCAGGGCCCACCACAGCACAGAGTCTGCCTTGTTGAAGGTACATAACGACCTGCTTTTCGCCATTGACTCCGGCGACTGCAATCCTGCTCCTTCTCGGCCTCAGCGCAGCATTTGATACAGTCGACCACACCATCCTAATTGACCGTCTCCGGTACGGGGTTGGTATTGATGGCACTGCCCTGAGCTGGTCCGTCTCCTACCTCAAAGATAGAAGTTTCTCTACAAACATAGGCAACTCTTTCTCCTCCCCAGCTAGCCTTTGCTGCGGGGTTCCACAAGGCTCCATCCTAGGCCCCATTCTCTTCTCCCTGTATATGCTCCCCTTAGGCCAAGTCATTCAAAGGCATGGCATTTCCTTCCACTGCTATGCAGACGATACACAGCTCTATCAACACCTGATCAAATCTACTCAGCCTCATCCACTGCCTCAAGGTTATAAAGTGTTGGATGGCCCAGAACTTCCTCCAACTAAACGAGAGCAAGTCTGAGGTCATCCTACTCGGCCCCTCGGACTCCACCAAAATGATAGCAGGCAGCCTTGGAAGCCTTACTCCTTTTTCTCAAACCTCACGTCAAAAACCTTGGCTGATATTTGACTCTGCATTGAAATTTGACAAACAAGTCAATGCCGTGGTAAAAGCTAGCTTCCAGCTTCGCACGATAGCTAAAATAAAACCATTCCTCCAATTTGACGATCTTGAAAAGATCATCCACACATTTATCTCCTCCCGCCTAGATTACTGCAACTACCTTTACACTGGCATCAGCCAATCATCCCTGTCCCGCCTGCAATTGGTCCAAAACGCCACAGCAAGACATCTGATGGGCACCCGGAAAAGGGACCACATCATCCCGATTCTGACCTCTCTCCACTGGCTCCCAGTGCGGTTCAGAATAAATTTCAAGCTCCTCCTTTATGTTTACAAAGCCCTTAATGGACTTGCTCCCCACCTACTTCAAAAATCTGCTAACCTACCACTCTACCTCCAGGTCCCTCAGGTCGGCCGACTTGGGGTTACTGACCATCCCGCGGTCCAGGTATAAGCTCAGGGGCGACTGCGCTTTTGCGGTTGCAGCACCTGGCATGTGAAACAACATCCCTCTCCTCATCAGAACTGCCTCCTCCATCAACTCTTTATAGTCTAGACTTAAAACTTATTTTTACTCACAAGCGTTTCTTGAGGGCCTCTGAGGGAGCACTGTATGTATGTATTTATGTATGTATTGTTGGATCTATGCACCATTGTATGTAGCATGTTAGCACCTGCACTTTAAAGCACTTTGGTCAGCGAGAGTTGTTTTCAAATGTGCTATAGAAATAAAATTGACTTGACTTGAATTGACTTGATCAAAGCTAGTCCCATTTGTCCATTCCTGGCCTATAGCTCTCTAAACCGTTCCTGTCCATGTACCTGTCCAAATGTCTTTTAAATGTTGCTATTGTACCTTCCACAACTCCTTAATCTGGCAGCTCAGTCCATATACCCACCTGTGAGGACAATGTTGCCCCTCAGATTCCTATTAAACTTATGCCCTCTGGTCTTGATATTCCTCCCTGAAAAAAAGATTCTGTGCATTCACCCTATCTATTTCCCTGAAGATTTGATATGCCTCGACGAGTTCACCCCTCAGCCTCCTGTGCTCCATGGAATAAATTCCTAGCCTGCCCAACCTCTCCGTGTAGTCCAAGCATTCATGTGCTGGCAGTATCCTTGTAAATTGTCTCTACACTCTTTGCCGCTTAATGGAATCTTTCCTGTAGCAGGTTGACCAAAACTGGACACAGTACTCCAAGTGCGACTTCACCAACATCTTGTATAATTATGGTAGACAGGTTTGCTGTAGATCACCATAATGGTTTATAAGGGTAACTAACATCTTATGAGATGACTATCATCCCTCCATCTAAAACGATCACCTTGCTCGAATATTTCACTGGGTGAAGTCCACATTCCTTTGACGTAGCACTAATATCCCAGTTCAATCCACAGTACAGGCATGTTTGATTGTGGTTTCCTTGACATCCTGGATACATTTCGAAAGCATCTGTAGCTGTTACCTGAAAGTTGTCAGACTGGGACCTTTATCCTGATAACAAAAAAATCGATTCCCCTCAACCACCACCCCTTGTAATTGCACAGATGAAGAAAACCCATCGCATGTAAAGGAAAATGAATGCCTTTTAGGGTTTAATTTAGGGTTAATTTCCTTGCCCTTTGCAAAGGTATGTATAAATTTCAAATGGATTGCTCCTATCCCCCCCCATGAATGATTTAATGAAAGCTGAGAGAATTCAACAGGATGTTAGTTGTTGACAGTCTGCTGTGTACTGGGACGGAAAATATTTGGTGCCAGATGGATTTCTTTTTTTAGTGTTTTTTTTAGTGTAGCTGGCTGGGAGCGATTAAACGTGACAAGATGTTATATTGTCATTCCTTACAGACGACTGTATTCCTAAGGGACCAGTTTAAACTCCTGACAAGGCTATATTTGGAGGCTGGGTGAAAGGTCGTCTTGTCTCCTTACGTTGTTGGGAGTAAAGTAATTGTAGATTTTTCCAGCTTGTCAAAAATGCATACAATCCCACTTTGTGTGTTTTAAATGGACTTCAAGCCCTAGGTCACAGCCGATCCATGCTTTTCTCCTTGGAAGGATTAATTATGTGTTTGGTGGGAAAATTTGTGGCCAGTTCTCGTGTAACCATTTGCTTTCCTATCGGAGTATGGAATTACAAACTGATATTTCCATCAACTCCTTGGGATTGATTTTGGCAGTCGTGATATAGTGAATGCAATGAGATCAGTCACCAGTCAAGCATCCTATCATCCTCTGTTCTATTTGCTTGTGTGGAAATGCATGATGGAGAGAGGTATAATGAGCCACTGGTCTAATTTTTGTACAGTGACTAGTTGGAATAGTTTTCTATATGTTTATTTAGATGTGGTGGATTAGCCGTGGTCGAATAGCGGAGCAGACTCAATAGACTGAATGGTAGTATTTTTAATAGGTAGTATTTTTAACTTATAGTAACAAAATGAAACTTCTTGCTGTCGAGAAAAACTTTTTTTTGGAAAATTCTGCATGAAAAATAATCTTGTTATTGTGAGTCTAAAACTCTCTAGTCCTAAACCTAAATTGATAAAATTGACTTTTTAACATGACTTTCTATAATGTTTGTTTTCTGAGCAGGTTATGTTATAGCAGGCATTGGTTATTTTTATCATGCTAACTAGTCCTCTTATCTAAATGCTGGGCTCAGTACGTTGGCTACAAACTCTCTGGGTTTGCATCCTTGAGAGAAAGGGAACCTTGGTGTGACATGCATGCCAGTGAGATGCCGTACAAAACAACACTCTTGGAGAGGAATATGATCAGGAAGTAGGATAGCAACACATGGTTGAAGTGATGGTGATCAGGCCTTGTATGTTGCTCTATTGTTATGTTGATTTTGTCTTACATAATATAAAACCTGAAAAAAGGTAAAATACTCCCTTACACATTTTATCTGCTATTATTAGGAAGCAGCATTGTATCCCGGGTTATCATGCCGGTGCTATCGTCACTTCTGCAACATTACAACAATAAATCAAAGCTATAGCAAGGTCTCGAAGGAAGAAAGGTAATGATAGGACTCAAACAAAATGTCTTAGTATTTATGGTCATATTATGTTACTTCGAACAATGAAAATATATATTTGAGGATGTTGATTTATTTTATTTTTCTTTCCTTTTCTTTTTCCTCTTTTAATTTAGTTCAATCCGCAGACGCTGAAAAGCCTAAAGCAGGTGAATCGCCTCAAGAGGCAGTTCCTGATGGCGAAGCAGATGAGCTGACTTGCAAAGAGACTGCTTTGGTCCGTGACAAGTGACGGTCAACAAACAGCCACTCTCTCACTACAAAAGATTTGGAATCTGGTGAAGAATATTCAGACGAAGTGTAGATGGAATGTAAACCAAACGATTGGGAAAATAAATGATTATATAAAGTCTACTTTTAGTGTTTTACTGTTTATTGCGTCTAATTATTTAAACAATGAGTGAATGGCTTATGATTATGGCGTACTGGTGAATAACATGATGTGCTGCTTTTGTGCTGGATGCTAAAAATGTGTGTGTGTTTGTGTGTGGTGGTGTGGCCATGATTGAAAGGGGAGGGAGGGGAAGGGCAATAAGAGGGAGGTGACATTTTGGACATGTTGGGACAATATTGTTATCATCATGCATACATCTACAGAAGTGTGCATAATACACACACGTTTGGCAGACACACACACACACACCTACTACACATACACAAACAATGCAACCATTTTGGGGTTATTTTAGGTTAAAGGTAGTTGCAAGGCACCATGGGGGGTCTCTAACATAAATATAGACTCATTGTAACTTAAAATGAATATTCCGAGTAAATGTGACAGTATTCGATTCTTGGTCATAATGTGACATTTACATCAGAATTAAGACGTTTTTCTCTCAAAGCCACCGGAAGATGCCTCACAGTCTCTGCCTCAGAGGGCAGTGGAGGCAGGTTCTCCGGATGCTTTCAAGAGAGAGCTAGGTAGGGCTCTTGAAAATAGCAGAGTCAGGGGATATGGGGAGAAGGCAGGAACGGGGTACTGATTGGAGATGGTCAGGCATGATCACATTGAATGATCACATTGCTGGCTCGAAGGGCCAAATGGCCTACTCCTGCACCTATTGTTTATTGTCCCCCAGCCTCGCACAGAGCCAGTCCCACTACGGCCATGACCCCCACTCTGCACACTGATAGTCAGAATAAAGCAATGTACCGTTTAAAAAGGAGATGAAACAAAATTTCTTTAGCCAAAGGGTGATGAATCTGTGGAATTCATTACCACAGACGGCTGTGGAGGCCATATCATTGGGTATTTTAATGTGGAGATTGATAGGTTCTTGATTATTAAATTGATTAATATTATTAATTTGATAGGTTCTTGATTATTAAGGACTTCAAAGTTTACGGAGAGAAAGCAGGAGAATGGGATTGAGTGGGAAAACTAGATTAGCCATGGTCGAATAGCGGAGCAGTCTCGATAGGCTGAATGGCCTAATTCTGCTCCTATGTCTCATGGTCTTATGGTTATTGGCAAAGTTGTTCTTTAAAGAGGGCTGTGTTGTTTGGCCTTCCAGTCATTTTGCCATTTTCAGTCAAGAACAAGCAAAGAACAAATTTGGAAGACAGGAATTCCAGGGAACAACAGCTTCCTTCACCATTTAAGGCACTTCCTTTGAAAAGGTTCATTTCAAGACTGGCATGAATGGGATGGGTTTTAGGAGCTTAATGGAACTAAAAGTAAGATGACTAATACTCAAATGCAAAATTTCCACATGGAGTTGTCTATACCCTGTTTTAAATGAGTTTGTGCCAGGAAGCTGATCTGTGGCTGCATGTAGAGATCTCATAGTGGTGATTTTTGACTTCTATCATGGCCTGGAAGGTTAATTAATCACATGGCTATGCAGGAACAGTACGTACAATCAAATAACATTGACAAATACTAAAGGTTAGTGACCCATGCCTTATAATTTGTGAAGGTGTGCTGGCAATGTCTAATCTGAATAGCAGTTGCTGCTTCAATGGTACTAGTGTATCCATTTGGTCCTTTCCTGTTGAAACATTATCAGATTCCCCTCTATAATCGGTAGAGAATGTTTATTAAAGTGCAGTACAAAGTTACATTAGGCTTGGATGTTGGCCTTTCGCTGATGTGAACATCATTGAAAAAAGATTAATCTTTCTTTAAAATAGTTCAGTAAGTTTCCTCTTGCTTTTGGCAAAGAGTCCAATGTCCATAGAAGACGGAGAGGGTAGTGGCAGAAGGGTGTTATTCTAGCTGGAGCTCTGTGACCAGTGGTGTTTTGCAGGGATCTGTACAGGGAGATCTGTTTTATATATATACTAGACCAATGGCAGACCCGTTGGGTCTGCTCCCCCAACGCAGCCGTTCCCTACCCGTAGCCCCCACGGGAGACGTGGTCCTCGAACTGAAGCCGTTCTTGAAAGGCCGAATTAAATGGCGTCTCTTGAGGTTGAAATGCGGGCGCCAGCAGCCGTTATGGTCGCTGGCCAGCAGGAGGCGACAAAATGAGGGAGTGGGGGGAGAAGGATTTGATTAAAAACGTGTACTTAAAGGCGACAAAATGTAATGAGGAGCGGATACTTAGAAAGAAAAGCGAAATCTCCATCGAAATGGAAAAGACCTGGGAGATTGATCGTCTGGATTCGGCGTGGCAGTGAATCAAAGGAAGAAAGTAAAAGGATCCATTCCGATTGGACATCTGCGAGCATCGGCCATTCCGATTGGACATCTGCGAGTATTGGGCACGAATCAAAAGGCAGAAAGGCAGCCAGTCGTCAGGCACAGAGTTTTATAGATATAGATAAACAATTAGGACATAAATGTACTTGTGTTGGTTACATAGAACAGCACAGCAGAGGACCAGACCCCACCGTCCATAATGTCCATGCCGAACATGATGCCAAGTTAAACTAATCTCCTCTGCCTGCATGTGATCCAAATCCTTCCATTTCCTGCATATCCCAGTGCCTATCTAAAAACCTCTTAAATGACACTCGTATCTGCCATCATCGCCTGGCAGTACATTCCATTCACCCACCACTCTCTGTGCAAAAAGAAACCACATCCCCTTTAAACTTCACTTCTCTCACTTAAATACATGTCCTCTAGTCTTTCAAATTTCCATCCTGGGGAAAAATATTCTGACTGCTACCCTCCCCGTGCCACTCATAATTTGATATACTTCTATCGGGTCTCCCCTCAACCTTTGACTTTCTTAAAACAACAAACCAAGTTTGTCTAACTTCTCCTTTTAGCTAATACCTCTAATCCTGGCAACATTCTGGTAAAGGCCTTCTGCACCTTCTCTAAAGCATTTGCATCCTTTCTGTAATGGGGTGACTAGAACTGCACACAGTTCTCCAAATGTGGCCTAACCAAGGTCCTTTAAAGCTGTTAGATGACTCTGATACTCAACGCCCTGACAGGCGAAGACAAGCATACCGTAGGCCTTCTTCATCACTATATCTAGCTGTGTTGCCACTTTCAGGGAGCTAAGAACCCCAAGATCCACCTGTATATCCTTGCTGTTAATGGTCGTGCCATGAACTATATTTTCGCTTTACATTCAAACTCGCACTTGTTCAGATTAAACTCCATCTGTCATTTCTCTGCCCGCTATATGTAATATAAAATCACTAACAAGGGAGATCCGGCATAGATATCTGCGGAACTCCATTGGTCACAGAGCTCAGGCCAGAATAATACCCTTCCATCACCACCCTTGGCCAGTTCTGATTCCAAATGACCACAGCGCTTGGATCTCCAGCCAGAATAGCTCTCTTCCACCACAACACTGTCTTCTATGAGTAAGCCAGTCCTGAATCCAAGTGACAAAGTCACCGTTGATCGCAAGCATCTTGATCTTCTGGATCAGCCGATTATGAGGAACATTATCAAATCCCTTACTAAAATCTATGTACACTACCTCCACTGCCCTGCTGTCACCAATCACCTTCCTAAGTTTGCAAAATTGTTGGAGTTGTGGACAATTGGCAATCAAACATAAAGCTGAGCTGAAAAGTATCTGATTCAGATAGGACTCTCAAAGTGTATGTTTATAGTCTAAACTTTTCTGATAATGGTAACAAAGCTGCCAGCTGAATCTATCCACAAGTTCATAGGTAATTGCTCATATGGTATTAGTTTTTATACTATCGATGCAAGGTATTCAACAGCCTGTTGTAGATTTCAGGCTCATTGTAAAATACAAGCCAGAATTTTCTCAGCCACTTAGATGCAGGGGTAGTGTAGAACAGCACCAGAATCCCTATGTGTTTTTTTTGCAGATTTGACAGTCAGTTGATTATGTAAATCATGCCACATGTGCCAGACAGTGACTATTTCCAAAAAAGGAGAAACTGGTCATCTCTCTGTGACTAGTCCAGACTCTCGCCAATATTATTATTTATGCAGACATGCAGGGAATATCTTTAGCAATATCCTCAGATGGCAGCAGCCAGATGAGCTGACTCTTGAAGCCCAATGTCCAATCGGATGGAGTGGGCTTCAACATTGGGCTTCGAATCTTGAGGTCTTGCAACCTGGAATGCCTTCACAGCCTGTTTTCAAAAAAGTTCTAAAATCTATCCGATAGCCGGAGACATTTAAAAACTGTTCAGATAAATTTGAGTCATTGTAGAAGAGTTATCAAACAAACAATAAAAATATTAATAAATGTTTCAAAAAAATATTCAGAGGAAATAAATCGAACAGAAGTCCTTGGTAGCTTTGTGCGTTGCAGGCTATTTGCCAATTGACTGGCCATCAGCTGCAGGTTGAACACCGATTATCGGTAAATTTGAAGGAGAGATTACGCAAACCAAGATATTCCCCAGAATTTAGGCACTGCAGTTTGATTTGATTGACATTTCAGTGCAATATGGGAAATGGATAAGGTAGATAGATAGTGTTTCTGTTGGTTGGGAAATTCAAGATCAGAGGGCATTGTCTAAAAATTGTATTCAAGAAGGAACTGCAGATGCTGGAAGATCGAAGGTACACAAAATTGCTGGAGAAACTCAGCGGGTGCAGCAGCATCTATGGAGCGAAGGAAATAGGCGACGTTTCGGGCCGAAACCCTTCGTCAGGCTGATGAATTCAGTCTAAAAATTGTAGCCTTGCCTTACAGAAATGAAGTTAAGAAAATAGATGTATTTATGTGCAGCAACAATAATAATTTTTGATTCTCTTCTGTAAACAGTAATTGAAATTGGAAGTGTCTTGAGGGGAGTCAGTATTACCATTGAAGGTCCAAATCTCCCGGGGCCAGCCCAAATATATCTGAGGACACTGAGAAGTTAGAGATGAAATTGCACATGCCCTGGCTGTGATTTATGTCATCATTAAATAAATGAGGTGCCAGAAGCCTGTCGGGTGACAAATGTGCCTCTATTTAGGAAATGGAGGGAAAAGCCTTGGAATTATAGCCCAGTGAGTCTTAACATCTGTGGTCGGAAAGTTACTAGAGAGTATCATAGATAGATATAGATATGCCATTTATGTCATCATTACAGTGAAACTAAAGCTGCTCGTACTCAGTGTGCATACAAGAAGAAACAGAAAAACAAAACAGAAGGGAGATGGGGGGGGGGGGGGAATAGGTGCACAAATGTGCCTCTATTGTAGGTCAGTGCATGTGTGGATTTGAATTTATGGTAGATATATCTCGGGAAGCAGCTATTCCTGAGTCTGAATTGATGCCCTATAGCGCCTTCCAGAGGGCAGCTTCGAACATCAGGATGTGTCTTTCGGATCTTCTTTGCCCTGCTAAGCAGCGGGAGGTGTATCATGAGGAATAAGATACACATGCATTTCGATGGGAAGGGGCTGATTAGGGATAGTCAGCATGGATTTGTGCGTCGGAGATCTTGTCTCATAGATCTGATTTCGTTTTTTTGAAGGTGTGACCAAAAAGGTTAATGAGGGCAGAGCTGTCGATGTTGTATTTTGTGGATTTCAGCAAGGCATTTGACAAGGTTCCACATGGAAGGCTGCTCTGGAGGGTTAGATCGCTTGGGATTCAATGAGAGCTAGCTGTCGGGATAGAAATTTGGCTTTACGGTAGGAAACGGGGTGATGGTGGAAGGTTGTTTTTTCACACTGGAGACCTGTGACTAATGGTGTGCCTCAGGGTTACCGGTGCTAGGCCCAATGCTGTTTGTCATCTATATCAATGATTTTGATGAGAACATACAAGGCATGATTATTAAGTTTGCAGATGACACTAAAGTGGGTGGTATTGTAGATAGCGAAGGTGAAGATGAAATTGCAGCAGGATCTTGATTAGGTGGGCAGGTGGGCTGAGGAATGGTTAATGGAGTTTAATACAGAGACGAGCAAGGTGTTGCATTTCGGGCAGTCAAACCAGGGCAGGACCCACACAGTGAATGACAGGGCTCTGGGAAACATTGTAGAGCAGAGGGATCTAGGATTGCAGGTACATAGTTCCTTGAAAGTGGTTAAGAGAACTGCAGAGGGATCTAGGATTGCAGGTACATAGTTCCTTGAAAGTGGTGTCGCGAATAGATTGGGTGGTCAAGAAGGTTTTTGGCACATTGGCCTTCATCAGGCAGAATATTGAATATAGAAGTTGTGAGGTCATATTACAGTTGTACAATATTGGTGAGGCCACATTTAGAGTATTGTGTTCAATTTAGGTCACCCTGTTATAGGAAAGATGTTGTTAAGCTGAAAAGGGTGCAGAAAAGGTTTACGAGGATATTGCCAGGACTCGAGGGCCTGAGATACAGGAAGACGTTGAACAGGCCAGGACTCTACTTCATGGAGCGCAGGAGTATGAGAGGTGATCTTGTAGAGGTGTACAAGATCATGAGTGGAATGCAGTCTTTTACCCAGAGTAGAGAAATTAAGAACCTGACGACATAGGTTTATGGTGAGGGGGGAAATATTTAATAGGAACTTGAGGGGTAACTTTTTTACACAAAGGGTGGTAGGTATATGGAACGAGCTGCTGGAGGAGGTAGTTGAGGCAAGTATTATCACATGTTTAGGAAACATTTAGATTGGTTTAGAGCAGTGGTTCCCAATGTGGGGCGTACGCCCCACAGGGGGGCAATTTGATTTTTAAGGGGGGCAATTGAGGTCTGGGTCCAAATTTTCGATTTTTATTTTTTGGGATTTTCCATCAGGTAAACATATGTAGTTTATGTTTCAGATGTTATTTATAGTAAATATTTTTTTGGGGGTAAAAAAGGCCTTTACTGTGCAGTTATTACAACCAAGGTATTTGCGTTTTAAGCTTCTTCAGCTGAAACGGAGTTCACTTTTTAAATTATAAGAATCATATATCACCACATGGGGGGGGGGCATCAGGATTTTAGAGGTGATTAGGTGGGGCATGGCCAAAAAAAGGTTGGGAACCACTGGTTTAGAGGGATATGGGTCAAAAGCAGGCAGGTGGGATTTGCGATCGGGTATGTTGGGCCGAAGGATCCGTTTCCACACTTCGATTTTGTGACTTTTAGCTCAATTCTTATGTTTAAATCAAGATTAATTGAATCTTGTGATCAAAGGAAATAAGGATAAGGTGCAAAGGCAGAAAGTCTTAAATCATTGAACAGTGGGAGATGTTTGAAAAGTTAAATAGCCTCTTGCTGTTCCAAAGCTCCTCTGATCATTTGTTCATAGATTTCTGCTCAACACTGTTGACAGTTTTTTTCATATTTAATTTATTTCCAGACACCAGTGTTTGGTAACAAAGCTGTTATTGTTTTTCACACTTTTGCTAGACTAATCATATGTTCATTTATTATCCCAGTTCCAATCCCTTTTGCCTCGCACTGTTTTTCCTTTTGTTATTTAATCTGTTCTGCCTTCCACATTATCGGAGACCTTGACCTAAAATTAATTCCTTCAAGTAGTGGAAAAATAACTGTGTGAAGTTGAAAATGAATTTAACCCATCGTAGAAAAATACAACACTGCATGGAAAGAAATTTAATTATTGATATTTTGAAGATTTTGTGGTGTGAGAAACATGGCCATATAGTCATCGACTTGCACGGCATGGAAGCAGGCCCTACAGCCCAACTCGGCCATACGGACTGTATTGCCTATCCACGCTAATGCAATTTCCCTGCCTTAGGCCCATATCCCCTTACTCCTTTCCTATCTAAGTACCTGTCCGACTGTTTAAACACTGTAATTGGATCTACCTAATCCTCTGGCAGCTTGTCCCATATCACCACCACCATCTGTGTGAAAAACCTGTTCCTCATTTCTTCCTCCCACTTTAAACTTATGTCCTACAATTTTAGATTCCCCAAAACCAGGAAAATGATTCTGATGGTGAGGCATGGTGGTGCAGCCGTAGAATTGCTGCCTTACAGCACCAAGACCCACGTTAGATCCTGAACAGATTTTTTACGTTCTCCCTGTGTCCGCGTGGACTTTCCCCGGGTGCTCTGATTTCCTCCCACATTCCAAAGCCCTACAGGTTTGGAGGTTAATTGGCTTCAGTAAAGATTGTAAATTGTCCCTAGTGTGTGTGATAGTGATAGTCTATGGTGTATGGGGATCGCTGATTGACGAAGACACAGTGGGCCGAAGGGCCTGTTTCCACGCTGTATCTCTAAACATTGTGCAGTTATTAAGGTGCATTGAAAACGTGTGCTTTCTGCAAGTTCAAATCTGGGAGGCTGAAGATCACCAAAGTGAAGAATGAGAGAAACTGGAGATCGGTGATTATTTTTTTTATTACCCTAGGCTCATTTATAATGGAAATAGTGCAGGAAGAATCGAAAGATCTGTAAAACCAGCAATAAACTGTCTGTGCCCCGCTTATTTTCATATTTCATATATCATGTGCTGAGTACTATATTTACAGACCCGTTGTGCTGCTGGAAGTAAGAATCTAATTGTTCTGTTTTGTGACATATGACAATAAATCACTCCTAACTCTTGACGGGCAAAGTTTACAGCAGATGTGCAGGGCAAGTTTTTTTTTTGCATAGAGGGCGATGAGGGCCTGGAACGAGCTGCCTGGGGCAATGGTTGGGACAGATATGATATTGCCATTTAAGAGACTTTTGGATAGGCATATGGATATACAGGGAATGGAGGGACATAAATGATATGCAGGCAGATAAGATTTGTTTTTGGCACCTACTTCAGCACAGAGAAGTTGGGCCGAAGGGGCTGTTCCTATGATGTACTATTCTATGTTGTAATTTGGAAGGAGTACAGGAATTGTGGCCCTAGAGAATTAGAAAGGAGCGCACAAATATTATGTGGTGAGCCAACGGCCGAACTATCAGGATTTCCAAATAGTCAGACAAATGATTCATTGAAGTTTACCGAAACTGCTGTTCCTCCACATTTAGCGGCTAGTCCAGTAATTCAACCATATTTTCATACTTGCAGTGTAGTGAAGTACTGGCAGAGAGTCCTCACTGAAACTTGAGTTGTGTTTCTTTCAAGCCAAACATTGCATCATTCTTCATTGAAAAATCTAGATTGTTACATTTTAGTAGCTCAAAGTTCAAAGTAAACTTTATTGTCAATTCAAATAAATTGGATTGAAATTGCGTTGTATGTCAAGTGGCAGTTCAGTGTGAAATTATTCTTACTCTGGATGCATTGCAGTTGTTTCCACTTTACAAATTTGTGATATTTATGTAAAAGTGCAGGAGTAGCACATTGCAAGATATGTGCCTTCGTAACCACAAACTGTAATATATCATCTCCATATATCTTGACATATTTCACTTTATCTTGGAAGTAAAGTTGATATTTGTTGTCTTTGGATAATGTAGCGGGTATATTCCATACAGCTGATTGTCATGGTTCCAATTGCAGTTTCAAACATGAATGCAAAGGTTAAGAGAAATTCCTAACATTTTCTTTCAAAGCCAGTGTTTCTGAACAGGATAAACTGGTTAATGATGATAACGTAATTGATACACTTGTGCAGGTGAGATAATGGCATGATAAAGCACCAAATTAGTTTAGTTTAGAGGTTCAGCGCAGAAATAGGCCCTTCTGCCCACCGGGTCCGCGCCGACCAGCGTTCCCCGCATATTAACACTAACGTACATGCTCTAGGGACAATTTTCTTTACATTTACCAAACCAATTATCCTACAAACCTGTACGTCTTTGGAGTGTGGGAGGAAACCGAAGGTCTCGGAGAAAACCCATGTGGTCATGGGGAGAACATACAAACTGTGTACAGAGAGCACCCGTAGTCGGGATCGAACCCGGGTCTCCGGCGCTGCAAGCGCTGTAAGGCAACAACTGTACCACTGCGTCACCAGCAAATGTGAATAACATAATAGAACATCTATCAAAATTGCAACTGGCGGTAGCATTTCATGATGCTGCATTTTCCTTCAGGTTGCTGGGTTCATCTATCTATATATATATATATATCTATTAATATATAAAACTCAAATCCGTCCGCCTGCAGTACGGATCCCTTCCTGCCTTTTGATTCATTGACGGCTGCTCCTTCCTATCAGCTTCCAACATACTTCGAAACAAAGTTGCAAGACAGGAACACTGAACTTTTCACTGCTGCAGCAGGCAGGGGAGGTGCAATTGGATTTTTTTTTAAAGAGGCAGGCCAGTGCTGGAATCTTACTTTTGAGAACGGCTTCAGTTCCATTGGAGGAGACGGGTGCATGGTGGAATATTGGGTTGGGGGAATCACACCATTGGGGGAGCAGACCCAACGGGTCTGCACTTGGTCTAGTATATCTGTAAAACTCTGGGGCCATCCGACCGACTGCCGACTGGCGCCCTTCCTGCCTTTCGATTCGTGCCTGATACTCGCAGATGTCCAATCGGAATGGCCGATTCTCGCAGATGTACAATCGGAATGGATTCATTTGCATGTACGGCTGCCGGCTGCATTTCTTCCTTTGATTCATTGCCACGCCCAATCCAGACGCTCAATCTCCGAGATATTTTCCATTTCGGTAGAGATTTCGCTTTTCTTTCTAAGTATCCGCTCCTCATTTCATTTCGTCGTGTTGAAGTACACGTTTTTAATCAAATCCTTCTCCCCCTTCCCCCCCCCCCACCCCACCCACCCCCAAGTATTTCACAAATAAACAGGCTTCTCCATTTACATGACAGCTTCCAACACACTTCGAAACAAAGTTGCAAGACAGGAACACTGAAATTTTCACTGCTGCAGCAGGCAGGGGAGGTGCAATTGAGGGAGGCAGGGGAGTGCTGGAAACTTACATTTGGCAACGGCTTCAGTTCCATTGGAGGAGACGGGTGCATGGTGGAATATTGGGTTGGGGGAATCACACCATTGGGGGAGCAGACTGCACTTGGTCTAGTTAACCCTTAAAAACAGAACCTTCTGTTTGATGACAATCTTGTGTTGGTATGTGGACACAAGAAACAGCAGGTGCTTGAATCTGGTGCAAAAAAACTGATCTGCTTGAAGAACGTGTGGGTCAAGCAGCAACTATGAGGCAAAGGGATAGTCAAAGTCTTGTGTCGAGATATTGCATCAGGACCGTGAGTGTAGAGGGGTTCAGCATCAATGGTCTCTGAGGAATTTCATGTACAGAATTCTTTGGGAAGCGCAAATTTAACAGTTAAGAAAGGAGACCTGAAGGGGGTGGATCTGTTGTGATTTCAACTGGGGCCCCCATGTGGTCCATCACAAGATGTCTGGATATGAAGAAGGGAATTGGATGTATCTTCATTCATCCATCCAGAGAGATCCTATTGTAACTCTTTTGTTCCATCCAAGTAATTTGGAAATAGTTTTGGGATTTTGCCTTCATTATCGGAACAATTATTCCACATATTAACATTCAATTTAGTCCAAAATGTAACTATTACTGCTTTGAACCAGTGGATGGAAATTAGGATGGATTACAGTTGTTTTTTTCTTGAGAGGCAGAACTATGATTGATAGAGAATAGATGAGAGATGGAAATATATCAAAGAATAGTGAGTGAGACCTTTTGTGACATAGATATGTGTTCTATGGTAATTTGCATTCATCTGCATGTTGGAGTTCAGTACAAACGCAGCCTTTAATTTGACTGAAGGAAACTTCTTATTTATAACATTCATAACAGTCATGAAATATTGAACAATAAAACAAAGAAAGCTTCTTATCCGGATGCATCACAGCTTGGTATGACAACTACTCTGCCAAAGACGTCATGAAACTGCAGAGCATTGTGAATGTAGCCATGCCATCATGCAAATCAGCTTCTCCCCCCCCCCCCCCCCCCCCCCCCCATCCTCGTCAACTCCATCCTTCATGCTGCCTCGGGGAAGCAGCCAACTTAATAAAGGATCACTCATACCCCGGTCCTTCTCACTGATACAAAAGCTTGACAGCACGTACGACCAGATTCAAGAATGGCTTCTGTTCACTTTTATCAGAGTCTTGAACAGACCTTGCACATGCTAAAGAAGAATTCCTGATCTTCCAATCTACCTCTTTGTGGCCCTTGACTCTGGACTTGCTCTGTTTATTTTCTGTTTTGCACTCCCTGATGTACTCATAATCTGTCTGAATATCATGCAAAACAACGTCTTCCACTATATCTCGGTTCCTGTGATGGTGATATAGCAATACCAATATTGGTTCTTTAGGTTATATCAGTGAAGCCCGAGCTTTTAAGAGATCCTCGTATCTGGAAGATGGTTTAAGTTACAGCCTGTATGATGTGAGGACAGTGTGAACACAAGGATTATTGTTATGAATTTATGATACTCTTCCATTCACCTCTACAGAATTGTAGAATTATCCCTTCCCTGCATAATCCTGAAGCAGACTGATTGTAGCATTTCATCCTTCGTGAATTTCTTAGCATAAATATACTGGACATGGTTCCAAACAGGCACAATTCTGCTCAGTGAACTCACGCCCAACACGAACTGATCAAAATCATTTTGTGTTGACATTTTACAATAAAAAATAAAGCCCTTTTATCCCATTAGTTGGCTCAGTTCACAACCTCCGAATTCTTCCAAAATCCTGACAATGTAGATGACTTCAATAAAAGACTCTTCTTACTTTGTAAAGAAGCAGGCTCTGTGGAAGAAACAAATGAAATTAATATTATTGTGCAGGATGCCAGCAGAACAACTGTTTGGGTGAGAAGGATATTGACAAGCCTAGTGTAGGTGCAGGAGGGATTATGGAGGCATTTTCCTGACGATGTGCTTTGTTTAATGGGGCCAGTGAAAGGGGAAAACAGAAAATTGACAATCCCTGCCCAATTTTCTATCTACAGTGTATTAATTTAAATGAATGCAAATTGGACAGATTCCCTTACTGATAGGTTTTCTCTTCTGTTCAGGTGAAAAGATGCTCCACATCCCAGAGGTGTTGAGTTAGTTGATGCGGCAGTTAACATCTTTTAAAAATTCTATAGGTTTCATAATTGCTCCTGTAGATTGTAGGGCAGTAAATGTAAGTTTACTATTTAAGAAAGGAGCGAGGAAAAAAACACATAACTGGAAACTGTTAGCTTACAAATAAAAAAAACTGCTGGCGTCTATATTAAAGGATGTGAAAACAAAATGTCTAAGAAAGAATATTAGCATTAAGCAGAGTCAGAATGGATTTACGAAAGGGAGATCATATTTGATTAAACTACTGGAGCTGTCTAAGGAGGTGGCGAATGGAATAGAAAAGAGGGAACCTGTGCATGTGGATTTTTTGGATTTTTGGAATGCATTTGACAAGGGAACACATGATTTGGAGATAGTATTCTCAATCTATGTCAGTATACTATGGATTGAGAATTGCATATGAAACAAAAAGCAAGTTGTGAGAATAAGGGGATCTTTTTCAAGTTGGCAGAATATGACTCGGCTGCATACAGGGATCAATGTTTAGGCTCATAGTAATTCATGATCCATGTCAACAATTTGGCTGAGGAGACCAAATGTTATATTTCCCAGTTTGCAGATGGTGCACAAATTGCTGATTATTATGATTAGGGATGAGAATTTGAAGAGGCACAGAATATGTGGGCTGAAGGGCCTGTTCCTGTGCTGTTCTGTTCTATGTTCTATGTGTAGTCCCAGCGTGCAATGAGGGATGAAGGTAATTGTGTTAACTGAAGTGATAATTAATGGCAGAGATAGCCATGAGGAAAACTTCAGGAAACTGTGATAAGATTGCCTACACTTAGTCTTTAGCTGTGTTACGGAGGAAAGCAGTAATGAGTAACGGACATTGCTGCACACATCCAATTATAGATTACTGTTTAATGCACATGGGAGTTTCAGATTTGCATTTTAATGCAATGGCAAATTATTCAGTGTTATAAGTAAACCTTATGTCTTCAATCACTAATGTATAAAGTGAAGATGAACTTGTGTACCAGGACCCAAGATAAGGGATTACTGATCTTACATTTAACAGTGAACAATTTGTCATATATCAGGAGTGGCTGACATCACTGCAGATTCAATTGATGGCAAGGGTGGAGTGCACACCGATCTCAAAAATGGCATATTGTCTCTTTAAATATTGATGGTGGAAAATATCTGTGGATTGTTTCGTGATGAAAACCGAGCCCTGAGCTTCATTCTGCACCTGCTGTTATTTCACACTTCCCTGCTGACATAGGTCATGCTGAGTTACCACAGTTGAGCCACATCTGTTCAGTGATGACCATTATCACGTTGGTGGCCATCTCACAAGACCATGTTGACTATGCTGTAAGTGGTTTGTATTCTTAGTTCATTTCTTAAAGGTAACCCAATTTATCCATTAATTTTGTTATAAACCCAAGCGACAGCTACACTGATATCGCAGTTCTTGCTGAGGCCTGAATTCAAATTAATCTGGAAAAGGAGGATTGATGTATCTGTACAAGCCAACCATAGAAGGGAATTAAGATTGTTCAACTTCTTAAGATATTATTGCCAACCAGATACCATTTGCATCCCGATCCAAACTCGAGCACAGTCTAAGTGCACAGAGCAGGAGAATTCAGCGGGTCAGGCTGTATCTTGGAGGGAAATGAGCAGACAACATTTCTGATCTGGTCCCATCTTCACACCGAGGGAGTAGAGGGGAGATAGCTGGTATAAAGAGATCATGTCATAAGGTCATGTGATAGGAGCAGAATTAGGCCATTTGGCCCATCTAGTCTACTCTGCCATTCAATCATGGCTGATCTATCTTTCTCCCCTAACCCCATTCTCCTACCTTCTCCCCATAACCCCTGACACCCATACTAATCAAGAATCTATCTATCTCTGATTTAAAAATATCCATTGACAGCCTCCAAAACCTTCTGTGGCAATGTATTCCACAGATTCACTGCCCTCTGACGAGAGAAATTCCTTCTCATCTCCTTCATAGAAACATAGACATAGAACATAGAAATTAGGTGCAGGAGTAGGCCATTCGGCCCTTCGAGCCTGCACCGCCATTCAATATGATCATGGCTGATCATCCAACTCAGTATCCCGTCCCTGCCTTCTCTCCATACCCCCTGATCCCCTTAGCCACAAGGGCCACATCTAACTCCCTCTTAAATATAGCCAATAAACTGGCCTCAACTACCCTCTGTGGCAGAGAGTTCCAGAGATTCACCACTCTCTGTGTGAAGGAATGTCCCTTAATTCTGAGGCTGTGACCTCTAGTCTCCTTGTACACGAATCACTGAAAGTAAACATGCAGGTACAGCAGGCAGTGAAAAAGCTAATGGCATGTTGGCCTTCATTACGAGAGGATTTGAGTATAGGAGTAAAGAGGCCCTTCTGCAGTTGTACAGGGCCCTGGTGAGACCACATCTGGAGTATTGCATGCAGTTTTGGTCTCCTAATTTGAGGAAATATTTGAGGAATAATCCTTGCTATTGAAGCAATGCAGCGTAGGTTCACGAGGTTAATCCCCGGGAGGGTGGGACTGTCATATGAGGAAAGATTGGAAAGACTGGGCTTGTATTCACTGGAATTTATTAGGATGAGGGGGAATTTTATAGAAACGTATAAAATTATAAAAGGACTGGACAAGCTAGATGCAGGAAAAATGTTCCCAATGTTGGGAGAGTCCAGAATCAGGGGCCGCAGTCTAAGAATAAAGGGGAAGCCATTTAAAACTGAGATGAGAAAAAATCTTTTTCACCCAGAGAGTTGTGAATTTGTGGAATTCCCTGCCACAGAGGGCAGTGGAGGCCAATTCACTGGATGAATTTAAAAGAGAGTTAGATAGAGCTCTAGGGGCTAGTGGAATCAAGGGATATGGGGAGAAGGCAGGCACGGGTTACTGATTGTGGATGATCAGCCATGATCATAATGAATGGCAGTGCTGGCTCGAAGGGCCAAATGGCCTCCTCCTGCATCTATTTTCTATGTTTCTATGTTTCTATGCTGCTTTGATATCAAAGATTGTATTGTATTGTATTGTATATCTTTATTGTCATTTCCTGAGTATTCGCATACCCAGAGGAAACAAAAAAACGTTGCTCAACCAGTGTCCATTCAGTGTGCATGAAAAATAAATAGAAATAAAAAAATAAAAAAATACATGTATCATGAACAATTTAACACTCTACTAAACATTCAACAGGCGTTCCGACCGGCAGCGGCACAACAGTGGCTCTGCTGCAGTGTGGGGGTTTGTGCGCGATACTTGGCAGGGGGCAAAGTCCATTTAGCAGTCTTATAGCCTGTGGGAAGAAGCTGAGGAGCATCCTGCTGGTTTTGCAGCTAATGCTCCTGTACCTCTTCCCAGATGGCAGGATGGAGAAAATGTCATGCGATGGGTGGTAAGGGTCTTTGATGATAGATAATCACTCACCTGCAAGTTTGGACCCAGGACAGCAATGAAGAGTGGAGAAGAGTGATCCTAGCAAATTCTAAGCAAAACAGGAGCCCTATTAAATGATAAATTTCAACAATGCCTTTCAGCTGTGTCTTACTGTGAGAGGAGTGTTTAAGCAGTCCTGTAAAGGAGAAGAGTGTTAAAGTCAATTGAACGCACGGTCACCAGTAAAAAATAATTAAGATCAGAGGAGTGTGTCAGAGGCAAAATTCGAGGAGCAAAATGAATCTAGAAGACTTGTTTGGCCAGAAGTGTCAAAGATGGTGGTGTGTGAGTCCATTGAAGAATGTGAAAATAAGAAAGATCCTTTTTTTAATTGTTTTTGTTAGAGCATGTACCTAATAACAGGAAACAGGCTCCTGATGAAACCCCATTACCTACGAACAAGTTATCTGATCCAAATTTCAAAATAATAATTAGTATATTTAACTCTTCTAGTACGTGTCTGAGACTCCTAAAGAATGAATGCAAGAATAGTCAATGGTGAAACTGAAGATGATTTGCCGCAGAAATGTATTCAATAACCTGCATGGTAGAGCATAAAAATATTCTTTCCAAATTAGATTGAAACAAGTGTTTCCTCTGGTACAAAGGAAACAGCAAATACACACATGATTACCAGTGTGTAATTGAATAAAAGATTGCACAACCTACATGTTTCTTTAATATGTAAACTTTATGGGGTCAGGCTATATCAATTTTAATCTCTGAGTAAAACTGTAACTGTGCTGGATGATTGTCACGGCCCAGGAAGGTCATGTACTCTCTACTGTTTGGGTTCACTGCCTCCCACCACGGACTACAGTGAGGAAACGGTGACATGCTGCACTGTGCTTATTGACCAGTAACCAGAGGTCTTGCGCCAGAGCTGCAAGTATCAACCCACAATTGTAACCTGCATATTTACATTTAGTTAATAAAACACTCTGAACTAAAAAAATATGTGCACTATCATTAAATTTTATTTGTTTGCAACGTACGCTATCACTACCAAGTTTGGACGACGTTTTGCACCAGATCTACAACAATACAGCTGTAGCTTAACTGCCCTGTAAAATGCCCAAAATGTCATGAACATCTGAACCAAACCCTTATTTCAAATCATAGAAACATAGAAAATATGTGCAGGAGTAGGCCATTCGGCCCTTCGAGCCTGCACCGCCATTCAATATGATCATGGCTGAGAATTGAGAATTAAATTGGATGACCCACTCAGGATTGAGCTGAGCATGCACTCAGTCACAGCAAGGTCGGTCCGTGCGAAGTCCTCTGCAAAATCATCTGGGGACTGGCCTAATTTGCAAGAGTCGTCTGACAGGTTAGTCGAGTATCAATCAGGCAGAATTGTGTTCACTTTTCAATGAATGGCCTGGATTCCCTCCATTCAGGCATCTGAGTTAATTCTGTTCTGGTGTCAGAATGGCACACTGCTGAATTCATCGTCTGCTGAATTCACACAGCTTCATGTTGAACACCAAATGGAAGAAGAGTTGAGAATAACAAAGGGAGTGAATGTACTTTAAATGGAGGACTTCATGCTCCTTAATCCAGAGCGATTTAATTGTTTCTCCATCGACAAGTTGACCAATAACATAATTACCAGTCTGCACCAGCAGAATTAAAACTCCACCATAAGCTGCAGTTGAATGGTCTAGTCGACCTGTCAGTCTACCATGGTCTTCACTCCAGGGGAATAAACCCATTAAAATGTAGTTTACTTTAATTCATTTGTAGGATGCAGGCAGATACCAAGGTCTAAGCGAAAGCTCAGAGGGGATAGAGCCTTTTCTGTTGCTGCCCCGACACTCTGGAACACCTTGCCGCTGCAGATCAGAGCCCTTTGTCCAAAATCCTCCCAAATTCACTGGCTTTGCCCTTGTAACCCTGCTTAATGGCTTTAGAGTTTGTTCCTTTTTGTTCTTTTCAGCACTTTGTGGTCTGATGTTGTCTAGCGCTTTATAATAAGTTATTATTTTTATTATTATTGTCAAAGGCCCAAAAACTACCCTTGTAACCCTGACTTTAGATCCTGTCTCTTTTTTTCATTGATAATATTTTTTTTAGTTGACAATATAAAGATCAAGCGTAGATAATGGCCAATAAAAGTCATGAAGTTGATTCAAATGTGTCGACTTTCCTCCCTGTAATGATCAGTGACACAAGACAAGGGTGCCTTGGAAAATGTTCATAAAGATGACAATGGGGAGTTCAGTGAACCTATCTTTTTAAAAGGGTTGTTGGGAGTCAATGGTTAACTTCTGTAGTAGTAAAACAGTTAATGACAATGAGGAAAGTGTTATCTGAACTTTATTTAAAGCTGGGAAGACTTTGTCACAGTTGACTTTAACTGGTGCTACTATGTAGTTTCATGTAAAGCATCAATATATATTTATGTACTTCATGGTTCCTCGTGCAGGTAATTATCGAGCCAGTGTTTATTGTACCCACTGGACACCGATGGACCTGAACTCAGAAGTGCAACTTATTTCCTCGGTTGCCGCTCCATAGGATGGCGCGGTTGGGATTGATCCATTTATGATATCTTGAAGGTTTTTGCCATCTCCTATCTTTACACAGGTATTTGTTCTCAATGACCTTGTACGCTAAATCTTAATATAAAATGTATGAACTGGGTGTTAATGGGATTAGATTGATTTAATTCAACCTTGTTAACACGTTGAGGGGTATTTGACGGGTTTGATAAATTCATGACTCCTGTGCCCAGCCTCTAGAGGAATTAAAATAAAAACAATTGGAGAGCAGTTTTTACCCATTCTGTTGACTTTAAATCCCTTTTTAATTTAATGAAAATTATATGTCACATTCCAACACATGTCATTGAAAACCCTGTGTAAAAAATGACTAAATATGTAATTACGTCACTTGAATACTGCAACTGAGTTCTCATGCTCCGTTGAGTTTGTGGCATCAATGGTTGCAGCTTTCAGTAGTGCACATGTGGATCCTTTCTTGGATGTGTTCTCTGTTATCTTTTCCAACTTGGGTGAGCTGGGAGACTAACGGAATACAGAATTTTTAGTTAATTTTAAAGGGGCCCTTCCCATAGATTAAAAGGTGTTTTTTTCCTTCATGTACTGGTTCCTTGTTTCCATGCCTGATTGTTCCTAAGATAATGTTGCATCGCTACTTTGAACTTTAGAATTCCCTCAGTTGCATTGGGTAGGAAGTTTCAGGAATTAGACCCATTGTGCTTGAAAGAACAACAACATATTTCTAAGTCAGGATAAAATGTGATTTGTAAGATATCCTGAAGGTGTATCTATGTTCATGTCAGGTACTGCTGTAGACATTTTTTGTGGTCGAGGTTGTGGTCTGGGCTGTGGAAGTAGACTTGGTGAATAACTGTGCGGAGAACCCTTCTTATAACAGACCATGGACGGGTGGGTAGAATGGTGTCCGTTATTATAAAGTGTCCGCTGTAACTGAGTAAGATTCGCTCCAATCACCGTGGTCATTCTGTTAAACAGCGAGTTATTTTCAAATACAAAGTGCTTTAGAACAGCTAAAAATATATTTTTGTTACTGCAAACAAAAAATACTTGTTTGTTACATTGTTTAATAGAGTATCATTGTACAAGTGTCAATCGATCGAAGCAGTGTAACTAGCAGCCTGTGTTCTTAAAGAGACAGTGGTGTCTAATTACTGTGGGCCCGCTCTGTCTATTGGAGCCAAAATCTATTATAAAGAGGTCCGTAATAACGAGGGTAGACTGTAATACATTTTGTGGATAGTGCGTATCATAGCTATGTCAAACCAGTTGAAGGGCAAGAAAATAGAATATGATGGATATTATGTTCGTCGTATATGATGTTTTGTCTTGGATGATGTTGAGGTCCGTGAGTGTATTTGGAGCTGCATTTATTTCAGGCAAATGGATTATTCTGCCAAACCTTTGGAAAGTGTTAAAGAATTAGGAACTGAATGACTTGTCACAAGTTTCCCAGTCTCGGACTTGTTACATAATTTAGCTGATCCAATTAAAGTTCTGCTCAGTGGTAATGTCCTGGAATTTGTTAAAGTTAATGCCTTTAATCATCAAGTATTAATGGCCAGACCCTGTCTTGATGGAGATGGTCATTGTGTGGTATTTCATCCACTGTCGCCCCTCCTGAATGTTACCTCCGTTTATCTGCATGTAGACATGGGTTGTTTCATTTTCTGTGGGATTGTGAATGAAATTGAGCGTTGTGTAAATATGCTTCTGAGACTAAGATAGCAGGAGGATGAAGCATCCAAAAATGGTTGGGACTATTATATTGGCTTGTGGCAGTTGCACAAAATTATCGTGGGACTGAGTTGAATAACCTCAAACCATCGTTCTTTGAGTGAGCTACGATTTCTGCAAGTGGAAAGTTTGTACTTGATTATAATTTTTCCGGAGCTCCTTGATGCAATATTTGTTCAAACACAACATTTATGTCACGAGCCGTTGTTGCCCCATCAGCTAGGGAATTCAGCTAATTATTTTTCAAAGTTTAGACCAAGATCTGAATAAGTTTTAAGACTGAAAGGTGTGGCAAGACCTAAACTGGGCATCAGTGAATGGGTGATAGGGGAGTCAGTATCATTTTGATGACATTGCCTTTACTGATGATTGAGCGAAAAGCCACAATTAGCTAAATTGGGCCTCGGACATTGTCATGTGGAACTTGTGCAACATTATCTTGGGATCAGAGGGCTTAAGATGGGACATTGGGTGTAAGCTACGATTGTGGATGACTGTGGGACAGCTCTTTCAATTTCAGATTAAGATTCAGATTCAATTTTAATTGTCATTGTCAGTGTACAGTACAGAGACAACGAAATGCATTTAGCATCTCCATTGAAGAGCTTTACAAGAAGTCCCTAGATATTTTTGATGAAGGTCTTGTTGCAATTGGTGTCCAGTTAGATTCTGCGTGATCTGTCCAGTTTTATCTAAAGTTAGAAGTAGGGTCCTGACCCAAAACGTCACCGGCCCATCTTCTCCAGAGATGCTGCCTGATTCGCTCACTTATTCCACTGCTTTAACTATGGATTGCCTTTTGTGTGCTAGCTATTTTTTGTATGGTGGTTTTTAACACTTTCATGCTCACCATTACCATAGTAGATTTTATTTGAGACAAACCTCATTATTTGTTCAGCTGAATTAGTGTTCTCCATTTGTTCTGATGTTGTTTTATCCATGGATTGCTAACTTGCCGAGCCTGCTTGCTTGGGTCTAACCCAGATCGCTATTTGATTACTACTTCTATCATGTAATCATCATGTCACCGTTCCTGAGAGCTCTGGTCCACAGTTTGGAAAAAAATAAGTTGTTGTACAGTGAAGATGGAAGGAAAGACTATTTCTCAAGATAAGCATGACCTCCATCAAGCCTTAACCCAAAATCTGTCGTAGACCCATAAGGTAGAATGAAACAGGACGCTGCTAATCCTTTAAATGCAAGCTTCTGCTATGAGCATCACTGATTTTTAATTACATTAAATATTTAATCTAATTAATTTTAATAGCCAATAATAATAAAACAATAATTAATCATATTAATCATCATCACCAACAGTAAAGCAGAACATTGCTGGTGCTGGTAGTCTGAAACAATAACAGATAATGCTGGAAATACTCAGAAGGTCAAGAGAGATTCCATTGTTAATCATGAGAACCTGTGGTGTCCAAACTGGCTACCACGTTGTGAATATTACATGAGCATATTGGTTGTAATGTGCTTTGGGAATGTTAATTGTTCAACAAAGGTATTTAAATGCAATTTTGTTCTTTCAACCCACCCTCTCTCTGCCTTTACCTTTGGAAGACAGTGTTATAACTCCACAATAATGTCGGCATCCTTAATAATACATGCTCATCAACATTTCACTTAAGTGTTGAGAAAATCAATATTTTTGGGAGGTCGCCAAGAAATAACTGGTTCCCTTGAGATGGTCTTTGTCGTCCACCTGTGGATGGAGTTGTGAATGCAATGGGAAAAATCTGAAATTTATCGAACTTGACCAACTATCCTTGACATTCAACAGCATTGCCATTGGCAAGCTCCCCACTATCAAAGTCTTGAGTATCACCATTAAACAGAATCTTAAATGGAGCACCTAGAGCAGATCAAGGGTTAAGTATCCAGTGATGATTGACTCACCTTCTGATATGTTAAAGCTTTTCCATCATCGACAAATCGTATTCTACACTCAATACTCTGACTGATGAAGGCTAATGTGCCTAAAGCCTTTTTGACCACCTTATCTACCTGCGACTCGACCTTCAAGGATCCATGCACCTGCACTCCTAGATCCCTCTGCTCCACTACATTCCTCAGAGGTATGTGGGCATTTAGGAATATCAGAGTTAATGTGATTCAGTGCTTATCACTTGTTCCAGTGAGTTCCTCCCCACTTACTATCACAAGACAAAGAAGTGTTTGTAATGATACTTTCGTACTTTCGTACTTTAAGACATCTAGAAGTATTTTATTTCCGAATAAGTGTATTCATGGTTATATTTTATAATACATGGCGGCCATTTGCACACATCCCTTGATAGATTTGTAGTAGAAGAATTAGGATGGAAGCAATGGGAACGAGAAAGATAAATTAAACAGAAATAAGTGAGGGAATGGAATTACTTTGAGAGCAGCATTAACTCAATTGGCTGCATGGTTTCCTCTTTGTTGGAAGAGAATTTAACGTGATTGCAGTAACACATTGCACTCCACCTCCAACATTAATTCTGATGCAAATGCACGTTTTACTGACTGACCAGGGATGAATTTCTCAACAAATCGCTTCCTCAGTACCGCACCAGTGTTTGATTTTGAAAGCAGGATGGAAGTTAGTGGTAAAGTTAATGAAATCATTGAGTTCTGCATCGGCGCATTTTCGCGATGTAGCAGAGAGTTGGGGGATGGGGACCAGTGTATGTTGGAAAAAAGGCTATTCAATGTAATCAACAAAAAAGCAGGCAGAGCTGGGATACTCGCACTTTCCCATTTCTTCCGTCCCCTTCCCCCAATATTCCTTCCTCCGGCTTCACATTTCATGCCTCTTCGATCCTCCTCTCCTTCTCTCACACTTTCTGTCTTTTCATCTCTGCCTTTTTCCAACTATCTGCCAATCAAAAATCTTTCACCTGTATCCACCTATCACTTGCTGAATTTGTCCCACTCCCACCTCCCTTGCAGCTTTCTCTGCCCTTCTATAATCAGTCTGAAGAAGGAACCTGACCCGAAACATCACCTATACACGTTCTCCAAAGGTGCTGCTTAAATTACTCTAGCACTCTGTGTCACTTTACTTGTTACCAGCTTTAGTTTAGTTTAGTTTAGAGATATAGCGTGGAAACAGGCCCTTTGGCCCAACGAGTCCACGCTGACCAGTAACACTATCCTACACACACACACACACACACACACACACACACACACAGCACACATACACATATATATATACACACATATATACACACACACACACACACACACACACACTCACACACACACACACACAGTAACACACACACACACACACACACACACACACACACACACACACACACACACACTAGGGACAATTTCAAATTTTACTGAAGCCATTTAACCTATCAACCAGCACATCTTTGGAGTGTGGGAGGAAACCAGGGCACCCGGAGGAAACCCACGCAGATCACGGGGAGATGGTACAAACTCCGTAGAGGCAGCACCCGTGGTCAGGATTGAACCCGGGTGTCTGGTGCTGTGAGGCAGCAACTCTACAGTTGTGCCACTGTGCCACCCGCTTGGCTCCCTTCAATCAGGTAGCCCAACTCTCAGCAATTTAAATCTCAACCCTTTAGATCAAAGTGTACCAACGTTACATTTGGTGTCAGCTTTTCTTCCATTCCAGCTTTTGACTTTTCCCTCAGGTTCTCTCCCCATACCGTTCTACCCTCCCATCGCAAGAAATTGAGGAGAAAACGTGCATTAGCGAATCTATTCTTTCACTTTTCCTAATTGCAAAACTGCCTGCTTTTGTGATAAAGTCTGTGTTAAACTGTAGGAGGCGAATAATTACACATGAATAAGGATAATATTGCAATGTGAAAGTGGGTGGTGTGGGACAAGAGACAAAGGCAGCTTAAGAGATTATGTGAATGATGAAAACAAGTTCTCTATATTGACTATTAACTTGCATAAGAGTTAACCATCTCCTTTTACATGCAGTGAAAGAAAGGCCCCTGTTTAATTAGTTATACTCTGAAGTTTGATCTTCTTTCTTCATGTATAGTTTCTTGACTGACTTATACTCCAGTTCTGTGGGTTCTGAGGTAACCGATGAATGTGCAGGCTCTGTCCAGTCGGGCCAAGGTTAGAAATGCTAGATGGAGCAGGACAGAGCTGTTGTGTGCTTCTGTGTTTGCACATCACCTCCACATTCTTGCAATGTGGAAATTCAAGGTACTCAATGCCTCTCCAGATGCTTCTCCATTGAGTGGTCATGGGAGAGGGGTTGCAATGGGCCAGTGACGAGGTTACACTTTCTCAACTTTGAGAACATCGTTGAAGCATTTTGGCATCAGAACTGCAGCGGGAGATTTCAAAAGAGAGGCATTGGATTGGTTGAGTGAGTCCCGCGGCATCGACGGCAGATGCAGAGCCAACGTTCACTGCCTCCCTGGTCTCTCTGAGGCTGGGGCCACCAAAGCTGCCACTGAATCACGTCGTAACCTCAGCAGCTTCCAAGCTGGACCTCCCAAGCTTCACCAGGCCGGGCTGTTGACGCCACCCATGGTCCGCATCGCCTCCCTGGCTATATCGAGGTTGGACCTATTGACGTTGACCACCAGCCCAGACCCGTTGCTGCCACCGCTGGCCCACACAGCTTCCTCTGCCAATCCAGGCCATTGGCTCCTACCTGTACACCCGCCATGTCCAGCGACTCTGCCAATCATCGCCTCTCCCCCTGCCGTTAGCAGGCCAGGGCCATCAACTCTGCATTCCAGGCCCAGTTCCAGACCGAGAGTCACGACCCTGATTCCTGGGATGGCAGGACTTTCATATGAAGAAAGACTGGATAGACTTGGCTCGTACTCACTAGAATTTAGAAGATTCAGGGGGGATCTTATAGAAACTTACAAAATTCTTAAGGGGTTGGACAGGCTAGATGCAGGAAGATTATTCCCGATGTTGGGGAAGTCCAGAACTAGGGGTCACAGTTTAAGGATAAGAGGGAAGTCTTTTAGGACCGAGATGAGAAAATCATTTTTTACACAGAGAGTGGTGAATCTGTGGAATTCTCTGCCACAGAAGGTAGTTGAGACCAGTTTATTGGCTATATTTAAGAGGGAGTTAGATGTGGCCCTTGTGGCTAAAGGGATCAGGCGGTATGGAGAGAAGGCAGGGATGGGATACTGAGTTGGGTGATCAGCCATGATCATATCGAATGGCAGTGCAGGATTGAAGGGCCGAATGGCCTACTCCTGCACCTATTTTCTATGTTTCTATGTTTCTATGACCCAAAACATCACCTATCAATGTTCTCCACAGATGTTACCTAACCTGCTGAGTTAGTACAGTATTTTGTGTCATTTTGGGTGTTAACTAGCATCTGCAGTTTTTTTGTTTCTACTACTTATACAATGATACTCTATTACTCGATGATCCCTTTACTCAGTTATAGTAGACAATCAGAAATATAGGACAGCATCCCTCCTCATACCACCATGGTCCATTATAACAAAGGTTTATTGTATTATATTCAGTTTTGATCACCCTAACATAGGAAGGATGTTGTTAATCTAAGCTAGGAAGAGTGCAGAGAAGATTTATGAGGATGTTTAGTTTAGAGATACAGCGCGGAAACAGGCCCTTCAGCCCACCGGGTTCGCGCTGACCAGTAATCCCCACACACTAACGCTATCCTACACACACTCGGGACAATATACAATTATACCAAGCCAATTAACCTACAAACCTACGTGTTTCGGAGTGTGGAAGGAAACCGGAGATCCTGGAGAAAACCCACGCAGGTCACAGGGAGAACATACAGACAACACCCTTAGTCTGAATTGAACCCGGGTCTCTGGCGCTGTAAGATAGCAACTCTACCGCTACACTACCGTGCGGCCTAAGGGGAATCAAGAACCAGATGACATAAGTTTAAAGTGAGTGGGGAAAGATTTAATGGGAACCTGAGGGGAAACCTTTTCCACACATAGGGTGATGGTTTTATGGACCGAGCTGCCAGAAGAGATAGTTGAGGCAGGTACTATAACAATCTTTAGAAGACATTTGGACAGGTACATGGATAGCAAAAGATTTCGAAAGATATTAGCCAAGTGCAAGCAGGTGGGACTAGTGTAGATGGGGCCTCTTGGTCGACATGGGCAAGTTAGGCCGAAAGGCCTATTTCCATGCTATATGTCTGTATTTTCTTTATCCCTCTTGAAGTGTCTTACCTTGACAGGCCTTGGCTTAGCAGTCCGGTGCTAGGCATGTGGAAAAACGTTCCCCTCAGGTCGGAAGAGGATATTGGCATTGATTTGTCTATTCTATGAATGGGATTTGGAGATTTTGCAGAAATAATGCTTTGAAGGTATTGTTGAAGGCTTTATTTTCCAGATTTTTTAACTTAGGACCCAAACTTTGGAATGGCATCAGTGAAGGGGTCAAAGATCATTTGGAGCTCAGTCTATGAATGTGAGCATGTGCTTTTGTAAACCAACATCTGCAGTTCCTTGTATCCATCATCGTGCTTCTTCTTCTTATGTATGGCGTGCACAGCCTAAAGTTGTAGGACAACTTGTTCTATTTGGTCTTGCTTGATTGTGTTGAAACAGGGCGGACCAAATGCAGGTTGCAATCTTCCACCCCATCATAGTGCTGTGATTGAATTACTAAAGTTGGAGTGGTTGAAGTTGGAATGATCTTGGCTCTGAACATGAGAGTGAACATTGTAGATGATGTATATGAGATAATATAATGACTTTTACAAGATTGTTCAGAGTAAAATGCAATAATGAATAGAGTGATATTAGGAAGTTAATTCATGTGATCTTTGACCAATTCCAGATTACACTGTGATTGGGTCTGTGGTGGACCTATTGATTAGGACAGCACTTGCTTGTCATTGAAAATCCATTGAAATTCTGTGCTTACTATAATCATATGTTGAGGTTTGGTGCAACCATGCGGAATACATTGATTCATTCCCTCTGTGATAAGCAAGTTCAAGGTTCATTGATTTGAACTTCATTGAATATATGGCCCTTGAAGCTCCAGTTTTGCATGGTCCACGCTTTTGTGATCGTAAATACCTTTTCTTTTGTGCAGCTAGGACCTCACTGATACACGGTTGGATGAATTGACTCACTCACCTTTAATCCGAATGAACAGTGTTCCAGGAAGTACTTAGATTGGTAAATTCTAGACACCAGATGAATTTATATTCAAAATTAATGGGAAGCCATCATGAACCTCATATTACAGCTTTGATATGAATCCCACAAATCCAGCAAGACTTATAATCATCTTTAAATATCAGTGCAGCAATGCTTTTTTAATCACTATGTATTAATTTATTTTGTGTTCATTCAATACAGGTTGGCACAAAGGTATTTTCCATATAGTAGATGGTGATAATAGTAGTCAGAAGCACTCCCATAGGGTGTGCCTGCTGTGACTCCCATCATCACCGCCACCACCACCACCAACGATAACTGAAGAACTGGGGTGTTTGTGCACAGCTGGAATGCAAACTCTGTCATCCCTCAAACTGCTGCATTGCTCTGAATACTTATTCCTTCTGTGCACCAAAGAGGTGTCGCTTCAACCGCCTGGAATCCTTCCTAACGCCACAACCAACATCTACCGACCTTTATAATTTTATTGTGTGGATGAGAAGTGGTTACTAATTATAGAACATGGTGGCCAGTTGGTTATAAGAATAATACAAAGGTTGCAGTTTGCTGCAAAGCGGAAGGGATTGTACACACTGGTTATTGCCGATTCAAATTGTAAATTGCTGTTATAAATGAAGCATTGACATGTTACTACAAACTGTGGAGTCCTTGCAGTCCTCATGTATTACTGCTTTGAAATTAACTCCCTGCAAATGAGTGCAATATATAATCAAATGGTGTAGGGTTAATCAATGTTACTCGGAATCAACTCAAAGTAGAGATTGTGGTTAACTTGTATGCTTTAATAAGATTTATTTCAATGCAAGTTACAGTGAAGCATTTTTTTATAGATAAAAAAAGAGAAAATAGAACATGATGAGGATAGGCAAAATCAGTGGAGAGAGAAGCAGTTTACGTTTCAGATCAGTGAAGATAATGGCTTGGCTCATGGACTTTAATATTAACTCCGTGTCTCCTTCCATGGGTGCTGCTGCTGAATCTCCTCAGCACTTTCTGCTTTTCTTTCAGATTTCCAGCATCTGTGGTGTTTTGCCTTTCCATTCTTCTTCTGAGATAACATTTTTTTTCTGTTGTTTATTATAATGTTAATGTACTATGTTTACATCATTGTGTTGCTGCAAGTAAGAATATAATTATTTATTCTGGGATATATGACAATAAAACACTCTTGACTCTCGACTATTGGGTTTGAGGATGCCTTGCCTCCATGGCAGTTCTGTAGCTTCTTAAGGGGTCGGATAGGCTAGATGCAGGAAGATTGTTCCTGATGTTGGGGAGGTCCAGAGCAAGGGGTCAACGTTTAAGGATAAGGGGGAAATCTTTTAGGCCGAAGATGAGAAAAAAACATTTTTCACACAGAGACTGGTGAATCTCTGGAATTCTCTGCCACAGAATGTAGTTGAGGCCAGTTCATTGGCTATATTTAAGAGGGAGTTAGATATGGCCCTTGTGGCTAAAGGGATCAGGGGGTATGGAGAGAAGGCAGGTTCAGGATACTGAGTTGGAAGATCAGCCATGATCATATTGAATGGCGGTGCATGCTCGAAGGGCCGAATGACCTACTCCTGCACCTATTTTCTATGTTTCTATGTTTCTATGTTATGTATGTTTCCGAGGCGGCTAATGAGTCCAGCATGGTTCGGGCAGACTCTGCCACAGGTGTGATGGCAGATGCTTGTTGGAGTGAACAGATGGGTGGATCGGGAGGTGATGTCCTTCTTTTGTCATTTACCAATAATAGTAACAAGTATAATACTGCTGGGAGACTAATACATCAACACAGCCAGCGAGTGGGTTTACTTGAATAATTCATACATTCTGGATGTTTGAATAGCACAGTGATGCTGAAGTGTGTGGGTTCTCCAGCGCTGCCGGAATTGAATTTCTAACGGGCAGGGGAAAAAAATAAAATAAATTATCTTCAGGCCTCTTCTCTGCATTTTTCTTCCCAGGTTCTGGTTTAGTATTTTTGTTTTCTGTCTATCATCTTCTCTCAACCTTACTTTCCAGAGAATTGAGCATGTAATCTTGGCTGACAGTCTTGTGCAGTCGTAAATTCCTAAGCAGATTCCACATTAGACCCGCTCAGATGGATATCAAAGGGAAGGAAGCAAAGCCTATAGGAAGAAAGATTGTGGCCATCCTTACCATGTTAAACACATGTGTCATCACGTTGTCCATGTGTTGCTATCCTCTAGTGATTTGGCAGATTTTGTTTCTCCAGTTTTCCCTCGCCATACGATGATTTAGCACTCAGATTGAAACCAAGCTCAAGTTTGGGACAGTGAGCCTGACATCGACCCACCTTCTCCATCATGGACACGTTTGGAATTTCTGCCATTAGTCGAAGAACTACAAACCTGTCAGAGTCCCACGAGATTTATACCTTCAGAGGACCCGGCCAACACTATTGAGGGACCTATGCGTGGGATGAATGGAGGGAAGTAGAAAATGGCTACTGCTGCATTGCTCTGAATACTTGACTCGCACACATGCACACATGAACAAATGCAGAAAACGCATGCTTGTAGCAGCAGAGCAGAGCCGATTCTACCTCTTTTGCACTGGACCATTGGATAATGCACTGTTCATTCTAACAGTTGTTGCTATGCAGTGCTGGGCTCACAATTATAGGGGTTCACAATCGGGAAAGCCTCTGTGAATAGGCTTATTGTTTCCGGATAGGCCTATTGTAGCATCATGGTGTATTCAGTCATCTTAAAGAAACTGGTTAAATTGCTCTCAACAGTGGCAATCCCTGGCTATCAGCTCTTGATGGACAGAGGCAATTGTTGAATCCAGAATATTTCTGGATGTTTGTCAGTCACTGGCTTTATTTTCATTTCATGTGCAATTGTTTATCTGCTCTTGCATGTGGCATGAATCAATTAATTATATCTGTTTTTGTTTGGGGTGAATGGTCAGTCAGTGATTAGTGTTTAAGAAGGAACTGCAGATGCTGGAAAATCGAAGGTACACAAAAATGCTGGAGAAACTCAGCGGGTGCAGCAGCATCTATGGAGCGAAGGAAATAGGCAACGTTTCGGGACGAAACGTTGCCTATTTCCTTCGCTCCATAGATGATGCTGCACCCGCTGAGTTTCTGCAGCATTTTTGTGTACAATCAGTGAATAGTGGTTGCTCTAGTGTCCTATGTTAGGGTCAAAGACTGTTTGCTTGTCTCATTTTGAGCAGACATCTGATCCATTACAGTTTTAATGAAGAGATCAGTTGCTGACTGAGTGATGATGAGAATAGTGGCCAAAGGGTTGCTGCGATCCCTGTAAAATCCAGTTGAGGTCAGGCAAGACTGGATCATACGTGGAGCCTTTCATCACCTTAAGACATCCAAAAATTATGGACTTATAACATATTGTCAATGTTGCACTATAAAAGACGTGGAAGCCAGTTCTTGTACAGCAAGCTCCCACAATGTCAAAATAATATATAAAATAATATATATATATATATATTTTTTTTATTTTATTTTTATTAGAAGTACGGTAAATTACAATACTACACAGCACATATATCTTAATAAATTTTTTGTACCGCTTCATTTTTTTTGAGCTTTAAGAAAAAGATAGAAGTAAGGAAAGTAAAGAAAGTGCGCAAGAGTCGTGAAGTGCAAGAGTGTTGGGAAAAGAAAGCCCCTTAGAAAAGAAGTTAGAGAAGGAAGTAAAGTGAGAAAGTAGACCCTAGAAAAGAAAGAAAAAGAAAGTAGGAACAATCGCTCTATTATAACATTAAACTCCGCAGAAAGGGGACTACCAGCCAAGTCTGTTTTTGTCGTTTTACCTCCCGTTACCAGGTCCTGGTACCATTTATTTATTTATTTATTTTTAAAATTACTATTGCACCTCATACTTGTAATAGGTCCAGAAACATAGACCACGTCTTTTGGAATTGGTCTGCTTTACCTGCTAAGAGGAATCTCATCTCTTCCAGATGTAATGTTTCAAACATATTTGATATGCACATTTTTATTGTTGGTGTGGGCGCATTTTTCCAGAATTTAAGTATTTAAGTAATGTCAAAATAATAATAATCAGGATATTTGTCTTAGTGATGTTCAGGGATAAAATCGTGGACACGTGTGTGAATTCAGAGCTGTTTATCAAAATATTGCCACGGGAACTTGTACTTCCATCCAATGTTCAATGGTACTTTATTGTCACATGTGCCTAGGTATGATGAAACTATTTTTTTGCATGCCATTCAGTAAAAATCTTACTATGCATAGAACAAATACAGAGAACACTTGAGGCCTCATATTTACAACACAGGCTCATATTTACAACACAACACTATCTAGCAAAGTAGGGTTCCATCAGTGTTGCACTGATATGCAGTACAAAATATTGTATTGACCAGTCCTACATCATATTTTGTAAAAAAATCTCTGACATGGGACTTGAACTGGTTTACAATGAGCCACATCTAACACAACATAACTGTGGAGAGAAGCATGCGACTGGATTGATTAAATCTATCAGTGCAAAGAAAGGATTTTGATATTTTGATTATGTGGTAATATAACTACGTATGGCACCGGAGTTGTTGCCAAAACAATAAAATGATCTGAATTTGCCTGTATTTAACACTGCATCACAACATTTGTTCAAGATAAAATACTCAGAATTGAAGTCAGAAATTCCACATGGGAGCAAATTGTAATAGATACTGACAGTTATTTAAATATTGTATTCATTCCTTTCTCTATCCCACCCCCACCCCCCACCACCCAACTTCAGTACCATTTCCCATATGAGAGTTCTTAAGGGAAATGACTCATCAGACTGTGGAGATAGGGAGCTTCCCATCTTGAGAGAACTGACTGACTAGGTATCATTACAATATTCACTTGGTTTTTCGGTAGGAATGACAGTCAAAGGCAGTGCTAAAGGCTGTGCGAAAGGGAGTATGAGTCAGCCTTTCTGGGGACAGCAATCAGCTGTCAGGACCTTGGAAAGAGAGAGGGGAGGGGCAGGGAAGGGAGGAGGAGTGAGGACTAATTCTCAATTCGCGCTGTGCTTACATCCTGCTACTTCATCAATGCTGCATGTTGCCGAGGGCTGGCAGAGCTCCCTGCTGCATTCCACTTGCTGGTCTTTCAGTTCGCCTCTGCTGCAAAGACTTCACACTCATGTGATTATCATTCAGGAAATTATTTGGCAAACATATTTACTACCGGACTGCCACAAGCAACTCTAGTTACAGCAAGGGAAGATATCTCTACTTCAGCAAAATTTAGAAGAAAAAACATTGCAAAGTATTTCTAATCACCCTGCATCGGTGGCTTCATATTAGGTAAGAGCCATTGTAGCTGCATCTCTGTGAATACCAGGTGTCAGTTTTTGGTTATGTCTAACTCAGTCCCTGTTTAATGACAAATGGTTCATTGCTGGTTTAGCAAAATCAATCTTACTTGCTATTTGTGCCTGGGAGAGATTTAGAGAGGGGCAGAATCTCAGAAATATATTATTTCAATACTGCAACCACAATTATAATATGCCATTAGCCTGAAGTTGCCGTATATCTGTGAGACATATGCTTTTTAGTGTATTGAAAGTAGGTTATCCTTCTATCAGCAATATTGCATGGGGAAAATCAGGACACATCAAATTGTGTTTCATGGATTTAGCAGTCCAGTGAACTGAATTTTAATTGCACTCTTTAATTTCAAAGATTCATCGCAGTTTGGAATTTATGGTGAATAAGAACAACTAGGTAAATATATTGTTTCATGGTTTAATAGTTTATATCTGGTTGTATTTGAGATATTTTGCATTGCAGTTCTATAGCGGCCGGGTTGCACAAAACGGAACTAAATATTCAGAGAGGTGTATTAACCGTTTGGTTGCTGGAGGATGTTTCAACATGCTGTATACTGTGGAAGGTGGCAGGATAGTTTGCATCAAGGTAAATGCAGGAAAATCAAATAATTATGACCAAATAACTTGTACTATATTGTAAATGTACTTGAGTGGACATGGAGCTCTCTCCTTGGAGTTCAATGATCGTTCAAAGGATGTTATTATGGAAGAGCACAAGTTCTGGGGAATTAAATGACCAGTATTCAATGAACTACAAGGATATTAACACAGTTGTGAGTTATAGTACACAGAATGCACAAAAAATATTCAGTGAAATACATATTGCAAAGTGAATAGTCGTGTCCTGTGGATTGAATACAGCAGGCATGGGGTTAGGGCATGTAAAATGAACAAACAGGGGACTGTATTAATATACATTAAGTTACAAAAGGGAAACAATTACACAATTCAATCAATAATATGAAGGAGGTACACAAAAAAGCTGGAGAAACTCAGCAGGTGCAGCAGCATCTATGGAGCGAAGGAAATAGGCAACGTTTCGGGCAGAAACGTTGCCTATTTCCTTCGCTCCATAGATGCTGCTGCATCCGCTGAGTTTCTCCAGCTTTTTTGTGTACCTTCGATTTTCCAGCATCTGCAGTTCCTTCTTAAATAATATGAAGGATGTTGGATCTCCTGATGATACAGGGAATGAGAAGTTAGCTGATGAGTAAGTTACTTGTGGAACATCGTCCACCTGGCAGTGAATTTAAATGAAAGAACATGTATGAATGAGTTAAATCTCGTGGATTACTTGATTTGGATTAGATTACTTGTAACGAGTTAAATTGGGAGTGAGGGATATCTGACATTGATTTTAATCAAGAGCAGTATTCATTGTGCAATGAATTAGATAAATTGTAACAGACAGCAAATAGTTAATGTTGGGGTATTATGCAAATTGTGAAGGATTGGAATTTTCCTTTTACAGAAATAAGAAGAATAAACTTTGCAAGTGCAGGCCCAGTCTTATTTGAAAATATTCCAGAAATCTCTATTGATTCTAATTGGTTTGGTATCGGAGAATAATAGTAATTTTATCCTATGAGTTGCACAGTTATTTATATGTTGATTTATCAGAATGTAACATGGAGCAATACATTTCACAATGATCGCTGCAGATATGGTCAGGTATTATGCAGAGGATAATGGGATGCTTGCCAGTTGTTGCAAACAACACAGGAAGTAAGAGTAGGGGGATAACCATTTTCCTGTTATAAGAACTGAAATACATTAACTGCATTTTCCTATTTTCTCCATTTATCTTGAATCACCTTGTTCTTAAAATTCCACTGATCTCAATCTTGTCGACTAGGTCTCAACAGCCCTCTTGCTAACTCGGTCCTTGTTTAGCAAGAAATAGTTCATAGCTGGTTTTGCAAGATTCATCCTGTTTGGCTCAGTTGTGCTTGGCAAAGAATTAGAGAACCTGAAATCTGGAAATAAATAATTGCAATGTTGCAACCATCTGAAAAACCATGTTTTGCTACTTGAATTGTAATGAGTTGTTTGCCTGCAGTTTGTTAGCAAGTATTTTTAAGACATGCATGTGTACTGAAACGAGTGCAATGCTATTTTGGCACAATTGGATAGCAGGAAGAAGGACACATCAAATGGTGTTCAAATGGACATTGCTGCTCAATTAGCGGGGATTTTAAAAACTTTGATTTCAAAGATTAACTACAACTCAGAATTTATCGCGAAGAAAGATAATTGGGCAATTACTTTATTAAATGGGCATTCCCTTCTATTTTGGGATTGTTTATGTTGCAGTTATGTAGTGGTTGGGTTGCACAATGCCAGTGATCACTGAAAGAGATTTTGATCACTGGAAGATATTTCAGCAACTCTCTCCAAAAATGAAAACAGGATAGTTTTCATGAGTAACATGGAAGATTGTAGCTTCCAAATTATGTCGCGAATAACATAGCCTGACACATCATCATTATGATCAGGTAATCAGTTTTAATATTGTTGATTAAGGAATGAATATTGGGCGTGTCATAAGGGCAACAGTTCCCTTAACATCCTTTGTATCCATTTGAGTGTATGGTAGTGAATTCCAAAGATTCACAACGGCCCTAGGTGCTAATATCTCCTTATTCCAGTCTTATGTGACGATCTTCTCTTGAATTTGTCGTAATCCTGGACTTCTGACCTGATGAAATAGGTCTGTTCCTCAGAGTATTATGTTTTAATGTGATCATTTCTCACTTTTTTAAATAGAGAACATTATGCTGATTCAACTCGACCTCTTCCTGATCCATTGTGGCCCTCTTGCTTCGGCAGATTGATATTTTGTACAAGTCATGTTAACTTTCCTTGATTTGTGTTCAAGAAGATCCAAACTCTCAGAATGCCAAAGTTTGTCAGTCCTGCAAAATATTCTGCAGAAAATGGACACATGGCTCTCAATTTAATAAACAAATACAATGATGCAAGAGTAGAACCTTGCGCTGAGAGAGTGCCATGTGTTTCGCAGTTGACAAAGAGGAGGGTGATAGAGAGAGAGGAGAAGGGTTATGGAGGGAGGGAGTGACTGAGGGTAGGGGAAAGGAGAGGTGAGGGATGGAGGGTGACGAGGAGGGTGAGGGAGTGTTGGGGGATGAGGAGGAATGGAGGAGGATATGGGGTAGGAAGAGGGATGGTGAGGCGCAGTTGGGGGCTATGGTTGAGTGCTGGAATATTGAGTTAGGGGAACGGGACCCAACGGGTCCCACTGGTCTAGTTCCTAATAAAAAAACAACTGCAGCAATGGTTATCTATGGAATCAAACAGAATTGATCCTGACAAATTTCTAATGGAATCCGCAGCAGCCGCCAGAGAGAAAGCCTTTGTCCTTTAATGTTTAGTTGCATTTGTACTTTCTTGCACAGGAAATAAAGATAGAAAATGGTGGAAACACTCAGAAAACTTTCAGGTTCAGGTTCACGACCTTTCATCAAAAATGGAAACATTTAGAACTAAGCAGGTTTTAAGATGTTGCGAAAGTAGGAAGGGAAAGAAGGAATGGTAGATCAACGGCATTTCAAGTCACATTGTATCAATGTTGGCCAAAAAATGGAGCTTCTTCCTCCTGAAAGCCAGTGGAGATTAAATGATTAAAAAACGATAATGGTGTGAGTCAGCGGAAATGATAACATCACAAGTACGCACACAAAAGATCGATTTTGGGGGAGATGTAAAAGGACAAAGCAGCATCATTATATCAAGTTACCCAAAGGTAAATTCTATAAGTACTTGAAGTCTGAAATGAAAACAGAAAATGCTGAACTCGGTGTGAAGACTGCAGTATGCTTTGGCAGAAAATGAGATGTGATTCTTTGAGCTTCATTGGAACTGCGCAGGAAGATGAAGATAGCTCGGGATTGTACAGACAGGTAAAGTAAAGCAACACCTAATTTGCATTTTGTCTCCCTAGTGTAGAGACGATCACACTAAGAGCAGAAAGTACAGGCTACTACATGGACAATTATGCAGTATATCACTGCTTCAGTTGGAAGATGTTTGGTGTCCTGGATGGTTGGAAAGAGGAAGTAGAAGTAAAGAGGAAGTAAAAACTATTTCATCCCCTGTGTGGCATAGGCAGGTGCCCCAGGAAGGGCAGGAAATATCAATTGAGATTAAGTTGTGACCCTTGGTATTTCAATGATAAATGTTCCTTTGCAATGCTGATAGGAGAGAAGAGTGGAAAATATTTTTATGGTGGCATCAAACTTGTTGCAACTAGCAGAGAATTGAATGTGGCAACTGATGGGTTGGAAAATTAGGAGGGGGAGAACCATTTCCTGGTTCTGGAAGGGATGAGGAAGGATGATAACAAAAAATCCCAGAAATGAACGGATGCAAGTCCATTTTACCGATGGTGGAGAAGTTGAGTTCCATGTATTTGAAGCACTGGTGTGGAAGATGTTCTGGTTTAGAGTAAGAGAAAGAAGCTTTACGAATTCTGCCATCGGTATTCCAGCAAGGGGGTAACGAAGAGAACATTGAAAGACTATTCCACATATCTCAAGAAGAGATAGGAATAAGCTAAATCCCACGCTGGTTCCTCTGGGTAAATATATATGTTTTTATTTGTAACATGAAAGGAGTCAGTTAAGTTGTTTTTCCACCATGAGAATAAATTCAGCCTGTTAGACGTAGTCATAGCAGAGGATGTGAGGATCTAATCCCTCAATGCATTTATTCCCCAAGGGAATAGCCACAAGTGGCGATTAGAAATTGTTGAATTGACTGACGGAGGTTTTTACAATTGCTGGTGGGAATAGACTGGACCTAGGGAGAAAATATTACCATTATGGAGAAGAATATTGGTGTCGTCTTGTTTGTGGATATGAGGGAGAATGTAGAAGAAGGGGAAGGCTTGGTTGGACAACAAAGAAACTGCAAATATTTCCAAAGGGAATGAGATCAGTGACTGTCCTTGAAAGTAAGGACTGAAGTTCCATGTTGTGTTTGTGATCCAGAGGGACATGTGGAGTGATGTTAGAGAATTGCAAAGTGGAGGCCAGTTGGTCAAAACAGCCATAGCACCACCCTCGATTAAACCTGGTTCAATAATTAGGTGAGTTATTAACTATATAACCATATAACAATTACAGCATGGAAACAGGCCATCTTGGCCCTACAAGTCCATGCCGAACAACATTTTTCCCTTAGTCCCACCTGCCTGCACTCGTACCA
This sequence comes from Leucoraja erinaceus, assembly GCF_028641065.1. Taxonomy (NCBI): domain Eukaryota; kingdom Metazoa; phylum Chordata; class Chondrichthyes; order Rajiformes; family Rajidae; genus Leucoraja; species Leucoraja erinaceus. Next base: position 23,289,264 of record NC_073401.1, read on the forward strand.
TAACCCTCCATTCCCTTCTCATCCATATGCCTATCCAATTTATTTTTAAATGATACCAACGAACCTGCCTCCACCACTTCCACTGGAAGCTCATTCCACACCGCCACCACTCTCTGAGTAAAGAAGTTCCCCCTCATGTTGCCCCTAAACTTCTGTCCCTTAATTCTGAAGTCATGTCCTCTTATTGAAAATAATTAAATTAAGATGTAACATTTGGTGCATATTCTACAGTAATGGAAAACAAATAAAATTGCAGATGTTGGAATCTGAAACATTAAATAGAAATGTTTGAAGAACTCAACCAGCCAAGCAGCATCTGTGGAAAGAGAAGAGAGTCATGTTTAGGGTCAGTGACCCACAGGACTAAGGAGAGAGTGGTGCATTTACAGTTGTGAAAGCAGAGCTGGGGGAGGAGTGAGATGCAAGACAAAAGCACATTTGGAGAAAGGGTAAATGTAGGAAGGAACTGCAGATGCTGGTTTACACTGGAGATAGACACAACATGCTGGAGTAACTCAGTGAGACAGGCAGTATCTGTGGAGAGAATGATTGGGTGACATTTCGGGTCAAGACCCTTCTTCAGGAGTCTGATAAGGGGTCTCAACCCGAAATGTCACCCATTCCTTCACTCCAGAGAAGGAATGGGCCCTCTGAGCTACTCCAGATTTTTTGTCTAGCTTTGGAGAAAGGTTGAAACGGATCAGGTGATAAGGAGTGGAATATTGATCATTAGCAAGACATTTAACAGAACCTGATTGTCAAAGAGACATGAGCATAATCAGGGAAGCAGGAAGAGAGCAGTTTACCTGAAGATGGAAAATTCACTTTATTCCAGACGGTTACAAAGTGTTGGTCTATATGTTGGTCATAATTGTAGCAACGGTGGAGGCCACATTAAAATAGGAGTGGGATTGAGAATGAAGGAGGGAGGCAGCTCGGGGATCACCCCTGTGGACCAAGCACCCTGTGGATGTCACAAAGCAATCACCCAATTTTCTTCGGCTTTCTCCAATGTAGAGGAAACTGCAAAATTTACTTATAGATATCATCTCTATCTGTAAAGGTAGATGCCATAAACAGCCACAAATAAGTAGGAAATTAATCGTTACTTTAAAAGGGCCAAAATATCAAAGAATGCTTGCCTTTTTGCAAACCAGAATTTAATTACTTTGCAGAATCACTAAAGGGCCTGTCTCACTTGGCCGTCATTTGCGCGTCATTTACGTGACATCCTAAAAATTGGTTGGCGCGTCGTGCCGCGCATGTCGCATGGTGGCAAATGCAGTGACACGCGGTAACGCGCGGCGCCCCGGCATTTTGGGATGCTCAAAATCCTCGCGTGCCACCTGCTCACTGTATCCCTTGCTCACGCTGACATACTGATGGCGTACGTGTAGCGCATGGTGACGTACAGTGACGCACAAACGTAGCCTATGCTAATTTAATATGCGTCACCATGCATCAACGTCCCTAACCATGCGTCGCCCGTATGCCGTCGGCGCGCCATTTGAGCGCCGCGCCACGTGACCACCCGGGTATAAAGCGCTCGTAGTTTTGAAAAATTTTCACCATAATATCTTTGATTTTCACTGGGAAAATCCTTGCCACGGAGATCGGACTAAGTACGAAATACATCGCAAATGGCTCTCAAAAGAAGCAGGGCCCTGAAGAGCACTTGGCGCCCAACTGTCGTACTGCTAGACGATAGTCGCGCGTCAGTCACTAACGGCCTGTCACGTAAACGACGTGCAAATGACGCCCAAGTGGGACAGGCCCGTAAGTATTTCCAAATTAATTACGCGTTTTGAACAAAGATTGAACAGCACCCTCCCCTGGTTTACGAAGGAACTACTGAATGAGATGCTGAACTAAATAAATCTAAATCATCCTGGTGTCTGTGTGTCAGTCTGCAAAACAGCACCACTCACTGCAGCAGACTGTTGTGGCCCAGCAAAGAATCAGTGCTTCTGAAACCCTCAGCTGCCTCACCCTTCCTTTCCTATGTCATCACCTGTCAGAATTATTTTCTGATTTCCTACATCCCAACATTACTAGGTTGGATTTCAACTCTCAGGTCTCCATGTTCTGATATGTGTTTCCCAACCCTTAAACAATCCTCCCCTCCACTTTTTTTGTTTGCTGTTTTAAAATTGTTCCTTAAACTATTTTCTTTGATTAAGAGTTTGCTTACCTGCTTATCACTCACTATATCACTCACTGGCTTAGTATCAAATTCCTGTTTGATAATGTTTCCATTAAACCCATTGGCTGTTATTCTACAATTAGTGCAAGTAATTGCTGCTGTTTCAATCATTACTATAATGCAGACATAGATATGAAGCCAGCCCTGGCTGTGATTGGATTTCATCTCGTAATTATTTCTGCAAATGGTGCTGGATTGTAGTATATCTTTAATTCTAGCAGATCTCTCATGATCTTCTTGGTGGGTAGTTTGTATTCAGGGCTAGTATAACGAGGCCTGTCATTTGATTCTTCTTCTGTGAAACTCGTGCAATTGTGGATGATTGTAAATTGCCGCTGTTATTCGCAGGATAATTGCAGCTGCTTGTAGATTTCAGGCTGCAGTCCAATTTCCTTCTCATTATTCCAAACGCTGTTTTGCATCCATAAGCAACCTTGAAATCTGAGGTCTAAAGAAAATAGCCTCTCTTGTGTTTTCCCCCCAGTTTTAGTAACTTTCCGCAATGCTCACTTTATTTTTGTCTGGGAATCTGAGGGAATTCAAGTCTAAACAGCTCGTATTGGAAAACCTTTTTCCATAAGCTTTCCAATCCCACAAAATGCTATCGTGAAAGTGCATTTAATTTGTCGGCCACGGTGGTTGATTTATGATTCTCATGTGCTCGCTTTCTCATTCATTTTCTTTGTATTTATTTCATGTCGCACCCTTCAGGTGCAACATGCTTCTCTTTTTATGGATGAAATATGTGTCAATCAGTTGGTTTTATACAAACAATGACACAAAAATGCAACACACAGACTTTGTTGTGCCAGGAGAATAGCCATTTTTACTGAGGTATTGTAAGGAGTGGAGACATGCAAGTCTCAATTGTATGAATGTAGAAAGGTGTTTGGAAGAATTCTTGCTAGATTTTCTCCCTGCAGTTAACTAATATTGATTTGTTTATTGCACTGCAAAATAATCAATCATAGTGGATAGTAAGATTTCACTCTCCATCTTGTTAATTTGGCTCTTTAGATGGAATGGAAAGAAGCTTAGGAAGTTTAGATTTTGTGTTGCTGCTCTTTCCCCCCCCCCCCCCCCCCCCCCCCCCCCCCCCCCCCCCCACTTTTGTCAGCTGTTTCTATAGTGCTATCCAATACATTGATGAAGGAACATCCCATTATGCAGTTTTTGTTCAAAATGCTTTTTCCAAATTTGAATAGTGGAATTATTCTTTCAGAAATGATGTGTTTGAATGGAACAACATTAGTATATTATTGCCATGTATATGTGGATTCATCAACAGCCTGCCAACACATGAAGAGTAATCACTCAGCCCCATTTGGCCTCTTCTCTTCCTCATGACCCTGCAAATGTTACCGTTTTGTGACATACACCTAATTCTCTTTTAAAATGAACAAATAAAATTATAATTGTCTTGTTACTGGCCATTCAGTAATGCATTCCAGATGATATTCAGATTCAGATTCAGATATTATGTTGATATATAAAATATCTTCTCCTATTCTTCTGTGAACCATTTCCTGACTTCGCTGAGTTCCTCCAGCACCTTGTGTTTTACCTTAGATTTGTGACATTTGATTTCTGCCCCTTCTTTTTGTCAAATGGCATATTTCTGCCTGCTATAGGGAAATCTCCCATGATTTTGAACATGTCTACGAAGTTAGCTCTAAATCTTCTTAGCTGGCAGAATATTCAATAACAGAGCAACTGAACCATGAGATGAACACTGGAAATAATTGAAGCATACAGAAGAGTTACATTTGTGGCGTTTTGTGTATATGTGTAAGTGTACCTTTATGGATTAATATGCCATGTGGACTAAATTGGTATATTGTTGAACTAGATACAGCTATTTTGAGTGTTGCCTTGAATAAAGAGCTCATGTTTATGTGCTTGTATAAAGGGCACTAAAAGGGAATCTACAAGCTTTGGGGACATGTCAAATTAAGGCCCACAGTTCAAGACACTTGCAAATAGTTACAATATGGAATGTTAAAAACACCCAACAACTTCCAGACAGCCTTGAGACTGTGGAATGCAGTATTGTATAAGGAGTGGTAAGGGCACATAGCAAAGAGTTATTTAAGGGGAAGCTAGATAAGTACCTGAAGAAAAGAGATAAAATCTGGTGGGAAAAGGTATAAGTGAAGCAAAGACCTCTTCCACCAGAGATATGACATTTGAATCGCCTGTTTCCATGCTATACATTGTATGTAAAAAATGCTCACTAATTATTCTGCAATTTCTTGGGTTTAGTGCAAGGTAATTGAGTGGAAGAGAGTCAGCGTAGACATTCTGAGCTGTGAGTGCAATTACACTTGGGTATTTGGGTTTTGAGGTAGTGTGGTATATCTGTTAACAGATCAAGAATGCATTTTCGAATAAACAGTGCAAGAAAATGCAGCAGTATTTTTTAAAAAAGAATTGGGTATACCTTACAAAATGGTAACATTTGTAGAGCTACGGTGAAAGGAACAGAAATGCAGGGCCATTTGATAGTTCGTTCTTTGGTGTTTGATTAAATTATCCAGCAGCAAGTCAAACCCTAATCTTCACATGTCTTAAATAATCTACCAATGTAAAGCAGTGGAATAAGTTAGAATAATAATAAAAGTCATTTCACAGAATAGGCTGGCAAAAACAAACTGCTCGAGGTACTCAGCATGCCGGGTGGCATCTGTGGAGGGAAATGGACATCAATGTTTTGGTTTGAGGCCCTTCATCTGGACTGAACGAGTGGTGGGGAGTTGGCCGGTGTAGAGGGGTGACGGACAAGGGTGGAGCACGAGGTAGCAAATAACAGGTGGGTCCAGCTGCCGGGTGGAGTCAGGTGTAGGGGGAAGGGTGGATGAATGTTGCAGAGACTGGGAGGCGAAGATTGTGGATTCTGATAGGAAACTGTCAAATAAGGGAAGAACGGTGGGCTGATGGAGGGTGGGAATAGGGGATCCATTGGGAATAGTGTGTGGGTGTTAGGCAGATGGGGTGTGGGGGAGATAGAAACTTAGTGGCTGGGAGATAGGGATTGGGATAGTAAAAAGATGTGGGGAAGGGGAGGACTGGTAGTGGGATGACTGTAGTTAGCAGAAATGTTGAAGAATAATGTTCTGGATGCGTAGGCTGGTTGGGTATAAGGCAAGGATCAATGGGGGGGGCGGGGAGACATTGTGAGAACAGAAGTGCAGGAAATGGAGGAGATGCAGGTTTGGGTTCCATTAATGATTGGGGGAACCAGGAAGCCACATTTCCTGGAAGATGAGGACATGTCGGATGTCCTGGAGTGGAAGGTCTCAACTTGAGGATAAATGAGGTGGGGATGGAGAAATTGAGGGAAAAAGATGCCATCCTTTGAAGAATTGGGATGGGAGGCAGCACAATCTAGGTAGCTGTGGGAGGCAATCTGTTTGCCATCAATGTCAATGGGTAGTTTGTCTTCCAAGATGGGGATGTTCCACAGATTCACCACCCTCTGACTAAATAAATTCCTCCTCATCTCCTTCCTAAAGATCGTCCTTTAATTCTGAGGCTGTGACCTCAAGTCCAAGACTGGAAACATCCTCTCCACATCCACTCTATCCAAGCCTTTCACTATTTGATAAATTTCAATAAGGCCCCCCCTCATCCTTCTAAACTCCAGCGAGCACAGACCCAGTGCCGTCAAACTCTCATCATATGCTAACCCACTCATTCCTAAGATATTTAAACCTCCTCTGAACCCTCCCCATAGCCAGAACATCCTTCCTCAGATATGGTACCCAAAATTGCTCACAATGCTCCAAATGCGGCCTAGACCAGCACTTTATACAGCTTCAGCTTTACATCCCCGGTTTTGTATTGTAGCCCTCTTGAAATAAATGCTATTGTATAAATGCTCTTGATTAAATTCTTTCCTCTCCGTCCAGTGTCCCCATCGGCCCACCATCCTTCCGTTATTTGGTTCCACTCATTGTTTCTTAGATTCCATTATCTGTTGCCTTTTATTTGTCTTCACATCACCTCCCTCCAGTTTCTATCGCTTTCTCCTTCACTTTCCCCCCTGCCATTCGTCTCCTCCTCACCTGGATGAACCTATCACTTGAATCTTCCCCCATCCTTTCCTATCACCTCTCTCCACTGGGTATCTCCCCTCTATCTTTTAGTCCAGATGCAGGGTCTCAACCCAAGACATTGCCTGTCAATTTCCCTGCACCGATGCAGCTTAGCCCTCCAGACACCAGCATACGCACTCTCTTGAGTCTCCTTAAGTACAGGCTAAGGTCCTGTGTCGGGCCGGTTGACAAATATAAGAGTTAGGGCTTAATCTTTTAATTAAAAACCTCTGATCTTTGACCAATATTTTTCTTTCGCTTTGGATGGAACATGAAATCCAGCATAAACTAGTTCAGCTAAATGGTCTTGTTCAGTGGTTTAAACGCTGCATAAAACCATTTGCTAATGCCAATCCCTTGCTTTGTTCTAGCAGTTTCACACTGAAGTTACGGCACAGTTTGCCAGCTATGAAATGAAAGACTTGTGTTTATATAATGCATTTATAACTTCAGGGTGCCCTGGTGTTTTACAGCCAATTAAAAGTTGTTTTTGAACTGTAGCTATTATTGTCATGCAGGAAGCACAGTAGTTACTTTGTACACAACAAAATTTGTGGCTGGCAATGAGATTATAACAGATTATCCATTTTAGATGTTTAAGAAAGAACTGCAGATGCAGGAAAAATCGAAGGTAGACAAAAATGCTGGAGAAACTCAACAGGTCAGACAGCATCTATGGAGTGACGGAATAGGCGATGTTTCGGGTCGAGATCTTTCTTCAGACGCTGGTGATTTACAAGTCACTGTTGGTCAGGTTACCAGGAGAACTCTCTTCCTCGGGTGGTACTGGGACATCAATGCTGTAAGTGCTCTGACATTGAAGTGCCAATCTGGTGCACTGCATTCAGAGCTCCCAGAAAGGTCTCATCTCCAATGGAGAAACCAAATGCAGATTGGGCGACCACTTTGGGGAATGCCTGCGTCCATCTGCAGTGGTGACCACCTGTTTTCTGTTGCTTCCACTTTAAAAATCCATCTCGCTCCTATTCGGATCTCTCTGTCTTTGGCTGCCTATAATGTTACACTGAGGCCCAAAGCAAGATGGAACAACAGCACATCATCTTCTGTCAAGGCACATTGCAGCCTTTCAAACAAAATTCGTACTGAAGAAGGGTCTCGGCCCGAAACATTACCTATTCCTTTGCTCCAGAGATGCTGTCTGACCCGCTGAGTTACCCCAGTTTATTGTGTCTATCTTCTGGAGAGATAAAGAATCCGGACTTCCATTCTTTTGTGTTTAAAAGAGGGAGAGGTGAACTAATTGATATGTATGTATTTAAAATAAATCTTACATGGCTTGAAAAATGCTTGTGTGATATTTTCCAGAATTAAAAAAAAAAGCAGAGGTTCTTTTCAAAGATTCCAATCCGATAATTTCTTCCCAAACTCAATGTTTCAAAGCATTTATCTCATTTATTTAAATAATTTTCAATTTAAATTTATTAAAAGCCATGGAGATTTTTTTTTAAGTAAATCGTAATACTGGCTGAGATGCAAAATAAGTTTATTCTTTTCTCAAGCAAACAGCTGATAACCAACTGAACATAGGCCATGATATTCTGACGGAAGTTCACCCAAACTGCTGCTGTAACTTCACAATATGATCAGCAGGATCCCAATCCTTGACCAAAAGAAACAGCATGAAAATAAATTTTCCCCAAAGGTTCTGCTTCAGTCACAATGGGATATCGTGTGACCCTCGAGAGAATTTCAGGGTCATGTCATTGAAACTGGCTATTAACCACTTAAACAGCTCTGCAAGATTAAATATTCCAATGTTACATTGACCTACTTTTACTTTATTACTGGAATACCCAACATTTTCCACAACTTTCACACTTTAGTTATTAAAGAGTAGCAATTTTTCTCCTGCAGAAATTATTTACTAATTCAACAGTATTTATCTGACCAACTATTGTCAAATTGTTCAGTAAATATTGTATGTTGTTGAATGCAAAATAGATTCTTATACACCAGGCAAGAATCTTGCACAATCTTTCCTCACTAAACGTGTCCTAAAATTCTACATTGCCTGTTCTATTAATGATCACTTTATCATGATCTGTGAAGAAAGCGAATGGCATGTTGGCCTTTATAACAAGAGGAATCGAATATAGGAGCAAACAGGTCCCTCTGCAGTTGGACAGAGCACTAGTGGGACCACATCTGGAGTATTGTGTGCCGTTTTGGTCCCCTAATTTGAGGAAGGACATTCTTGCTATTGAGGGAGTGCAGCATAGGTTTACAAGGTTAATTCCCGGGATGGCGGGACTGTCATATGCTGACAGAATGGAGCAGCTGGAATTGTACACTCTGGAGTTTAGAAGGATGAGAGTGAATCTCGTTGAAACATATAAGATTGTTAAGGGTTTAGACACGCTAGAGGCAGGAAACATGTTCCCGATGTTGGGGGAGTCCAGAACCAGGGGCCACAGTTTAAGAATAAGGAGTAAGCCATTTAGAACGGAGTCGAGGAAACACTTTTTCTCACAGAGAGTGGTGTGGCTGTGGAATTCTCTGCAGGTTTTCTGGATGCTTTCAAGAGAGAGCTAGATAGGGCTCTTAAAAATAGCGGAGGCAGGGGATATGGGGAGAAGGCAGGAATGGGGTACTGATTGGGGATGATCAGCCATGATCACATTGAATGGCGGTGCTGGCTCGAAGGGCCAAATGGCCTACTCCTGCACCTATTGTCTATTGCCTATTGTCTATTGTCTCTTTTAAATCATTTTTATACATTAGTTCTCGACAAGTGCAAGTAATTGTATAGTTAACATTTCAAAGGTTGTTAGCTCTGTGCTTTGTTTAAGTTGTTATGTAATAGCACCATATCTTTATTGCAATTGAGTGCTGCACTTTGAATTATAAAATGTAACTTCCACGGGCATTTGAACTCGCTGTTTTAGCAATAGGGTGTGGTGGAAAGCTCTAATACAAGGGAAGAATCTCAATCCCACAACTGCAGACGCAGAAACTTAAATTCATGGATGTAGATACAACGAAGAACCTAACAGTGAAGGTAACCAGGAAGTTACAAAATTGTGGAAAATACCTATTTGGTTTCTAATATTCCTCTGAAAAAAAAATCCACTGTATTTTCCAATGTCTAACTCCACACTTGGTTGGTTCTCAAAGGCCTTCTGAAATGAACCAAGCAAGCCAATAGGAGTGGACCGTAAAAGATGGTCTGGTCTTGCCAGCAGTGCCCACACTTTCGTAACTAATAAACAAAACATTTAAATTCCTATGGTTTTGTTAAAAAAAAAAATCCTCCTGCAGCAACTGAGCTGGAGATTAGTGGAACAGCAAGAATATAGCATAAAAGAATGACGAGGAGAAAAGTATCCATTGCAGAACTTTGTTGCCATTATGATAATAGCAGTAAGGCAACCCTTACTGGGAAGTCGTCAAAATACAGCTGTTTTCAAACAGTTGAAATTAAAAAAAATAAAAGTAGAAATTTGGGTGGAATTGTTTGGAATTCAAGATGGATCGCATTGTAAGACTGGATAGACTTGGCTTGTACTCGCTAGAATTTAGAAGGTTGAGGGGGGGATCTTATAGAAACTTACAAAATTCTTAAGGGGTTGGACAGGGGTGATAAAGGATAAGATAAACTGACTTTTAGGACCGAGATGAGAAAAACATTTTTCACACAGAGAGTGGTGAATCTCTGGAATTCTCTGCCACAGAAGGTAGTTGAGGCCAGTTCATTGGCTATATTTAAGAGGGAGTGGCCCTTGTGGCTAAAAGGATCAGGGGGTATGGAGAGAAGGCAGGTACAGGATACTGAGTTGGATGATCAGCCATGATCATATTGAATGGGGGTGCAGGCTCGAAGGGCCGAATGGCCTACTCCTGCACCCTATTTTCTATGTAAACCGTAATATAAAAATAACTGCAACACACTGAAATCGGCTCCCATGGCATAACCAACTGCTGAATGTAGTTTGGAGAACTACCAAATTACAACAGTGACTGCACTTCAGCAACATTTCATTAGCTGCAAAGTGCTTTGAGATAGCGCGATTGTGAAAAATGCAATATGAGAATGTTCTTTTTTTAAAATACCTGTAACTGGTAGATTGTGTTGGAAAAAGTGGTCAGTAAAGCTTATGTATAGGGCTCTGGGGTCAGGTAACAAAGTTGAACTATGCAAAATAATGGTGAGGCCACCAGCATGTTATGTAAATTCTACTCACTACATTTCAGGAAGGATGTGAAGGCCCTCAAGAGGTTATAGAAAAAACATGAGAATGATGCACGAATGAGGTATTTCAACTCCAGGATTCGACTGGAGAATGTGGGTTATTTTCTTTGCAGCAAAATAGGCGAAGAACAGATTTGTGGAGGTGTACAAGATCAGAAACAGAAATGGAACTAATCAATCAAAGCGGAAGCATTGCTTCTCACTTACCATACAGCCATATGAGGGCCTGTCCCACTTGGGCAATATTTCAGCGGACTTCCTGCGACTGTGAAGTTCGCGGCACTCGCTGGAAAAACCAGGAACTGGAACTGCGAGTGTCAGAGTGGAACACGCACACGCACACACACACAGGCACACAGACACACACACACAGACACACACACAGAGCGGAGGCCAGGGAAAACAGGCAGCGCTGTCTGAAATTCACACGGTACAAAGCCAAGGTGATACAGACACACACCGCGATGAACAGGAAGGTTATGACGGCTAGCACAGTGTACAATAAGTCCTTGAAAAGGGGGGAGAAGGAGCTGTGAAGTTCGGCGGGCATTTAACATTACCGGTCGGTTATCCTTGGTTCTGAAAACTAGTGCTTACATTTTTTTTCCCCCAATGAGCCAATGAAAATGCCAGGTCAGCAAAGGCAATGAACTAAAACTACCTACAACTACCCGTAACTACAATTTTTGGTCGTAGAAAAATATTCAACATGTTGAAAATTTTGCGGCAACCATTCTGAGGCCGCGACTAGTTCCCAGAATGCGAGAACTCGCTGCGACCATGAAGAGGACTCGCCAGAGACCACCAGCGACCATGTGGAGAGTCTCCTGCACTCACCTAAAAAGTCGCCTAAGTGGGACAGGCCCTTTACCATCAAGCCAAGACTCAACCATGATTCATTCAGGAGTGTTGGTCATTATAGCAGATTGTCAATCTCAATCATTCACAACAATTGTGAACAAAAGATGCCCTAGCGCTTGTCTCTTTCATCTCTAAGTAATTTCCTCATTCCCTTAATCACTTTTTTTTGTCATGCAGCCAACTAGCTATTAATCTCGTTACACATTCCCTAACTTCACACATTTATTAATTGTTTAATTAGTGTTGAACCTTATAAATACCAATTTGGAAATCAAGATATGTTTCTTTTGTTGTTTTGCTTCCTTTCTATTTTAATTTTTCAAAGGGCAAGTGTTGCTAGTTAGGCGATGCTCTCCCTTTTGAGATTTCTTGAACTTCTCACCAATTCCTTGAACAACTATTGCAGTTCTTATACAATGATTGAAACAAGGTCAAGACCCTGCTTCAGACCTGGTTTCAATCATTGTATAAGATCTGCAATAGTTCAAGAAGTTGGCTCGTGCTCATCTTCCCATGCACCTTTCATTTCATTTTTTTCCACTTTCTTTCATTTCACTGCACATCTCGTATGTGTATGTGACAAATAAACTTGACTTGACTTGACCTTGGGAGATGAATAATATATACTTGCTTTGCCTGAAAAATAATTTACGAAAAGTGAATTAAAAGAACATCAATGCTGTTTGTGCAAAAGATTTCCATATTTTTTATAACATTGTTTTTGAAAGTAGTGTATCTGTGCAGTTTGGCCAAAGTTCATATAAGAAACTTTATATAAATGTTTATTTTTAATGTATATGGCTGAGTTTTCCAATAAAGCAATTTGTGAAATTAAGGACAATAAAAATTAAATGCAATAGAGTCATAGAGTTGAAGATGTGTTAGTTTCATTGTAGTTATTACGTGATAGAGTTTAAAGAACAGATAAAACAAATTACATTTCTCTTGTTTTTGTCATTTTAGATATTGATGAGTGAATGCCCTTTGGCTCAGCATGGATTGGTCCACATCATCATGGATTTCATCCCACTCTCACCTTTAACAATTGCCTGCTCATCAATGATAACCACCACACAGCTGTCTTTCCTCTGTAGAGGACAAGTCTGTGTGATTTGAAACGCGTGCTCATCAGACACATCAAAATATTGTGGTATCTTGTTCTTGTGGTTTCTGTCACAAAACGTCAAAGTTTTCCTGTTGCCCAGTCATGGGAGGATGTTTCTCAAAGCCAAAACCAGGTGATTATTTTTTTTTTTCAAATACTGCTCTAATTGCCACTCGGGTTTCAGTTTGTTTTCCAGAATTCCGTGTGAAGTAGGTCAATGTGCTGGGTAAGAGCAGAGTGGTGAGGAATGTTAAATCGCTTTCATTGCTGTTTGCAGCACATGAGCCTGCCTTTGAAAATCTTTTTATCCCCGAGTGCACCAAATTTCCACAACAGCTTCCAACACTGACGTTGGTAATCCTATTTAACAAAAAAAAAACATTTCAGTCACCATTGTAGAGGGTTTCCAATCCCCACCTCCCCCCCACCCCACCTCCCCATAGTTTTAAATGTAAAATAAGCCATTGCTTTTAATCAAATCATTTATTGAGTCAGTCTTTGCAAAATTTTAAATTCTAACTTATTTCTGTTTAACATTTGCAACTATTTTGTTTGAGCAGTAAACAGATGGCTGGTCGGGTAGTGTTACTAATTAAAAAATAAAAAATAAACAGTTTAAAATCAATTAAGACGCAAGTGTAGAAATTATTGTTGCCCATGACTGTGAATGATTACTGAACATGATCATGTGACATTATTTGGTACTAAACCTTTACAGAAAATATATCAGTGCATGTGACAAAAATGAAAAAATAGAAATGTTTTGCAAGTAAATAACGTCTTAATCCATTAATGTCAGTAATTGCATTTGCTAGGTTATAGATGCAGTACATTGTGATGCTTGGGTTAAATTGTTGAGCAATGAATGTTGCAATGAAGTTGGTTTAACATGAATAGAACTAATGTGGCCAACTCTCTCATGCCAAGTGGATATATGCATCAATTGAATCGAGTGACCCAAAAATGTCCAAACCATCTGTTAGTTGAAACCTACTGGGACAAGTATTGGACTTGGTCCTAGTACCCAACTGCTGGGAAACTGGCTGCTAGCTGATCTGAGTGCTACAGTGAAGAATTGTCATTTGGGGCTTGCTTCCATATTAACTTTCTGAATTTGGTATTATATTTCAGAGAAAGGAACAAAGGTGCTTGAGTAACTCAGTGGGTCAATGCAAGCATCTCTGGGGAAGATGGATAGGTGATGATTCAGGTTGTGACTGTTCTTCATTCTAGAGAGTCTGAACACATAGTGCCTTTTTTAGTAAACCAGTGCCTGCAGTTCCTTGTACCTATTATATTTCAGAGGTTCTGCCTGATTTTCAGCAAGATGCTAGGAAAGCTCCTCTGTAGAATTCCGGGGCCATTGTGTATCAAAGTGAATTGCTGCATTTCCAGTGAACGCACGGAGTGAATCCAATATAGAAAATCCTAACAGCATTATGTTGTCTTGCCTCACGCATGCATAGTGACCCATGTCTTAATACCTACTCAGTCTTGCTAACTGAAAACTTCCTAACGGTGACAAACTCGCTGCTGCGACTTCGACCTGTCCGAGGCTCCAGCAATGCAGCCGCAGGTCCGGTGGACTGGGACATGGGAGAACGGGTCCGAGCTCCTTCCCGGGAGAGACCCGACCTTTTCCCTGTCGGGTCTCGGTTGTCGTTGGGGCCTAGCACCGTGGAGCGGCCTCCAACCTGAATGACCCGGGGGCTCGGGAGACTGCGGAGCTGCGGACTACTCACCATCGTGGGGCTGGCCGGCCTCGGAGCGTGGTTGTCTACTGCTCACGACATGCATAGTGACCCATGTATTCGGGAGCTCGCGGGTACCCTACTCACGCGACTTCTCCAGCCCTTGCTGGAACAACCCGGACTGAACAACTTCCTGCCGTTGCCTCTGTTCCAACCTTGTAAACTAATCGCCCCGCCGCCTAAAATTTGACTGTCTCTCGGGAGAGAAAAGACAGAGAAAAGACTTTGCCATCCATCACACTGGGTTCACTGTGAATGTTTGTATGTGTGCCTGTAGGACATTGTCAGCTTGGAAACAACAGTTTGGGCACTGGGGGACTGTATTGATTGTAGCAGAGATTGCTAATTTTCTCAGCAGTTAGTGGGCGGGCTGGAATGTAGCTAATTTTCTATTATGTTAGCGGATTTTAAACTGGTGCAAAGGGAATAAAAGCTGTTTGATAAAGACGAAGATGCTACTTGATGCCTTTTTTTTAATAATGAAGACCAGGCAAAGTAAGATTTTGAGTCATAGAATCTTACATCTAGAAACAAGCACTTCAGTCCACCATGGCAGCAGCTATCAGCGTCCCCACTGTACTAATCCTATTTGCCCTCATAATTCCAAAGCCTTCAATGCCGTGGTAATTCAAGTACTTGCCTTGATACTTCTTAAATATTGTGAGAGTATCTGCAGCTACAACTTCCTCAAACAATGCATTCCAGATTCCGGCCACTATTTGTGTGCCCAGTATTTTATACTGCTGTAACATGATATACCAGCTCTAATGCCAAGACTGATGAAGGCTAATGTCCCATATATCGTCTTCACCACCCCCTCCATCTCTGCTGCCACTTTTAGGAGTTTGTATTCGAAGATACCTCTGTTCATGAACACCCCCCAAGGTCCTACCATTTGCTATGTATGTCCGACCCCTGTTTACCTTCCCAAAATGCATCAACTCATGCCTGTTAGTATTAAATGCCATTGCTTCACCCAAGTATTGAGCTGAACAATATCATATTTCTCCTGAGACAATCCTCTGTGTCCATGACATCTCCCTTCTTTGTGACATGTGCAAACTTAGTAACTATATCTTCCTGTTGCAGTGGTGGGTTGTACCAAAATCATCTGGGTTTGCAGAAAATAAACCAACTTTACAGCATTAATATAGCCACTAAATAAAGTCCATCACCAGCCAAAAAAACATCCTAATTCCATTAATGTTCCTTTCCAAAAGATTATGCTGAAAATGTGATTAAATTTAATAATGACGGGTATTAAAAAAAAGCAAGCATTGGAATTTGAAAAAGCTGATCAAATGTGGCTCACAGCCAGAAGTTCATGACAAATGCATTGAGTGATATGGATGACTTTTCACTGGCTCCCTAATCTTGTGATATATTCACTGGATGTTTTCAAGGGAGAGTTAGATTTACCTCTTAGGGCTAAAGGAATCGAGGGATTTCGGGAAAAAGCAGGAACAGGGTACAGATTTTAGATGATCAGCCATGAACATATTGAATGGCAGTGCTGGCTCGAAGGGCCGAAGGGCCTACTCCTGCACCTATTTTCCTATGTTTTCTGTGTTTCTATGATTCAGTGAAGTGTGGACTGATTGTTCTGAGTACCCTGACTAATATTTATTTCTCAACCAATTTCTTAAACTAAATTATGTGGGCATCATATAATTGCTCTTTGTGAAACTTTGCTGTTTGCAAATTGTCTGCCCCATTGCCTACATTGCAGAGTGACCATACTTGAAAAGGACTTCATGGGGATAAACCTCTGACATCTTGAGGTTGAGAAGTGCTGTATTAAATGCAAATCTGCCTTTTTACTGGGGAATGGATACATTTTCATTGTCGGAGGCTGTCTCTATTCTGCTTCATCGATTAACCTGACCTGCAGTGTTGTGACATTTTCAGTTGCCAGCCAGGTCAACCTTGGAGGTTCTCTAAGGGAATCTGACAAGTTACATGAAGCTGTTGATGATGCAGCTCTCTGGCTCAATGTAATGAAATATATGCAGATGTATCACAAATGTATTTCCTCTTGAAACCTTAAAGGGCCTGTCCCAAGGCGATTTTTTTTTTTTTTTTTTTTTTTTTTTTTTTTTTTTTGGGCGACTGCCGGCATCCTTGACTGACGTATCAGGGAATCGAAAAATTGGCGGCATGACGTGTCGTGACGCGGCGTGACGTGGCGTGATGACGTATGATGAGCTGTGTTTTTTCCACGTGACGCAACATTTTTTTTGTCACCGCTGGATTTTGAAATGTTCAAACTTTTTTTGGCGACACTGATATGACGCCGGCAGTCGCCGAAAAAATTGCCAAATTGGACAGGCCCTTTACACCTGATGAAGTATGACCTTCATTTCATTAACAACTTATATTGATTATGGGAACATGAACATAGATAAACATAGGAAACACTTGAGGTGAGTGTAATTTGGCAAATGGACATCAAGCAGAGAAGTAATATTAGAAGTGACCAGGACCTGGTCAAAAACATGTGTTTTAATGATCTCTCTCCTCAAAGGAGAAGCAGAGATGTTTAGAGTGGGAATTCAAGATGGCTGAAGGCATGGCTACCATTGATGGAGCAAAATAGGAAGCAATGCTCAAAAACTGGAAGAATGGAGAGATCGGGGGATGGATTAAAGAGCTGAAAGAGTTACTGGGACAAGAGTAAAGCTCTGGTGGGTTTTAAAACAAAGATGAAACCTTTAAATTGAAGTTTTGAGATTGGTGCCACCAGTCTATCAGAATGTTTTTCGATACGGTGAGGTTGGTGGTACTAGGTGATCAGGATGGTACACAAAATGATGCAAACATCATAATTCAGGATGAGTTGAAGTTTGGAAGAGAATGTTAGACCATCTTAGAATGGCACTCGAATAGTCAAACCCTGTGAAAAGTAGAGTGAAAAGTAGGGTGAAAAGTAGAGTTTCAACAACATAAAGGCTGTGGTAAAGATAGAGAGGGCGATGTTACAAATATGGTTGGATTGGCAGGAGTGGAACTAATTGAGAGAAATGTCACTATGATGGACATTGGAAGAAAATGATTAATTAACAATCAATTAATACCCCAGATGCAGAAGCTGCTTGGGACAGAGTTCTAAATTATCACTGCCCTTTATTCAAAAAATATTAATTGATACACATCCTTTCAATGTCTTGGCATTAACATTAAGGCTTTCACCTTTTGTTCAAGATACCCAACCAGAGGAAATAGTTGCTTTCCATCTACACAATAGAATCCTTCAACGTCTTAATACTTCAAGTAGATCGGTCTTCGTCTTTGAAGTTCCCAAAACTCAGCCAATTCTCATAAATAACCAGCACAAATCTGGGAAGCTCTGTGCCTGCTCAACCTACTGTTTTTTAGTGCCTTGAGAATGTCTCAAGTTTATCCATCCCAATGTTGCTCTTATTTCTCGAGAACTGGTGCAGTCACTGGATTGTGACAAGAATCTGGTCAGTTCCAATTACCTCCCATTTGGCTCAAATTTGTGACAGTTTATGGAAAAGTAAGTTGAACAAAGACAAGTCGCTCGCGTACAAAATGTTAAAATTATTATCTGCCCCATACATCGTACACACTCTTCTTTTGAATGGCGTGGCTTTAAATCCGAGTTAACTGATGTAATGGAATTGTAGACCAACACCACAAAATGATCGAAGGCCCTTCAAACCCTGTGACTCTGTTCTCCCATTAAATTTCCTAATTAAAATTTTGCACAGTAGGTGAAAATCTGAACAGGAGATTATGGCAACGGCATTTCTGATGGTCAGCAGATTTACTGGTCTGTGAGGCACAGCAGGTTCCTGCCTGCACCAGATTTCGAGCTGAGCAACATAGCTTTCATAATGTTAAACTTCGCTATCATAACCTCGTAACTTCTATCCTAACATAATTACGTGCTGCGTTTGTATTTCCACAGTGCAGTCAGTATTCTTATGAATTTATGTTGAAGCCATTCCAATGCCCCCACAACATATTTAATCCCACAGCTGATAAATCTGCTTCACATAGAATTATTTTTTCATCTCGACTTTTATGCTCTCTGCGTCTTTCCTCCAATCTATTATTCTATTAGTTGTTTTATTGCCTCATTTAATTGACGGTTGCATTTTATATCTTATAAACCATACCCATCTCGATTCCTTTCAATGCACATTTCTTATTCTTATCACCTCCCAAATTATACAAGCTGGCAAGTACTGACATTGAATTCCAGTGCCCAGAATCATTATTTTATATGCTTCGCCCTTGTGTTCTCTTTGGAAGCTACTAATTATTATGTTTAAGAAAGAACTGCAGATGCTGGAAAAATCGAAGGTAGACAAAAATACTGGAGAAACTCAGCGGGTGAGGCAGCATCTATGGAGCGAAGGAAACTGTGGCGTTTCGGGTCGAGACCCTTCTTCAGACTCATTACTATGTGAATATTTATCTCATTCTACAATTGGATTTCAAATTTTTCCTTTTTTAAGACTGGAGTTTTATTTTTATATATTCATGGGATGTGAATGTTGCTGGCTGACATTGCCCATGCAGTTGTACAGGGCTTTGGTGAGACTACACCTGGATGCTATTGAGGGAGTGCAGCATAGGTTCACCAGGTTAATTCCTGGGATGGCGGGACTGACATATGATGAAAGAGTGGATCGACTGGGCTTGTATTCATTGGAATTTTGAAGGATGAGAGATGTTCTTATAGAAACATATATAACACTTAAGGGATTGGACAGGCTAGATGCAGGAAAAATGTTCCCGATGTCCAGAACCAGGGGGTCGCAGTTTAAGAATAAGGGGGTAGGCCATTTAGAACTGAGATGATGAAAAACTTTTTCACCCAGAGAGTTGTGAATCTGTGGAATTCTCTGCCACAGAAGGCAGTGGAGGCCAATTCACTGGATCTTTTCAAGAGAGAGTTAGATATAGCTCTTGGGGCTAATGGAATCAAGGGATATGGCAAGAAAGCAGGAACGGGGTACTGATTTTGTGTGATCAGCTATGATCATATTGAATGGCGGTGCTGGCTCGAAGGGCTAAATGGCGTAATCCTGCATGTATTTTCTATGTTTCTATGCTTAATTCTCTCCTGAACTGACTAGCCATTTCTGAAGGCAGTGTACAGTCAATCATATTGGCCCACGTGTTGGCACAAAGAGCCCAGTCCAGGGGAGAATAACAGATTCCTTTCTCTAAAGACATTATTGATGGGTTTTCAAGCAATCCTATATTTTCACAGTTATTACTTTTATCATCATCCTTTCATCAAATATTTTAATGAATTTAAGTTCCCCAGAGACCATGGTGGGATTGAAATACATGATTCTCAATATCAGTCTGGTTCTTTGTATGCCAGTCATGGGACCTGAACACGTTTATGATAGAATTCTGAAATTGACAATTTTCAATCAAAGCTCAGGGCAGTCAGGCAATTTTTCAATGTGAAATGCTGGAAGTTCACTGCAAGGCAAATAGCGGACAGAAGAGAGGGGCGATTTGGTTGCGACACAAAATGACATTTGACAGCCAAACTTGGCCATTGCCTGTTGAAAGCCACCAAAATAACTTTTTTTTCAATAAGGGCTTCAAGACGTTCTTGAGTTTGCAAAGTTACTTTGTTTTGCAACTAAATGTTGGAGGATAAAAGAACTTGAATGAGTCATCTCCGGTCTTTTGGTTTGCCTCTCCACTTAGATTAACCCTAAAGTGAACTTTCATTCCATTCATTCATCTTGGCACCATATTTCTTTATACAGTTACCTTACTGAAGTCTTATTGATATCATTTTTCAAAGCTTTAATTAATTTAGCATCCTTAGCCTTCAGTGGAATAAAATACCATTTATTTAAACATTCTCTGTCAAAAGTTTCATCCTGATTTCATTCCTGGTGGACCTAACCACTTTCAAGATTATCTCCATTCATCACTGGAGTTCATCTATATATATCCTGCTGAATCGACATAACATTTTAGTCGGATCATCCTCCATCTTTTATATTCAATGTATACCAGCTAAGTTTCTGCAACCACTCTCGTAAACCCTGGCATCGTTCTAGTGAAACTACGCAGACAGGTCTGGGGCAGGTTCATTGGGCCTAAAGCTGAATGCAGTACCACCAATTAAATCTGATGAAAATCTTGTATAACTGAAGCATAACATCTTTCCTTTTGTACTCCATTTCCTTTATCATTTTAATGACGCAACACCAGATTTTGATGTCACTAACCATAATATACTGTAACAATATAATAATATAACAAACGCAGTGGGTGGCAAAATGGCCTCGCAGCACCAGTGACCGGGGTTCAAATCTATTCTTGGTTGTTGCTTGTGTGAAGTTTGCATGTTTTCCATATGAAGGTGGAGGGGCGGTGTTTACATGGATGTGGGAAGAATAAAAATATAGGTTTAAAATGACCATTTTTGTAAATGAACAGCGGGCCAAAGGGCTTATTTTTGTGCTGGATTTCTTAATGACTCCAAACAGATCTCAACACACACTGTTTACGATTGAACCTTTTAAAGACTTTGTAAACTTTTAGCAGATGTCCTGTAATAATGATTTTGGAACTAAGGCGATTTAGCTACATTAGAGGAGTCTCCAGCTGCATAAGGCCGATGAATATGTCTCAGGATGCCAATTAATATGTTCTCAGAGGAAATGCAAAATAGGTGAATCTACTTAGCATTTACTTACCATATTGCCTCAGAAATTACTGCTTTCTTATGATTATTGTCTTCGTTTATGAGTCGTAGTTAGTTTAACACAAGTGCTTGGTACCTGTACTTTGATTTGCCTTGTCCTTCTTCAAAATAAACATGGATGAAAAGGTCACCATAAATTTAATTTCATGAACACGCTTAGTTATTGTTGAAATATTACCAAAATATTTTCAGGAACCAGTGTGCCCGAACAAGTTATTACAGCCATGTGACTGTTATTAACTTTTCACGCTATAACTGTTTTAATAATCAATAGTGCACTTCCTTCTAGTTCAAACAATGCTTTGTGCTTGCTATCTATCTTTCAGTTGACGTCAAAGTTGAAGTGATGGTCCCTGACAAGGAGAAGGAGAAAGAGAGCTTTTCGCCCAATGGCAAAGTCAGCCCCATGCCGACGTGCAAGGCCAACGGGAGCACGAAGCACATGGAGGAGCGGCCCGCCACTGTTGACCTCTATCAAAACCCAAAGGACATGGTGGAGGTGGCAGTGTGCCATGTGAATGAGCTCCAGAATGGGCAGTAAGTTTCACTGCATGAGCAGACACTGATATAGTAACAGGGAAACAGAACAAAGAAAATCAATCAAAATAGTTAGATTGCAGTTGTTCTTCCTTTTAAACTGTTGTTATTGAGACACTCATACAGGACAATAGACAACAGGTGCAGGAGTAGGCCATTCGGCCCCTCGAGCCAGCACCGCCATTCAATTTGATCATGGCTGATCATCCACAATAAGTACCCCGTTCCGGCCTTCTCCTCATATCCACTGACTCCGCTATCTTTAAGAGCTCTGTCTTGCTCTCTCTTGAAAGCATCCAGAGAACCGGCCTCCACCGCCCTCTGAGGCAGAGAATTCCACAGACTCACCACTCTCTTTGTGAAAAGGTTTTTCTCCATATCCGTTCTAAATGGCTTACCCCTTATTCTTAAACTGTGGCCCCTGGTTCTGGACTCCCCCAAAATCGGGAACATGTTTCCTGCCTCTAGTGTATCCAAACCCTTAATAATCTTACATGGTTCAATGGAATATCCTCTCATCCTTCTAAATTCCAGAGTGTACAAGCCCAGCCGCACCATTCTATCAACATATGACAATCCTGGGAGAATGGGTACTGTTCAGTCTTGGTTATTGATTACAACAGGAGGCCTGCCTATACTCCTTCATGGAGCAGAGAGGAGCAGTGAGATCTCCATTATTACTGCCATGATGGAGAAGATCATCAGATTGCCGATGTCAGAGGATCTCGGGTGGTGACCTCATACAGAATTTCTGGGCTAAGTCTATTGGCAGCCAAATTATCACTGGGATAAGGAGGCTTTTGGTATTTATGTAAAACCTACAAAAGTAAATCTACGTAAATGTGTGGTTTCCCCGTGTTAGTAGAATCGGCATAACCTGAATAAGGGAAATGGATGAAAAACTGATCATGGTAATTCCCCCTCGTTACCCAAACCCAGTTAATGGAGTAACATTGGATTGTGTGGCTGAGGTTGGAATTATTAAATTGGTAATCAGCAAAATGACATGCATGCTAGGAGTGACACCAGCAGGAATATTACAGTACTGCACCTCTTCCAATTTTTTTCAAAGTCCAATAACCACCTTAATAGCCATGGATACAACAAGCAAGTTTACCCAGGATAGAAATTAGTTAAAGTTACACTTAAAAAGCTGGAGAAACTCAAGGGGTGCAGCAGCATCTATGGAGCGAAGGAAATAGGCAACGTTTCGGGCCGAAACCGTTCTTCAGAAATTAGTTAAGTAGACCTGGATAGCCTCTGGTTTTAGGCTGAGTTGGCTGATTTCTTCTGCACAAAAGTGGGAAGGGTTGGACTGGGGTGCACGGTTGAGAGGATATAAGATGCCAGAATTACAAGGGTACAGAGATATTAGAGTGTTATGGGACGAGAGGGAGTAATAGAATTGATAAGAAGTGAATGATGTGCTTTTGACCCACAGGATGCGGGAGGTGGATGTGGCCTGTGGCAAAGCCCTGTTGATCAAAGAGAGGGGAGAATATTGTGCAATAGGACACAAGTGTCCCCATTACGGGGCTCCCCTGGTGAAAGGTCAGTAGCTTGTCGCAAGGGCAATCTTTGGTGTTGCAACATAGATACTAAGAACACTCATCCAACAAATTGTTGAACAGCGAAGATTTATGACTCTGATTGAACATGTTATTTCAATTCTCAGGTGTTTTAACCAATGGGAGAGTTCGGTGCCCATGGCACGGGGCTTGTTTTAACGTTGCAACTGGTGACATTGAAGATTTTCCTGGATTAGACAGTTTACCAAAATTTCAGGTAAAGTTTCATTTTGCTGCACCAAAACCACCTCATCTAATCCACTACACCACTCGCTGGAGTGTCAGCTGTGGAACAATTGTTAGTGGTCTCTCCTCTAAATTGAGTATTTTAATCCCATCCCAGACACTTGGGGGCAATACCCAGGGGATTGCAGTATTAGTGGGGTGTCATCTTTCCAAAGATGCTTTGAAGTCCCTAATCCCTTGCTTTGGGGCACAAATGGTAGGGCTCTGGCAGAGATTTTTCGCAGATTAGGCGAGTCTAAAAATTGGGGGCATATGTTTAACGTGAGAGGGGAAAGATTTAAAGTGGACCCAAGGACAAAATTATGTTTTCATACAGATAGCATTGGGTATAGAGAACAACCTCCAGAGGAGATGGAAGAGGCAGGGAAACAACAACATTTAAAAAAAAAAACATTTGGACACATATATGCATAGGAAAGATTTAGAGGGATATGGGCCAAATGCAGGCATATAGGATTAGTTTAGGTGTGCAGCATGGTTGCGTGGACAAATTTAGCCAAAGTGCCAGTTTCAGTTCTATATATAACTATAAATCTCTGGAATTACTTGACACAATTTCAAAGACGAGCCGGGAGTGCTCTCTGGAGGCCAAGCTGATATTTACAAGTCAGAAAATGACATAAGTACTGCTGCAAAAAGCTCTCCCCAATTTGATTCAGCATTCCCCCACCTCCATTTATCTACTGACTGAAATTTAAATCAGGTTCCCAGATACACAGTAGTCGGTGGATTGAAAATGTCATGCGCAGGATTACATACACTGCGTGCGCCTCATGAGTGCCTCACGCATGGCACCCCACTGCTGCAATTAGTTTGTGCAACTGAAATGGTCTCACTGTCCTGACACCATTTCTGGCTTAAGCCCTGCCTTCACCACCTCCAGTTTAAATTCCATTTGGAATATTTTGGAGGACCAAGAACCAAAGTACTCATCAGCATTCAGCAACAGATGAAAAACATACAATTGATAAAATATTAAAAGATTATAAAATTGCATATTAATGAAAAGGATTAATTTTAATATAGATAAAATGCCAACGCACTTGCATGTGTTTACCTGTTGGGTGACGATTGGTGACCCATTTAAATGAATGGAGCTGTGCCTTCCATGACTAGCATAAAGCCAAGGGTTCAAATTTATCTGGTGCCTCAATCAATATACTGTTGAACCTCCACTTAGTGCTGAACCTTCTTCCATCTTCATCTCATTCTCTCAGCATATCCTTTCTTCTACTTCATGTATTACTGCCTTCTCCGTAAACAAATTGGACCAGGCTATGATGTCACAGTGCCTTTGGGACATCGGTACCTCAGCCCCTCAGCATTAATCGACATATCTCAGTTATGGATACACTCTTAACAATGACGTTTGCCTTCACAGGTCAGAATAGAGAAAGAGAAAGTCATGGTGCGAGCAAGTAAACAGGTAACACAAAATCTCCTTCGGAAATTTGCTGTTTGTTCTTTATGTTTTTGGAGTTAATCCGATCCCGGACAAATTAAATGAAAGTCTTATTTTTCAATTAGTTTAGACAGGTCTAAAATGCATTGAATGACCATGAATCTTTTAAGAAACTCTAAGCCCATGAAAGAACTAGCATTGTCCCATTGTCACATGCAGATTGAATGAATTATGGAATCACACTGCAGATAAACGGACCATTGGGTTCCTAATTAATTCAGTCCATCCAGTTGTTTTTCCTCCAGTCCTGGCATCAGGGTAAAATCCCTCACACTTGTATCAGGATTCTTACCAAAGACCTAAATTACAATGAAAGCAAATGATAGAAGAACTAGGAATACTCAATCAGAAAAGAAAATGCTGGGAAAATAGCTAGAATGAAAGCATTAACACCAAACGAATGTTTGCAACATTTTTGACTTCTAAGGCAGCATACTCATTTTATCATGCAATACAATACAATACAATACAATTTATTTGTCACTTAAACCTCATAGAGGCTCAAGTGAAATGTTGTTTCTGCAGTCATACATACAAGAAAAAAAAGACCCAAGACACAACACAATTTACACACACATCCATCACAGCGCATCGTTGTATTCTGAATATTGATGTGGAAAGGTGGAATCCAAGTTGAGAATTGATTCAGAATTTTATTTTAGCCAATCTTTGGATCTAGATTTAAAAGTTTGGCCAAGTTACGCAGTTACCAGATAGGTTGCCGTTGTCTTGGTATTTTAGTTTTTCACATGTATAGGGAACAGAGAGAGCATTTCCCAGACCGCCGATACCGATCTGCTTTCTGTGACATTGTATTCTTTCTGGACCACTACACCACTGATCTGCTGCTTTGCAATGTGCTATAATCGTGAGCAAGTAGAACAAAGCCCTTGACTACACAATCCGATCTTGCTGCTCTCACTATTAACATTTCTACCTTTTTGCCCCCAGGCTCTGCAGTCCCAGAAGCGAGTGAAATGGATGGTCAGGTGTGCGACTCTGAGTGACGGCAGCTTCAACAACACCAATGTGCTTATCATTGGGGCAGGTAGGCATATAGTCCTCATGAAGGGAAAACTGCCCTGTGAGACCAAACCACAGACTGGGCAAAACTGAAAATAGACACAAAGTACTGGAGTAACTCAGCGGATCAGGCAGCATTCCTGGTTTAAAATAATCCTTTTGGATAGGACAGGTTTGAAGGGATATGAACCAAATGCTGGCAGGTTAGACTAGTGTAGCTGGGTCATGTTGGTCGGTGTGGGCAAGTTGGGCCAAATTGCCTGTTTCCACACTGTATAATTCTAGGGCTCGCTGAGTTACTCCAGCACTGTGTGTTTATCTTCGGTATCAACCAGCATCTGCAGTTCCTTTCTACACAGGCAAGATTATGTCAATAGGCAGATGTGCAGGGGCATCAAATGGTCAGGAGTATTAATGGCATATTAAGCATTTATTGTGGTAAAACTTAGATCGGGTGAAGCAGTAGCCTTTTTGCAGTTATAGAGGGGCTAGGTGAATCTTCATCTGGAGATTTGTATGCAGATTTGGTCTTCTTAGAAACGAGTGCAGAAAAGATTCACTGGACAGGTACTGGCGATGATGGATTCGTTTTATGAAGAGATGTTGGGTAAACTGATGTGTTCCCTCTAGCACGCAGAAAAACAAAAGGAGATATGTTTGAAACACAACATTTTCAGCTTCTTCGGAAAGATTTTCAAAAACCTACCTTTTTGTACAAGTTTTTAATTTAAAAAAAATCAGGTCACGAGCAGATGCAGTAATTTGCTTTTCTTATCTCTCTTTCCTTAGTTTAATACCAATTTATATCCGTTTTTGAATTGCTTGGGACATTTTATCATCTTAAAGGTGCCATATGTGGGACGACAGATGGCACAATGGGCTAAGTCTTCGGCTGGCGACCGGAAGGTAGCCGGTTCGAATCCCGCTTGGAGTGCATACTGTCGTTGTGTCCTTGGGGCAAGATACTTCACCCACCTTTGCCTGTGTGTAATGTAATGTAATTATGTGAAGCACTTTGGGGTCAATGCAAGTTGACTGACAATGTGCTATATAAATAAGATTATTATTATTATTATTATATACACTAAAAATAAATTGTGTTTGTTTTGATTATAATTCATTCACTGCAGGCCCTGCAGGATTGGTCTGTGCTGAAACTCTGAGGCAGGAAGGATTCACTGGGCGGATTGTAATGTGTACTATGGAGATGCATCTCCCCTATGACAGGCCTAAGCTAAGTAAGGTTTGTATCTGTATCTAAGAACAACCCACAGCCCTTACCCAATATGATACATATGATCGGTAACAGATATAACATCTTTAATCGAGGAATAGTGGACTCTGATCTATGTTGGGAACACCAGTGTTTTTTTGTTGGTCATCTTGAAAGCTATATTAGCATGGAGGGCATCCAATGCACATTCAGGAGGATAATATTGGGATTAAAAGTGTTAAATCATAAATTTTCCCTGTGTTACCACGAGTTTGGAAAATTGGGGTGCGATCTGATCAAGCTATTTTAAATTCGAAACTAATTTCATACGTTAAATTCAGGGAAACTATAAGGAAAATCTTGCACAAAGTACAAAAATCTTAAAACTGCGCGTGGTATTTTGGGAGTGAAATCAGGCAGTGCTGTTTTTTACATAAAGGATAGTGGAAACCTTGAGCACAATTGCACAAGAAGCCGGTGGCTCCAGAAACAAGTTGTGCTATAAAATGGACTGTGATCAATTATTTTGGAGTAAGGATATCATTGGATATGGAAGTAGGCTGGAAGAAGACCACCACGGAGGTCCGCTGGACTGGAGAGCTATCAGAGGGAGAACAAGCGGATTGTAACTAAGACTTTGCCTGTGTACTATTGAGATGTATGTT
The DNA here is from genome assembly GCF_028641065.1 of Leucoraja erinaceus. Classification (NCBI taxonomy): domain Eukaryota; kingdom Metazoa; phylum Chordata; class Chondrichthyes; order Rajiformes; family Rajidae; genus Leucoraja; species Leucoraja erinaceus. The sequence continues at coordinate 23,316,914 of NC_073401.1, forward strand.
TTGTTATTATTGATTCTGTGTATGACTGCAGGCAACATAGTTTCGTTCAGTACCGTAAGGTCTGAATGACAATAAAGGATCTATCTATCTATCTAGGCAGGTAATGGACATAAGCCAGGCACAAATAAGTCATAGACTCCTTCAATTCAAAATAAGTTTGTATGGCCTACTCCTGTTATCTCAACCCAGCGGTATGAAACTTTGATTTCTCTAAATAGTAACCCTTGTATGATCGGTGCCCGCCCTAGTCATCTTTAGTTCCACGAGGAATCCTTGGACCTTCGTGATCTCTTTCCCAGTTGGGCCAATATGGGCTCCACCCTTCCATGGTCGCCAGTCCTTCTTTGCTTGACTGTTTAGTCATCCTTGAAAGCTATACTTTAGTCATGGGTCCAAAGAAGGTGGCTCCCAATGCTTTTTTGCCTGACCCACTGAGTTACTGTACTTTGTGTCTATCTTTAGTGAGTGACCTTAAGACATCACAAAATGATCTCCCGGTGTTAAGTTATAATCTGAGGATTTATGGGAGATTTTAAAAAACGGGTTGTTGCCTTGACGATTTTCTGATCAAAGCACTTTTATTTTTCCTTTTTCACTGTTCTAGAGGGAATTTGGTGGGTTGGGTTTCACTTCTGTGAGAAACATATAAGGACAAAACACTTGGGCCACACATCAGCAGTACAGCCTGTTCTCATTCTGATATTAGTGCAAATCTTAAATCGCCCATTGTATACTATTGCCCACGTGGTATATTTTGGGAGTGACTTGCTTACTAGTGTGGGAGGAATCAGGCAGTGCTGTTTTTTACAAGCTCAAGAAAAGGATAGTGGAAACCTTGAGCACAATTGCACAAGAAGCTGGTGGCTCCAGAAACAATTTGTGCTATAAAATGGACTGTGATCAATTATTTTGGAGTAAGGATATCATTGGATATGGAAGTAGGCAGGTAATGGACATAAGCCAGGCACAAATAAGTCATAGACTCCTTCAATTCAAAATAAGTTACTGAGGTTGAATGGCCTACTCCTGTTCTCATCAACCCAGCGGTATGAACGTTGATTTCTCTAATTTCAAGTAACCCTTGCATTTTCTCCCTTGCCCGCCCTAGTCGTCCTTCTAGTTCCACTGTTTGCATCCTTGTATCCCTTCGTTATCACCTCTTTCCCAGTCAACAATGGGCCAATATGGGCTCCACCCTTCCATGGTTGCCGGTCCTTCTTTGCTCTGACTATTTCCTACCTCCAGTTCCCTCCTCTATACTTTCAGTCTGAAGAAGGGTCCAAACCTGAAGCGTTCCCAATCCTTTTTCTGCCTGACCCACTGAGTTACTCCAGTACTTTGTGTCTATCTTCTAGTGAGTGACCTGCACAAGACAACACAAACATGATCTCACGGTGACAAGTTATAATCTGAGGATTTATGGAGATTTTAAACGGGTTGTTGCCTTGACCTATTTTGTGAGCAAAGTTCACTTTTATTTTTCCTTTTTCACTGTCTGTAGAGGGAGGGTTTTGGTGGGTTGGGTTTCACTGCTGTGATATGTACATATAATAGAGACAATTCCTCACACGTTGGGCCACATGATTAACATCAGCAGGCTGTTGTTCCTTTACCAGCATTACAGCCTGTTCTCATTCTGATATTAGTGCATGGGGAGGGTTGGTTTATGGTGTAAAACAAACAGCTGATACCAAATTATAATAAAAGAAAAATAAGAAGTTGATTTGATATCACCAATTGTATACTATTGCCCACAAGTAAAGTATCTTCCATTATCTTTCAAATTGACTTGCTTACTAGTGTGGGAGGATGAAAACGCTAACTAAATACTCATATTGACTCTTAGTTGTTGAGGGTGAGGACAAGTCCTGTATACCTTATGCTGGGTGACATCAGTCTATCGCCCAAGCTCAAGATGGGAGCCAAGGGGGGGTTGCAATAAATATGAATGCAACATATGACTCGGGGTTTAACCCTGTGATTTTTATCTACATCTCATTTTAATAATGTGTGCAATAATTCTGTGGTTATGGAAGATTAGCTCGATAGAGTAGCAAGCCAAGTATGACTGAAATATGATCACAGTGTTCATCGCCTGTCCTTGTGTTCACAGTCCCTTGAATGCCAAGCCGAGCAAATCACTCTGCGGTCCAAAGAATTCTTAGCGCAGTATGATATCGAAATGCAAACAGGAAGGGAGGTAAGAGTCTGACGACCATTCTCTGCTAAATCTAATTTCTATTCTTTTTGCATCTTTCAGTCACATCTTGATTCTTTCCATATCTTCCATGCTCATTGCAACTCTCAGTGTGAATTTGCGCTTGCCTGTAATACTTACCATGATTATTTTCCATCCTCATAATAACCTCCATTATATTATGCCAGTCATAAAATATCTCTCCTGTTGCAAGGAATTTCTTTGCAAATACCATCATATCCTCCACAGTTGAACTCCCAGTAATATTCCCTGTCTACATTAGACGTTGAAGTCAAATCCTTCATCCCGATTATAAATCCCAGTTAAATCTTGGTATCGTCATTGTAACTCCAGTAATACTCTCCATTTCACACACATTCATTCCCATTCTCATAATATCTCAAGCAATGCACCAGTATTTTCATAATCCCCAAAACCATTCAGATATCCTAGTTTTGATTTTCATCTTTGGGAATATTCACCCTTGTTATAACTATGATACAGTAAGATGCTTGCAGCCTGAAATTAACCTATAATAATCCAACCTCAAACAGAACGTTTTTTCAGAATGCTCCCATCCATTTTAAGCCTCAGTGCTTTAGGGAGCTGTTTCGTAGCTAGAACTGCTGCCACAGCTAATCCCTTTGTTTCCCCTAATATGAGGATATCATCTAATATATGCCATGATTAGATTCAAATTTCAATTTAAATTTTCATGGCTATTTTAAGTTTTTTATATGGTTTGGGGTGAGATTGACCATTGGGAAATGTCTGCTAACTGATATTCTTACTTCCAGTATCAAGTGATTTTGGATCAATGATGTCAGTGCTGCCCATAGTAAAATGGCCAATTATATTATAAATCCCAATAGTACCCGGTGAATATATCCTCTGTAGTATGCCAGCTATACAACCCCCAAAACATTATTTAGCCACTTAGATGTAACACTTTAATGTTACTGCGCCCATTGTGAAACTGGCTTCTTTAAATGTATTCACTTACTCTCCTTGCTTTCGCTACATTTATACTCCTGATAATGTCGAACTAACACTGGAGTGCAGCTCCACAGACACAGCCACTCCACAGACACTGCCACTCCACAGACACTGCCACTCCACAGACTCTGCCACTCCACAGACTCTGCCACTCCACAGACACAGCCACTCCACAGACACTGCCACTCCACAGACACTGCCACTCGCCACAGACTCAGCCACTCCACAGACTCTGCCACTCCACAGACTCTGCCACTCCACAGACTCTGCCACTGTCTCTTCTTGCCATGGCCATTCATTCTGCCCATACAAACCACAAGCGTGAATGTTTTCAGGCTGTATGACTGCAGCGGTCTCATGACCGGCCCAGGCCCTGTCCTGACACACCTCCGTACAGGTGGAAATGTTGTGATCTGTGGAATTGTAATTCAACCAGTGCTCTGCACTTACTGTGAGAAACAGTGGGGGGGGGTCCTTCATTACTATAAATGTGAGTATCATTCTTATAGTGATAGTGTGCATCAGAATGACCTTGAATGCTCCTTTATTGCAGGTGGTCTCAGTGGATGTAAAGAATAAGGTGGTCCACTTTAAGGATGGTCTCAAGATGGAGTATAACAATTTGCTGATTGCAACAGGGAGCAGGTGACCAGCAGTTGGCTTTGCATCGTTTCGGGTTCTTGTGAAACCAGGGGATAATGGGGGTGGCGGTGGGGTAGTTAGTGGGGAGATTGATTATAGAAGTCTGGCACAGCCCCATCCTGGACTCTAGTGTCAGGGTAATTCTGTCCATAATACTTGCTCACTCTGACAGGAGGAGCTTAGGCTTTTCAGAACTCTCCCCATGGCCCAATGCCACACTTGGGGTCAAGGAAAGAGCAATCACGTCGCGGCCCTGTCTCCACCAATCTTTCCCCCACCGCGCGCAACAAGCAACAAGACAGACACCATTGCATGCAGATGCCGAGACGTGTCGTTCAGCTCTGGCTGAGCAGCTTCTAATCTTGTGTGTGGACACTCGATAAGAAGAAGATGCCACACTCTATCAGGCTCTTTCACTGAACTATTCAATCAAACTCCTAGCTGCCTGTTTAACAGAATGGTAAAGATTCCGTGGCATTATCAAAAAGAACAAATTCTCTGCCCTCATGCAACACTACTAAATATAGAGCATCTAATAGATCCATGGACTGCCAAGGGGAAAACAATATCGCTATTGCCATCTACAGTATAGGGGCTTGTTGCTGTGTCTCAGGGCATAGCCTACGGAAATCCTTTGCACATCCTTCAACATGCTGTCCATGTGTATGGCTATTGTGTGCACTCCCTCGGACGTCATATCCAGTGTATTAAAAAGTTATGAAAATCAAAAAAACTCTAGATGCTGGAAATCTGAGATCAAAGCAGATAATACTGGAAATCCCAAACGGGTCAGACAGCATCTGTGGAAAGAAAGACGGCTAATATTTCAGGTTCAAGATCTGATGACGTCTTCAGCCTGACGGGTAAACTCTGCTTCTCTTTCCACAGATGCTGACTGACCTGTTGAGTATTTCCAGCGTTTCCTCAGATTAGTTTGTCTTGAATTCTCTCAATCCGGCAGCACCAGGTCTAAAATGCACCGAAAGTTGCACCTTTTGACCAATGTCTTCACCTATCAACATATGTCCCAACTGCCCAAGATGGTCCCTGATTTCATGAACTAAATGTGTAACTCATGGAAATCTCTGAAGGCATTGGATTAAAAATGCTTACAATGTCCTCATAAGAAGCTCTGTCCAGGGAACATTCTTTCATAAATGTGTTGGGATGTTGAATTTCTCTTGCTTTAATCGGAGTAGTAAGAACACTTGGTAGGCACAAAATGCTGGAGTTACTCAGCGGGATGGGCTGCATCTCTGGAGAGAAGGAATGGGTGACGTTTCAGGGCGAGACCCTTCTCCAGATTTAAACCAGCATCTGCAGTTCTTTCCTACACATAGTATGAACACTTTCCTCTAGCATGTATGGCCACACTGCAAAGTTCTTTGTCCTCCCCGCCCCAATTATATAATTTTTTTTTTCAGGAACTCTTGCGCCATTCTATGTATGGATCAAATGTCTGACTGCTCATACCTTCCCAACTCGTATATCCATCCTGTACCATTGTAATGATGGTATATTACAACACTCAACCCAGAGAATCCCATTCTCTCTTATTTCACACTTGACTTGCTTGCAACAAGATTCAGATTCAGATTCAATTTTAATTGTCAGTGTACAGTACAGAGACAACGAAATGCATTTAGCATCTCCCTGGAAGAGCGACATAGCAAATGATTTGAATAAATAATAATAAGTGTCCGGGGCGGGTGGTGATTGGCAGTCACCGAGGTACGTTGTTGAGTAGAGTGACATCCGCCGGGAAGAAGCTGTTCCTCGACCTGCTGATTCGGCAACGGAGAGACCTGTAGCGCCTCCTGGATGGTAGGAGGGTAAACAGTCCATGGTTGGGGTGAGAGCAGTCCTTGGCGATGCTGAGCGCCCTCCGCAGACAACGCTTGCTTTGGACAGACTCAATGGAGGGGAGCGAGGAACCAGTGATGCGTTGGGCAATTTTCACCACCCTCTTGAATGCCTTCCGGTCGGAGACAGAGCAGTTGCCATACCATACTGTGATGCAGTTGGTAAGGATGCTCTCGATGGTGCAGCGGTAGAAGTTCACCAGGATCTGAGGAGACAGATAGACCTTCTTCAGTCTCCTCGTGAAGAAGAGACGCTGGTGAGCCTTCTTGCGTAACAAGCAGAGCAGCGACATCCCAGACACATCACCTACGTAATAGTTATAGATTCTTCTATACTGCCATTCAGTACGGCAAGTAACAAAGGTCAAACGTCCTTCGTTGAAGGCAAACTACACTCAACAGCAACCGCTAATACACTAAATGGTATCAAAGTCATCCCACATAATACAGATAGTTCTTTAAGGTATGTACACACTCAAATTATAGTGGATTTTAAATGTTTTAAACTTTTCCAGTAAGTGATGAATATTGTTTGCAATCCGGCACTTTCTCACAGAGAAATGCTGCTGCACATCACCCATGAGTGTACAAACGGAGTGTACAATACACCCATTGTGCTTACTTTAGTATATTTTATCCTTCAAACTGGGCTGAGGGGAAAGGAGGAGATGGAAATGTTAACAGCCTACTTTCAAAGGACTTCATCATCAAGATTTCACTCCTTGCATTTCAGGCCTAAACCACTTCAGTGCCAAGGTGCGGACTTGGAGAATGTGTATCAGCTCAGGACGCCAGAGGATGCAAACTGCATTGCCAAACTGGCCAACGACAGGAACGCGGTGATAGTTGGAGCTTCTTTTATAGGTACAGCTTACTGAACCTTCTTAATGTGCAACCTAGGAATAAGAAGCTTAGAATTCATTCAGAAATACTAAAGTCCGTGACTTAACTTTTAGATGCATGCATAATCTTTTCAAGCTCAGTACTTACAAGATAAGTATGCACTTCGGACATTAGCAATTAATAGTAACACAGCCCAAATATAAATCATAATGGCTGCTGATGCTGGAAGTCTGAAATTAAAATCCAAAATGCTAGGAACACACAGCAGATCACTTGGCGTTGGAGGACAGAGAAACAGACTTAATGTTTCAAGTCTAACAAAGTTGTTTCTCTCTCTCCAGATGTTGCCCGACATGATCAGTATTTATAGCATTTTCTGTTTTTTTCTGTCAAAAGACATGCTTGATTAGTATATGCTCTTCAAATAAAAAGTTTGAGTTGGAGACAAAGTGACATTCCTTACGTCAGCTCAGAAAGAAAATAATTTAACATGCCCTGCACGTGCTCAGTGTAAAGCTCCTTCCAGTTACCCCCCCCCCCCCCCCCCCCCCCCCCTGAAGTAGTTCAATAATGATTTAATTCTCTCTCCGGTCAAGTACAGCAACGATGAAATGCAGATTCATTCCCCATCAAGTATAAATATTGAATCCCATTTGCAGCAGGAACGTCAATGTTTCGTACTTTGTGTGAATCCACATTAATCGCGGAGATATATTAACAGCTCAAACTTCATACATTATCAAAATGTCTGACAAAACGTAGCTCACTGCAGATTTGGTTTTCAATAGAAATTCACCATCGTCAGTCCACTGGAAATCATCATTGCTAGGAAACTTAATTGGAAAAGTTACATAAATAACGAGCAAGCCAGATGCTGTGTACATATAAGTATACAAATATAAGAGCAGGAATAGTCCACCTGGCCTCTCGAGCCTGCTGTGTGATTTGATATGGTCTTGTGTTTTATCTGGTGTAAACACAACTCTGCAATTCCGTCTACCTGTGGTATCCGTTCAACCCCCTGCCTATTGAAATTAAAAGGGACTTGAGGCACACCCAGTGGATGGTGGATCTATGGGACAAACTACCAAGGGAAAGTTGTAGAGGTTTGCACAATTACAAAACAATAGTTCCCATGCCGAATAACTCTGTGAATCTAAATGCTGGTGACACCCATACCCCCGTTATTAAATTAAATAATATTTTAGAATGTAACAGTTTTGCCGGAGGATGAGAGCAAAAACTGAATTGGGCATTGATTTGTTTTCTGCAGGCATGGAAGTAGCTGCATACCTCACTGATAAATCCCACTCGGTGTCTGTCATTGGCATTGAAAACATTCCTTTCAGAAAGGTGCTGGGAGAGAAGGTCGGACAATCCATAATGAAAGTAAGTGAAGGAAATCGAGAGAGTGATAAAGGGCTGACATGTCGAGTGAGTTGGACTGCTTTGTTTTTTTGAAGAGAGATGTTAAATGGACAGGGACTGATCAAGTGAGAAGTGGGACAAAGGAAATCTACAGCATTGAAAAACATCAGTATCAGTATCAGTATATCTTTATTGTTATTTCCTGAGTACTCACATACCCAGAGGAAACAAAAAAATGTTGCTCAACCAGTGTCCGTTCAGTGTGCAGTACAAATAACAACAAGTAAATAGAAATAAAAATACATATATCATGAACAAATTAAATTAAACACTCTACTCTCTACTAAACATCAACAGGCGTTCCGATCGACAGCTGCTGCAGTGTGTCCAGGTTGGTGGTTGGTGCGCGATACTTTGGCAGGGGGCTAAGTCCGTTTATCAGTTTTATAGCCTGCGGGAAGAAGCTGAGGAGCATCCTGCTGGTTTTGCAGCTAATGCTCCTGTACCTCTTCCCAGATGGCAGGATGGAGAATATGTGATGCGATGGGTGGTAGGGGTCTTTGATGATGGAGATGGCTCTGTTGATACATCTCTTCCTGTATATGTCCAGCAAGAAAGGGAGTGGAGCACCAATAATCCTGCTGGCGGTCTTCACAATCCTGTCAAGTTGGTGCCGTTCGTACGCCTTGCAGCTCCCGAACCAGGAAGTGATGCCGTTGGTTAATGTGCTCTCGACTGTCCCCCTATAAAAAGTTTGTAGATGTGTAGTGGGGAGACCTGTGTAGTGGGGAGACCATATTGACAGACTGGCCTAAAACGGGTTCAAAAGTTAAATTATTCTCCGTTGCTTGTTTTTATAATTTGAATCGAATTAAAATGGCATCAACATAAACAGACACGGTAGCAAGAACGTTGTCTGAATCAGCGAGTTCAAGTCCAACTATTCAGTGCACTATTCAAGAAGTTCAATGCAATGATGGTGATTACTGTTCTCAAAGTTGCTTCATTCAGACGGAAACTTGAAACATTGATCTTTCTCCTGGATAGGGTTTAAATGATCTTATTGCACTGCCACTCCTCGGTCAATATATATTTGTCCAACCAAAACAGTTTTATCAAGCCATAATCACACTGCTATTTAAAGAAATGTTAAAAGCAAATTACGCATTATGTTTCATACCAGATGGCTTTGCAAGAAAATTCTGGTGCAGAACACTTCAGGAATAGTCCAATGACTCGAAAAACGCTCTTGAGATATTCTGAGATTGGGAAAGAAGCTGTATAAATTGTAACATTTTCTTTCAGTCTTGACACAAAACTGTCCCAGAAATGGAGGGAATAATGTTTAATAATCCACATAGTCATCATCCTGCTAAAAATAACCTTCATGTAAAACCTCCAACAGACAGTGCGCAAAGAAGCGAACAGTGAATTTTCTTTGTCAAAGTATGTTTTACTCTGTTCTTAGATTCCAATAGAAACTCACCTTTAAAGTCCTATGGTGCTCTTTCAATTAGTGGGTCTGGGTTGTCTGTTTGTGTTACAAGCACCGATGTGAGGAGAGGACTGATCATTTTCTTTCCCATGTTCAGATGTTTGAGACCAATCGTGTGAAATTCTACCTGCAGAATGAGGTCTCTGAGCTGCGAGGTCAGGATGGAAAGGTACAAAAGCAATTTAGAAGCGAGTTCTCTGAATATTTTACACTTCGTTCATGCCTACTCACAGTGATATGTGAGATGGCTTTGTATTGTAAGCAAGGGTTAGATAAACAAAAAGTCTTTGGTGGATGCGAAGCATTAAATGGAGCATCAAGGTTTACACAATAGACATGGCACTGCATTCCCAATCTTGGCTGGGAAGTGGTCATGTAAGCTTGGCATTATAGAAACATAGAAACATAGAAATTAGGTGCAGGAGTAGGCCATTCGACCCTTTGAGCCTGCACCGCCATTCAATATGATCATGGCTGATCATCCAACTCAGTATCCCGTACCTGCCTTCTCTCCATACCCCCTGATCCCCTTAGCCACAAGGGCCACATCTAACTCCCTCTTAATTATAGCCAATGAACTGGCCATAACTACCTTCTGTGGCGGAGAATTCCAGAGATTCACCACTCTCTGTGTGAAAAAAGTTCTTCTCATCTCGGTTTTAAAGGATTTCCCCCTTATCCTTAAGCTGTCACCCCTTGTCCTGACTTCCCTAACATCGGGAACAATCTTCCTGCATCTAGCCTGTCTAACCCCTTAAGAATTTTGTAAGTTTCTATAAGATCCCCTCTCAATCTCCTAAATTCTAGAGAGTATAAACCAAGTCTATCCAGTCTTTCTTCATTATTGCAAAGTAGCAGAGAAAGTTTAACATCTTAAGGAAGAAGCAATTATGAATGAGATGCTTCAAGAGCAATATTAGGCAATTGTGAGCAGGCCTCAAATGGAGAGCAATATGTAAAATGGTAAGAGATGTGGAAGGCACACGTTTTGGTTCCCTTACTAATCAAGAACCTATCAATCTCCACTTTAAAAATATTCAATGACTTTTCATTCACAGCCGTCTGTGGCAATAGTTCCACAGATTCATCAGCCTCTGCCTAAATAAATTTCTCCTCATCTCCATTCTAATGGTACATTCTACTATTCCAAGGTTGTGTCCTCTGGTCCTAGACTCCCACCACTGAAACATCCTCTCCCCCCCATCCGCTCTTATCGGGGGCCTTTCATAATCCGGGAGGTGTCAATGAGATCCCTCCTCATCCTTCTAAATTCCAGCGAGTACAGGACCAAGAGAAGACTCAGAAAAATTTGAATAGTGAAAAAAAAAGTAAGAACCCGATACTCCCAACACACAAGCTTCACCTTGGAAGAGATAGGACTTACTATAGAAATCGTACAAGTACTGACACGTTCTGTTTTATTTTAATGAAGGTGAAAGAAGTTGTCCTGAAAAGTGGAAAAATCCTTCGAGCAGATGTTTGTGTGGTTGGAATTGGTAAGGGTGATCTTCAGAATTGAAGGCCAGTTAGTTTCTCAGTGCCAGAGATGTTTCTTTAGCTTTGAGTTACAATGAGGACATTCCCTTTCTCTGTGGTTACACTATCAGCTGCGTGTAGACCTGAGTGTATAGGTTCAGGAAACTCCACTAGGTCACCTCTTTCATGATGAAAATGCACTGAGCTCCTCCGGGGACCCGAGCTAGTTAACAACATTCCACATGAAACCAAGGTGGTGTTTTGTCTTAACCTGCCAATAGAAACAATTGTGATCAGTTAATGACCCTCACTAACCAGTCATATTATTCTCTATTTACATAAATGAAACGAAAATACTTGGCTGAGCTAATCCAATTATTTTCATGCCCAATGGATTATGATGAAATTACCCAACTGAAATGGAGTGGGATGAAGGTCATAAAACTCAGGAGCAAAATTAGGCCATTCAGCCCATCAAATCTGATCATGGCTGATCTATTTTTCCCTTCAACTCTATTATGTTGCCTTCACCATGTAACCTTTGGTTCCCTTACTAATCAAGAACCTATCAATCTCCACTTTAAAATATTCAATGACTTGGCATTCACAGCCAATAGTTCCACAGATTCATCACCCTCTGGCTAAATATATTTCTCCTCGTCTCCATTCTAATGGTACATTCTACTATTCCAAGGTTGTGTCCTCTGGTCCTCGACTCCCACTGCTGGTCCTAGACTCCCACTCCCTCAATCCATTCCATTTACCTCCAACGTACCTCAAAACGGGCAATAAAGATCATCTCGGACCCTTCCCATCCAGCAAACCACCTTTTCCAGTCTCTCCCTTCAGGGAGGCGCCTCAGGTCACTTACTACAAAATCCACCCGCTTTTAAAACAGTTTCTTCCCCTCAGCAATAAGAACACTCAATTCCCTCCAATAACAGTCAATATTAAGGACTTTTGATGTATATAGTGTCTTGTCTATGGTCTTTGTCTGTTCTTTTGCACTATGTATTGTTGAGATTTGTGATTTGTGATGTGGTATGGATGCCCTTTATTACTGTGATCTGTGTTGTTATTAGTGTTAATGTGACTAAAGCAGTGTGCCATCATGTACCGAACCCACATACCACCAACCCTGGTCGTGTGGCAAATAAAGATTCTATCTATCTATCTGTAAGGGAGGGCTTTGTTCTGGCCGACCATTTCACAGTTAGCCCAGGAAGATGCTGGTGGAAAGGAGTGGCCTCATTGTGTGCTGTCTTTCCCTTTGACTATTAAGAAAAGAGGTGAAGGGGCAAAATTGGTCAAAAAAAAACCAAACTGTTTTACATCTTGCAATGGCTATTTGTTGTGAACTGCATCAGTTTATCTGTTGGTTCACCCTGGATCATTCTTCTTCTTTTGCTGTAGGGGTTGTACCAGCTACATTATTCCTCAAGCAGAGTGGAATCAATATGGATTCTAAGGGCTTTCTTCCCGTCAACAAGGTAATGTGTACAGGAGACTCGGATTACAGTGAAACTCAGGGTTACAGGACATAACATCTTAGGGATACTTACCTACTGCCTATTATGCCTCCTGGCAGCAACGAAGGTCCTCCACTCCTTGTTGATTCCTTCAGTTGCTCGTTCCGTAACATATTTGTTTTACGAGACAGGGTTGGTAGCCCTGTGCTCAACCTCCAACCTGGAGGACCAGTGGATCGCTCTTTGTCTCGCCTCTACCCTTCGACCTGTCCAGCATGGGAGACCCTAACAGGAGACGAATCTCCTGCTGGCATAGCTCTAGGGGTCACTGAGACACACAAGCTCCCCGACCACGACAAGGTTGCAATCCAACGGGGAGGTCTTAGGGACAAGGAATCCTTTTTTAATTAAGTTTAGTTTAGAGATACAGCGTGGAAACACCCTCTTTGGCCCACTTAATCTACGAGGTGGCTCTGGATCAGGAGAGAAGGTCCATGGGGAGGAGCGAATGCCACCTGAACACAACACAACACCTGATCAACCATGGCCGGGTCGCCTGGTGTTGAAAGACCAGAAACATCCAATGACCCCGGGTTACATCACTGATGATGTGTTCAGGAACATCAGTAGATTTATTTTTACCAATCAGCCAACCAATGATCACCATACACTATTTCTATGCTAGATACTATGGACAATTTACAAAAGGCTATTAGCCTACAAACCTGCATGTCTTTGGGAAATATCCTTCTGTTCTCCGACATGGAATGTGATGGTAGCCACTGTTTCTCTCCAATGGGAAAATGCAGAACAAAAAGACATCAAAATGAGAGCAAGACTGAAAGGGGTAATGTCAAGAAGCCGTGCACAAACAAGTTGGAGCTTTGTCAGCTTCCCCTTTTCAACAAGAAAGTAACACGCACTGCAAGAAAGTTCACAATTGCACTTCTGAAGGTTTGGGTACATATATGACTTCCATGTAGTTAGCCACATTAAGATCATACCATATAATTAGTCTTGAAATATTTAAAGCACAGTACAATACATTTCTGAAAATCATCTGTCTCTGCCCACTGTGTAACATACCATGCTACCCACTGCATTCAACAGGAACATTGAGCCTCGCTTCAACATTAGCTCGGTTTCTTTTTGAACAAATGCTATCTGACCTGCTGAAAGTTTCCAGCATTTTGTGTTTCACTTGCAGATTTATAGCATCAATAATTTTTAGTTTTCATTTATGACACCGTTTCAGTTCATGCTCGAGGCAATTGAAAGTTTCTAAACTTGATAGTGTTGCTTGGCAAAGATATTGTAGGCAATGATGAAAATAAGTTGCAGATCAGCCATGGTCTAATTGAATTGTGGTTCATACTTGATGCCTGAATGGCCTTTTCTTTCCTTATTTCTGACTTCAGAATGATTTCAATATCTAAGCTGGTTGGTCTCACTTTGTCAATCAACTGATTTTTGCTAACTTTTGAATAAACCCACAGTTATCACATGTGCTGTCCACATCTTGAATATATTATAAAAAATATCCTCCGAAAATTAGCGGACCTCTGTGTGAAGCTGAAAATGTTGACACCAAGGTTTGTTGTCTTTTATACTTCCAGCTCATGCAGACAAATATGCCTGGGGTCTTTGCTGCCGGCGACATTGTCACATTCCCACTAGCCTTTCGCAACAATAAGAAGGTGAATGTGGGTCATTGGCAGATGGCCCACGTGCATGGTAAGTGGGACTTTCTGATGGCACTATTGGGGTTTGGAAGAAAGGAAATCATCTTTTGTTTTAACACGGTTGGTTTGCAGAATATAGCAATATGGAAGTTCAAATTCAGCATGGCCTCAGCAGGAGCAAGTAAACAACAGTTTAATGACTTGTGTGTAGGAAGTTGCTGCCTTGTTGCGTCCCAGTCATGCCCTTAAAAGCTATATTATCCTACCAATGTGCCTGGATCTAATAGCAGACATACTTGCCTTGTCCCTGAACCTAGTTCTATTGCTAACCAGTTGCCCTCTGTTATTGTAAGTGTACTTTGTTATTGGAACGGCTTTTGCAGCAATAAGTTCTAAGCTCAAGTGTATAACATGGAGGAATTTTAACTTGCTGAGTTTGATGGAAAATTATTACGATTAGTGATTGACTTTGTTGCAATATTCCACAGACTTATAAATAAAAGAAAACTAAGGATAGGGATAGCATCACCAAGGGGAATACAAGCAACATTCACAATCCGGATAATGAAATATTGACCATTTGCCACAATGTTCACTTGGATGTTTAACAAGGTGGGCAATGAGGATCACAGATGATTCCAAAAGAAAGATGGGCATTTAAATTTGAAAGTAGGGGTGTAATTGATAAAGTAATTAGACTTGAAAAGAATAAAAGCCCTGGACAAGATGGATTGTATCAGTGCATGTTACAAGCAAAAGTCAGGAAATAAATAGTGGCGGTATTGCTATTGATATCATCCACTATCAAGAAACTGTTCTGGTAAATCCATGCCAGACTGCTAGTAGATTTCTATACAAAGTTGTTTTATTTTTTTGTTTTTTTAAAATTTTATTTTATTAGAAGTAAGTACAGGAATATGGTACCGTAGATACCTAGTATATATTGACGTTACATTTCATGTACAGCTTCTTATTTTTTTTAAATTTTATTTACTGTTAAAATAAAAATTAAAATAATAAAGTATTTTTAACAAAGGAATTTGAACAAATGTGTGGAACTACAGGTCTGGTGCTCTGACATCAATAGTGCTAGCAAAGGAACTGAACTCAAAGATGGAAAAGACAAGTAAAAATATATATATATATTTTTTTCTTTTTTTTTAAGTAGTAGCCTGGACTTCCAAACTTGAAAGGATTGCATGACCAATTAGATTGAATTAATGGAAGAATGTATCTTGTAGATTTATGGCCAAAAGGAAAAAGGAGGATCTTCTTTACCCCTGAAAGCACATAGAATTTAGAATTCACTGTCGTAAGAACGCAATGCAAATTACATAGATGCAGTTAAGAGAAATCAAGATAAACATACGTATGAGGGAGAATTGAATGGAAGATTATGTCACCTGTATTGAATGGGGACAGGTAGACAGAATCTCCTATGGAGCCTAAATGCCAAATGACTCTCTTCTTTGCTTCTGGTTTACGGTTATGTGGTCAGATTGGCATCAAATAAATGCTTTAACTGCAAGTCCTCTGTGTCATTACAAAACACTAACCAGTAATTCCTATTTCCCCAATGTCCCTCAGGTCGAATAGCTGCTCTCAACATCTTGGGAAAAGGAGTAGAGATTAACACGGTGCCCTACTTCTGGACAGCAATGTTCGGGAAAAGTATTCGCTATGCAGGTAAAACTGTGATGCACATTCAATTCACCTACAGCTACTTGAGCCTTTTATACCAGTCGGGTTCTCCTGTCATTCCTTCCCCATCGCCCTAGTTGTTTTACTAGTTTCACTGTCCGCATCCTTGTATCTCTGCCGTTAGCACTTCTTCCCCACCAACGATGGGCTTTTATGGACTCTATCCTTCCTGAGCTCATCTTTTGCCGGCCCTGTTTTGTTCTGTCCTTCTCTGCCTTTGAGTCTGAAGAAGTGTTCCAATCCAAAACTTCACCTATTCCTTTTCTCCAGAGATGTTGCCTGACCCGCTGAGTTACTCCAGCAAGTTGTGTCTATCTCCTGTGATGAATCTCAATAAGTTCAATCAGTGAACAATGGTTGTTGAAACAATTGTTCAATCAATGAACAACAGTCACTGTGTGCCCATTGTAGGAAATAATTCATAACTTAAAGAAACCTCAAACGACTACAAATAATTCTGTATTTGATTATAGTAGTTCCCTTCCCAAACTGAGGCTGATAGTCTGACTGACTGAACTATTTATTGTATCTTTCAATGTTAGCCTTGAGCTGTTGCCTCTAACAAGCTTGTGGAACTGGAAATGATATCAGGCGAACTTAACATTCAGGTTGCAGTTACAAGGCTAAATTAGAAAATAAGTTGAGTAATTGTGATACAAGAAATTGCAAATGTACATCAAGATATGAAGATAAATGGCAGGGATTTTGTGGTCAGTAGCAAAGACCCCCCCCCCCCCCCCAAAAAAAAAAATCAATCTGAAGTAGGACCCTGACACGAAACGTCCCTCCCACAGATGTTGTCTGACCCACCAAGTTCCTCCAGCACTTTGTGATTTGCTGAAGATTGCAGCATCTGCAGTTCCAGGTCAGCAAGGACACAGTGCTTGATATTCACTGTGCAAACAGTTGCCTAGTGTTCCCCTGGGTGTTTGAAAGACATCTTTGTGAGTCATTGTTGTTCCAGTGCCTCAGAGCAGTTCATGCAAAGACGTGTTTTATAAACTAATTAAATGATGAATCCCATTGAGATGCAAAGCTCGGAATTTATCAATGGAGCTAAATTTCAGACGCAGCCACAACTATAGACATATATATTCCGTGCAAGCAACGGCAAATTCCTACCCTATACTTGTAAGCCAGGAAGTATAAATTAGATTTAAACGAATAAGCATAGAGAGGAAATTCAAAGGAATTAATAGAGATATAAAAGGGACAGACAGAACAAATAACATCATCTTATATTATTTCTGGACACTAATTAAATTCCTACGGAATAACTTTCCGAGTTGTTAAAATTAAAAATTCAGTGGCAGAATATTGCTTAGCAACAATTATATCATCCTGCATTTAAATATTCACTAACTCAGAAATGCTTTAGCTTTTCCAGCTTCATTTAGTGGGAAAATATATTATCCATGATCTTCCACTGATTTCAAAGCTTGGTCTATAGAGGAGGAATTGAAATATCAGATCCAGTGGAGGCCCACAGATAAATGCACAGTCTCTTGTCCAGTGAAAGTGAATCGGGGACCAGAGGACATAGGTTTAAGGTGAAGGGGAATAGGAAACTGAGGGGTAACTTTTTCACACATGGGGTGGTTGAGTGTATGGGACAAGCTGCCAGAGGAGGTAGTTGAGGCAGGGAATATCCCAATATTTAAGAAACAGTTAGACAAGTACATGGATAGGATGGGTTTGGAGGGATATGGACCAAACGTGGGCAGGTGGGACTAGTGTGGCTGGGATATGTTGGGCCGAAGGGCCTGTTTCCACACTGTATCACTGTATAACTATCACTTCCAGGGTAATTCTGACAGAAATGTCTGGCATTGTTCGTATTCTGAAAGTTACTTTCAAATTCAGTCTTTTCAACACTGATTTCTTTTGGCCTTGCTATTCCCTTGCAGTGCAAAGTGAATGTTTCAGTTCTTTGTCTTAATAGCCACTCTGTTACACGCAGAACAAAACCATTGGAGATTAATCATAACTGGAAAATACGACACCATTAAAATAGGAAGAGTACAAAGTGGAATGGGAAGAAAAGTAAACAAAAGGGCAGATGAGGAGGGGACAGGAGATTGGTGTTGGTTTATTATTGCCACATATACACATGAATTGTGAAAACTCTTGTGCTATCCAGTCAAATGATACTGTACATAAAAACAATCAAGTCGTGCCCAAGTGCAGCAGGCAGCGCAAACAGAAAAAGCACAATAACGTACATAAATATCTTGAAAAGTTTGTTGTAGTGGTTGTTGTTGAGAATGTTGATAATATCCTCGATATACAAAAAAGAATTTTAAATACGTGTGGGATTATCAGTTTCAGCATTGAGTTTGTAATTATTGTAAACTGATCACTTTGACAAGATTTTTTGAAGAAATGGCTGAATCAGTAGAAAGGAGGGTGAATACAGTGTCATTGGATTTTCAGAAAAAAATGGCTGTTAGGAGATATGGGACAGTTATGAGGCGACTTTAAACCCAGAAACAGAAGAATCTGGAGAAATGTTAAGCTTTACGAATTACAATTGCAGACACGCCATTTCTAATGGAAGAGGGTCACACCCCACCACTAGCTGCCCATTCGTTGTTGCATCCTTCCATTGCGGACATCCTATCCTGCCCATGGTTATGGAATTTTTACAGTTTATTTCACAGGAGGCCAAATGTATCCATTACTGGAATGGGTAGCAGGCAGCAGATACAATTCAGTGTGGGGAGCAAGGGCTACGTTAGCTTGTTAGACAGTTTCCTCAATGATTGAAGTGTTTTGGTGAAGGACGATTTTATTTTTCAATGTTTCTCTTAATCTCTCTCCCTGACTGAACATAAAAACTTGTGTGTGTGTAGGAAACGAGCTGACATGGGAGATAGTTGAGGCAGGGACTATTTAAGGCAACATTTAAGAAACAATTAGACAGGTACATGGATAGGCCAGGTTTAGAGGGATATGCTGGGATTAATGTAGATGGGACATGTTGGTTGGAATGGGCAACTTGGGCCGAATGGCTGTATGATTCTATGATTGCAACTCCTTGCCTCTTGCAGGTCATGGGGAAGGATTCGATGATGTTATCATTCAAGGAGATTTGGATGAGCGGAAGTTTGTGGCGTTTTACACAAAGTAGGTGCTTCTAACTATTTGCTGTCCTGACTTTGGCTATCCAAGATTTCTCACAGCTACTGTAAAGTAAGATGACAGCACCAGACCACATAATGATAGATGCTTTATACTGACTCTCTTTAAAATAAGTTTATTTCTATGTGAAATTGTGCTTTTGTTTGTGTCTGGCGTTTAAAACTGAGATTATTTTACAATTTAGGAAAGCCACTGGGATGAACAACTGCATACAGACCTGGAGGTAAAAATGGAGTTCACTGGTGGAGGAATCCATCCCTATATATGCTTCTCTCCGTCTCTTTCCCAATCATCATTCTGATAACCACTCATACTGACACATGCAGAGCTCAGTTTAACCTCTTCCACTCCACTGCTGGACATTCGCTCATTTCAGCCCAAGTGCCTTCCAATATCTGCAGATTAGTATACTCTCCCTAGTTGAATTCTGATGCCAGTTGTGTGTTAGATTAACCACAATAATAGTTAGATCATGAACGATTAGAAAGGGGGATTTGGAATTTATTTAGCATCTTTTGTATCCTCAGAAGGATAACTATCCAGGTGTAAGGTCAGCTGTATTGGTTAGCAAATGAGTCTCAACTTTCACCCAGTTTTGTTTTTCTACCGGCCCGAAACGTCACATATCCATCTTCTCCAGAGTTACTCTCCACTGAATTACTCCAGCACTTTGTGTCTTTCAATGCCATATTCTCCTAGTTTATGCGAGGGTTCAATGAAAGCACGAGGTTTCATACTGAAGCTGTAATTCTCTTGGTAAGGAAGGTTATGAGCTGTGCGTGACTTGCAACATTGAGATTGATGCCAGGGGGATCCATCATATGAGATACCGTGGCCAATATTTGAAAGGGAACTATCGCGAGTGCTATCTACCCAGCTAAAATAGCTCTTATGCTTCAACGGATGCTAATGGTTTTAATATATACAGGATAGTTTCTGTAGGAGATCCGACCTGGCCCTAGAAAATGGTGCAGATACTCCAGTAGAATTGTTGGTGAATTGCAGGACTGCAGCTGGTCTTTTTGAGAAATCTGGGAACAAGGATATGGATATAAATAGTGAGAACATTAGGAACAGATGCAAATAGATATATACAACATGAGTTATGGCATCATGAAGATAGATTTATCAATGTACAGGAACCTGTGCATGGATCTTTCAAGGTGTGGAAACACATGTAGAGATGAAGAATTGCAGGTATACATATACAGTATATAGTAGCAGTATTATATCGTTCAAGGAACTTGTCCCTTTAGCCACTATGAGGAGACACGGGGTAAGGAGATAGCGTCGTATACGCATGGGACCTCTCCACGCACCGTTCAAAGCCTCTCGAAAGATACACTTTCAAAACGGTCTCTTGATTAATAGTTTCTTTATTGTCGAAGTAAAACAGTAAGATATTCATACAGACTGATCAATGTTAGAATGCTCCGCATGGTCGAAAGATATGCCTTCCCGCCATGCTTACTCCGAACTAACTTTAAAAAAAACTACAAGCTTCTGCCCAAGAATCCCAGCAGCAAACACGCCTTCGACTACGTAATAAATCCCACCGACATAAATACAGGCAGACAAAATTTAAAGGCAAATGCCATAATTTATGACACACAAAATGAAGCCAAATGGCCACTACACAGTATACAACTGTAATAGCATTGCAGTTTATATAAAGAGTTATAAAGAGCATGGATGTATACAATGACTGGCACATTTGCATGTATGTGGAGATGGTGGGGAATAGATGTACATGAGTTGTACAGATAAATGTGATAATTACAGAACGTATGTTTACGATAACAGTGGTATAGAGACAGGTCTGTGTGTACTTGGGCGAGTACAGATATAGGAATAGCTCACTAGAGTTTATTTAATCTGCTATGTACAAAATGTTCTTCTGGCTTGCATTATGCTTGATTCTGTTGTCCATCCAACTGCCCATTTGGGAACAGGTACACTGGCAGTGAGGAGGTTAAATAGCTTTAACTTGGAATTGTAAAATCAGTGATGAAAATTGAACGGAACTTCAGATCTTCACTTGTTCTGATTACTGCTACCCAGAATAAAAGGTGTCTGCATCATAATAGTTGGGACCATGGAATTGGTGGATTTTCAAAGCTTGACTTTTGCTTCAAGATCTTGCAATCCCTTGTGCAAGAGACACAATCTAGTCATGACATTCTACTGGATCCAATGTCTGTTAGCTGTAAGGTTTTGCAAGAAAAACTATTAAGACTCTCAAATCAACAGTCTATATCTGAGTGTGAAATCATAGGGAGTAATATTATGCCAAGACACGTTAAAATGAATACCTGCCTCGTAACTAATCGGATCAATTCGACCACCCACTGTACTCAGCAACTCGTAGTCCTTTCCATTGAGTTCTCTTGACAGTATAAAGCCAGTTACATAGATTGTGTCTGGAATAGGAATTAGAAACATGCCATTTAGTATCTTGAGCCTGTTCCCAACTTTCATTTAGATAGATCATGGCTGATGTGTATCTCCACTTTACCTCCATATCCATTGCCAACATTAGCTAACAAAAACCTGACAATATCAGTACTAAAACTAACTGCATATTTAATTTCCATTGATTTCATTTGTAGATGCTCTAAAGGGAACAAGTATTCCATCAATTTACTTTCAGGCAATGAAGATGAATCTCACAACCTTCTGATGAATCCATCATTTTCTATTTGCTACCACAGAGTTTATCTTGTAATAGACCTAACTTTTCATTACCATTTTTTGTAAACATTGTTCTTGTTTCTAAATTCCCAACAATTTATCCATTTATTTTTCACATTCTATTTTATATCCTAGTTAGCCATCCTCAAATCTTTATTTGTACCTTTTAAGTTGTCTCCCCCCCCCCCAAAAATAGAATAGAATAGAATAGTTTCTTTATTGTCATTGTAACATGGACCATGTACAACGAAATTTAGTTATACAAAAAAGTTATTCAGAAAAACAAAAATATATACAAACCAAGAACAATGCAAAAACTCTTCCAACATTCTCAGCGTCGATACATTAATTAGTATTATGTTCATTAATGTTCACAAATTATCCTTAAACCAAGCACGTGTGCCACTCATGGGGTGATATATCGTCCCTTGTTTGTTAAAGACCTTTTAAAGTCCAGATTCCTGGCTAAATCTGTGGAGAATCCACAGGTCATTGATATGTTTCCGCATTTTTAAGTTGCCTTTATTCTCCTTTGGCAATCTTTTTATAATCTATCGAGTCATACTGCATGGAAATAGGCCCTTCAGCCCAATTTGCCCACATCAAACAATATGCCCCGTCTACACCAGTCCCACCTGCCTGCGTTTGGCTCATATTCTTCTAAACCTATCCATTGCATGTACCTGTCTAAAGGTTTCTTAAATGTTGTGATAGTACCTGCCTCAACTACCTCTTCCTGCAGCTTGTTCCATATACCTATCAACCTTTGTGTAAAAAAAGTTGTCCATCAGATTCCTATTAAATCTTTCCCCTCTCACCTTAATCCAATATCCTCTGATTCTCAATTTAATCTACTCTAGGTAAAAGACTACATTTACCCTATCTACTCCCCTCATGATTTTATACACCTCTGTCAGACACTCCTCATCCACCTGCATTTCAAGGAATAAAGTCCTAGCCTGCTCAAACACTCCCTATAGGCCCTCGAGTCCTGGCAACATCCTCGTAAATCTTTTCTGCGCCATTTTTAGCTTGGCAACATCTTTTCAATAAAAGGGTGACCAAAACTGAACACAATACTCTAAATGTGGCCTCACCAATATCTTGTACAACTGCAACATGACCTCTCAATGTCTATACTCAATACTCTGACTGATGGAGGCCAATGTGCTGAAAGCCACCTTCACCACCCTATCTACTTGTGACACCACTTTCAAGGAACTGTGTACCTGCACTCCTAGATCCCTCTGCTCTATTGCAGCATCCTGACATTCACCATGTAGGTCCTGCCCTGGTTTGCCTTCCCAAAATGCTCACCTCACACTCCTCTGCATTAAATAAACTCCAATAACCATTTCTCAGCCCACCTGCCCAACCGATCAAGAACCTGCTGCAATTTTTGACAACCACCTTCACTATCTACAATAGCACCCACTTTTGTGTCAACTGCAAACTTACCAATCATGCCTTGTATGTTGTTATTTATCTGCTTTATTTTTTTTAAATAATTTCTGCCAATTACATTTCCCAGATTCTTCAGAGCTCAAACGATTTTTCCTTGTCTTTGCATGATCATGGTGTTTAACCCTAACAATAATATAACATTCAATCGTCTGGTACAATGTCATTTTCTTTGTAGGTGTGTCCTTGCAAACAGTTTAGATCCAACTGTGATTTTCTTTCTCCTGCTGGTCATGTTTCACCAATATTGATATTAATACTTCTATATGTACTCTCTAATTTTGGTAATTGTACTGTTTTGTGTGTAAAAACAAAAAACCGAAGACTCTTCAAAACTATGTTCTTGTTTTGAATTTTGGCTGATAGTGGCAGAAGATTAAATGTGTAGTGCAGAAATAGCATTATTGGGCCCAAGGTTTCTCGTCCTACTCTACGGAATCTAACATGGCAAAGAGCTGGCATGAACCTCCTGGGCCGAATGGCTGCCAATCTGTGCTACAATGAAGTCATCTGCATTCCTTATATTCTCTTCTCCCTCAATTGTCTCCTTGACTCTACTGTAGCTGCCTGATCCACTGAGCTTCTCCAGTAACCCTATATATATAGATATATATCTATATATATAGGACACCCAGGAATACAAATTTGACTACTTGAACAGCAGCACACTTCTGGAAAGTATACACTGATCTTTCACAAGACTCTGACATGAGAATCCCAAATTTCCTTTGGTGATTAAGACCAAAGCTCATTCGTTCATCTTCAACGGGATTAATTTCAAAATGAGGGCTCATCGGCAAGACTGCTCCGATTTCCTTTCTCTCCGTGGTACATTGTTGTAGGCCAAACAAGGATAGATAACTAACGATGTTTGTCTTCTTTCACCGTCCTTGATCTTCCATGTGTCTTTCACAAACACAAAATGGTAAATAATAAAAGAACATTGGGTAACGTTTGTGTTTTCGTTCTCCAGGAGCGATGAGGTCATTGCTGTGTCGAGCATGAACTATGACCCCATTGTGTCTAAAGTAGCAGAGGTCATGGCATCTGGGAGGACAATCAAGAAAAGGGATGTCGAGTAAGTAACGTTACAAACCCTCTCATGTATACAACTAGTTTAAACAGGATGCCCACTGATCCCATTTGAACAAATAAACAAGGTTCTAGAGGAATTCAGCAGGTCAGGCAGCATCTGTGGATAGGGTTGTCAACTGTCCCTTATTAACCGGGACATCCCATATCTTGGGCTAATTTGGTTTGTCCCACATGGGACCGCCCTTGTCCCGTATTTGACTGCTACTACTCGGGACGAAGGGACTGTCGGGTTGGAGCGCCGCGTCTGACCCTGCCTCACCCGTCCCGACGTAATGCAGCCCGTGGAGTGCAGCAGCAGTGCCTCGCCCGTGTTGGTCGGCAGCCCAGCCAGCTGTCCGACCATCGTACCTTCGCTTACCGCCGACATCACCACCCCTCCTCCTCATGGCCGATCATCGGTTCATGCGTTGGATGTGGTGCTGGACTTCGTGCGGGCCAAAACTCCTCAGCTGGCCCGCCGGCAGGGCTTTGTGTGCAGTCCAGCACCCGGCCCAACTCGTCATTCACCCAACCACGGCCGAGTCGGTCAACAAATTGCCGTTGGGAATTTATTCCTTATTTTGACCTTTTGTCCTTTATTTGGGAAAAAGCTGGCAACCCTATCTGTGAAGGAGATGGGACAGATGATATTTCAGGAGGGGATTGTCGAATGGAGAAGGGGAGAGAGAGCTCCACTCAGGCTGTCTCCCGTCATAGTTTAAATGAAAAAAAAATCAATCTGAATTATGACATGTTAAATAGAAACTTTTTTATTTAATTTTTTTACTGGCTAACCTTTTCCCTATTTCCAAATCTAATGATGCATTCCATGTCAATAAAGACGTGAAATAAGTGGATCATGTCTGATGGGGTGCATTAAAATTACCCAATAACTTGCATTAAATGTTTAAACTGATATGTCCTCGCCTTTCCCAAGTGGTTGCATGGTTCTGGTGGACAAGTGCTGCCTAAATTGTGATGCATGAGCCATCTTGATTCAACTGCCGAGGCGCGATGGCCCAGTCGCTTTTCTATGGTTCATCAGTTTTATTTGTTCATACACCTATCCAGTTTTGGTTAAAAGGCTGGAGTAGATAACACACTGGCAGAGATGGAAATGTGAGCATCTTTCTAGATGCAGTGTGTAATGTTGCAGTAGCCACATCTAGAGGCCTTGCATGCAAGAAAGGGCATATGCGACATTGGGGTGGTTTAGTAGTTATAATGTGGTCACATAATGCTCATCTCAAGGTATCTCTTTTTCCCTCCTCTGTGCTCTCGTTCTTAAGGATATTTGAACATCATGGCTGGTAGGTAGTTGGTAGTTTTATTCTTTAATATAACTCATCCACCATTGGTAAAAGTATGGCCACTGCTGGAAAGATGTGTTTAGTCACAAGACTGATGGATCAGCAATTTCTATCTGAATTGTTGCATGCTTGTACACGTTTTATGTGCATGTAATCTTCCTCCAGTGAAAATGTTGTATTTTAATTTGTAGGTGGCCTGTTGCAGGACGAGCAATACGAGTCATTTGGTTAGCAAATATGGGGGGGGGGGGGGGGGGGAGCATTTGTCTTTAGCTACCATTGCTAAGTGTTTGAACTGGGATCAGCTGCTGACTGCACTCAAAATCACGACATTTGCCTATAAAATGACTCTCCTGGTGCTGGGTTTTCCCAATGCCAACTGACTCCGAATTGATATAACTCCGAAACAAATTGCACGAATGTCACTTTCTGGATAAAATCACAACAATCGCAAAAATTAACTGGGCACTTCCATTCTGTGTCCGCATTCAGATTTCAAGTTGTCCTATTATAAACTGAAGCTCACAAGGCGATCATCAGAAGCAATTTGGCAGTAACAAGGAACACAGCGTGTCAGGCAGCATCTCTGGAGAAAAGGAATAGGCGACGTTTAGGGTTGAGCCCCTTCTTCAGACTGAAGGGTTTTCAGGGTCTGAAGAAGGGTCTCGACCCAGAACGTCGCCTATTCCTTTTCTCCAGAGATGTTGCCTGACCTGATGAGTTACTCCAGCATTTTGTGTCTAACTTCAGTGTGAGCCAGCATCTGCAGTTCCTTCCTACAACACAAGGAACACAGCCCCTTGACAAGGCTGCTCCAAATTCCACCAGAGATCCTAAATTGTGCAGTCTGTTCTTAAACCACCAAAGAATAATTTCTGGAGAATTTAACTGCTGAAGAACTCACTTAATGGGCACCTAAGTGTATTCTGCTTGCGTTGGTTCTCATTGCCTACCTGATGGACGGTGCCCAGGGGAAACTTCCCTCGTGTCCTCAGTGAATAATACAGCATCAATCCCTTTGTATTAAATAAATGTTCATCTATAGTGATCAACTGTCCACAATGGGGGTGTGAAGAGTTGGGCTCGAGGAGTGTATGAGGGGTGGAAGTGAATAAGAAGAGCGTTTAGACTTTACATATCTTTTGATCTGTCATTAATTTTTCTTCCCAGTATTGCTCCATTATTTGTGGGCTATCCCTCCAGATGTACATTTAATTTATTGCCGTTCTTTGTCTCTCTCTCTGTGACAACTTTGGTGCTTCTGTATTCCTACTCCATTCTCTCTGTCCTCCATGGTAGCCATGAATCATTTTGTTGCAGATTGGCTGACATGAGACACAAGTCTTTAAGGGCTTTCTGATCACAAAGTGTCAGTTGCGGTAACAAGTTAGGAGTCTGCTCTTTGGGTCGTGCAGTTTGCGATTTAACATTCTTTCTGTGAAGAATCCATCCTAATGCCCATGAATTGTTTGCAGTAACTTAGTGACTTTTAAGGGGACCCAACTTACCCATATACAATGTTCAACAAACGGCAATGTGTTACGTTTTGAGATAAATATTTGTCCGGATATCCGGATCTAATCGTGCCATGGATTATTATGTTTATGTGAGAGTGAGCTAGATTAGTAAATGCATCAAAGGTCACTGGGAATAGGCAGGAGAATGGGGTTAAGGGGGAAAAATAGCCATGATCAAATAGTGGAGCAGAAGATGGGCCGAATGGCTTATTTCTGCCCCTGTGTCTTATATTCATATCTGAAAGGTGGCATTTCCAACAGTGCAACATCCTGTCAAAGTTGCATTGTAATGCTCAGCTGGTTATGCACCCGAGAGGCTGGAATAAGATTTGAACCCACAATCTTCTAACTCAAAGGCAACTATGGTACAACTGACACCAGTTCTTTAGAGAACTGGGGGCAAATTAAGACTTGCTGGAAAATATCCTGCACAGCAGTTATAGTTTTATTGAAGACGATGGCTACATGGGGCAATAATGACCCTTGGGGGTTTCTTTTGTCTTTCAGGACAGGTGACATGTCTTGGCTCTTTGGCAAAGGCACATAGTGCAAACTGCCAGTGGACCCTGTGCCCTGGGCAAAGCCACAGCTTGGAACAGATCTCAGTGGCTCAGTTGGACAGACCTTTCTGTAGTACAAAATCACCAGCAGTAGGTTGTGCTGTGTGGAGAGGGATGGTGGGGCAAGGAGGGGATAGCAGCACGCACTTTAGTACGGAATGGTCAAGCTGCTGTCTTTCTTGAATCAAGGTGGTGGTCTCCAATTTTGAAAGACGGCAATGCCTGGAGCAGAAGATCAGCCTCGCAACTCCATGTTTCCCTTCACATGGGGACTCACCAAACATCCAAAAGTAAAGCAGTTCCTTACTCAAGTGTGCCAATGAAGGTGAAGGGTATCAGGTCTTCTTGCCTGTGCCCCTGCCTACACTCAACCCAATATTGCATATGGCCTCTACTGCATGTTTCTCCCTGACCCCTTGTTGACAAGAGCGACTGACTCTAAATGTTATACTGCTGGGTCCACGGCTCACTGTATTGAGAAACTGATGGTCACACAATGACCCAGACAAGGCTCTTGCACATTCTAATCATCTAAAAGGAATTGGTGTGGTTTCTAGTAAATCTGTTAAGCAATAATGGGAAATGTACTTTTTTTATAAAAAGAAAGTCCTGTATGGGGTTCTTTCAGATGACATTATGTTCCTTGAGTGGCACATCTGCTGATCCTGGCAAGCGTGTTTCTGCATCTAACACAATAAAAAGGACCGAGCGAGGCAAAACGTGATAATATGATAGTGCTAATCGTTTTGGAATCCTGTTAAAATTAAAGAGAACTTAAATCTTGTACGACTTCTGTCCTTTTTCAAAGTGCTTTTAGACTAAACTGTGGTCATTGTTGTGAAGTAGAAAACAGAACAGCCAATTTGTATGCAGTAAATTCTTATAAACAGCAATGAGATAACGACAACCTATAGTTTAACATGTGGGCTGCAGTTCAACATTTCTTTAATGCCACAGAAAAAGATCAGCTGAACATACGTTATGAATGTGAGTAGGTCATTTAGCTCCACGTGAATGTGCCATTTATTAAGATTATGGTTAATCTTGCTATAAATAACTCTGTAATTCCTTCTATCTGTGGTAAGCTTTTATCCACTTGCTTATCAAGGAACCCATCGATCTTTGCCTTAAAGATCTTCCTCCTCCTTCATGTCACCTTGTGAGACATTTGTGGTTGTCTGAAGAAAGGTTTCGGCCCGAAAGGTTGCCTATTTCCTTCGCTCCATAGACGCTGCTGCACCCGCTGAGTTTCTCCAGCATTTTTGTGTACCTTCGATTTTCCAGCATCTGCAGTTCCTTCTGAAACACAGACCCCTACAATATCAGGTTCCATTTTCAGGTTAAGCCCCTCAAGCCCAATAACCAGTTTAAGATGCAAGTATTCTCCATCTCCAATCATACCAAGTTGCTAGAGTAATATTTTCAGACTATTTTTCCTCCTCAAACAACAGAATCACATTCAGCTTCTGGACAATTTTCACATTGCAAGATAAAGAACAAAATTAGTGCCACCATGGCCAGAGATGGTGACTTACACCATTGACATTAACCGAGCTTACTCCAAGGGACAGTAAATGGATCCTAAATCATGAAACGAGGACAAAACTGCAGCACTTTAGGGGAAAATCACCTTATTGAAGCTAAAAATTCTTCCTTCCATTACTCTGTAGCATTAAAAAATGGCTCCAGCAATGAACATGAATGTTGAATTAGGAAATATAATTATTGTGTAGACACAAAAAAGCTGCAGTAACTCAGCAGGACAGGTAGCATCTCTGAAGTGAAGGAATGGATCGAGACCCTTCTTCAGACCCTTAATTTAAACCTCAAACAGAACCGTAGGCATTGAGAGATACAGCATAACATATAAGTTCATTATATAGGAGGCAGTGGCTGGGAGTAGTATCGAGTGGGAGTGACCAGACATGTGTTAGCCCACACAAGTAAACAAAGGCAAGTCCGTCTTCTCTTCCATCCAACCGCAAAATCATAATGTAAATCATTCATTTAAAACTACTCATTCTGACACCTTGAAAGTTGGAGACTCCAGAATTAATTTGAAGCACACCAGTCTGACTGTTTGGTCAAATTCACATTGTGGTTCTTCACATATCCAATTCTGAAATATTACTGTTCATGTTGGATTTTTTTTTTTAATCTGTCCGCACTGCGGCCTAACATCGTGGAGTTGGCGGCCTTTACTGGAGATCGACCCGGCGCTCCAAGCGGCGGGAGTATGTGGGACTTTAACTTTGGAAGCCCGCGGTCTCTGGTACGAAGAGGCCGACTCGGGAGCTCCATGCTGCGGAGAGTTTCGATCACCCCGACGGGAGCTTTGATCTGACGGGAGCTTTGATGGCCCCGACTGTGAATGGTTTGACTGCCCCGTCCGTGGGAGAACAAAGAGGAAGAAGATTTAACTTTATTGCCTTCCATCACAGTGAGGAGTGTGGGGAATCCACTGTGGTGGATGTTTATGTTAACTTTTATGTGGTTGTAGTTTGTTTGGTACGGCTGTATAGGTAATACGAGTTTCACTCTACCTTAATTGGTACACATGACAATAAAATACCTTTGAACCTTGGAACTTCAAGCTGCTATTAAATCAGAGTTGGAGAAGGTCTGTCAGAATGGGAGCAAGGTGTTATAAAGTGGGTCTAAAGAATCACGGTTGGAAGTTACTCCGCAGGGATGGGATTAAAACCTTCTTTCCCAGACAGCAGCATGAGGCCTGAGGAAAATGAGTAATGGGATCACCTTGGCCTAGTTACAAACCAACAGCACGTAAAATGCTGCGTTCAGCTCATTGCCTGAGCAATCTCATTCAGGGAGTCAGTAAGGAAGACTGGAAATTGGAAGCTATCCCTCAGAGATGTGAGGCAGCTATTTAAAACAAACCTGATTAAAGTTTTCAATGGCAGTGCTGAGATAGAGAAACCCCTGCACGGACAACTCTCATCAGCACTGAGGCAAAGGTGAGGGTTACATTAAACAGCAAGCATGCAGCTAAGCCAGTGGGCGCAGAACACACGCTCAGCTCTCATTAATGGGAGCGCTGCGTCCAGTTAGTGCTGACTGAGGGGGGAGGAGCAGAGGAAAGAGGAGGGGGGGCAGCAAGAAGAGAGTTGTCGAAGGAAGGGGGGGAGTGCTGAGGCGAAGCTGGAGGAAGGAGGGTGGAGAGAATAGAGTGAGGAGGGGGTGGGCGAGGTAGAAGTTGGTTATTGGGGTGCGGGAAGAGGAGGAAGGGGGTGATTGCAGCTGGAGAGCTAAACCTCCAAGCCCCTTGGAATGCACAGCATTGCTGAATTATTGGACCAAGTTCCTGCTTTCAATTAGTATCTTCCTTTTGAGGTCTCAATCTGGCCACTTCAGACTGTGAGAGTGCTGCAGCTTCCACCACACGACAAGTGCACTCTGCTCCAGTCCTGAATATTAGTTTAAATTTCTCACAACATACACTGACAAGCAAGTTACTTGTCTCAAAGACATGTGCGTCATTGAATTTATGTACCCACAAATTTAAACTTCCCACTGACCCTCAACGATCAATATGCAACAGATACTGAGCTGTATTATTTTCATCGATATTGTTGCCCATCTCTGTAGTTGGAGATTGCCACATCACCGGCTGACCTGTAAGATTTTTACCATTCTAGTCTAGAAACATGATCATTTAAAACATTCACAAACCAGGCAGTGATAATCACTTAAACGAAAGGTATACCTTTTATTTATCCTGAATCTTTAACATCCCTTTTTAACAATTAGGTAACATTCCAACTTGGATATTTTGCTATTGAGTTTGACTAACTCGTTATAAATAGTTGACGAACACCAGAGTTGTGTTTAAAGTAGCAAATTTTACTAAAATAACTTAATTTTGTTTTAACTTCCATTTAATTCAGTACCTCTTGTAAATCAAGGTAAGCACAAATATTTCCCTGCATTGCAGAATAGGTACATTGATGCAGGTGAACTGGAACTGGGTAGGATTTTAAATCAGAACAAACATGAAGGTAAAAAATGGGACACTGGGTCAAACTTCGTGTGAATCTGAAGATCACAAGCCTCACTGCTTATTTTGACAGAGAGTGGTGAATCTGTGGAATTCTCTGCCAGGGTAGTTGAGGCCAGTTCATTGGCTATATTTAAGAGGGAGTTTGATGTGGCCCTTGTGGCTAAAGGGAATAGGGGGTATGGCGAGAAGGCAGGGATGGGATACTGAGTTGAATGATCAGCCATGATCATATCGAATGGTGGTGCAGGCTCGAAGGGCCGAATGGCCTACTCCTGCACCTATTTTCTATGTTTCTATGAGGTTAAATATAGATAGTGGCCTGACAACTCTCTGACTGCAGTCACATCTGTGGGCGGACAGCAGTACATCCCCAGTCAACCCACGTTGGAGGTGGTTTGCAGCTGTTTCATTAGTTGCTCCTAATCTCCTGTCCGAGTTTTAGGACCTACTTGTCCTCATGCTTTCTAAACGTTGTCAGCAGCAAGTACAGGTTTGATACATTTAACCCTTCAATGCCTAATGGACTGCTTCTATGCCAAATCGAGCACTGCTTAAACATAAAACTCTTACGGATAGATCTACGAGATTTGCATCAAAATAATTTAATTAGATATTACGGCTGCCTAAAGGGCATAGGATATAGCAGTAGAGGCCATTCAGCCCATCAAACGTAGGCCACTTTCCCACATGCCCATAGGTTCCGCCTCGATCTGCTTCAGCCTTCAATATAATCAACGAGTGAGGATCCACAACAGCACTTTGCAGAGAGAAATTTAAACGGCAAATTAATGACTCGCTCCAAACCCTCCAGAGGATGAAATCAGAATAGGACCCTTCAGAAACCAAAGTGGCCGTCTGTGTGTGGAGCCACAGGAGTTTGACAAGAGTCAAGAGTGTTTTATTGTTTTATGTCCCAAATAGAACAATGAAATTCTTCCTTGTAGCAGCAGAATGGAATATGTAAACATAGTACTATAAACAATATGATAAATGAGAAAACAAATTCAGTGGATGCACATATACTCACATGTGTGTCTGAAGAAGGGTCTCGACCCGAAACGTCACCCATTCCTTCTCTCCAGAGATGCTGCCTGTCCCGCTGAGATGCTCCAGCTTTTTGTGTCTATCTTACATATATATACACACACGCACACATACGTATACATAAAAAACAAACAATAATAGTTCAATAATAACGATAATAGTCTATGTAGTTCAGAGCTTATTGGGAGGTTGTAGCTTTTAATAACCTGATGGCTGATGATTAAGGTTGTCAATTAACATTTCTCCTCTGTTCTTACCTCAGAGAAGAACATGAAGACTAGGGAACTTGGGAGAGTTAATGGAGATGCATTGGGGACACTCCATATTAAGGCATGTTCTTAGGACATCCTAAGATGTAGATAGGCCTGAACAGGACACAGTGGGAAGCGAGAGAATAAATTGCAAGAGTCCTACCTGAGACACATGAATCAGTGTTAGACACTGGTGAGGTGTCTAATGTGATGGGTAGGAAATTGTGTCCTGGGAGATCATGTGATTGATTAGGGATAGTCAGTATGGTTTTATATGTGGGAGATTGTGTCTCAGGATATTTTTTTTTGAAGAAATAACTAGGAATGTTGACGAGGGCAGGGATGTAGACGTAGTTTGTATGAACTTCTGCAAGGCCTTTTATAAGGTTCTACATGGTAAGCTGCTCTGGATGGTTAGATTGCATGGGATCCAGAGAGAGCTAGCTTCCTGGAGATAGAATTGGCTTCATGGAGGGATGCAGAATGGAGACCTATATGATTAGTGGTGTGCCTGAAGGATCGGTACTGGGCCCATTGTTGTTTGTGGTTTATATAAACAATTTGGATGAGATGTTAGTTTGCAGATAACATGAAAATAGGTGGTATCGTTGACAGCAAAAATGGTTTTCAATGATTACAGCGTCTTTGATCAGTTGGGCAAGCGGGCCAAGCAATGGGTTCATTCTGGAAAGTGAGGTGAAGGCATTTGTGAAGTTTAGCCAGGGTAGGATCTTCACAGAGAACGATAGGGTCATCTGTGTGGGGGGGGGGGGGGGGGGGGGGTAGGTAGTTGTGGAGCAAGTAGACATGAATGAAGAGACTGTCCAGACTGTCTACTTGTTGACAAGTAGGAAGGTTCCTGACATGGACAACTTGACAAAAAGTTGTTCATGGGAAATTGGAACTAGCAGCCCAACTGGGAAATGGAGATGGTAACAGATGAGTTGATTAATGGGAGCTTAGTGAAGATGACTACAATGATTCTCATAGCTGGCCTGCTTGGATGGCTGGTTAAGGGGCCGAGCAGGGTTTTCTGCAAGCCCCTAGTCCAGAGCACATCAGAGGTAGCTGACGGCATTCTAAGATAAGACCAAGCCAGCTCTCAGAAAGAGTGTGAAGCAAAGACCAGATCTTCACAAAACATAAGGGAATGATCCAATATAAACTCATGGACCTTGAGAAGGCTCAACAGCATTCACACGACCAGCCTGCCGGATGTTTTGCAGGGAAATGAGAAGGCTCTTGATATTAATCAACATCATCAAAAGCTGCTACTGTAAACGTGATGTTGATCACTGTGAGCTCGGTTTTGCAGTCAAAACAGGAATGTGTCAGAGTGAGTCATGTCTGCAGTTCTCATTAATGCTGCCATTGCTTGGGTGACATGCTTAGCAACAGGAACATGCCAGAGGGCATCAGGTGGACACCACTCCCCTCCCTTGAACGCCTTGACTTCACAGATGAGCTTGTTCTCTTATCACAGGCCCAACACCTCATGCCAAGAACAAAAACAACATGATCCAATCCATTTGGATGAAAATTAACAGAGGGCAGAAGGTAATGTTACAGCGGCACCGTTGAGCAGCGGTAAGGATGCTGCCTTACAGCACCAGAGAACCGGGTTCGATCCTGACTACGGGTGCTGTCTGTACGGAGTTTGTACGTTCTCCCTGTGACTGCATGGGTTTTCTCTGGGTGCTCCGATTTTCTCCCACACTCCATAGGCGTACAGGTTTGTAGGTTAATTGGCTTCAGCAAATTGTAAATTGAATGAATGAATGAATGAACAGTTTATTTAGGTCATACATTAAAAAGAACAAAACTTTACAATCTGTATAAATATGAACCAAGACTGTATCCATTTCACACAATGTTCACATAATCAATGACCGAAAAAGGAATAGGCTGAAGCCACAAAGCTTCATTTAGCCTATCCTATTGTCCCTAGTGTGTAGGTTAGTGATAGTGTATGGGATGATTAGTGGTCGCAGCGGACTCAGTGGGCCTGTTTCCACAGTATATCACTAAAGTCTAAAGTAAAAAGTGCTTGACAGTGGATGCTGGTTAACAAATGTTTTATTCTCCAGCAACTGCTGAGAGCAAAATTTGTGGTCAATTTTGCAAAGGCCACACAAATTCATATCTCACTGTCGCCTTACAATGCAGTTTCATTCATCAGTCACCTGTGATGTGACATGATTAACAGTATGCCATCCTAATGCTGCCACCACATTTGTTTGGAGATACAGGTCCTCTACCATGAGTTATTGGCAATGGAACAGACCAACGGATATGTTAAATCAGGATGTCACCAGAGAGCTATTTATTCCTTTGGGCGCAGACTGAATCAAAGCCAGACACCTGACCGGTCGATGCGGACTGTTTAGAGTCTCTGCCTCATTCTGCCAATTGAACATTGCAGCAAGGGAAGACAAACGTAGGAACTAGTACAGAAAAAGTCATAATTATTATGGCCCCTTTTACAAACTGAACCTCATCAGTTGAGCCTTCTGTTCAATGCTCTTGACAAAAACAGGCTGATACACCCAAGTGCAGCTTTGGGACATGCTGGATTGTCAGAGATAATTGTTGAGGTCTATACTCCATTTAAGACCTTTACTCAGCTGTCTTTGTGAAGGTAACTATGCTATGCGGATAAATGGAGGTCCCACTTGCCTGCTCCATTCACTGAAATGAATGTTAAATGCTCATACAACACTAATTCATTAAGCAAAGTTATCTTGTGAATTGCTATTGCATTAATTCCAGAGGCACACACAGACATTTCCAAAAGAAGGACCGGTTCAGTACTCAAACTGCACTCCTCCCGGCCATGTCACAACAACATTGCATTCTGCAATGGCTTCATTCCTTCATTGATTCCTTGCATGGTCCAACATCATCCTGGGGAGGCAGCCCTAATAGTGGCTACTACCACTGCCACCTCAGTAACGTGAGTGCTGGCATTACTTGGGCGTCACAGTATAACCTGTCAAGCGTAGGGAATACAACGTGATTATTCCACAAAGCTGCTGGCAGTCCTGTTCTTCTACTAGTCAGTCGCGTGCGGTTTCTCAGGCCCA
This sequence comes from Leucoraja erinaceus, assembly GCF_028641065.1. Taxonomy (NCBI): domain Eukaryota; kingdom Metazoa; phylum Chordata; class Chondrichthyes; order Rajiformes; family Rajidae; genus Leucoraja; species Leucoraja erinaceus. Next base: position 23,352,795 of record NC_073401.1, read on the forward strand.
CTGAGGCTGATTTGAACATCAGCATGGGAGGAGTGAACAGTTTGTACAGTCATTTCTCTGAGAATTGGTCCACTTAGTGAAGTTAAAGGAATGTGCAGCAATCCTTCAAGATTTGGAAGATTGACAAAGTGTCTCAGAAAATTTCAAATGTATTTCTACCTTTTTCAACGCCCGAGAGAGAAATGTCTTTCAGCATTTGAATTGATTGTGCAGGCTGTGTAACTCAAGAGTTCAGAATGCATTTGTTTAGAAAGACACAAAATGCTGGAGTAATTCAGTGGATCAGGCAGCATCTCTGGAGAAACTGTATAACATAGTTACCTTCTCACTCACTGTGACAGTGGATGAGGCCCAGGATAGGAAGTTTTCTTTTCCCCTGACTCTCAGTCTGACCCTAAAACAACACCTTTTCTTGTGTTATTCCAGTAATTTGGTGCCTATCTTCTGTGTAAACCAGTGTCTGCAGTGCCTTCCTATGCATTTATGTTTAGCTGAATTCACTACTACATGTGTAACCAACAATTCCAGTGGGACCGAAACAGCCAGCATTTTCAAGTTTGATCATCATACAGGAACCATTTTATTTAGTTCACCACCATTAGGTTTCAAAAATTAAATCTCTATAAAATTCTACTGTGTCCCAGTCAGAGTTATTTCTCTCTTAATGAATAAGTTCAAGGATGCAGATAGCCGATGAGCTTTCATCTCTTGTAGATTTGCAGGTCCTACCAAGTGTTTACTTGCTTGGGTTCAAAGCAGGTATCTTGACAGTTTTCTGAATTTTAATTATAGATATCAAGAATTTCAAACAATGTCAATTCAGATTTCAATATGTAGACTTTAGGGATATCGGGAATGATCGTTTTGTGCGTATGTGGAAGGATCGCAGTTAAGAACTCATTTGTTGAGCCCAGATTGCGAATATCAATCAAAGTAAGCCGCAAACTAAGAAAGTTATCAATTTAACACCCAGTAGGCAGATAAATCTTGTTCTGGCCTCAGGTGAGCAATAATAAGTTGACAATATAGGAATGGAACACTCATTATGATCTCAATCTCAAGCTAGACTCCCTGGAAACGGTATTAAATTTGGCAAACCACGGAAATCTTAAAATACTGTACTGATAATTAAGTATAATATGCGAGATTATCTGTGACCCTAACATGAAGATTCAGTGATTCTTTATCATCACATGTACCTCGGTACAGTGAAATTCATTGTTTTTCATACAATTCGGAAGGAACCCTGATGCAGATTGGCGCAGCTGGTAGAGCTGCTGCCTCATAGGAGCAGAGACCCGGGTTCGATCCTGACCTTGGGTACTTTCTATGTGGGGTTTGCACGTTCTCCCCGTGTCCATGTGGGTTTCCTCTTGGTGCTCTGGTTTCCTCCTACATGCCCAAGACATGTGGGTTTGTAGGTTAGGTTAGCTGGCCTCTGTAAATTGCCCTTAGTTTGTAACAAGTGGATGAGAAAGTGGAATAATATAGAACAAGTGTGAATGGGTGATCGATGGTCAGTGAGCTGAAAGGCCTGTTTTCATGCTGTATCTCTAAAACTAATCCTGAATTCACTATTATAGGCAGGAGCAGTGAAATCATTTCTAAAAATGACTGCTACCAGTCTCACATCCTGTTTATCCAAAGAATCCAAATAAGATAGCAGGATCTTTATATTTAAGTTGAACGCAGTGTTCTTTACCATCTTTTTCTCTGACACTCCTTCTTACTTTCATGACACGAGAGACTAATTGCTTTCCTGCTGCTTTTGTGTTCTGACTCACTCCTCCAATCTTTATATAGCAAACGCAACAATTCTCAAACCATCTTCCCATCATCCTCAGACAGACTGGGGTACAACACTGGCCCGCAACAATCAAAACTGAACTGCTGTTGGTCTCAATGGATGGAGAAACATAATTATCATAGACCCTAAACTACTTAAAAGGTTAGCTTCATCTATATTACTTCCCATTCACGCTAACATTTCTTCTTTTTCCAATTTCTCCTAAATTAATGTCGCTTCGTGTCTGTTGGACCCCTCTGCTATTTTACTCAATGTGCCATTTTTCATAATGAATATCCCCTATAGCTGACATCACAGTATGGCCTGTTCCTTTATCATAATTTCACCTTGTTTCACCTCGCAAACAGCTAACAATAGACTGTTTCCTTTATCATGTTTACTTTTCTGCATATCTTTCATTCATTTCTTCTATATCTCTCTACTTCACCGTCTATATCTATCGTTTCCCTTTCCCGGCTCTAGTCTGAAGGTTCTCAACCCAAAATGTCACCCATTCCTTCTCTCCAGAGATGCCGCCTGACCCGCTTGAGTTACTCCAGCATTTTGTGTCTATCTTCAAATGCTACAGAAATGCAGGTTGTATTATTCATGGGCTTCCCAGGTATGTTGTCGGATTGCAGTCCGTCAAGGTTCAGCTATCCTCAATGTTAATATTAACTATAGACTAAGTAATGCTCAAAAGGGGCGTTACAGAGTAGCGGCTGGTGGAGTTGCTGCCTCAGACCTTGAGTGACCCCAATTCAATTCTGACCTCTGGTGCTGTCTGTGACTGTACGGACTGTGACTCCTTTGGGTGCTCCAGTTTCCTCTCATAACTCAAAGACGAGCGAGTTGGTAGTTTAATTAGTCAACTGTGAATTGCCCCTTGTGTGCAGGAGAATCTGGGCAGGTTGAGGGGGTTGCGAAAGAATAAAATAGAAATGGTATAGGAATAGTGTAAGTGGGTGCTTGGTGGAGGCAACAAAGGGGAGGTGGATGATGGAATTGGAGGAAAGGAAGATAAAACATGGAACCTAATATGGGAGGTAGCATACGCTGATGGGAACAATTAGCGTAGGCAACTCAGTCAGAAGAGTGTGGGGATGATGGATGGGCAGATGGAATAGGTGGGGTCTGAAGAAGGGGCTTCTCCTGATCTGAAGATGGGTCCCAACCCAAAATGTCGCCCATCCTTTTTCACCAGAGAAACTGCCTGACCCACAGCATTTTGCAGTGGTTGTTTCTACTGCCTGAACTTTACATTAGTCTTTGCAGAAGAAGTGTGATGCATTCATTGATATTGAGGAGGAAGAATGTAAACTATTGGAAAAGGGGAAGGGAGGAGGGTGGTAAGAACATATTAAGGTCTCTTGCATCTTCCAAAAATATACCCTGAGATTTCAAAAGAAGCAACTGTTAAAACCAAAGCAAGTTTATTATTGGGACTTTCTACTGATTCTACACTGATGAGTGAATCATCAATAGAACACATTATCTAGCAATCAAACAGTTGCAATGGTCTATTTACAAAGTGATAATGTGATATGAATCCCCCCCCCCAGTTGGATTAGACAGATGGCCAGACCTCACGGATTAATCTTTCCTTCCACTGTCTGCAAGGAACTGATTATATTACATTTTTTTTGGTGGCATTGTGGGCTGGGCCCTGTATATCTCACAACAGGCATCTTTCCTGTTTATATTGTTGCAACCTCAGAAGTATTTGTTTTTCCTTACAGCTTAGTATGGCCAGCAGCTATTGTAAATCAAACATATCTTGGGACAAAACAGCTATTCCTTATTCCTTTAGTTTAGTTTAGAGATACAGTGAAAACAGACAGTTTGGCACACAAAGTCCATGACGCCTGGTGAGCACCGATTACTAGTTGGCATGGACTTTGTGGGCCAAAGTCTGATTACTAGTTCTATCCAACACTGATCACTAGTTCAATCCGACACACTAGGGACAATTTACAGAAACCAATTAACCTACAAACCTGCACATCTTTGGAGTATGGGAGCATCCGGAGAAAACTCATGCAATCACAGGGAGAATGTACAAACTGAATAGACAAGCACCCGTAGTCAGGATCGAACCCGGGTCTCGGGTGCTATAAGGCAGCAACTCTACTGTTGCCCCTCTCACCTTAGGGAGTGGGATTGAACCCACGACCTTGGTGTTATTAGCACTATGCTCAAACCAACTGAGCTAACTGGACCCACTACTGAGCTCTCATCCTGAAACGTCACCTAGTCCTTTTCTCCAGAGATGCTGCCTGTCCCGCTGAGTTACTCCAGCACTTTGTGTCTACCCCCCTCTCTACAAGCTTCCTCCAACAAATTTTGACAGCACATTACCATGCTATTGTAAAACTCCTATTCCAAGAAACCACCCATGTTATGTCAATAGAATATCTGGAGAATGTTCAAACTCTTACCATCATTCAGACCAGCAGCAATTTTCAAACCCTTGACTGCTATGCCTGGCTACGGCATCGCATATTTCACTGGACTTCCCATTCCTACACAATAATTTCCCATCCTCCTCCCATGGATTTCTTTATGGCAAGAGAAGGAATGTTCAACATTCCTTAGGACCTACTGTCATTTACAGATTCTTATACACAACCTGAAGCTCCTGTCTCTCCATTTAAAACAGTCCTGGATAATTCCTTCCCATTTCTCCCTCTGTTCCCACGATAACATCACTTTGGCGGCCTGAGGCTTCATCTGAAGATGTACAATTTGACCACAAAACAACCATAAGCATCAATTGTACTCTCCTTCACATAAAATTAACAAAACATTCTGATTGTTACCCAATTATTACCAAAACAATTCAGTCTGAAGAAGGGTCCCGACCCAAAATGTCACCCGTTGCCTCTCTCCAGAAATGCTGCCTGGCCCGCTGAGTTACTCCAGCATTTTGTGTCTAACCTGATTAACTACCAAGTCTTTGGCATGCAGGAGAAAAGCAGAGCACTTGAACGAAACCCACGTGCTCACAGGGAGAACTGCAAACGCCACTTAGACATCATCAGAGTTAGGAATTGAACACGGGTCTCAAGCATTGTGAGGTGGCAGCTCTAGTGGTGGTGTTCCACCAAAGATTATTTGTCAGAATCTACAAAGTTAATATTTTTGGAGAATAGAATGGAAATGAAAAAGTAGGAAGATATAAGAAAACCTTTAACTGTAAAAATCCAAATTAGAGGGAATTGCCCCAAATAATACCTTAATACAACAGAAACATCAAACACTACATTTATCAGGGTTAATTCAAGGGTTCCCAACCTGGGGTAAATTTACCCCCAGGGGGTAAATTTGGTGATTCTGGATTTGTACATATTTTTTCTCATTGACTGACTGTGTTTGGTTCTGGTATACCGGTATCTGTACATCACTAGTTGTTCATAAATAAGCGAAGTAACATAGTTATGTGCTATTGAAGTTGCCAGGGGTAAACGGGACAAAAAAGGTTGGGAACCCCTAGCTTAATTGAACAGCAGAACAAAGACCATGACTCACGATTGTCCTTTTGGCAGTTTCCATGAGGGTATTATAATCGAGTATTCGCAGTCTCTCTGAGCCGAGGACCAGGTGTGGCAGAGTTTAGGCCTTGGGCAACTGCTGACAAACTAAATTCCTCTTTAATGTTTTACGATTAGAGTCCATGGACGGGAGCAGTGCATTCAGCTCCATTTTGGTATTCAACACAAGGTTAACAGAAGAGGCACTGTTGAAAATATAACAACATGCAAGAATCAATCATGCAAATAATTAAATAGATGCAGAAAAATACTGGTGCGAATCAGCTGCACAGAAATACTACAATTAGAGAACATCCCCATGCCTCTTCTCCCACCAATTCTCCCTATCCCTTATCACTCCCTCCCTCCCTCCCTCAACTTTCACAACAGTCAGACAGGTACATGGAAAGGATAGGTTTAGAGGGATATTAGGCAAATGCAGGCAGGTGGGACTAGTGTAGCTGGGACATGTTGGTCGGTTTGGGCACGTTGGCCTAAAGGGTCTGTTTCCACACTGTATGACTATGATCCTTTTACAGATCACTTGTTCAATTCAATGGAACATGGCCCTCCATTCTGTGTTGCTGTGTAAAAAGGAGCATTCTATGTGTCTGGGATCTTCAGTTAACCGCACCAGATCAGATATTGACATTCTTCCAACCTATTGCTTCTACGGAGATAATGGTTTGGAACAGTTACTTGCAGAGCAGGTTCAGGTGGTAAAACAAACTTCTCACCTGGCAGCGCTTCCTTTTGAACAAGGTCCTGGTGATCATTTTGTTCGCCCACAGTAAATGTCGTGTGCCGGAACTCCTCTCTTGGCAAAGTTCGTTGCATGTTTAGCAGAAGCCATCAACGATATAATGGCCGCCCACAACAGCTCTTCAACTGGCAGCTTTACCCAAGTCAAGCAATAAAGCTAGCCAGTGAAGAACGAGTGTGACACGTCCCAATCTCCAGACCTGGATACAAGCTTGCACTTCTGCAGTGTTCACCTGGAGGACGCCCTCCAAAGCAATTCAATGGATGCTTCTTCAGATCTAACGTGCTAAGGATAGGGAACCTCTAGAAATAAAAGATTACTCCAAATGTCATTCACATTTTACTATATGAAGATAATAGACCAGTGTGAAACATGGCGAGGGACTACCCAAGGGAATGCAAGAAGCTTTGAACTCCAAAGTAGAATGCGAGGTTTAGGGAATAGCATGCATTTTGTTTCTAGTTTTAGTTTTAGAGATACCATGTGGAAACAGGCCCTTCTGCCCAGCGAGTCCCTGCTGACCAGTGATCACCCGTAGACTATTTCTATGAGCTGCATACTAGGGACAATTTACAGAAGTCAATGAATCTACAAACCTGCATGTCTTTGGGATGTGGGAGAAATCGGAGAAAGCCCACCACAGAGTACAAACTCCATACAGACAGCATCTGTGTTCACGATCGAACCCGGGTCTCTGGTGTTAAAGCAGCAACTCTGCTGCAGCACAGTGCCACCCTCATCTCGCTCTTTATACAGGCCTTTGAATGGCAACTTGTATATTTTATGTTAGTAGGTTGAGGAATTACCTCAAAGAATGAGGGAGACTAGTGTTTCTGGGAGCAAGAGAGGCCAAAGAAAGTGCTGGAAATTGAAGAGGAGCTGTAGGTGCCTAAAGGGGAATTGGTTTCTGAGAAAAGGAGCAATCAGGGAAGGAAAGAAACCAAATAAATTGCTCTAGTGAATGGCAAGGTGCAAGATTTTACTTGGTGGAATGATAAAAGTGGTGGGGATGAGCCGGGAAGTGAACTTGTAGCAAGCCTGAAGCAGGGGAGTGGGGTTAGCTGAGGAGAATGGAATGATTCCATGGATTCCTTGAGAAAACAAGCATGATGCAAGCGGCTGGGAGATTATTTGGGAGGCGGCTGTAGGTGGGGAGACATTTCTGAGGGTTTAGATCATCCTGAGATTGCAAACGTTCAGGGAGATGGGCAGAGACACGAGATAGGCGAGGACAGTGACAGGGGAGTGTGTGCTGGGTTTGTCTGAGATATTGGGAACTTTCCCAAGGGTGGGAGAGACCCCTGGAGATAAAGAGGAATGTGAGGGTGAAGCAAAAGAGAGAAGGGCAGGCTAACTGAGGCAACAACAGATCAGTGAGAAAGTTCAAGTTTTGACATTACAGCTCATGTGGACCCACTCATGAACATTTGTTGCAAACATGATCGCAAATCAATTATAATTGACGGTTAGTTTGCAGTTCAGATCTTCCTTTTGCAGCTTTTCTATCATCGTTTTGTATTCCCCATCACTTTCATTGCAACTGTTGACCCTCATTATCAGTCACTATTCTCATCTTCTTTCTGAATATGCTCTGCATTAGGCTCCCGACAATGTTTATCCACCGAATATTAGATACAGCCAAATGTGTGGAATATTGCACGCAGAGAATACATTGGAGAAGCTTAAAGGGCCCTTTACGTTATGAAAACACACCATCATTTCTCACCATTTCCTTGGTAAGTAGATGCTCATGCTAAAGTTGTGAAAGCTATTTTAAACTTTGAAGAGGTGGGTTGAAGGATCAAGGTTGGAGTTAACATCTTATCTTGACTGACAGTGAAGGTTGCACTTGTAAGTCCCAAGTCAATATTCAACAGTTACCAATGCTTTTGTTTCTACAACTAAATAAAAAGCAAGAATGAAGCCTTAGGTAAAAGTCATAAGGTCATAAGGAATAGTAGCATAGGGCCATTCGGCCCATCAAGACTACTCCACCGTTCAATCATGGCTGATCTATCTCTCCCTGCTAAACCCATTCTCTTGCCTTTTCCCCATAACCCCCGACACCCGTACTAATCAAGAATCTATCTCTGCCTTAAAAATGTCCACTGTCGGCCTCCATAGCGTTCTGTAGCAAAGAATGCCACAGATTCACCACCATCTGACTAAAGAAATTGCTCCTCATCTCCTTCCTAAAAGAACGTCCTTTAATTCTGAGGTCATGACCACTAGTCCTAGACTCTCCCACTAGTGGAAACATCATCTCCACATCCACTCTATCCAAGCCTTTCACTATTCTGTATGTTTCAATGAGGTCCCCCCTCATTCGTATAAACTCCAGCGAGTACAGGCCCAGTGCCGACAAACGCTCGTCATCGGCCCCTTGAAGGTACTGACTGGGGAAGAAATAATGAAAAATAAATAAATGACAGAGACTTCAAACAAATATTCAACGCACAGAGTAAAGTGTTTTTTCGGGAAGGGAGATAGGGCTTGAAAGGTTTATTAAAATTCTTGGAGGATGTAATAAATTGTTTGGATATGAGGTCTATTTACATTTTCCAAACAATATTTTCAATAAGATGTCACAGCTGAGAATTAGAACGGTGAGAACACGTACCATTGATGTAGCTAGAGGACTGATTAACTGACAGGAAAAATGAGGGGATAAATGGGTGACACTGAAGCTGGCAAACTATGATTAGTAGGATGCTGTACAGATCAATGCTGTGGCTCAACTGGTTGTGGCCCATATCAGTGACGAGAATGAGGAACTGAGTACAATGTGTCAGGTTCCTGAATACACAAAGATAGGCTGGAAAACAAGGTGTGAGGAGGATGGAGTCTATGATGGGAATGTGATAAGAATAAAATGGGATTCGTGTAGGATCAACCTCAAGAGATGCTTGTTGCTCAGCAGCACAGATGCAACTGGCTGAGGGACCAGTTTATATTTTGAGTGACTCTTTGATTAAATACTTGCTTTCATCTATCATTTTATGAAATAAAAAGAATGCCTTAACCTTTGGATAGAAAGTTCTTGATATTGATATAAATATGGATATCAGAGTACCTGTCAGCATTGCGCACTATTTTGTCCAAAAGAAAATCCTTCACAGCATTGCCAGAGTCCTGTGTAAATGAAATCAGAAAATCAGTTAACAGAGCCGTTCCCCTTTTACAATTCCTTTTATATTTTGATGTACCATTATTTTTTATAGAAATTAGTTTAACCAACCAAAAGATCCTATACTGCAGAAAGGTCCAAAGGATAAAAATTGCAATAAATGGAATTAAATATCAAGCATAGTTATAATTATTGGACATCCAATAGGCCCTTTTTGAGTAATGGCTGCGATGTGTTTTGACTTTCAAATTTTTTAGTATTGAATATGTCAATTCATTTTTGGATTCAGCACAGTCACCCATTTTTCAAATGCTATTTCTTGGATGTGCTCATAATGAGATAGAAATATAGATAAATAATAACTAATGGCTCCTAAAATCAATGTGAAACCATCTCACAGACAGAAATTCGAATTAATTTCTTCCAGAACATCTTTCAGGAAATAAATGTAACAGCATTAAAGTCTAAAATAAAAGCTGGCTTGAATCCACAATGGAAATAGGTCACAATTTTCTGAAGTCAATAGCACATTAGAGGTCATGTGCTCTCATTGACAAAAAAATTAGAAGATGGATAACAATTTTATTGTATTTATTATTTAGATAATGTATATAAAATATGTATAATGAGTGAACTAATGTAAATGAGCTGCAGCAATGGAGTAACTGCGAGATCAGCTCTCCTGTAGACACTCAGGCAATGATAGATTTCCACAACTGCAGGGTTTTAAATCCCACCCAACCCAGTCAAATAAGAGCAATAATTAAGATGAAAAAAGTCTTATCCGCAGTTCCATATTCTTCCTCAATACTCCCGCAGGCCGCAGCTATGTGAAATCATCCTGTCAAGATGTCCTTTAGTAATGTAAAATAGATTATTTTGAACTACCACCCCCAATCTATAATCTAATACAAATATACACAGATGGAAAATAATTATCTGAGACTATTAAATTTTGAACACAGACAACAACAGAAAATCATCCAGGACATCGGACCGAGTGAAGTTATTTGGAACTAAGATAGTTTAGTCTCCTTCTAATCCAGCAAAAAAGATAAGCATTTCTTCATGCTAAAGTTAATCAACAATTAATGCTTTGTGAGATAGGAAAACTTCTTATATATATATATATATATTTCCAAGTAGAATAGAATCAAGTCTTAAATGCATTGCCTGTTAAGGTCAGTAAGAACATATCATTAGTTCTTCCCAGATGATCATCATTTTCTCGACCATCTACAAAATATCATTGAGTAAGTGTCTTTTGTGCATGACTTTACAAGATTAATTTGTCTTGGTGAAACCAAGCTGCAGCAACCTTGCATTGTTGCAAGATAATTAAGTTAACTAAAAAGAGGTGTAATTTCACTAGGTTTGGCCATTACCAAAATTCGCTGTCTATCCTTAATTGTCCCTGAACAGTGTGGCTTGCCATCTATTTAAGAGACAATCTCACCAGTGGGTCAGGAATCACACAGGGGCCAGTACACATAGTTCAAGTTCACATTTATTGTCACAAACACCAATTAAGGTACAGTGACAATTCAGTTGCCTTACAAGTAAAAATAGAACGCAATGCACAATAATTTTAACATAAACATCCACCACAGTGGAATCAACATTCCTCGCTGTGATGGAAGGCAATAAAGTTCAGCCATCTTCCTCCTTTGCTCACACGTGGTGGTCGGGGCTTTGAACCCTCAGCACTCCCCCATATAACCTCCTCCCTCTCCCTCTATCCCCCCCTTCCCCCGTGCCCCACGTGAACACACCTATTTCTCCCCCTCCCCTCATTCCTTCCTCTACCTTCACAATTGGTAACTCTTCATTCTTTTGTCTCACAACTTGTCCAACCATCTGCCTGTCAAAACACCCTCCACACCAATATCAACCTATTACCTAAGGGACTGACGAAAGGTTCCAACCCAAAATGTCACCCATCTTTTTACAGCAAAGATGCTTCCTGATCTGCTGAGTTACTCCAGCACTTTGTATCTATCTTTGGTATAAACCAGCATCTGCAGTTCCTTCCTACATATTGAACCTACTACCGGCCAGGCTTTGTCCTGTCTCTAGGCCTCTCCTTCAGCTTTCTTTTCCCCTACCTGCGATCGATCTGAAGAAGGGTTCCGACCTGTAACGTCACCTATCCATGTTCTCCAGAGATGCTGCCCGTGCCGCTGAGTTACTCCAGCACTTTGCATCTTCTTTTGCATCTGCAGTTTCTGGTTTTGAGTACAAGATAACTATGCGTGGCAATGACTTGCAAGTTTCTTGATTTTTGAAATTAAATATCCAAAAAAAAGTCTCATCAATTTCCGTTTTAAGGCACAATTTTTAAAAGTAACCGAGAAGCAAAAAAAAACCCAAATAAAATCCTAGCTGTATTTTAAGAATATTCTGTCTTTATGTAAAAAAAAATAATCGTTACCATCTTGTCTCACCTCGAGGCAATTTATAATGATCATCAATGAGGCAAAGCACAACTGTGTGACCCACCACTCCCACAGATATCTCTCACAAGGTCAGTCCACAAATTCAATTTGTTCTGAAGGATTTAAAACACTCCCCAGATTTAAATGAGGCATCCAAACATGGTGAAATAGAATGGAACATTCTGCTTGTCCCCGTGTAGAGTCCCTGCACCTCTGCTCAAGCAAGTCAATAGCATCAAACTATTTAACTTGCATATGTGCTCAAGGGAGGCTGACTTGTCACATTGGATAGATATTAATCTGCAGAGAATTTCTCTTCCTTGTGGGAGGCAGCAAAGTTCCCTTATGAGTAAAATTCAGAGGCAAGGTTCGCACTTGTATGCGTGCAAGTATGTATTTATTTCTAGTGACTGAAAGGCATTCATATATTATAATTTATATATATACACAAACACACATATGCCTTTTCGTCATCAGAAATAACATAGTTACATTCAGGTTAAACAATTCTGCATTGCTGAAAACCTGTAAACAATTAAATGCTCTAGATGAATTAACAGGTAAACAGAATAATGTGGTTCGTTACCCGTGAAATTGAAGCTAGGTGATATTGAAATGCATACTATGTGATATTTATTTCATCTTCAACACTGTCCAATGTCCATCACCATAGTAGTATTCTCAAAATATTTACCGAGAATGATGTCCTAAAACATTTACAAATGTATGCTGTGCATTTCAGCATAATCATATTATTTAAACCACAATTGGCATGTATTCAATTTTCTAACAAATTGATACCTGCACAATAATGTGTAAAGGCATGAAGTAAGAGATTATATCAACCAAAATGCCACTCACAGACTATTCAAAGTTAGACTGTCTTTAACGTACGGTTGAGGCCTAAGTCCAAAGCACTCATAAATTACCTGTCCAAATGTATAGCCATTTTTAGATTTGTTCACAATTCTTCTCAATGTACCTGGGAAAACCTTCTACATGAGAACAAAAGATAGGCTAGCAAGTGTTTTTCATTCATTAATGGTTTGGTGCTGTCATGGACTATTTTGATTGTGTTAAGACGTGTCATAGACCAGAGCCAGCACCGCCATTCAATATGATCATGGCTGATCATCCAGAATCAGTACCCTGTTCCTGCTTTCTCCCCATATCCCTTGATTCTGTTAGACCCAAGAGCTAGATCCAACTCTGTTGAACACATCCAGTGAACTGGCCTCCACTGCCTTCTGAGGTAGAGAATTCCACAGATTCACTACTCTCGGGTTGAAAAAGTATTTCATCTCAGTCCTAAATGGTCTATCCCTTATTCTTAAACTGTTACCCCTGGTTCTGGACTCCCCCAACATCAGGAACAATTTTCCTACATCTAACCTGTCCAATCCCTTAAGAATTTTCTATGTTTCTATGTATCCTTTGAAATTCCAACGAATACAAGCTCAGTCGATCCATTCTTTCATCATATGTCAGTCCTGCCATCATGGGAATTAACCTGGTGAACCTAAGCTGCACCCCTTCAATAGCAAGAATGTCCTTCCTCAAACTAGGAGACCAGAGCTGCATACAATACTCCAGGGCCCTGTACAACTGCAGTCGGACCTCCTTGCTCCTATACTCAAATTCTCTTGCTATGAAGGCCAACATGCCATTTGCTTTCTTCACTGCCTGCTGTACCTGCACGCTTACTTTCAGTGACAGATGTACAAGGACACCCAGGTCTCGTTGCACCTTCGCTTTTCCTAATCTTACACCATTCAGATAATAAGCTGCCTTCTTGTTCTTGCCACCAAAGTGGATAACCTCACATTTATCCACATTATATTGCATCTGCCATGCATCTGCCCACTCACCCAACCTATCCAAGTCACCCTGCAGCCTCATAGCATCCTCCTCGCAGTTCACACTGCCACCCAGCTTTGTGTCATCCGCAAACTTGGAGATGTTACATTTAATTCCTTCGTCTAAATCGTTTATATTGTAAATAACTGGGGTCCCAGCATCGAGCCTTGCAGCACCCCACTAGTCACTGCCTGCCATTCTGACAAGGACCCGTTATTTCCTATGCTTTGCTTCCTGTCTGCCAACCAGTTCTCTATCCATGTCAATACCATGCGCTCTCATTTTGTACATTAATCTCTTGTGTGGGACCTTGTCAAAGGTTTTTTGAAAGTCCATATATAAAGGCTGACACGGAAATTAAAAGATAAACTGAAAATAAATATTAAACTGAAGTGTTAGTCATTTCAATTTATTTTCTTGATTAGATTTGTAAAATGTTATCCTCCTGCAGTACAATTTGTAAAAATGTCAAGCAATACTAATTGCCCTTTAAATGGAACATGACTGAAAATAGACAGCAAGATACTTGCAGCCGTTTCATTTTCAATTAAATCAGAGTGTATTTGGAAGTGCAAGACATGACACAGCAACAAATGAATCCGGTGCTGGCCACATCTACGGAGATCTGGGGGTGGGTCACAGACCGCACGGCTCTCCGAGTTAATCAAACCCCATTGCACTTCATAATCCAGGCTTGTAAATGGAATGTAAAAGCCAGCATCCTCTCCCTGCAGCAGTTATATCACAGTTACAGAGAAAGCTATCAATCGACCGGAAGTCAGGCTGACATAGATTTTCGGAACATGATGCATCATCATTTTGGGCTACTTGTTAATGTGACATTGTTCAGCCACCTGAGGTGTTGCACACCCCTACCTACAAAACAATGACTAGGCTGAAAAAAATGTTAGCGATAAGAAATCCAAAATAAGGACAGAAAATGCCAGGAATACTCAGCAGATCAGGCAGCATCTGTGAAAACAGAAAGGGAGTGGAAACATTAACTGTTGACCTTTAATTTCACTGTTCCCTTTAAAGTTCCAACATCTGCAGTTTCTTTTATTTTCAAGCGCAGAGGTCTAACTTTTTTTCATCTGCCCCAACATGAATTACTAGCAGCAGTTTTCATAAGCTAAAAACTCTTGTTCAACAGTATGATTAATAAAGCAAACAACTACAACACCATTGTCTACATGAATATATGAATTGTCTATATTTGACAGCAAGCAAGAAAGAGATGAAAAGAGAAAGTGCTAGAGACACCCGGCAGGCCAGGTGGTAACTATGGAGGGAGAAACACTGTTGTCATCTCATGTCTATAACCTGTCACCCGTAGTTTCAATGTCTTTATTTTGACCAAACTCTCCATGGATGTAGCCCGATCTGATAATTCTCTGAACTATTTTTAAATTTTCAATTTCCTGTACAGATAGCTCTGCTGTAACATGAAAGCTATGTCCCTACGAATCCTCACATTATAGATCATATTATAAAAATAATTGTGTCAAGGGGAAAACGGGGTTAAGCACTAGACAGTTTCAGACTCACAATAACAAAGTTTGATTTCTCTACAGGTTTTCAAAAACAAAGGGTCCTTTTAATAGCCATTAGTTTATTTTTTATCATTGCAAGCTAACAATACTAAATGCTATATATTACATTATTTAATAGTATATCATTACAAAAGTCTTAATCAAAACCATTGCTCGTCAATAGCCACCTGCTGTGAAACTGACCATGTTCCTGAGGGACAGTGGTGTCTGATTACAACGGGAGGAAACAGTTTTTCCTCCCAACACTTTTTTTTTTGCAAGACAGCTTTTTTTCCTGTTTGTCAATTTTCACAGTAGCTTTTAACTGGTTCTCTAGTTGTCAATCGACATTGCGTTATAACCAATTCGGCTTGTATAATATAATTACTGTTCCCTAATTTATCAATTGTGTTACATTCAATTTGCGGTATGGATAAACGTTACAGCAGTTTTTTGCTTAATTTTTTCCTTTTGGGCAAAAAGCTAAGAAAAAACAGGAAGGGTTCGTTAAATGGATTTAGGGAAATACAAAGTTTAGAGAGAAGATTCCATGACCAGAGGCATATTACCAGTGGGGAGAGGTTGTGTAAAGGAGATCAAAACACATTGTAAGTCAGAAATTTTAGAGCTCACAGAGGCCTCAGAGATGGAAAGGGATAAGGACGTGAATGAATTTGAAGAAGAGGATGCGGGTTTTAAATATGTCATATTGCAGCTAATGTAGATCAGCAGACTGGCACTTCAGTTTAAAAATATTAATCACCAGGAGTGGTAGACAAGGTTTTGTTTAAGGCTTCATTCAAAGTGTAAGCATGTGACTGTTGCAGCACTGGAATGTAGTACCAATGCAGATACATATTTCTCAGTCTGTTCATTCTGCTATATTCAGCAATATTATTTTATAATTCTTCACATTGTAAAAGAAAACGCTCTCACATTCACCTGCCCCTTTCCATCACCCATAATTCAGGCTTTATGTACTTTAAACCATAATGTTAAAGAGAGCCTCGGTAAATGCATAGAATTCATATCATTAAACCCACCTTTCTTCAATTACAAGGAGAGATTCTCCAACCTTCTCTTGATCGATGGATTAACCCTGCAACAACTAAACCTAACATCTTACTGCTGAAACATTATCCTTTGTGAAAAAATATTTTGGAGAGCTCTAATGATTTTTTTTTGAGACTTTGGTTAAGGAATTGTTTTAACCCATTAGATTTTTAAGCGAGAATGCTAAGGTCATAGGCTAAGCTTAATGACCCTGCGATGTTACCCAATCGAGGACAGGGCGTAGGCTCGATTTATTGCCTATAGCGCAAAAACTGTGCCTGCTCTATAACTCTCCCGAACTAAAGCTAATAAAATAAAGAGAAAGTGCATTCTGCACAACTGTGGGTTTTTTTTACAATATCCCTGATATTATATTAAATATACAAGTCAGGAGAAATTGCAGTGACAAACACTGATGAACATGTGCATTCACACACTTGAGAATGTGCAGGGTGGAGTGGAAGCAAAAAGATATGAAGGTGCTTCCAACTCTGAAAGGGAAACTGTATATGGCTGAATGTCAAATAACACAAAGCATTCAAATGGAAAGATGGATAAAAAGGAAGCTACAAAAAGGAGAGAACTGTATGCTTTTCCAGCTAATCCTGAATGGTGCTAATCTTACTTTAAAACCGATCTAGAGGCAGTTGGCTTGGCACTATTTGAGGCTCTTTTAGAGGACATAATGGTTTCACCTAAAGGATAAATGAGTTTTAACTCCCTATTTGCACAATCATTGTTCTATAAAATGTTTTTTATTAATAAACTGCAGGTTAAAGCACATAGTTTACTGATGCTTTCTCAGTTCTTTTGCACCGACGTTCGTTCCTTGAGGCTTGAGCACTATGTGTTACATCAATTTTACAATTCAAAGATGTCTCCTTTTTCATTTTTTCTGCAATGATTCAGGCAACTTTCTTTCAGTGAAAGGGGCTAGCACAAACAATAACATCACTAATCATACCATGACATCCTTCATCGATTGACCTGTGAGAGCTAAAAATAAAATTTAAAAAACAGGTAGGAAAACAGGAATGGTTCTCCTGGCTGGGGTAATTATTGAGTTTTTCTCTACAAATGGTGTCAAGTGCCCCCACTTTAAAATGAGAATTGATTGTGAGAAAACCTCTCCATCTGTTTTCTTGTGGGAGGGAGAGTTAGTGCAGACATCACCACAACTGAAAGCATGCCTGAGCTGTTACAAAACATCAGACCTCCACCCATGAGGCACAACGCAACCGACCAGGAAGACAATCCACTAACAGGATATCTGGCGACTGCAACGCTACATGGCAAAGCACTGTCATCTCCTTTGACTTGAAATGACTCGACCTCGTCTTGCTTTACCTGCGTCAAATTTAGGTCGGCGTTACCCTTGTAACATATAGACTAATACAACTTGCTCCCCTCAGAATAACATTCACGAGTGAGCATAATTCTGCACTTTCAATGGACAGCACCTTGTTGAACAAACCACACGGTTTCATTATTTCGGCAGCCAGTAAGAAGTCACTTTTCTAGAAAGGGCTCTGCTTTAAAGGTTTATGCTTATCTTATGGAATAAAGCTCTTACCTTGAAACTCCACGAGACATGGGAAATGCAGATTGAAATGCAGAAGGGCACTGCCCTGCAAAGGAGATTTGGGAGAACAGAGAAGAGGATTTTAAAAAGTGCTTTTAAAAATAATATTCTATAGACCACTTATTAAAATAAAATAGATTTACAAGAATCTAGTCACCCCATGCCTTGCATGTGGCCTGAATTAGAAAAATTGTTTCTGCCTATAAGCAATCTTTTCTCTGCAATCCTGCTTGTCAAAGGCTTTTAAAAACAAGTTAAGCATCCTTTTTGACCAACTAATGCAGCATCGTCGCCCACCTATGCTACTGGAGTGTTGAGCTGTTTCTGTACTGTATATAGCACCTAATCCTGCATCATAGCCCTCGTCAGCAATGTAATTACATTACACACAGACTGCTTCTTTTAGCTTGTCTGGAGGCCTCGCGATTGGATTGCACGTCAGCAGCAGTGCATAGTCCCAACATCAATTTGCTTATCCTTCAGCTGGGAAAGCTCACCAATAGGGAGGTGCGTTCCAGTTGCAACAGAAATAGCCAGACATGACTCAGGATGTTAATTCCCCCTTCAGTGAGCTGGAACCAACTACTGCACAGGCAGTTCCATGGTGCAGGGTTGAAGACATTCCTTTCATCCATTCATTTTTTTAAACAAATCATCTTGAAGGTTTTTGTGTGTGTGTGTGTGTGTGTGTGTGTGTGTGTGTGTGGGGGGGGGGGGGGGGGTGGGTGTGGGGAGAGGGAGAGGGGTGGGTTTTGAGGGGGAAGAGAGGGGGGGGTGGATTAACTCACATTTGTAGGCACCCGAAGGAAGATAACTTGCAGAGACATGAGGGGTGATTGGATTGCTCTTTATGGAACAGTGGGCTGATTGCCTGCTATCTTTGCTGGAATGGTTTTATCTGGCTGTTTCTGAAGCAAAACCCTTATTCCCAGAAGTAATCAACTGTTCATCAATCTGGTTCATCATATTCCAATAGCAGGAATTAACTCCTCCTACCACTTCTGATTTCCCAACTGTGATGAGCTAGCTGTGTTAAGTAGTTTTATTCAGATACTGAGCCAACAGAATTTAAAGTACAACTTTGTTTTGAACCACAGTGCAGGAGATTCCAATGATAGGTTGGCAATCAAATTTCATTTCCTGTCACCTCTATTTGCTGAGAGTACAATTGTGTAACCACTTCTGTTTATGCAGCATTGCCCACAAACAATGCTCTTCTTACATTTAATTTACAACATGAAATTGGCTGTTTAGCCCAACGGGTCTCTGTCAGCAGTTATACTCCACCCCAGTGTCCTTCACATTATTTCAGCCCCCAATCTCACATATTCTTCTATTGGGGTTTATCAATTTTTCCCAAACAACCTTTTGTAGTTGCATCCAGCACTCCATGTACACTTAATCCAAACATCTAAACAATCCCTCAAACTCTTCGAAGACACAAGAGACTTTGATGTTGGAATTTGGAGCAAAAAACCAAACTACTAGAGAAATGCTGTGGACCAAGTATTTGTGGAAGCTATGGGATGGACACCGATTTGCACCATGACTCGGGTCCAGTCCATGTAAAGTACCTTCTGCAATTTGCTCTTTTTGCCCTTTAAACTCTTTATTGAAATTCTTAACAATCTCCCTATAGCTATCACCTCTGGTTTTGGACTATATCACAAGAGGCTTCTTCTACAGTCAACCCCATTGAAATGCTTTATATTCCAAAATTCCTTTTATGGATCATCATTATACCTTTTGTAAAATGCTCCAGCCTGTTCAATCTTTTCTAAGCAATAAACTTCAAGAACAATCTACTTTATTAAAAGTGCGACATAATTAAAGAGTTGAAGAGACTATAAATAATGATCTCCTTTTCTTTTCAACTATTTTCTCTCTCTCCATTTACTCGTTTTCCTTCTTCACACACTATATATTTCACATTTTTCTATCCTTTACTATTAACTCCTTTTCTTATTCTCATTTCAATTCAACTCATTAAATTATAAAAAAAAAAAAATTCTAAAAAAAAAAAAAAACGTGAAATGACAGATGAATATTTAAGTCTTCAAGTTTATTTTCTGCTCTATAACTTCACTCACACATAGGTTCTGTAAAACTTCTTTACAAACTATTATTTTCTTCTCATAAGAAACTCGTTTAGATTTTCCTCATCATTACTTCCTGAAACTATTTACTTTCATTCTAATACTCTCTGTTGGTTGTCATTCTACTAAACAATGGGCCAGGTCCCTCATCCCAATCTCTTTTATATGTAAAAAAATGAAACAGTTAAGTTCAAACAACGATACAAGAACAGCACATGGTAAATAAAACCTCTAAATTTAGAAAGAATGATGAGACATATTAACTGAGAATTTCATCAGTCTGTTCTATCATGTGCAGTGATAATTTCTCAAGAATATTTAGCACAAATGTCTCAACAGACATGAGTCAGCATGATTTTATACAGGTGCTGCCATTCTCAATTCCACTGGGAGCTAATAACTTCGTGAATTAACACATTTAAAAAGTATATTTTTTCTTGGATTGAAGACAACACTGAACATGTTTCCAAATGCAAGGCTGTTATAGCTCATCAAGTTGATTGGCAAGTAAACTAGGTGAACTGAAACCCTACTGGGCTGAGAATTGGCTCGGCAAAGTACAAAACAGAATGTAATGATAAAATAAGCTGTGCTTGAGATACAATACTACGAGGATGGAGCCTTCTCCTGGACTCTGATGGACACACTAATCATCTAATGTGTGCAGAAGGGTAAAACCGATGTTGTTTTCATGTACAATTTGTAGTGGAGAAACAGATGATCATACTCAACGTCATGCCCTACTTCAACAATTTGCTCAGTTCTCTCCTCCCTCAAGTACTTTGAGTTACTTCCTCAATACAAAATGATTCACTTTTTAATGAATGACCTTGTGATGTTTCTATGTTTATGATCCCTTAATTCAGTTTTCCAGTAAGTAAGTAATTCTCCCTTCGTATTCTGATAACGTCATGAATCCAATAAATGATGTGCTCAGATGAGTTTGACAGCATTCAATATAATGTGCTTCAAAAGTGGGTGAATGGAGTTGATTTAAACGTGGAAAAAGTCATTCAAAGCATCAATCCATGCAAACAAGTGCACAAGGTTAACCATGCAATGACTTGGATCTCTATTATATAAAACATGTGCAGCATCTTGTGCAATAAATTGCACAATAAATTGGTTGGTATATTATTGTCATGTGTACTGAGTTACTGAGACAACCTTAATTTGCATATTATCCAGTCAAATTATACTATACATGAATACCATCAAGCCACGCACAAGTACAACAGGTAGTGCAAAGAGAAAAAAAAATACCAGAATGCAGAATATTGTTACAGCACAATGTCGTTACAATTACAGAAAAAGAGCAGATTTTTAAAAATGCATTGATATTTTCATATATTTTCACATACCATAAGCCAATGAGCTGCACATTTTATAATTTATTTTTCAATTGCAAATCATTTGTCGGAGAGCGTAACAGGGAGGGAGCTGGAGACGCCGGCCACTAGGAATGGGCCGTTAGGGGGGTTGAACCGGGGTAGGAGGTCAGAGGCAAGCGGGGCACCCAGAACACAAAGATGGCCGGGTGAGGAGAGAAGAGGGACATCGGTTCGCTGGTAAATACTCCAGTACATCGAGTGCGTGGGCTGATGGGACTTTGAATAATGGTGTTAATAAATGGCGGCACCCACATGTGTAATATATGAAAAAAAAAAATTAATTGTGCAGATGCATATCTGAAAACAAAACACCATTGAACCATCGGTTGTTATAATAGAAGACTGGGGGCTGTATTCCACATTAAAGATTTGAACACAAATCTTGTACTGAGACTATTGCACTGTCAATGGTGCCCTTCCTTTCGATAAATTGTCTCCACTCCCTCTCTTCTTCTCATGTGGACATCAAATATATGTGTGGCTCTCCTGGTTT
This sequence comes from Leucoraja erinaceus, assembly GCF_028641065.1. Lineage (NCBI taxonomy): Eukaryota > Metazoa > Chordata > Chondrichthyes > Rajiformes > Rajidae > Leucoraja > Leucoraja erinaceus. The sequence goes on from NC_073401.1 coordinate 23,374,440, forward strand.
GAAAAGGCTGGAAGGCAGACTCTAACTCAGTTGCAAAGAAGACCAAGCAGCAAAGTCCAGTGTTTAAAAGAAGATCAGCCAATAAACCCTTTGTGATGTAGAATCCTACTTAGTTGAAAAACAGAAACTGAACACTAGTGAATTTGAAAAGAACATAGGAATCAGTGTTCCAGTGAATAAAAAGAGCCCAGCAAATTGACTCCTGACGTATTTAAATAGCATTTGAGCCGATATAATAAATAGAGGCATCAAAGAACACCTAGGATCTGAAGAATGCATGTCTTGTGCTGCATGGGAATTCTGGTACATTGCCTGTATCATAAGACCAACATCAGAAGAACATAGGAGCAGAATTAGGCCATTTGGCCTATCGAGTCTGCTTCACTATTCAATCATGGTTGATCTATTTTTTCCCACTCAATCCTATTCTCCTGCTTTCTTGCCCTTACTAATCAAGAATCTATCAACCTCGGCTTTAAAAAATACCCAATGACGGCCTCCACAGCCATCTATAACAATGAATTCCACAGATTCACCACCGTCTGGCTAAAGAAATTCTGCCTCATCTCTATTCTAAAGGTCTTTTATTCTGAAGCTGTGCCCTCTGGTCTAAAACATTCCCACTACTGGAAACATCCTCTCCAGATCCAGATCGGAGCAAATGGTGAAGGAGCAATTTACTTTGATAACTTGCAATTTATTTGTTTCATTCGAAGCTCACAATAGTTTCCTTTATGCTGCTGAAACTAAAACATAGGTTGGATGGCCACTTTGCAGAGTCCTGTTAAATCTGCAAGAGTGAGCCTGAGCTTCATTTGCCTGGCACTTTAATTCTATACCAATACTATAATTCTGATTTCTATTCCTTAGTGTTCCAATGAAGCTCAACATCAACCAGAAGAACAGCGTCTCATTCTGCCGACTTGGCACATTAGAGTCCTCTGAACTTAAGACCTAATTAACTATTTCAGGGAATCAGTCATTTTCGCCTCATATCTCATACTTCTAGGATTCAGTCTTTTTTTCTCCCCTTCCCTCTCCTGAATTTCAGACCCCATTCATCTCCCCCTATTTACTTTTCCCTCGATATGCCTTGTATTCATTACATCTTTTAGCCTGCAATCCCACAATTTATTCTCTTATGGTCTCCACCTTATCTCCACTTGGTCTCCCTTTCTTTTTGTTCCATCTTTTCTCTGCAGCTTAAATTGTATTTTATTTTTTATTTTTCCCCCAGTTTTGATGAAAGATTTTGGAATGTCCCCTCTCAATAGTTGCTGACTGGCTCTAGCAGTTTCTGTTTTATTGCCATTGACACTCCTGACATCAACACCAATCACCTTCAACTAGAAGCTCAATGGATCACCCACATAAATGCTGCAGAAACAACAGCATTAACGAGGCTGAGTAATATTTTTGCAAATGAATTGCCATTGGACTTCCCAACTTGCCAATAGCAAAACTCCCAAGAGTATGATGGAATACTTTCCACCTGTGTGGCAAGTTGAACTCCAATACCTTTCAGGCAGATCCACATCATGACAAAGCTGCTCATGCACCCCCTTAGCGCAGTCAAAGCTCTCTATGATGATCACAAGATGGGATGATTTTTGACTGTTTGAATTCTGACCCGTTTGATTATCTACACTTACAGCTGTAAGGGGTACAGCTGGAAGCAGCTATAGCTCTCCAAATGCTAGCTTATCTTTAGGTCCCATTTTGATTATACACGAAGAAAACTCACAATGCATCTTAACCATTCACTTCCTCTACCTGTTTTGTACCAGCTATAAATTGCACTGCGGCAATTTTAACATTCAAGAAACATTTGGACAGGTACATGGATAGGATAGGTTTAGAGAGATGTGGGACAAATGCAGGCAGGTGGGCCTAAGTGCCACCCCATTAAACAGGCCATTCAGCCCACCACGTCCACGCTGACCATCGATCTCCCGTTCATACTGGTTCTGTGCTATTCCACGTTGGCACTCCCGACACATTTGGGGCAATTTACCTACAAAACCCAAATTCGTTTTGGGATGTGGGGGGGAACCGGTGCACCAATAGGAAACACACACAGGGTAACAGAGAGTCTGTGCAAACACCACACAGCCAACATCCAAGGTCAGGATCGAACCCGGGTCTCTGAGCAGTGAAGCAGCGGCTCTACCAGCTGTGCAACCGTGTCGTCGGGTCTAGTTCCTTTCAAGAGTCTGGACCTAAAGCTTTAACTGTTTCTCATTTCCACTGATGCTACCGATATGTCAGATTTCCAACATCTATAGGCTTATTTTAATTTTCATTAAGAGTTAAGCTGACGTGTTTCGTAATACAACTCAAATAAGTGTAATCAGTCAATTGCTGATAAGTCCCAGCCAGCCCTCTGTGGTGCTTTAGTGAAGTCAGCTCACTGTGATGAATCATTTATTCCAGTATCCATTAGTAACAAGGTTCTTCTTCAGGCTGCTGAGTCAAGTTTAGATATGTTTGGACTGTCAACATTTCAATCAGTCACAAGTAGACAAAGAGACATGGCTGGAACTTTTAGTACCTTCCTTAGTTTGCTTATTCTTCCATCCCCTTCAGTGTATACACTTGGAGAAAGTTCACAATGCAGAAACTTTTCCTATTTTAAAGCATAGCTTTTTTTAAGTTTAGTTTCTCTTAGTTTAGAGAAACAGCGCAGAAACAGTCCCTTTGGCCCACTGAATCTGCACAAACCACCAATCCCCACACACTAACACTATCCTGCAGACACTAGGGACAATTCACAATTTTACCAAGCCAATTAGCCTATAAACTTGTACGTCTGGAGTCCGGGAGGAAACTAGTGCTTCTGGAGAAAGCCCATGCAGATCACGGGAAAACATGCAAACTCCATACAGACAGCACCCATAGTCAGGATCGAGCCCGGGTCTCTGGTGCTGTAAAGCAGCAACTTTAGCCCCAGTGAATCAGATTAAATTTAGAAATTTAATGATTAGTGAATAATATCCCACATTGAAGAGGGTCCAGAGGAGGTTTACGAGAATGATCCCAGGTATGATTGGGTTAACATATGATGAGCGTGAGACAGCACTGGGCCCTGTATTCGCTGGAGTTGAGAAGGATGAGGGGGACCTCATTGAAACTTACCGAATAGTGAAAGGCCTGGGTAGAGTGGATGTGAAGACGATGTTTCCACTAGTGGAAGAATCTAGGACCAGAGGCCATAGCCTCAGAATAAAAGGACATACCTTTATCAACGAGCTGAGGTGTAATTTCTTGAGCCAGAAGGTGGTAAATCTGTGGAATTCATTGCCACTGACGCCTGTGGAGACCAAGTCAATGGATATTTTTAAAGTGGAGATTGACAATACGGCTGTCATTGGTTAGGGGCAGAAGGTAGGAGAATGGGGTTGAGAACCCCCTGCAGTTTGTATACCGGGCAAATAGATCAGGGGATGACGCAGTCAACCTAGGCCTGCACTTCATCCTCCAGCACTTAGACTGCCAGGGGACCTATGCAAGGATTTTGTTTGTGGATTTTAGCTCTGCATTCAACACCATTGTGCCAGAGCTACTACACTCCAAACTCTCCCAGTTGACTGTGCCTGAACCCCTCCTGTCAGTGGATCATCAACTTCCTGACAGACAAGAAGCAGCATGCGAGACTGGGAAAACACATCTCGGGCCCGCAGGCATTTATTTATTCAACATAAATAAATAGATCAGTATATGAAAGTACATGCATATTGCAGGTATAATATTTATCAGGTTAGACAAAGTATTCAGATATTATATAGCACTCCATATACATTATATACAAGTGCAAATGCCCCCTGCATAATTTTATCGTAATAAATTCCATTTCCCGTGCTCAGGCATCTAAAATCAATGAATTATAATAATGTAGGATGTGAAGATGTAGTAAATTATTCAGCAAGGTTGAGTTTTTTTAAATGTGGAGTCCACCTGAAACCAAAATCCCAATAACAGAGAAATTATCTGCAAATGTAACACATTATGTATTTTGCAATAAGCCTTAAAAATTGGAGTGGTATGGTGTACCGTGTTTGATTGCTGGACAGGTCACCAACCTGTAGTCACCAACTTGCCAGTTCACAAGAACTGCCTAGAATGGGTGCCCATCATTTAAAAGCCCTAAGAACTACAGGGCTGAGATTGCATGGAGGCAGAAGCAGATGCAGTAAAAGTCTGATAATCTGGCAACCGATTGTTCAGAAAAGGTAGATTTCCTACATCCGAGCTCATTGATGCAGAGAATCCAGATCGCAAACAGGGTGTATGGACAGGGCTGGAGTGTTTATCAATTGGTAACTTTAAGCAGATGTTCTTCATGAGTGAACTTAAAGGGTAAATGCAAAGGTTAAAAGTTCACATCTTGCTCCACACTCTTGTGTAACAACACACACAGACTATCCAAGTTACCCAGGGAACTTCCACAATTCTTCAGTGATAGTCAGCTGCACCCACCATTTTCCGGCCGCAGCTGCAGACAAACAGTAGCTGCTGGGCCACAAGGGATAGCTTGCCAAGGGTCAGTACCCATGATGGACAGTACCATCATGGTCACTGACTTTCCCACCATCAAAGTGATCTATAGGAGGTGCAGCCTCAAAAAGGTAGCCAGCATCATCAAAGGATCCTGACAACCCTTGGCTACACTCTCATTTCACTCCTGCCATTGAGAAGAAGTCCATCACCCACTAAGACAACCCTGTTGCTTTGTATCTTTTGGTAATCTGTCTACGTATCTGTTCCTCTATCTCCCGCTTGCTATTGGGAGGGCTAGAGTACAAACCCATTAAAGATTCAGATTCAGATTCAGATTCAGATTCTTATTTTAATTGTCATTGTCAGTGTACAGTACAGAGACAACGAAATGCATTTAGCATCTCCCTTGAAGAGCGACATAGCAAACGATTTGAATAAAAAATAAATAATAAGTGTCCGGGGGGGGGGGTGATTGGCAGTCACCGAGGTACGTTGTTTAGTAGAGTGACAGCCGCCGGAAAGAAGCTGTTCCTTGACCTGCTGGTTCGGCAACGGAGAGACCTGTAGCGCCTCCCGGATGGTAGGAGGGTAAACAGTCCATGGTTGGGGTGAGAGCAGTCCTTGGCGATGCTGAGCGCCCTCCGCAGACAGCGCTTGCTTTGGACAGACTCAATGGAGGGGAGCGTGGAACCGGTGATGCGTTGGGCAATTTTCACCACCCTCTGCAGTGCCTTCCGGTCGGAGACAGAGCAGTTGCCATACCATACTGTGATGCAGTTGGTAAGGATGCTCTCGATGGTGCAGCGGTAGAAGTTCACCAGGATCTGAGGAGACAGATGGACCTTCTTCAGTCTCCTCAGGAAGAAGAGACGCTGATGAGCCTTCTTGATCAGAGTAGAGGTATTGTGGGTCCAAGAGAGGTCATCGGAGATGTTGACTCCCAGGAACCTGAAGCTAGAAACACGTTCCACCTCCGTCCCGTTAATGTGGATGGGGGTGTGCGTGCCGCCTCTGGACTTCCTGAAGTCTACAATGAGCTCCTTGGTCTTCTTGGAGTTAAGGGCCAGGTTGCAAAGTAAAGTGCACGCAGATTTCTTATTTCTAAGCTCTGTGGATGAACTGCCTCAGTGGATGAACCCTCCAGTATGTCATCTCTGTGTGCCGCCATGACAGTCTCCCTGACCAGTAGCACAACTCCTCCACCTCTTTTGCCTCCATCGCGATCACATCTGAAGCCTCAAAACTTGGGAACATCGAGTTTCCAGTCATGTCTCGATCTCAACCATGTTTCCACTATGGCCAAAACATCATAGCAGGAACTATTATTTCCACATTACCTGCCTCTGCTGGAGTTCAAATCAGCAACTACTTGACGACAATTGATAAGTACAAGACACAACCGAAACAAATAAGAGTCATAGAGCATTGAAACAGGCTCTTCGACCGAACTTGCCCACACCGACCAAGATGCCCCATCTACACTAATCCCACCTTCCTGGGTTTGGCTCATATACCTCTAAACCTGTGTCAACCTAATTACCTGCCACACTATATCTTGCCCTTCCCTTTTTCTAGCTTTCTTCTTCTCTTCTCCCCCCCCTCCCCCCCCCTACAATCAGACTGAGGAAAGGTCCCGAACTGAAACATCACCTATCCATGTTCTCCAGAGATGCTGCCAGACCCGATGAGTTACTCCAATACTTTGGATCCTGGGTGCAGAGTAACCCCGCTTCTTTCCACTTAGATCATCAGATCTTTAATAGCTTTAATAAAGCAACAGGTGTTCAGTTGTGTAATTGCACTACATCTCTCAGTATTTCATCACACTTCAGTTCTATCTAGGACATACTCACAGACAGACATTCAAAATCTAACTGGGTCAGATGAACAATTTCTAGTTTGCAGGTTCCATGTTCTAGGGCATAAGCAACACTGCTGTAAACACTGCTTCACTCCTCTGGGACAATGGGCAACAATAGCCTTAACCAAAATGTACCTCCAGAATTATTCACCGAATTTCAGGACCTCAATTCACTCTGCTGGTAACCAGTACATGCATGTCAGCTTGTTTCTAATTCTGAGAGTTGTGAGATTGTAACCTTTCATGAAATCCTGGCTGTTCAGCTTTGATGAAGTGCCACACTGTCGGAACTGGGATCTTTCCAAGGAGGTGTTTAATCCCAGCCTGCCTGTCAAATGACAATTGTTCAAAAGAGCAATAGAGTTCTCTGATCTTCTGGCCAATAATTATCCATGAACTAACGTCACTAATACAAGGTCATTATCATGATACAGTTTGTGGTATCTTGCTATGTGTAAACAAGCTGCCACATTTCCCCCCACCGGGCAAGTCACAGATTTATCAAATGCTGCAAAGAGCTATTGGGTTTTCTCAGGTTATGAGAGGCAACATATAATTTAATTGGGGTCATGAATATTTGGTTGCATTCTGCATTGCTGCCAGACAGGACGTCATTCAATGCTTCTAGCCAAAACATTAATTACACAAGGATGGCCTCCACACACAACATTCACCTGCATTCTGCACTGCTTCCTCTACTAAAATGGGTATCAATTGATTTTGAAGTAAACCCTGCAACGCAATAAAGGCTGTCTTGAAAAAATTGTGAAACAACAGGTAGCACTGGATAATACCCCATTCCCTTTGTATCAGAATATGAGTTATATTAAGAGTCCAATACCAGGTACTGATGCAATACTGCGTTCAGTGAAGAAAGGAGATGCCAACACATTCCTGTTTTTTTTTTAATGTCATACAGAGGGCCAGAGTCACACCTGTCACTAGTCAGCTGAACATTCATCCCACACATGCTGTAATTTAAATTTATTGCCTCCATCTGACACCTTCATTCCCCTGCCTTTGGTGCTCAATGTATCCATGCTTCTAGTCAATGGACTTCCCAAAGGAAAGCACACTGAAGGATTCCCAATTTTTCTAACAAGTTTCTGCTCTCCCACGGTTGATACTTTTAAAAATAATCATAGATCAAATGCAATCAGGGAAAATATACTCCAACAATTTGTCTCCAACGTTGCTTGTCTTGTTGATTTGAATTCCTTGAGAATTCATAATAGTTCTGCAGACGTGATAACATATTTTAAAGAACAGACCCAAATACAAGTTATACTGTGGTTACTGTGGCTGGTGTAACATTCCCCAGTCCACAATCCTGTTCTCATTGGAATCACTTTATACCATTAACCATTAATCACATTAACCAAAGGTACACAAAAATGCTTCAGACTGAAGAAGGGTTTCGGCACGAAACGTTGCCTATTTCCTTCGCTCCTTAGATGCTGTTGCACCCGCTGAGTTTCTCCAGCATTTTTGGTTACCTTCGATTTTCCAGCATCTGCAGTTCCTTCTTAATCACATTAACCATTAATTTTACTATTCCCCTCAGACTAGTGCTCGGGGAGGGTGGGGGGGAGGACCATTCACAATAAGCGAATTGGATGTTCGCCTAAAGTCACAAATTAATTGTCATTTGCTTGAGCTCCTTAATTTCTCTGCTACACAGTTTTATGTATCTGAGTTGGAAAAATCCTCACCTTAAATACAAGGTGGCTTAATGAGGAAGAATAAGAGAGGGGACGAGAGGCCATCTGAAAAAGAGTCACCTAATTTTCTTCAAGAGGTTTTTCTTAATGCCCGATAATCTACAGTTACATCTTCTTCTTTAAACTGGCTTGACTTGGAGAGACAACACAAAATCCAGTTTAACATAAAATGGAATATGACAAACTGCTCATGACTCATCCTGCTGTATACAGGAAAATCTACTACCAATGCTATAATAGTGGTGATCAAACAACTAATGGAGCAACAACCAACAAAATGCAGTATTACCATCAGAAACAAAGAAACAGATCACTGATAATTACCAATATCGATCATCCAGATAAATCCACGTTCCTTAAAAAATCAAAAAGTGTTAAATTGGAATATCTGCAAACTTGATAATTTCTCCACATAATTTGTTCCTGAAACACTGATGAGTTAAACTCTATTTACCCCTTCAAATTCAGATGCAAATCCCCAATCCAATAGAAACAACTGCACAATATGGCGGCGGCTAAGGTGAAAGATGCCAACAGCGAGGGGGAAAGGATCCTATCGATTGATCACAGGCTCTCTCTAGAAGACTGAGTTCCTATCCTCATAAAGGTAATCATCTAAGGTTGAGGGAGCAACCACACACCAGGGCATCTTCCTATATACAACCTCTATAAACACACAGTGGCTGCAATATGATCAATGCTTCAATGAACTAAAACACTTAGCACTCTCTAAATTTGCAATGACGCTTAAGCTACCACTCTACATAATGGCCAAACAATTAAGAGTGCACGGAGAATAGTCAGAAATATAATTAAACTAATCATGCTGCTACATCCAGAAGAAAAATGGTACAGGTCACCTGACAAACAAATTCCATTTGTGTGGAAGCTCCAGTCTCAGTGATGGTCCATTTACCATTTTCCCGTGGCAACGTAGATTTAAAATGAGCTTCCACTGTTAGATTGTACATTAAATGAATCTGATGCAGTGTCAACCCATTTATCAGAAGGTAAATGTTTCAATAATTTAAACATGATTATTTCTTTCTAGCAGATCCGAATGATTAGTTTACAGATTATAAGCACAACATTCAAAGTTCAGGATTCAAAGTCTGAGGTTACATCAAATTGTCAATGTAAAACATGATACTGTTCTTGAACTTAACTTAAATTACAACGTCCTTGGCTATGCATAATGCGGCAATGTAAAGTTTACTTTGAATTTGACCCTTGCTATGCCAAACCTAGAAATGCTTTATGAAATTGTGTTGCGTGACCTTCACTCTGTAACCAATTAATGTATGAGAAATGGGAGAGTGAGAGGTGTTACTTCACATTTTTGTCTACAAGTGCTGGAGGTAGCCCTGAAAATAAAGAATGTTCAGTTTCCCAAATGCGCTCTGATGTATGAAAACATGAACAGCATTTCACATACAGAAAATTATTTTAAAGTGGAAACAGGGCAAGTAGAATCAATCTTCTTCTTCTTCTTGCTTATGGCGGGCACAGCCTAAAGTTGGAGGACAACTTGTTCTATTTGATCTTATTTGATAGTGCACGCCAGGTTGATTGCATTCGTCGAAACATGGCGGACCACGTGAACGTTGCAATCTCCCACCTCAAGTATGATTGATGAGTAAACAGTAAATATGTTTTTAGAAGCAAATAAACCTTTCAGGGTGGTTTACAATTCATGAAATACTTCTTAACTGCAAGTGCATTTATAATGTGTAGGAAGGAACTGTAGATGTTGGCATACACCAAAGTAGACGCAAAATACTATAATGATGGGTAACCAGTTTTACACAAAGCAAGCCTCCGCAAGCAGCAACAAAACTATCAGCCATGTTATCCACTTGGGATGTTGCTTGTAAGATATGCTTGTAGAACAGCAAAATAAAACTTACTTACTCCCCTTGAAAAACACTGAGGGCTCCCTAACATTACTTGAGGAGGAAGACACATTTTGGTTTAACATCCCAAACTAAAGAGGCCAACTCCACCAAGCAGCACTCCTTCAGTCAAGCATACACACACACATGAACCCAGCTGTCCTTAAATCACTGGCACTAGGGCTTGAACCCCAAAATTTGATTCAGTGGAAGACTATCAGCAGAGATCAAATATTATGGAGCGGGTCCTCAACTTTCTAAGATACAAGCCCTGCCAACCAAGCTGAGGAAATTTAAGCCACCATGTCTAATTTCCAGACTTTTAACTGTCTACTTTCTTAACAAGGGTTGAGTCACAATTATCTTTTCTTTTTTTTTAAGTTAAATGCGGCTGCTTAGTTTGAGCTCAGTGTTAGTCCTAGATAGTAGGTGCAAGTTCAATGTGCCTTTCCTGTGCTGCCTTCGAGACACTGGTTCACCAATTAGGAGAGGAAGAGCTATCAACAGTGACTACCAAAAAGGGGTATTACATATTCACAATGAGTTTACGAATGCTCAGACATGAGTCACCATAAAAGTTAAAATATCATATTTTCTTGAAATGTTTCAATACTCAATGCCAAGCTTGTCACAGCTACTTTTCTTTTGCACAGCAATGTAATATTTTGCATGCTTGTACCTGCATTAAGGAGTGATTACTCATCCTCAACTCCATGCCTCTTTACTAAGCACCGCACCCTGATACAAAACCTGCTGACTATTAGAAAATCAACACTAAAGATGTCTGGCTTCCAACTTAAAGTAATGATCCCATTAGATTAGTGGATTAAATGAGAGTTTCCATTTCACTGGATGTACAAATACAAGTATTATACCAAATTATACAATGGGGCTCACAATTCAATAGAAACCAGGTTAACAATGTCCTCAAATGTATTCAAAGTAGAATGAGAAATAAGATCATAAGACATAAGAGCAGAAGTAGGCCATTGACCCCAAATTCTGTCACATTGGACAGGTCTGGATTTAAGATTAATCTCCAGTCAAAAGGACATATATTGCACCTTGTATAAAAAAACTCTTAGTTTAGTTTAGTTTTGAAACACAGGTCCAGGCCCACGCCGACCAGTGATCCCGCGCACTAACACTTTCCTACACACACTAGGGACAATTTTCAATTTTGCCAAGCCAATGAGCTTACAAATCTGTATGTCTTTGGAATGTGGGAGGAAACCGGATTCCGCACAAACTCTGTACAGACAACACACATAGTCTGGATCAAACCCGGGTCTGGGTCTCTGGCACGGTAAGGCAGCAACTCTACTGCTGTGCTGCCCTCACTCTGTAAATGATCATGGTCTGAAATCAGAATTGAGCGTCAAGGCGGAATCTTCTTTATACACATTCCCCTTCATTGGAAGAACCAACCAGTGGCATCCAACAAGCTCTGAGCAAGACCTCCATTACTTGCTTCATTCAGATGAGAAATAGCTGACATTGGATAATTATATAGTTTGCCAATGACACAAAAATTGGTGGCAAGATTGGATTGGAGCATGAAATAACAATGACACTATGACAGAGTTAATGGAGACACAGGAGACGGCTGATACTGGAATCTTGTGGACCTGTGGAGGGAAATGGACTAATGACTTTCTGGGTCGGGGCCTTCTCCAGACTGCTCAGCTGATAGGAGCGACATTGCCCACATTAAACCACAACGCCAAATACCAGAGCTTGTACTTTGTAAAAGGCATAACATAAAGTTTGAAAGCGATTTAGCAGTCCATGGGCAGGGGCCGCTCAAACATGATAGCAACATTTGGAATAAAACCAACAGGGGAGAGGGATGGAAATCAGTCAAGAGGACGTTGGAATAGTACTGTTACTAGAGGAATGGATGAGGCCTTCAGCAGTAACTAAGCCAAGGAAATGTAATAAGGAAAAAAAATTATTGCTAAGGAACAGGCATGAGGCCCAAAGCTCAATGAATGGCTCTAAAGAGAAACTGGTGGGGGAATCCAACACAAGGGGCAGCAATCTTAATATTACACCTAAGACTTTAAGATCAAGATGTACTTTTTTTCCCACAGAACATAAAAATATGATGTTGTCACCTCAAAAGGTAAGGTCAAGAGAATCAGAACAGAGAAACACTATAGGTGTTAAATACCATCCTCCTCTCACTTTCTTTACCAATTATCTGAATAGAAGGTGAAACAGACTGTGTGGAGGATGCTGTAATTGACACTTAAACGAGCTCTAACTTATCACCCATCTACAGTTTCCCATCAAAGAAAGGCAAGTGATACAAAAATCTGCTCTTCAGACTCAGCCAAGGTGCTTCTCTGCAGCTTGAATACTGCAAATTCACGAGCAGGGCAGAAGGTGACTCACAGCCTAAATCATTGCAGCCCAATACCATCGATCTCTATAACCAAGGAGAAATGTTGCAGGCCCAAACTCATCTGAATGTGCTGCTAGCTTACTGGAACTTCATCATATTACTTATAATTACCTGAGGGGAAACTCCTACAGCTGCACATATAGTCAAACATACAGATATAGCAGTGTCAGAGTAATTACGAACATCAAAAAGATGGATGACACTTCAGGTCAGGACCCTTCTTCAAACTTGAACCAGTAAACTTGGCAAGGTCCTAGATGGCTAAGCCGGGAGAACAAACCAGAAATCTATGTGCATCAATGGAAAAAGGAGCGTACATAATCAAAGCTGTTGTTTCAGTAATGAGGGATAACTGCACCATAACAGATTATGTGATCTGCCTGGCTGTTCCTTTAAATTTATTGTTAATCCTTTTATTAGCCACAGGAATTTTCTCAGTGGGCAGTGTTCATCCCATTTCCGCAGCACCATAACAAGCCACCTGATCTATTGTCTAAATGCTGTCTGTGCGACACTGCTGTGTGCTAATTAGCTGTCAGGTTGCCCTCTATTACAACACATTGTCACTTCAATATAAATGCAAGCTTTTCCATCAGGGTGGAGGATTATCAGCTGAAATGCATGGATAACTTTTTTTGTAGAAGGTTGGAGGAAAGGTCATCAGTGAGAACCCCACGATGAAAACCTCCATAGACATAGGAGTGGCACAAGGGGTTTGGCAATGTGGAAGCGATAAGGACAGACTAAGACACAAATACAAGTCTTTTGGATGTGGGGTAAGGAATAAGAAATTCTCGTGGTCTTGGTGAAAGTTAACATTGTGTATTATAAATCAATCTGCTAACTGGATGGGCGTGTGACCATCAGTGTTATCAATGATCTTAACCTGAAGCAAGAAGAATATTTGCATTTGGCAACATTGAGCTGAAGCATATATTGACCAGTCCTGCAATTATTGTTGGGCAATCAGACAATAAATTAGTGTGGCCACTCTGGCTTATGTTTGTGATGCCCACAAGCCCAAGGATAATAAATATGAGATGAAGTTTGGATCTCTGAATATGAACCAAACTGCCAGAGGAAGTGGAAAAGGCAGATACAACTCGGGGGTCCTTGTTCATCAGTCTATGAAAGTAAGCATGCAGGTGCAGCAGGCAGTGAAGAAAGCGAATGGCATGTTGGCCTTTATAACAAGAGGAATCGAATATATGAGCAAAGAGGTCCTTCTGCGGTTGTACAGAGCCCTAGTGAGACCACACCTGGAGTATTGTGTGCAGTTTTGGTCCCCTAATTTGAGGAAGGACATTCTTGCTATTTAGGGAGTGCAGTGTAGGTTTACAAGGTTAATTCCCGGGATGGCGGGACTGTCATATGCTGAGAGAATGGAGCAGCTGGGTTTGTACACTCTGGAGTTTAGAAGGATGAGAGGTGATCTCATTGAAACATATAAGATTGTTAAGGGTTTGGACACGCTAGAGGCAGGAAACATGTTCCCGATGTTGGGGGAGTCCAGAACCAGGGGCCACAGTTTAAGAATAAGGAGTAAGCCATTTAGAACGGAGACGAGGAAACACTTTTTCTCACAGAGGGCGGTGGAGGCAGGTTCTCTGGATGCTTTCAAGAGAGAGCTAGATAGGGCTCTTATAAATAGCGGAGTCAGGGGATATGGGGAGAAGGCAGGAATGGGGTCAGCCATGATCACATTGTATGGCGGTGCTGGCTCGAAGGGCCGAATGGCCTACTCCTGCGCCTATTGTCTATTTAAAAATTGCCTGGACAGTACATGGATAGGAAGGTTTTGGAGAGATGTGGGCAGGCGTAGGCATGTGGAATTAGCTTGGTCAGACAACTTGGTTGACATAGATGTGTTGGACTGAAGGGCCTGTTTCTGCGCTGTACTACATTGCCTCTTAAAATGAATGTGGGTATCGTAGTCAACGGGGCTCCATACCAATTTCTACAAGAAAGTTTCAGCCCTGCCATAAAGACCATAAGTAAGTATCTCAAAAGTATAGTGCTTAAATCAGATAAACATTCTCCAGGGAAATTAACCCACATCCTGTCGTGTCAAAATAGGCCAACGTCAAATTCTTACTCCTCTTATGATATAAAAGCTTGTTTGTTTGACATGGGTCTACATGTTTTTAGGTGCTTGACCCATATCCAAATAATTTCTTCATATGAAATGCCTATTTCCTATCTTTAATCCTCAATCCCAAGTTTGTTACGTAAAAATAAGAGCAGGAGTAGGCCACTTGTCTGTTGGAGTCTTTTCCACCTCTCAGAGAGCAGGATTTATCTAACCTTAGCTTCACCTTTCTGCCTCTTCCCCACACAACCTCAATTCATCAAGAGGTGAAAACTCTGTCTCAGCCTTGAAGTTCAATAACTCAGCCCCACATCTCCAGGGCAGCAAATTCTCAAAATTCATTATCCTCTGAGAGAACTCATTCCTCCTCATGTCTATCTTAACAAGCATCACCTTATTCTAAATCTATGCCTCCTAGTTCTAGATTCCCTCACAAGGGAAACATCCTCCCAATATCTACCCTGTCAAGCCCTTTCCAAATCTTAAATGTTGCAATAAGATCACCTTGCATTTTTATACATGTTCATGAGCATAGGTTCAAACTGCTTATTCTTACCTCATTAGATAATTTCTTCATTTCAAGAATCAACCTGTGAACTTTCTTTCATTTGCCCCCTCCCCCTGATATTCTAGTATCAGTTGAATGGTTTTAGTGTTTTATACCCTAAAGACCGAAACAAAAGATTTGTGCAAAGTTTTGACCATTTATTTCCCATTATTAATTCCGTATTCTCACGTTTTAAGAGATCAATGTTTATCTTAACACTTCTTTTTTTATGTGCAAGAATATATAATATTGCCATCTTTTTTTTGCTAACTAACTACCATTATCTGTTTTCTGCCCACTTTGCTGGTTCCTAAAATATTTCTAATCTGGTAATCTTTGCAGATCTTTTGACTCAAGATCAATTCTAGCTACTGTGCTGGTCTCATCCTCACTTAACAAAACAACCCCACCTCCATTTCCTTTCCACTCATCTTTCCAAAATGTCAAGTATCCAAGAATATTTAGATCCCAGCCATGGTCACCTGACAACCATGTCCCTGAAATGCAAAACACAAAGTGCAGGAAGAATTCAGTGGGTCAGGCAGCAGCTGTGAATGAAATGGATAGGCAATGTTTTGAGTTGGGACACTTATCACTTTGCAAACCCCATGCTATATCCTTATCCTTTCTACTCAATTTATTTTAAGGTTTTGCCTCACTTGGATCCTCTTCCCCACTATATAAAGCCCTAGTTATTTAATTTGCCAGCAGAACTGTATTCTTCCTATCTATATCATTGGTACCATGTGTACCACAACTACTGGATCTTATTGCACATTCCTCTCCAACCTCAATGATTTTCCCTTAACACTAACAACAGGCAGGCACAAAAACCTTTCGGACCAATGCTCACAGCAAAACCGAATAATATCACCTCACGTATATTATCCTGTACCACAACCACTTCCCCACCCCTTTCTTCCTCCCTGCAGTCTTTGTGTTCTCTTTCAGACAGGATGTCTTGCCTGCTGGACATGAAAGGGCTATGCATGAAAAACATGAAAAAGCTCTTCATTCCATCTGTGTGCCAACCAAGAAGTTCTCGTTTATACTAATCCTTCTTTATTCCCATAAACCTCTCCCAGATTCCACCAGCCACGTAAATTCTAGGAGCAATTTACAGTGGCCAATTAATCTAACACCCAAGAGAGACAAAATGCTGGAGTAACTCAGCGGGACAGGCAGCATCTGTGGGTAGGAGGGCCGGGTGACGTCACCCATTCCTCCTATCCACAGATACTGCCTGTCCCGCTGAGTTACTTCAGCATTTTGTGTCTATCTTCAGTGTAAACTAGCATCTGCAGTTCCTTCCTACACATTTAATCTAACATCCACGTCGCTGGCACATGGGAAGAAACCTGAACACCCAGACAAACCCTAATGGTACAGAAAGAATTGTAAACTACACATAAAACACCGGAACTCAAAATGCAAACAGGATCGCTGGAACTTTGCAGGTCAGCTGTACTAGCTGCGTCCCAAATGCCAACTATTGGATTCACACTCATTGTCATGTACACCTATCCCCGTCCACTGATCATTCCCATGGTGTTTACCCTGAAGATTTTAACTGCATCGTGGAAGGTGTTCACATTGTACACATTAGTGCTTATTCATTCAATATTACTTTTTCTTCAAAATATAAACATACCAACCAAAATTCCGCTTTGTATACATACAGATTTATTTACTTTGTACCATGATTGTTTGACCTTGTTATTACATACTTCAAGGATATATTTCCATTTATCAAAAAGTATAAACTTACATTTCAACAGTGCTTTTCTTGCCTTCAATGAGCATGTGACAGACAACTAGGTATTTCTTAAATAATAGTCACTGTTGTAATGGAGGATACACAGTTAACTCCCACAGACAGCAATGTGATGTGAACCTGACAACCAGTTTGAATGACGTTGGTGCGGTTCCAGGAGAAGAAGAACATTCTTTGAATAGAGTCAAGAAATCTTCCACACACGCCCAAGTTTGGTAAGTTTAGTTGACTCATCTGAAGGATCGCATCTGCAACAGTGGTGCTCCTTCGTTGTTAGGGACTGGGCGTGGTGTCCCTTTACTGCCCCGCAGCGTGCAGACTACACTTTGTCCTCATGTTGGCGAGGCAAGAGGCAAAGTGACAACTCTGCTTGAGGGGGGCGGCACTGCTGCCCGTTCAGCCATGGTTGACACATCCACAACACGTGCTTCACCATTGCAGACTCTTGCAAATGTTCTCTCTCCCATCCTCTTCTCCCAACTCTGATAGCCTGTCCAGGAAGTCTCCTCCACCTCTCGCCTCTTTGGTTATTTGTTGCCACACTGTCCCCAACCCCACCACCATGCCCTGAGGCCCAGCCGCTGCCCCGCTGACGGCCTCTGGCTGGCACAGGTCGGCAAGCCACCAGTTGCAACGCCGGGAATTGGTGAGGTGAGGGTGGGGGAGGCGATGTGATGCACCGGGTGTGGGGGGACCGGGCCAGACGCAGACTGTCACAGTTACCGTGCTGCCCCTTTCCGCGGGGACTGACTGGGCCCGATTCTCCGGTCGCTCGGGGTAACGGCGGCGGCGTCGACGCCTGTGGGGCGCGTCCCCGCTCCCGGCGCGGGGCGAACCACACTGCGGTGACAGGGAGCGCGCACGCACCGCACACCCACGGGCGGTGCAGCGTGCGCGCGTGCACGGCAGAGGCACCTTTTACAACCCAGTTGTTACATGAATATTTAATTTCTCCAACTTGCTTTCCCTCTCTCCCCATCCCCCCCCCTCATCCTAATTCTCAAATGAAGAAACAAGTTCTCAAATGAAGAAATAAGTTGACAAATGAAGAACGATTGAGGAGTTTTGTATTATATTAATTAGTGTGAAAGAATAAGGAGTCATATTGAGACATATAAGATTTTGAAAGGGGTTGACAGAATGGATTAATTTTACTATTTGTATCGTGTATGCCTCCTTATCATTTTCCCCACAGCTAACAATGATCCATTCTATTTTCCTTGAGCATCGTCTGCTTTGATCTGTCGTTTTCACACCATACCCTCCCATATCTCTCCAGTCACCCTCTCCCCTGATTCTCAGTCTGTAGAAGGCTCCCCGAAACATCACCCGTTCCTTCTCTCCAAAGATGCTGCTTGTCCCGCTGAGTTGCTTCAGCATTTTGTGCCTATCTTCGGTGTAAACCAGAATCTGCAGTTCCTTCCTGCACCTTTTATCTTAACAGGAGTTTACAAAGTGTGCCAAATGTGCTGCTTAATGGATGAGCTTGACTATCCCAAACCTTCAGCCTTAACTCTCGTTAACTCATTCCTGTTCATATTGAAGAAGAGTTCTGACCCAAAATGTCACCTACCTATGTCCTCCAGAGATGCTGCCTGACTCGCTGAGTTACACCAGCAGACAAAAAGTGTGGGAAAGAACTACAGATGCTGATTCACACTGAAGATAGTCACAGAATACTTGGAGCAGTAACACAAGCAGGCCAGAGCTCTCGCCTCACCTGCGTTCCAGGCCCACAGCCAACATCCATCCAACATTGCTAATGTTACTCTGCTGTGTTACTCCAGCATTTTGTTTCTATTTCAAGTTACTGCAGCACTTTGTTTCTTTCCTTCATTAACCAACATGTTGGCTTGTGGAGCACAAAACACAAAGTACTGGAGTAAGCCAGTGGAGAACATGGATAGAAGATGTTTTGGGCTGGGACCCTTTCGGTTCAGGCTGCAAAAGTGGGAAGAGACACAAAGTTAAAACTCAGCTTTGATAAAAGGCCATCAATCTGAATTGTTAATATTTATGTTTCTCTCTCTAAAGATGCTGCCCGATGTACTGAACATTTTCAACGTTTTGCTTTTTAATCCTTCCTGCATTAATGGCTGTACCTTAGTAACTTAGGTCCTAAACTCAAAATGTCTCATTCAAAATCTGTCTCTCTCTGGTTTTCCTTTCTTCTTTAGGGTACAGTATTCTAAAACGTACATCTTCCAACAGGCTTTTGATCTGCTGCCCTAACTTTCTCCCTAAGACAATTAAAAATAATAATTTTGTTGAATGGAATGACATAAACCAAAAACCTGTTTCCCTTTCCGCGGGTGCTACCTGACGTTGAGTTTTTCCATCATTTTCATTTTTCCAGATTTCCAATATCTGTAAACATTTTCAAATTGTATTTAATAATTCTCTTATGAAGCACTTTAGAGTACTGGAGTATTTTAAGTCTAGTCACTGTCCAAGGCTAATGGGGATGAAATGTTTGAGCAAGAAAATTCCTAAACGACAGTGGGTTTGCTATGTCCACTTTCTGATGTTATATATGAGAAAAGACTGCTTATTTAGGAAAGGATGTGCTTGTATTGGAGGCAATTTAGAGAAGGCACACATGATTGTTTCCTGTAGTGAAGAAGTGACAAATGAAGAAAGGTTGAGGAGGTTTGTATTATAGTCATTCATGTATGGAAGAATAGTGAGTGATATTGAGACATTTAAGATTTTAAAGGGGATTGACAAAGTGGATGCTGCGAGGCCAATGTTTCCCTTCGTTGGGCTATGTAGTTTCAGAATCAGGGGTAATCCATTTAAGAGGGAAATATTAAAAAAATATTCCACAGGGATCTTGAATCTTTGGTATTTAGTATCCCAGTAAGCTCATGGAAATGAAATAATTGAATACATTCAAGGCTGTGATTGACAGGCATTTAAACTGAAGGAAATCAAAGAGTATGCACAGAGATCAGGAAAAATCGGGCTGAGGCCAAGAATAGACCAGCATGCTCATGTTGAATGAGGAGCAGGCTTAAGGAAATAAATGGCACACTTCTGGGCTGACCTGCAACGTTCCAGTTCCAGTGACAGAAAAAGGCAGCAGTGTGTTTCTGATAACCAAGCTTGATAATTAAGTTGATGGCTCCAGAGATATTGACAGGACACTGATTTTTTGAATATCTAGAAAACATGGTTTCATTAAGTACTTATCCAGGAATTGATCAAGTAAAATGATCAACCAAAATGACTTGGTATTTGAAACACATAAGGGTTACCTACATTTCTCCTAATTCAATTGACTCACTACAGGACACATCAAGTCAACAAGATTGCAGCCATGTATCAACCTATAAAATATCCAGTCTAATCATAGTTTGTTTCTCAACTTCTTGATGTGTTATTATATGAAAACACGATAAAACATTGTGAACAATTATAATAAATACTACACCAAGTGGGAAGTGGGACCCGTCCCCTCAACGCGCGGTTGGGGGGGGGGGGGGGGGGGGGGGGGGGGGGGGGGGGGCTGCGTCATACACACACTAACCACCCCCCTTGATATTATATTAATATTATTCATTCGCTCCTTTTACCCCATCCACCGCCCTATCCACTCACGCATAGCCCCCAACTCGCAGGCACGGCTAGAGAGGGCAGGGGCAGAGAGTGGGCAGATGGACAGACAGAAGGCAGAGGACAGCGGGTAGAGACAGAAGGCATAGAGGGCAGCGACAGAGGCAGGACGCCGAGCGAGGTGGCGAGCGGGCGGGTGTCGACCAAAGGACCGCGAGTTGGACTGCGGCAGTCTTTGATCTTCAGTCCAGGGTCCGACTTTATCTCCGGCTGCGTCCTTTGAATAACGGGGGGGGGGGGGGGGGGGGGGGGGGGGGGGGGGGAGTGGAGGGGGTGACGTCACTCGCAGCATGAGGAAGAAGACACGTAGACCCACTGTGACATCATCAGTGAAAGAGTCATTTTTAAATTCAACGTTTTGTTAGAATTTTGAACATTTTCATTAATAACTCGAGAAATAAAGCATGACATTTCCAGATAAGGCGATTTTGGACTCCACGGGAAAAATGTCTAACGGAATATGTAAAATATTTACCGTTACCGCGTCGTTTTTTCGAGATGTGATTATACACACACAAATTCACATACAAGATGACAATTTTATAAGTATAGAGATGAATTGAATTAAATTCTTTGCTCAGTGCAACAATCTATTGTGTCATTCCAATACAAGGATTTGTTCTGGCTTTTATCATTTTAAGACCCCAGCAGGTACAAATTGAGTGGATCAAATTAAGCAATTGCTGCTAAATAGAGCAGTGAGAGTTGTAGAGAAATTTAATTCCATCATATTCATGTCTGCTCGGCCTCCTTTAAGCCAGTGATTATTTTTATCCATGCCAAAATGTTACATTCTAGACCATAAACATTTAATTCTTGCAATAAACTCTGATGTGGCCCCTTATCAAATGCCTTTTTGCTATTTGTATAGTACATTCACCAATTCCCTTTAATCCACAGCACATTATTTCTTCAAAGAACTCCAGTAAATTAGTCAAACATGATTTCCCTTTCAATGAAACAACATTGACTTTGCCCATTTGTTTTTATTTTTTCTTGGCATCCTGTTACAATGTCTTTAATAGGTTCCCACACTTTACCCACGACAGCCGTGACACAAACTGGCCTGAAGTTTGCTGTTTTCTGACTCCATCCCTACTTGAATGAAGAAGTTACATTTGATGTTTTCCAATGAAGTGAAACATCCATGGAATCTCCTTATTTTCTATTATTCATTTCCCAGAATCATTTTGTTAACCATTTTCATTTTTTAAATGTCAATAGAAACCATCACTATTTACATTTGTGCTCTCTGTCCCTCTATCATTTGTCCCTCAGTCTATTGTTTTCCATATTAAGAACATTTTCCATAACCTTATCTCTACTGTTGACTTACCATTTCTACATTCCTTTGAGGGTACAGTAATTCCAAAATTACATTACAGGTATAGCACAAAAAATCACTGGCTGCCCACTGCCCTCCCTGAAGGACATCTTCAGCTCTCGCTGCCTTGGCAAGGCAGCCAACATCCTGAAGGACCCTTCCCACCCTGGACACAACCTGTTCCACCTGCTGCCCTCTGGCAGACAGTACAGGTCTTTCAAAACTCGCACAAACAGAATCAGAGACAGCTTCTACCCCATAGCCACACGTGAACTTAACAATGCAAAATAAGAAATAACACTCACATTCAACTGAATGGTTCTACCTCAGCTGCTATTGTTATTTATCTGTAATTTTTTTTTATATGTATATATATTTACCTTTTCTTATATATTTAAAATTGCTCTTGTGAATCGCATCGTGGGATTGCACCATGGGAAATGGCAATGACAATAAAGAGATTTATTCATTATTATTCATTCATTAATAGTTTGATATGGAGGTGGGAGCTGGATGGATGGAAACAAAGCTTGAACTGTGGCTGCAGTTTGGATTCAACATAATCTTTGTAGTTTTAAAACCATTTTCTTTGGTTGGCCATTCATTCAGGGATCTTACTGTTCCATTACAGGCCCAACAGCAGAAAAGGATTGAAACCATCGTTAAACATAAAGACATTAAAATTGGGAAAAGATGCGATTTTAAACTTAAATTTGCATTTTCAGTAAATAAAGACATTCAGCTAGAATTAAGTTAAGTTTGTTGATACATGCAATTTATTTCCTTCAGTTTAAAAAAAAGGTACGAGTTCATTCAGTTTGTTTGCTTCTACTTGTTGACCTCAGATGGCTTGATGGCTGATGATACTTTCATTTGAAACAAGTAATCTGTCTGGAATATACATAATAAATACATAAAAGCATAAAAACACAACTTGAATCACACATTAACAGATTACTGTTAAGCAGTTTTACCACATTTAGGATTCTGTGAAAATTAAAACCATTGTGGATAGGGCAAGAAGTGCCAGAACTGATCTATTTACAGTTAATGATAAAATGAAATAGTAGTTATTGCTCTATCTGCAGAACTACATGTGAACCTGCATGTTATGGATGCAAAAATTTGGTAGAGTGAATTAAGGCACAGCTTTCGTGCCTCAGCATTTGTCGAACTCCCAATTGCGCATTTGCTGCCTACAATTTTCTGTGCTTGAAATGGGAGGAGGTTGTAATTAAGTTACAATTCTACCATGTTATAAAAGCTTACTCTTTTTCTACAAATTAGTAAAGAATACATCCTCAAATTAGATATTTCAGGCAAAGTGTAAAATCCCTTGCCTGCTTCCTCCAAAAACAAGAGGTCAAGCAATGCAAATTTTTGACTCTATCATGGAACTTATCCAGTGAGGTTTGTTTGCAGAGATGCCAACTATATGCAAATGTTGATCAGCATCCATTTCTCTTGTACAATCATTTTAGCATTTTTATAACCAGTATACAATTTATGGTAGCAAATGCCTGCACAAGATGACATATGCTTTGTTAAAGGCAGGAACATAGAGTCCGGTGAATTAAGTCACACTTTCCATCAAGCTTCCACCTCCACAAAAAACCTCAAGATGCCATTGGTAATAAATTCTACCGGAGGAAGTAATCAGCAAAAAGACATACATGCATAGGCAGTGGTCGCACTCACCAAATAAAACATTGATTATTATTGTGAGTCACAGCAAACTCCAACCTAGTAGGCATGTGATCAACACCTGTACCTAAATTATTTCAAAAAGGATATGGTTGCCAGCTGGGATTGTTTAAAATTAAAGGACATGATAAAATTTAGATTAGATATTTTAACACAGTTTTTTAGCCACAGTGTAGGTGAATTCCCCCAAAACACCAAAGCTATATGATAGCTTTTAATTCCAAAGTCTGATGGTCCAGTCAAATTGAGGAACATCAATAAACTGAGACCTATTAAGATCAGCTCCACTTTATACAAAACATATTTATATAGAAACTAAGGAGATGGACTGAGGCCATAATTTTACATAGCACTCAGAAGGGTTGCTTAAAAATAGCAATTTCAAAAAAAAATCAGGAGTACATGGCAGTAGTTTTTAATCAATTTAACTAAAGTTTTTAACTCCGTGGGTTGCAATCTAACACAGGGTGTATGTCATATGGGTGTTGAAAAACATTGAGTTGGTCTTGTGATGGACCTTTATTTGAACATATTAACAATGAAAGAAGGCAAGACAGAAATCCACACATATATACAGTAAGAAGATATCACAAATCTTTAAAAAAAAAGGGGCTATGCTTGGGAGCCCACTTGCTGCTATTTTATTTAATGCAGTGGTGGATGTTTTATTTCGTTCATTGGATCGTGATGCAAGGTGTGGGTTTTATTTGGATAATTATTCCCTTTATAATGTATCTGTTTACTGTGGATTGCTCGATTATAATCAGATATTGTCTTATGTAGACTGGTTAGCACGCAACAAAAGCTTTTCGCTGTATCTTGGTACACTTGACAATAAACTAAACACAGTTGTACCGCCTTAGCCAACAATGTCACATGTGAGCAATTCATATTGGGGTACAAGTAAGAGTACAAGGCTCATTGAATCATTTTGTTTCAAAGCAGATTTAGAGATAGGTGTGAAGATTCCAAATCTTATATAACTGCTAGGAATAAGACTCTTGTGTACAATGATATTGATAGATGGAAAATTAACAATATCAAGGTGTATTTTAGTACCCTTAGTTTAGGGTCTAAACTATAATCTAGGCAGCAGGATAAATTCTTGGATAAGCTCTGTATGTAATGGGTGGTTTATCAGCATTGATGGAAAGACATGAATTCCAGATGCAATTGTTGGGAAGGATAATATTGTATAATAGTCACATTGGGGAATGTGGCTATTAGATTTGGAGGCAACAATGAATCTCTAGTGAAAACAACATTAAGAAATTAGTGAAACATGTTCACCAGGAGGCTGTCATTCTGGTTTTATGTGGCTTTGGGCATGATTTGGGGGACTTCTTTGTTGGTTCCCTCGAAATGACTCTATTATGACTTTCTCCAGTGTGCAGAATTTTAAGAACTTCCCCTCCCAGGAATCCAGAGCTGCATTAATTGGAACAGTTTTGCAATTTTTCCTTTTACAGACATTGTCCTGTTTTATCATTAATTTTATTGCTTGGTTTTCAATTTTTATTGTTATTGTGGTTTTCAGTTTCAGCATTTGCATTGTGTTAATATGTAACAAGGGTGGTTTTATTTTTTTTGTTCAAAACATCAGAAAATTTCATCACATATTAAATCTCAAATTCGGTCTCCAACTGGCTCTCTTTGCTGATGTTTCTGCTTCACAATTTGCTTCTGGCACAATATCTGCTGGATGGGACATGTAGACAAGCTGTTTAGAAACTCTAAATAGGCAGCCTGTATCATTAGACCGTGCAAGAAACAAATACAGTACAAATACAGTACCCCTGTTTTAAATTCCCTCTCCCCAACAACACAGTCAGTCTACTGG
The DNA here is from genome assembly GCF_028641065.1 of Leucoraja erinaceus. Taxonomy (NCBI): domain Eukaryota; kingdom Metazoa; phylum Chordata; class Chondrichthyes; order Rajiformes; family Rajidae; genus Leucoraja; species Leucoraja erinaceus. The sequence goes on from NC_073401.1 coordinate 23,399,711, forward strand.
GTAGATGCTGTGTGTGCGCTGCTACTACTTCCAGTAGCTTTCCCAGTACTGCTGCCCTTGGGGACTCTAGTGGCGCTTGGCTGCCGCGACATACGCTGGCTGCATCCTTCACGGGCGGTGCTTCGCTCTGTCTGGGTCTGTGTGCCACTGATAGCGGTATTAGATTTATTTCTCACTGCGAAGGAAAGGGGTGGTGGTGGGAGGGGAAGAAAAGATAGCAGTTAGCTTTGTAATCAAGACAATTTGGAACTTAATAGCATCATATACACTCTAGAAGAGATAATATATCCTGTGCTAGTGTTCCTCCAAGGTGAAAACCTGGTCAAAATATACTGATGAGCCCCTTTGTGGTGTGGAATGCATCATAGCTGCTTTATCAATAAGGTATCTATTTGATCTTCTCCTGCCTAGTGTCCACCTGTAATTTGGATTAAATCAAGCAGACACAATGCCAAAATGGGAGGGGAAAGGGCAGTTGCACTGGCAAGGTTCAAACCCTTATTAGATAGACACAAAAAGCTGGAGTAATTCAGCGGGTCAGGCAGCATCATTGGAGAAAAACAATGGGTGACGTTTCGGTTCGAGACCCTTCTTTAGACTAAGAGTCAGATTAAGACTCTGACCCTCAGTCTGAAGAAGGGTCTCAAAATATCACATTTCTTTTCTCGATGCTGCTTGACCCGCTGAGCTTTTTGTGTCCATCATCGGTTTAATCCAGAATCTGCACGTTGAAGTCCGATTATACAAGATAGACTTTGGTAACAGTTTGGGCACACTTGTGGAGGGGGGAAAAGGAAAAAAAAGTTAGGAATACTGAACTTAATTCCTGTCTCTTTACTTTTGTGGACGGAGCGGAAATTAAAATGCCTTGCTCTACTCATAGTTGGATAGATTGTTGGACGATAACTATTGGAAACTAGAATTGGAAACTAGAAAAACTATCTTATTGTAAAGGAGTATTCTGGGAAATGGGGGAAAACCACCAAAAGATAGGGTGTGCCAACAGAATCTCCTCATTTGGAAGAGATGTTCACCGGATAGAAACCATTAAGGAAAATAATAAATTCTCATGTAGAGTGTAATGATCCATTACAGGGCATTATTATAGAACACATCTTTGTCAGAACTGCTATGAATTTAGAAAAAAACATATCCAAATTAACCTTCCACATGCAGAAAATTAAAATGACCCTTACAGCTCACAAGATTCTAGAAAAATACATTTTACACACTATAAAGAAAAAGCCTGTGTAAAAAAACTAAACGTTATTTTGCTCAAAGCTGCATTCAAACTTTAAACCACCCAGTGTGATAAAATAACTTTCTGAACACATTTTAAAACTGATTCCAATCAGCTAATTAGGAGTGGAGAGAAGTTCACAAATAAAATCTGGTAGTTGGCTCAAATAACTTTTTTACTCAATGGAATGGCTTCAATGACCAAGTTACAACAATCAACCCAATAAGAATCATCCATACTTTTCAGTCAATTTTCAATCACTTCTGTAAAGAAGCATACTTTTGCCACCACTGTGCAGTGTAAATTAAATGAATCAATGAACTTGAGCTCTTTTGTGAACATAATCTGGATTCCCACCTCCTCCCAAAGCTGGGAAAGACATTAGAACTCCCATCTCAGAGGAACACCAGCAACAATCAATTATTTTTTGGAAAAGCAGCTTTTAGCAGCACAAATAAAAAAAGAAAGTGTGAAAGCCAACTACTGCCAGCCAAATTGTGCTCCTCTACAGCATGGAGACTACAGCATAAAGCAAGCCAGATCCGTCACAACGCCAGCAGCATGTTAACTCACAGCCAATATGGGAGAAAAGATTGCAGGATTTCGTAAATCATCAGGTAACAAGGGCATGTATTCCAACAACAGGTACCAGCAGAATCCTACAAGAACAGAAATCCACTGGGACTGCCCGAGGTTCAGCTAGAACGACCATTTCCAAAAAGAAACAGACCAGGTCAGTCTCTTGGACCAGTCACTTGGGTCTGCAATCGTCCAAGTGTTCATGAAATGATCACTCTCAGGAACAGGCTGCTACATCAACTTTCCCAGATCACGCAGCAATTCAAAACTAAAGACGAAAGTGATGTTTAAATTCCTGAGAGCTAAAGGACAATAATTAACTTGATAGTCTGCATTTAGTATGAAAACAAATTCAAACACGGGTATGTGCATTGTTCTGCAAGACAGTTAAATCAACTTTATTATTACTCTATAACTGCAACTATTTTTTAAATATACTGCTGCGGCAACTTTATCAGGTAATGTCAGGTAATATTTTCATACCTTATCCGCATCCTTCAAAAATATAAGAATACACAGAACTTGGACCAGTCATCCCACTTCAGCATTACGACCATATAATCCACATCTCTCACATTAACCCATATCAATTTCCACGTTTCCATCATTCATGCCCTGGTCAAACACCATTGGTGCATGTTATGCAACATGTATAATAGCTTAGGTCTCAGACTAACAAATCATTGATTTTAGAGTCAAATCATGTCATGGTACAGAAACAGAATTAATCAAATCTCATGATTTTCAAATGATGTACAGGTTTGGAAGTTAATTAGCTTGGTATGAATGTAAATTTTTCCCTAGTGCGTGTGTGTAGAAGTGTTACTGTGTGGGGATCACTGTCTGTGCAGACTCTGTGGACGGAAGGGCCTGTTTCCACCCAGTATTGTTAAACTAAAAACTAAACTAAAGTTTCCATTGACAAATGATCAAGAAAGTTGTCAGTATGTCATAAAAATCAAACCAGTTCTGTCAGCAAAATCAACCCACATCCTCCATCTGGTATGGCCTGCAAGTAACTTCAATGTACAATACGGTTCAGCCATTATCATTGTCTCCTTCAACCAACCAACATTAAGTGTTGCCAAATTAGCAATTTGGTTAATAAATATAATAGTATCCACATTTCTGGGGGGAGAAAAAAACGCAAATTTAATTTCAGATCTCATATTTCTATCATTTAAATCACCTCTATTCCACTAAATTTAGCAGGCAGTCACTTGACTGTGAGATTAAAACCTCCGTCTGCTCTGCTCTTGGCTGCCTGAACCTGAAGATAGTGGTGAACACAGACCAGTCCCTCACAGAATCATCCTTTATTTCCATCCAGTTTGTCTACACAGGACATTAATTGCCATAGGTTTCAGCCTAACTATACAGGATTTTTAACTGACCGACGAGAGATTTTACAACAGGTTCAGTTGTAGGAACTACTTATCCAGGTAGTATTCCCCAATGCTTTTTCCAGTTCCTTAGGAAATTGAACTTAACATTCACAACTGTATCTCAGAATGTATTCAATGTCAACGGTTGATGTTTAGGATGTTACTTATAACGTATAAGAAATAAAATTAACCGTTGGATTTCAACAACAGACAAGATCAGATTTATATCTTTCTCACTCAGGTGTAAAGACAAGATCAGAATAATATTAATTAGTTGACTTACAAGCCCGTAATTATATTTATGCTGAGGATCCACAACAACATTCAACACACTAACCATTTTTCCCTGGGGTGAAACCAGAATGGAAACATACCAACACTTTGAGAATTTCATACAAAGGAAATCAATATTCTAAATGCAAGGATAACTAAAAAGAAACCATTTCCAAGTAGAGTATAAATGTACTATGGCCGAGGTTTAAAATAAACTGTTAATTGTGTCAAGTAATATCTAACGCAACCGACAAAGATTCAATTGAAGATGCCTCATTTCTACAATCATCAAATTACAAATGAGTGGGCTACAATAAGCAAGGAGCAACCATGTTCAGTGAATAGGATGTAATTTCAGTTGGTGACCTGATGTGGAATCATATGCATTTGATATAAAATATTCCTGTTAGTCACACAAACAAAGCAGCAAAGCAGACATGCATCACTCCATATATAAACCCAGCAAACCATTTAGAAAATAAACCTTTCCTCTAATTATTCCAATACAGATACATATATATACACGGATGTCTAGATTCCAGAATAAATGTAACAGGAGTTTATTAGTTTATCACCATTACCTCACACCTGCAAACATCTTAGGGTTGGAAAATTCCATTATTTGAATAAACATTTTAAAAAATGGTATGTGCTTATCAACTCATAATTTGGACATAATTCAGAAATACTAAACATTGCGACTTTAACTAAACACTTTACTGTGTCCATTATTGGTTGCATTGTACTGCAACACAGTTGGAATAGCAACATTAACATCTGGCTACAATGAATAAACACAGTAAATGGTGCTGCTTGGGAAAAACATTTTCATAACCTTGACCTTCCACAAATGTACTAGGACTGCACACGCCACAAAAGTATCTTTATGTAAAAAGCAAAAGGGCATATTCGGTGAAAACTGAAGGTAATATTAAACATTTCTTTCCAATAATTTTCCAATTGTACCATTTGAAGTTTCCAATTCATGTTTAGGATTAGGAAGCAACTTATCCAGAACATTTATCAGGCAAATTGGAAACTTTCAAGAAAACAAGAATGGGTCATGAACTCACATCTACATTTCATATCTTAATGACTGCAAAGCAATTATGTCCTGCAGCGTTCATCACAAAAAACAAATCTGATGCAGGAGAAATCCTGGATAAATGCATCAAGTGTCTTAGTATGAACTCCACTAATGAAACTTCTACACTGAGGAACTAATGTGTGAGATGAAGAAAGCAGTGGATCTATTCTTAATCTGTGCACTACCAACTACAATACACTGTCAATACTTGTCTGTTAAAAAACTTACAGAAAGCCTCAAAATTTCCCAAGCCTCTGAGTACAAGATGCAAGACAACAAAATAATGCTGTATTGCAATTGGTTAAACTGAATCTTTAGCTGCCATTGTGACTTGTTGTCAGATTACAAATTCAGATCTAGCAAGGCACAGAATCAAACTCAGTGCAGCCCCAAACATTAACGATCCAGTGATCCTGCTTTGATGAGACATTTTAACACTGAACTTAAATGAAAAAACTGAAGCTTCTTTACTGCCTTAAATACAGTACTGAAGAATGGTATGAGGAGATTATAAAGACTCAGGGTTTTGTGACATTCCAACAAAAAATTACCCAACTGGAGAAATTAATGCAACAGTTCTCAATAATTCAGTTCTCATCCTGATTTTTCCATTCCCCCATTCTATACACAGTAAATCATTCAATTTCCACAAGCTCATCTACGCATTAAGTTCATCACTTTATTTATAAATGAGTATCGGAGGCAATGTGTCTTAACCAGCATTGCATTTAAAGCAATGAACAAGCAAGTTAGCAAATGATTGTGAAGCATGAGAACAAAGACAATTCTGGGAATAGTGAGATGAATGAATGATTTAGTCTCAAAATCCTAATGAGCCATTGTTTTTTACATTTTTTTTTACATAACGTTTAACTCAATGATTTAAAAGGAAAAAAATGTCAACATTGACATTAATACAATGAGATTAATTGATAAGGACAGAGTTACTTTATGAATGTATTATTTTTAAAATAAAGGCTCCTGAACATTAGGATTAGTGAGTCAGTTGCAAGATGGATTTTTGTGCAGCACTGAGTCGTTTTGTATTTCTAGATACCAAGAAAATTCCAACCCTTAAGATCAGCTACATCCTAACCAACGCCGCTCCCTGAAACAGACAGTCAGATCGCACCAGGAACCAGAGCTTAAATCATTGCTTCATCTTTTTGTTTTAATGATTATTGGAGCATATCACTTGAAATTTGCAGTAAACATGTTTTGTTAAATTAAAAAAATGTTTGGCTTCAACATTACCCAATTAATACTCATCAATCAAATACTTGTGCCTAACAATCATTAGTGACCTTTTCACATTTCTTTTCAACGTCACAATTTTGTTAGTTTGAATCTGGGCCTCACAAAGTGTGTTTCCTTAATTATTGTTTATACTTACACCAGGTCACCTCTTAGATACCTTTTTGGTTAAGAAGCCTAAGCTTTCTTGAATTTAGTCTTTTATTTCTTCTCTATTATTCCTCTGGTGCTTAAATACCTCCCTTGTGCCTTGGCAACCAGAAAAGGAACCTATTAAGATATTTCCTTTTTACATGCCCTTCTTTGTACTTTACAATCGGACCTACTATTAATCACTGACAATTTTTAGGACCACCTAGATATCTTTCGGTGTTATACTTAACCACTGCAATGCCTGAAGATGCAGAATGCAGGAAACTATTTTTAAAAATCTTTGCCCATACACTGACTTACCAATAAATACTGATACTGTCAAAGCTGTCACAGCCAGACATAAAAACAGCTTTTTTTTCCACGAGTAGTAGCTCTATTCAATAACCAAAAATCTGTAGCCTCCTTTTGCTCTGGTATATTATTTAATTCTCATGTTTAATCAATAATGTTTTATTATTAATGTTTGATGTGTCATTCCTAACTGTCACTGTATGTCATGTTATCACTTGTGGGTGGAGCACCAAGGCAAATTCCTTGTATGTGAATACTTGGCCAATAAACTTACTCATTCATTCATTCATATAGCTTTTAGTTGCCCCAGACAAAAAACAGTTGTCCCTGTTTGATCAAGTACTTCAGATTTATAGAATATGTCAAAAATCAAGCAAATGTGTTAAACTATACATTGGACTGTACCAATGACTGCAACAAAACGTATATTGAAGACTACATTTTAGGACTTGCGGCATTACAATTTATATACTAAAAGATATATTATTTTTTGTCGTAACAACAAACATTAATGCAGATGCTATTGTAGAATAATTAGCTGATTTATCAAAACAGTAGGCATTAGGCAAAAGTGAAAATGCTGCGCAAATAAAATGGAGCACCATGGAATACGTACCACATTGACAATGCCAGGTCAGTATTGATACCATTATGACTATCAATGCCAAATGAATTACACTATGCTTTATTGTAGAATGCCAAGAAAACAAAAGCTCTTAACATGAAAGCAAAATCTTGATTACTCCATATTTAAAATTAGAGGGCATAGGATAAAGGTGCAAAGGGAGAAACTCGAGGAACAATCTTTTCATACAGAGAGTTCATGGAATAAGCTGCCAAAGCAAGTGGTGGAGATGGGTAAAATTATGAAATTTAAAAGAAACTTGGACAAGTACATGAATAGGAAAGTTTTGGTGGGAGCTGGCCAGGTAAAGGCAAGTGGGGCCTGTTTGGTTATGCAATTTGGTCAGCATGGGCAATTCGGGCCAAAGGACCTGTTTCCGTGCCATTTAACTCTGTGACTATAGTCAAACAGCGTCATTCCATTTTTGAATGCTGTCATCTTCAATACATCCTGCAGAATCAAGAATAATTACTGGACCAGGTCCAAATAACATTCATTTAATCATGAGTGAAAGAATTCAAACATCTGTTTTTACATTCCAAAAAATTGTCTCGTATCGTAATTTTAACGTGAAGCCGCATCATGTACTTGTGCTGGGAAAAAAGAGTTGAGAAAAAAATGTTGTGTTTCTTAATTTACCAATTTCCTTCCATATAATGAACACATTTTGTTCTGGATGGTGGAAATACATTTCTGGGTGGTGATTTGTGAATTTTGCGAAGGGAATTTTCTGTTATCCGAAAGGCCGCAATGAGGGATCCCCTGTGCACCAAATCAAAATTCCTTTCTGGAATTTACAATTTAAAATGATCCAATAATACTTTATAACATTAACCCTTGGATCCTGAATCCTACCTACAAAATCTTTCCCAAAAGTAGCCAATACAATCTTGTAAATTAAAAGCATGTGCCAAAGTAGAATCTCAACATTTTATAAACACTAATAACTCTTTTATTTTTCATCGATGAGAAAGATCCTCGGCACCTGATGAGCGGTGGGGGACTCTGAGTGGGCAAAAATCACAGCCGTACGTGGTAGCGTCTTTTCTAAAATCAATTTAAAGCGCAAACAGGAAGTGGTCAAGATTAGACTTTTAATTATATAGAAGGCAAGGCAACGTTAATTGGGCAAGGTAACTTTAATTGGGCAAAGCAACTTTAATTTTGCAAGGTAACTTTAATTAGGCAAGGCAACTTTAATTAGGCAAGGCAACTTTAATTAGGCAAGACAGCTTTAGCATTTCCAAACCAAAGGCAACACAGCTTTAGCATTTCCAAACCAAAGGCAACACAGCTTTAGCATTTCCAAGCCAAAGGTAACGCAGCTTTAGCATTTCCAAACTATATTTTGAAACCACATTAAGGGCACTCACAGGTCAGTAAAACCACTCACAGTTTAGTTACACGTGTTCAGTGTTATTTACAGCTCAGACTGAGAGACGTGACCCTCTCAATCCCCCCATTTTGCAGAGACAGACTGAGGCACTCAACACTTCTGGGTTTTATAGTCCCTCCGGAAGGGGCGTGGCCTTCAGGACAGAGAATCTCAACATTTTTTAAACACTAATAACTCTTTTCATTTTCATCGATGGAAAAAACCCTCCTGTCCTGCGCAGCAGGGGGGGGACTCTGAGTAAGATGACCAAAAATCACAGCCATAAGTGGCAGCGTTTTTTCTAAAATCAATATACAGAACAACAGGAAGTGGTCAAGATCAGACTTTTAGTAATATATAGATAGCACATATAAAATAATTCAAATCATTTTCAGAATATATACATTCAGCATATTATGACATGAAGTTAAATGTTAAGTCCCTAAATGAATGGATTAAGGTTGTAGAAGAGACTAAACTGTAAAAAAATCTGGAACACGAGCCTACCTACCCGCAAGGACAAAAAGTGCTGAAATAACTCAGCGGGTCAGGCAGCATCTCTGGAGAACATGGATATATTTAAATATTATAATAAGGCTGCATTTCTTCACTTTAATATTAAGGGTAGGGTGCAAATCAGTTTATGGAAGTTGGTTTGAGAGTCAAATATTGTAATAAAGCTCATATCTTCTTTTCAACTGTTAAATAAGCACCTAGATTTTTCAGACATGGAAAAATTAACAAATGAAAGCACCCACGATTGATTGAATGCATGCTGCAAATGCCAGGAAGTTTGATTGTTTCCTCTATTGAGTTTATCAGTACTTATCACTCCACCTCCACCACTAGGACTTGTGACTGCTTTCTCCTCTTTGACAGATATTGGATTGTTTGTGTCATCACACAGGACCCACAAATCATCCATCGCTCAATAATTCCTGTAATTGGATCTCCCCACCTCCCAACAATCTTGTCACCTGGACACCATCAGCTGCCATAATCTTGCTTCATTTTACTTATCTGCTTTCTGGACTTTCACCGTCTGAAATAGCCTTACATTTTATAAGGCTCCTGGACTATCTGCCTTCCTGGCAATGGAATCTCACTTGATGAAACATTTCAGTTAAATTCTGCAGAATAATCTGTAAACCTCTTCCAAGTTACTCAAACCCACAATAACATTCCCACATGAAGCCTTCCTCCTGGCTAAAGTCCAGAACATGGTGTCACTTTAAAAAATAATTGACATTATCTAAGCATAGCTTCCGTCTAATCATAAGTGTTATCAAAAGGAAAGAAATTGGTCAAAGAAAATTTAATATCCAGTTGTTTATGCTAATCTAATTCTTAGTACGAGCTCAAATGTTTAAAAAGAAGCAGCTCCACTCTGTGAAATGTTTCAGTTTGTAATCTAGTTCCTAGTGCAATCATTGACTGTACAGGAACCTAGCAGATAAACTAATAAACGCAACCTGAGAAGGGCGAGAACAGGCAGCAAGAAAACTGGAAGGAACCAGGGGGACCTTGAGAGAGAGGTGAGCAAGCATCAGCAGGGTTGTAGACCACAATCTTAGTGCCTAGTCTTGGAGATCGGGCAGAAGAAAAAGAGAGTGCTGGGATTTTACTGTTCTTTACGGAGATAAACGAATGTTCTAGTTCAAGGAGGAAAGACATGAAAATACATTAAAGAACACAAGACGGCGAGAGTTACAGAAACTTAGTTCAATACAAAGATACAAACTCAAGACAACCTTTCGTGAAGAATTTAGCTCTAACAAGCCTTTGGATTCAATAGTTACAACTGACAATCAATATCAAAATCATTTAGAAAAAGTTATGAGGAAGTTTAACATTACTTCCTCAGTGTATCTTTTGTTTGGAAGTTTCTTTACATCTTCAGGGGAACTGATTACATGCACATAATGCAAAGAATTGGGATTACTATTCTTTACCATAATTAATCTGAAATACTGTCGTATGTGTTTATGTGTGCATGAGTTTTGAAATCAAAACTTATTAATAAGTAAGTTTAGACAAGAGGGCTTGATTTTCTTAAAGGGAAATCTGATGGAAATACTTCTTCACACTGCCCATACAACAGATTAAATTATGCAAAGATGATTTATTTTGTACATTCAAATTCTCATTTTGTTGCAATCCGATCTCTGAACACGCCTGATAAACTATATAATTACATGATAAAATTAAGGTGCGAAAAGCTATCTCAAAGTGATACTGATTATGGTATCTTTACCGAGACCAAACTCTCATACTAAATTTGTAGTGCCACTCTCACAAAAACCCCGCTGGAAGTCTATTTTATTGCAGTTACCATAGAACCTTCCAATTGAAACATTACTTGTCCAACAGAGATTAGATCTTACCTGAAGCTGTTCAGAAAAGCAAGAGGAAGGGTGGGGGTGGGGGGCTGCTGGGTTGGGCAGGGAAGAGAGACAGATACAGAGATACAGAAATTGCACAGAAAACCAAGAGAAAGGACACCACGAGATAGGCTTCACCGGTCCATGAACAAGCATTTGACTAGCAGTGAAAGTCACATAAATTTAACTAACTTTTAGAATACATTCTGCAATATATTAGAAACTCTAATCACAGTGCCTCAATTCATAAATGATCGGTATACAACTCATTTAAATTTTCATTAATGGCTTCATTATTTACTCCCATTTCAAAAAAAGTCGATCTGTAATTTAAAACTTTAAATGTTTCTGAGTTGCAATACTCATACCAAAAAGACCAACCATATATTCAGAGACTTGTATATAAAAAACATACATTCTTCAACACTAAGATGGTAACAGTTGTAAAAGGATATTGATTAAAGATGGCACTCTGCAATCAGTGAAATTATCTTTCAAGTAATATTCTTTCAACCATCATTGGAGAAATTTGGCATAAAAACAATTGAGATGTTTTAAGAACCATCTTAAAAGTAGTCATAGATGGAATAGTTTGTAAAAAAAAGTGCAAGGATTTTTTAAAAGCCTATGTTTAAGCAATTGTAGATATAAAAGGGCACTAGACACTCACCAAACTCAAAACATAACAATACAAGTCTAGATGATGTATGTTGATGGGCTAGCTGACCACTAGCATCAGCATTTGATCCCAATTCAGTATTCACATAGAAGATAGACACAAAATGCTGGAGTAACTCAGCGGGACAGGCAGCATTTCTGGCGTGACGTTTTGGGTCAAGACCCTTCTTCAGACTGAGAGTCAGGGGAGAGGGAAATTGGAAATATGGAAGGTATAAAGAGAATGTAAGGTGTGAAAACAACAGATCAAAGCAGCTGTGGTAGCGAGTCTGGGTTAAAATGTGGTCGTAGAGCTGGAGAACAAGAGCGATCACAGAGGAACAGTGAGAGAGGGTGTTGCAGATCTCTCGTCGGAGAGAGAGGAGAACGTCTTCAAAGTAGGGATACCTTGAAGAGATTTCACACGGGCGCAGACACAATGTGTAGGAAGTATTTACATGCATATACTTTCCAGCAGGAGTTACTTTCCAGCAGGAGTTAACAAAAACCCTTTTGTGATATACTGAAGAATTCTGAATTTTAGAATAGAATCTGCTCCTGGAAACTATCAATTAACGATAGTAAGGAAACAATCCAGCTAATACTGGAGGAAATGAGAATGATGACAAAAGAACACGAGTAGCTACCATGAAGACAATGGACAAAGTAATATTTTAAAGAAGAAAGATTCCATCATTGCTAGCACTAACCAAGGTCAGGAATGTTATCTGAAAATAAAACAATTTACCCACTAATACAACAAATCAAGAGCTGCATTTGAGATAGAGGGTCGCTCTGGTTGCCTGTCTCTTATGTGTCTGAGTCCACAATTACATGGCCTGGAGAAGCTGCATATCCCATTGATGCTTTCTGTCATTTAATTGCATTGTTCATTTTGGGCTCTTTATGTTAGTGTTTTTCTGGGCATTTGAGGCACATATCCAGCGCAATGTGAAGTGGCAGATTGAACACTAGAAAGCCGATTTTTTACTGTAAGTCTGTACTCCATTTGCTTAATGGCATGAGATTTAAAAATGGTTTTATTGTTATTATTTTTAGTATTATTTCATTGCTTTTAAGATTAAGAAATGGATAGATGTTTAGATCAATGACAGTTTGAAATTAGCTAATTGGGTAACTAACTAATTACTGCTTTTATTTCAGGTCATCCAAGTAAAGACTATATGGGTAGATGTGATCTAGAACTGAAAATTTCATTCAGTTCTCTTAATTTTTAAGAAGGTTATGGCCTTTTGACTGTCCAAAATCACAGCTTTTTTGTTATGTCCATAGAAAATCAATAGGGAACAAGATGCTCTTTACAGGTCAATGGCCATAGCAAACAGATGGGTGTCAAATTAAACTTAATGATCCTGGGATAAATTGGACTTGATTTTTTAAATCTCTCTTGCTAAATGGGTCTAGAATGAGCCTGGGACCTCTATGACGGAGAAGTTCAGCCAATAATTCAGCTTTTGCTCTCTCTGAGAAATCATTAGAGATTTACCCAGCTGAATTCAACAATGTGGGGAATTATTACAATTAATAGGTTTATTTCTTATTTTTATTGATTAGAGTACATTTGACTCTAATGCAGAGTCATCAGACTCTGATCTGATGATAGAGTAACTATTTTCAACTCGATGTAAATGCAAATGGTTTATTTCTCCTCCCGACTCCTATCTTCAACTATTGTGTTATGTGAATTAATACACACATTTATAACAAGCATCTGTGTGGTATTAGATCCAGATTCTGTCCCATTCAATCATACTATATACATGGAAGCTGTAACTTTTGGGGAAAATATATGCTTTTAGCCATACATAAATGTCTTTATTCAAGACTTTAAACATAAAACAGTTACAAAAACCCATCACTATGAATTGTGAAATCCATTTGATTTTCTGATCATTTGTATCCCAAGCTCTTGGTGTTAAGTTGCTATAATAAATAGCAATAACATAAATCAAGAGAAGCACAAAGCCACCTGTTAGCAAGGAATTTTACTGAGCAAGCCTAAAGCTGTTCCAGGTGCCTTGATAGAACTGCAGGTGCAATGCTGTGTGCATCAACCAAAATTTCCAGAATGGCTTTGCTGAATAGCATTTATTCAACACTGCCCAGCAGATGTTTAAGACAGCAAATGGTACCTTGGCATTAATAGTGAGAGAAAATACGGATAGGAGCAGTGACATCTTGCTGCAATTTGCAGGGGTTTGGCGTATACTAGGGCGGTTTTTGGTCTCCATATCCGAGGAAGGATGTCCTTGCTCAGAGGGAGCACTGCGAAGGTCTTAAAGACTGGACTGATGTCCAAAGAGTGATTGGGATAACTGAGCTTTTATTTATTAGAGTTTAGTAGAATAAGAGAAGATTGTCAGTGAAGCTTATAAAATACCGATGGGATTGAACAGACTCAATGTAGGAAAGATGTTCCTGAAGATGGAGACATTCAAAACTAGGGGTCACAGCCTAAGTATACAGGGTGGGTGGGCAATGAACCTGTGTAATTCTCTATCATGACAGTGTAGTTGAGGCCAAATCATTAAATATATTCATGGAGTTAAATATATAATTAAGAGCTGAAGAAATTAGGAGATATGGGTAAAAAGCAGGATCACAATATTGAATTTAGATGATCAGCCATGATCATATTGAATGGCAGAGCAGGCTCCAGGAGGCTGAATGGCCTACACCTGCACTTAATATCTATGTTTTTATCTTTCTGCTTCCATCAGGTGCTGGTTTCAATATCTAACCTGTGTATAGCCAGCTGGTTAAGTTTAAGAACGTGTTAAACATTGTTCCATTGTCTTTAGACGAGTCAGAATTGAGAAGGGTAAGGTGAAAAGAAAAATCTAACCACTAATTCGTCCCAACTGGAAAATGCCCAAAATACACTTTGGCATGCAACACTTATTTTCTAGGTCTACATATTTAAGCATAGGGTGCCTGGTACCCATGAAAGTTTCTCCGAGACAAATCACAAAGTTAAGTGTGGCTGTGGGTAGAGTGTAGATGGGTGAATTACAAGTTGAGGTTTATAGTATATCTAATGAGCATTCCCTACTCCATTCATGTTCCTCAGTTTCAAATTAACAGTTGTTTGTGTTCATCAATAAAAAAATTATGCTGTTGAATTTATTTTACTTAAACTATTTTTTTATTTTAGCCTTGGCTGAGCAGAAACTAGATTATGTACTTTCTAAGGTTCTGCTAAAGGTTTCATTTTGACCAGTGGAACATGCAACTGATTGGTTTTGGGTCAACTTTGCCTTCATATACCCTTCTTTCAGAGAGGACCCCTCCACCAATGACTCACCTCACTCTGTGAATTCACCAAACCAACAATCATGGACATATTATGTGCTGTACTTAACAGATTCCGAATAAAAACAGGCCCCAGTGATGCAAATGTAATTCTTCCTTTTTATGAGTCAGGTCTATTCATGAGTCAGGCCTATTTAATGGCAAAATAAAGAAAATAAACTCTCATCAGTGTGGAATTATAAATTAACAAATGTAAAAGTCAGCCTTATTATTCATGTCCCAAGTGGATTAATTTGCATTCTACCAGTTCAAAATTCAATGTTTCAGTAATAAAACAGCCTCAATCTGTAGGCTTCTCAGTTCTTCCGGAAACCATTTAAAATATCTACACAGCACCTCTGTGAAGTATATAATCTGTGTGAGAATGGCAAGACTTGGGATATTATATATTCAATGTAATTTTTGCTTGTCCTATACTAATTACTCTGGGGATGCTGGCGCCAGTCAGCTGTTCATTTCTCACCTCTGGAGTCTGCCAAGCTGCTCTGTGCTGTAGTCAGTGGTGTTTCCGTTGAGGATACCTCTGCAATTTTGTGTCCTGCACACATAGCTTTCAGCATCTGGAAAACTGCCAATGGAGCCACATTCATCTTCAACAGATCCACAATTATTCTAATGGGCAGGAAGCAGGAACATATAGAGGGATCAGAACATTTGTACAATCAATAGATGTGCACATATACACCAATTTCCCACATAAGTAATGGTTCATATCATATGAAAGTGTCGCTCAAAGATGAACATTGTTTAATGTGGGATGTTGGTAAAGGCATTAAAATAAACTGGGCAACATACTTAAATAACGGCAGTTATTAAGACTGCTAATATAAAAGCAAGGTCATGGCAAATAGTTCGAGGTTAAGAAAAATAATTTTTTGGCTATCAATCTGCAAAGACAAGCTGTGGCATTTAATTGGGGGAAAGGGACATTTTAAGCAATTTAAGCTAAAATCTAATAAAACACGAACTGCAGATGCTGGTTTATACCAAAGATAAACATAAAATGCTGGGGTAACTCAGCGGGTCACGCAGCAGCTCTGGAGAGAATGGAGAGGTGACGTTTCGGGTCGGGACCCTTTTTCAGTCTGAAGGACCAAAGAATTTGAAAGACAGAAGAGTCTTTAAACAAGTTTACAGCTATTCAAGATGATAAACATAGGAAGAAAAAAGCAGTTTACATATATATAGCTTCTTTTGCAATCTCAGCCGGCATCAAAGCTCCTTACAGCCAAAATAATACCTTGAAGCATAGCTGCGGCTGCAATATAATAAATACGGCAACCAATCTGCACACACATATTTTCCACAAATAGTAATGAGATAAATGAACTGTGGGATAATTATTTAAATTAATAGAAAATACCAAATGTGAGCTGGGTAGGTTTTAGTTAAACAGCAATATTAGTCAATTATCAAACCAATATAGATAAATGGATATATTATACACCGCAGCAAAGAACTAGCTGAATAGTGTAGGGGTGCAATGGATAATTTGTCTTACGTTCCTTAGTAATGCTAAATTTCTAAAGCAGAACTTGAACCACAAACTTCTGATTTGGAGGAGAGTGTGCCAGTCAGCTACAGCTATACAATCTTAAACAGAAGCAGGAGACATCTTAGTTTGAAGTTTCATGCAGGATCAAAATCTGCTTCTTCAGCATCATTAGTTTTAGATACTATTCCCTTCAATGGAAGGCATTCTATCTTTATCAAAGGCCGTATGGTTAATTGCTATAATTATGAAAAACATTTAAGTCCATTGCAATTTCACATTTCAAATAATCCAAAAATTGTTTTGTAAATGTACAGTTGTTTATTTAGCTGGGTTTTTTTGTTTTAGTTTAGTTCATTGTCACGTGTACCGAAGTACAGTGAAAGCTTTTTTGTTGCGTGCTATCCAGTCAACGGAAAAACTATCCATGTTTACAATCCATGTAACGTATACACACCAGCCAATGTTAAGCTTTTTAAATTATTTCTAAACTTACTTGAACACTTCCTGGTCCATAACAACACCAGCTGCCTGTGTGAGCTCGAACAGCTCCAGCTCTTCTGCATTGAGGATCTTCTTCTTCTTGACTGTATATTTCTGTACATTTCCACCGACTGTAGCCAAGAGAGTCTGCTGTGCATCCAGGCCAGATAATGCAGACGGCTGTGGTACGGCCATGTTATCACTGGAGCAACTCTTCACACTGAAATGCAAGAAAAAGGAAAAAAACCATTACCCCTGGTAACAAAGAAAATTGCAACACTAAGAATGGAAGAAATAGGAGCAGGAGACCCTTTGAGCTCTGCCATTCATTAAAATCATGATTGATCTTCCACCTCAGTAAGATTCTTAGGGATAGCATCAACTCACATTTGGAAAAGTATTTGATATTAGGGATAGTCAGCATGGCTTTATGTTGGGGCGGTCACGTCTTACAAACTTGATCACATTTTTTTGAGAAGGTGATGAAGATGATTGATCAGGAAAGGACAGTGGACATTATATACATGAACTTTTATAAAGCATTTGACAATGTCCCTCATGGTAGGCCGATCGAAAAGATAAAGGCACCCTTAGTGACCTTGTTGATAGGGTTCAAAATTGGCTTGGACAAAGAAAACAGGGTTGTGGTAGAGATGTCATTCTGATTGGAAGTGTGCGAATACTGGATTCAGGGATTAGTGCTGGGGTGGCTGATGTTCATTTATATATGAATGATTTGGATGAAATTAGATGGGCTGGTTAAGACATTTTCAGATGTCACAAAAAATGGCTTTGTAAATATTGTTGAAGGTTATCAAAGATACACCAAGCTATAGATCAGTTGGAAATATGGGCAGATAAATAACTGATGGAGTTTAAAATATTGCACTTTGGCCAGTCAAACATAGGAGGAAGCTATATAGTAAATGAGATTTGCAAGAATTTTTTTTTGTACAGGACGTGCTGGATGCAGACACAATAGTATCGTTGCAAATGGAATTAGACAGATACATGAACATGAAGGGGACGGAGGAATAGGGACCTGTTTACACTGGCATCGTAAGATGGTCTGAAGGACCTGCTCCTGCGCTGTACTGTTCTATTCGTTTCAATGGAACAATACCGTTACAGTGGCCACAATTGGTTACATTTATTCTTTCGATTGTCAAGAACATACCCTACATATTTAATATTCAAACAATCGGAAAATTCGTGCTAAAAGCAATTGGATTATTAAGAACACTTTCAGACTGCTTTGGATGACATCAAAAAATGATTTTAGGTCAGATTCACTGTGATTATTGTACACAATTAAGGAATGTGTGATTCAATTTATTTAATGCATGAGCTCAGACAGTTACCGAGCCGTCTAGAAGGTGATTTGTCTCACGAACGATCGGCCCGGGGCCCGAACCTCGACAACTGCCGCCGATGCCCGAGGCTTGTCTGCCCGTCGCCCACCGCCCGCTGCCCGTCTCCCACCGCCCGCAATCCCAGGCCCGGAGCCGCTGTCCATTAGTTACCTGCTCTTCCCTAGCAACCACCGGCCTCCGCGCTCTCCGCTCACTGTCCCTCCGGGTGGAAACGGCGAGCCTGGATGAATGGTCCTAGGGCGGCACCTGCACAGCGCCTCGGTGCGATTCAGGGAGGTTTTACAAGCAACTTGTGTTGTGGATGGGAAAAAAAATTATATATATACTTATGAACTACAGAAATACTCTAATATATATATATATATATATATATATATATATATATATATTAGAGTATTTCTGTAGTTCATAAATATATATATATATATTTTTTTATAATTCAGAAATACTCTAATATATATATTAGAGTATTTCTGTAGTTCATAAGTTTGCATTGCAAAATGTTGAGCGTGCTGATTAAGAAAGGTCTGAAGAAGGGTCTCGACCTGAAACGTTACCTATTCCTTTTCTCCGGAGATGCTGCCCATCCTCAGCTTTGTGTCTATCTTCGGTATAAATCAGCATCTGCAGTTCCTTCCTCCAGATTAAGAAAGGTATCATTGCTGCATACTGAGGTTTGTGGAGGATACCTAAAGTTTGTGCCAGAGCCTCATAACCCTCAATTTAAAGTGGGAGTAGAAAGATCGGAAATTGAGGGATATGAGGCTCTGGCACAAAGTAGGAATTTAGGCTTGGTGTCGATCAGCCAGGATCATTTTGAATAGTGGTGCAGACTTGAGTGCCCAGGTGGCCTGCTCCTATTACGTTCTTGTGTGAAACAGTTGTTGATTTTTTTTTAATGTAGGTACAGGGCTGTTAAAATCCAATAAATTGTTTAATTAAAGCAATAAGTAAATTGTATTGAACATTGGCTCAGTGCGCAAGAGCAAAGGATAATGGTCAATGGGAGTTTGAATAACTGGGGTCCTGTGTGCAGTGACATTCCACAAGGGTTCTGTATTAAGTCCTCTGCTCATATGGCCTTTGTCAAAGACTTGAACATAGGAGGTATGATTGAGAAGTCTGCAGATGATATGTGTGATTGCCAATAATTACATCAGACATCTGATCAGGTGGGTACAAAATTGATTGAAGTTCTGTCAAAAATGGAAGGTGATGCATTGCAAGATATCTTACAATAAGGGGTAAGATACTAAAAACTATGGAAGAACAGAGAAATCTTGGAATGTTTAAGAATGTAAAAAATAGCAGAAGAGGCAATTTGGCCTTTTGAGCCTGTGATCACTGACCTCAACATTATTTTCCTGCAGTAACCCCATATCATTTGATTCCATTAATATCCAGAAATATATTGATCTCGGTTTTGAATGAATAATGACTGATCCTCTACAGTTCTCCAGGGTAGAGTATTACAAAGATTTACCAACCTCTTCAATTCCTAAATATCTATTCCCTATTCCAAGACAGTGATCCCTGGTCCCCGACTCCTCAGCCAGGCAAAACATTGTCCACATTAAACCCTGCAAGTATTTTGTAAGTTTGAATGGGTTTTCTTCTCATTTTTTCAAACTTTGGAGAGTGCAGGCTTAGTCTAAATTAAACTAACCTAAATTAAAATCTCTCATCATATGACAAATCTACCACTCCAGTGAATCTTTGATGCACTCCATCAGAGACGTGTATATCCCTTTTTAGATAAGGAGATCAAATCTGTTGACAATACTTCAGGTGTTAGAGTCATAGATCAGTACAACATGAAAATAGGCCATTCGTCCCACTTTGTCCATGCTGACCAATTTGGCAAATTGGACGTTCCATTTACCTGCATTCAGCCCACATCCCTCTAAACCATTCCTACCCATCTATCTATATTTCTTTTTAACGTTGTAATGGCATCCAGTTCTACAGCTTTGGCTGGAAGATCATTCAAGATACAGGCTATCCGATTAGTGAAAAAGTTGTCCCTTGGCTTTTAAATTTCTTCTTTCTCACATTAAGCCAATGCCATCCAGTCAGAGGAACTTCTAACTTGGGCAAAAGACTACGCGTGCATATTAACCAACCCCTCATTGTCCTGCACACCTCACTAAGGTCACCACTCAGCCTTGTACGCGCCTAAAAAAAAACAGCCAGTCTATTCAACCTCTCCATATAACTCAAGGTGAATCTATTTTGCACCCTTTCCAACTTAATTAGGTCTTCCTATAACTGGGTTACCAGAAGTGTACTCCAAGTATGTACCAAATAATTGAACGATACTTTATTATCACATGCAACATGTCATAGTGAAATTCTTTGTTTTGCATACCATACACAAAGTATGCAAAGAGGCGCCACATATCGGGACCCGAGAATGTTACAAAGTATTTATTGTTGTCTCAATTGTACTTCTTAGTTCTCGGCACCCCCACCACGCTGGGTCCCTCTTAGTTCTCTCAGCGATGCACCCTCAACTGACCACCAGCACCCACAGTGAGCCCCTCCAACCTCCGGCCCTCACCGATATGCTTCAATGTCTCACCAACAACTTGCACTGCTGCATCATAATGTATCAACTTTTATATCCTTCCCTCTGAAGGCAAGCGTGCCAGACGACTTCTACACCGCACATTCACCCGACCTGCCACTTTTAGGGAAACGTACCTGTATTCTCAGATCCTTTTGTTTTGCACCAAGACTCTACCATTTACAGCGCAAGTCCTGCCATGGTTTGACATTTCAAAGTGCAACACCTCACACTTGATTGAGTTCCACTTAGTTTAGTTTAGAGATACTGCGCAGAACCAGGCCCTTCGGCCCAGCGAGTCCGCACCGACCAGCGACCCCTGCACATTAACACTACCCTACACACGCTTTACACTTGTACCAAGCCAATTTACCTACAAACCTGTATGTCTTTGGAGTGTGGGAGGAAGCTGAAGATCTCGGAGAAAAAACATATAAACTCCTTACAGACTTAACTTCGTAGTCGGGATCGAACCTGGGTTTCCGGCGCTTCAAGCACAGTAAGGCAGCAACTCTACCACTGTGACCTCCATTTGTCATCGCTTGACCCACCTTCCCGATAGATCTAGATCTTGTTGCACACTTAGATAGCCTTTCTCATTATGTACTATACCATCAGGTCCTCTGAAAATTTACTTACAATGTTAACTACATGTTCAACTGAAACCTTTCTGAGGAGCAGTGCAGCAGTAGCCTTCCAGAGGTGCTGCGGAACTGGAAATCCGCACAGAAGACCCGAAGGCTAGGCGGACAGTGGAACTGAGAACCGGCTGGAGAACAGCAAGGCACCTACATGTGAAAATATGCAAAATGAATTTCACTGTGCAGTTTCAAGAGACAAATAAAGCACCACTGAACCATCCAAATCATTATAGAAATAGCAACTTACCTAATACCAACCCCTATGGCACTCCACTCACAGGCCTCCAATCAGAATAACAACCTTCCACAACTGCTCATTGACTCCATCTTCCAATTGGTGAGCTCACCTTGGATTCCATGCAACATAAACATCCAGACTGGCCTAACATGCAGAACCTTATCAAAGGCCTTCCTAAAGTCTATTGAGTTAATACCCACTGCCCGCCCCTGCCCTCATCAATCGTTTTCAATAGACAATAGGTGCAGGAGTAGGCCATTTGGCTCTTCGAGCCAGCACCGCCATTCAATGTGATCATGGCTGATCATCCCCAATCAGTACCCCGTTCCTGCCTTCTCCCCATATCCCCTGATTCCGCTATTTTTAAGAGCCCTATCTAGCTCTCTCTTGAAAGCATCCAGAGAACCTGCCTCCACTGCCCTCTGAGGCAGAGAATTCCACAGACTCATCACTCTCTGTGAGAAAAAGTATTTCCTCGTCTCCGTTCTAAATGGCTTACTCCTTATTCTTGAACTGTGGCCCCTCGTCTCCGTTCTAAATGGCTTACTCCTTATTCTTGAACTGAGGCCAGTTCATTGGCTAGATTTAAGAGGGAGTTAGATGTGGCCCTTATGGCTAAGGGGATCAGGGGGTATGGAGAGAAGGCAGGGATGGGATACTGAGGTGGCTGATCAGCCATGATCATATTGAATGGCGGTGCAGGCTCAAAGGGCCGAATGGCCTACTCCTGCACCTAATTTCTATGTTTCTATGGTTCTGGACTCCCCCAACATCGGGAACATGTTTCCCGCCTCTAGTGTGTCCAAGTCCTTAACAATCTTATATGTTTCAATGAGATCACCTCATCCATCTAAACTCCAGAGTCTACAAGCCCAGCCACGTCATTCTGTCAGCATATGACAGTCCCGTCATCTGGGAATTAACCTTGTAACCCCATGCTGCACTCCCTCAATAGCAAGAATGTCCTCCCTCAAATTAGGGGACCAAAACTGTACACAATAGCCCAGGTGTGGTCTCAATAGGGCTCTGTACAAGTGCAGAAGGACCTCTTTGTTCCTATATTCGATTCCTCTTGTTATAAAACATGCCATTCGCTTTCTTCACTGCCTGATGTACCTGCATGCTTACTGTCATAGACTGATGTACAAGGACCCCCAGATCCCATTGTACTCCCCCTTTTCCCAACTTTTCGTAACCTCTTAAAATACAAATTATTGAGACATAAATTCCCATGCACAAAACTATGCTAATTATTCTTAATCAGTCCATGCCTATCCAAATGCTGGTAGATCCTGTCCCCAAGAAACTTCCTCCCACTGACATCTGCCTCACCGGCCTATAGTTCTCTATGCTGCCCTTCTTCAATAACAATAAAACATTAGCTACGTTCCAGTCTTCTGGAACTTTACCTGTGGCTAAAGATGATGCAAATATCTCTATAAGGATCTCAGCTAATAGCAGGGTCCAATTAGCTGATATTGGTTTGGCCCCCTGAACCTTGTTAACCTACTCCCTGATATTCTGGCAACTTTAGGAGGCTCTTCCTTGAATTTAATAATGTCTTTTCCAAATATCCATTGTCCCTGCTAGGATATTGAATCTTCTTCTGAATCTTCTGAATTTGTAGTCGGCAGGGCAGTACTCTGTATATCACCAACTTGGATGTGTTGTGCATACTATACTAACGTGCTGTTAGTGCCCCTTTAAAACTGTCTAGTGAAGGTGATTTGACTATATTGTTGTCTAGTTTATTCCATTCTCTTAAGGTTCTTACAGAGAATGAGGTCTTATAAATATCTGTCCTGTCGAATGGAATTTCTATTTGCAGATCATTTCTCTTTCTTGTTCTTTCTGTTGTGTCTTTAACAAACATATTCAACGTTTACGTAGGGAAGACTTGGATTAAAATCTGGAAATGGTTGAATAGACAGGGTAATTTAATGCATCAGTTAAATGCGTCCACCCTTTGAGGAACTCTCATCTCTGCCCACTAAACACAAGAACCATGTTTTAAGACTGGCGCCACTGATGTCCCAAAAGATGTATAAATATTTATTTTAAAACAGAGGACTGGCGTTGCTTGCAGATTGCTGCTGACAATTTGAAATAGGATTTTTGTTAACGTGTCTGTGTGTGTGTTATGCTGCAGAACTGAGGCTCAGGCTGGAGGCCGGTACCTGGAAGCCCCTCGGCGCAGCTTGCCGGACCTTCCCCCGAGGCTGGGCTGGTCTGGGCCGGGCCAGGTCAGGCCGCGCCGCCTCCTCCTCCTCCTCCTCTTCTCCGGGGCCCGCCTCCTCCATGGAGAAGCCGGCTGCCACTTCGCTTCTCTCGGCGTCGTGCGGAGACTTGCCTTCGGTCGCGGGATGAGTGAGGCGACTAGGGAGGCGGTGAGCTCGGCGGGCCCGGCGTTGCCCCAGGCCGCCAACGCCGACACCCGCCGGGGCTGGCTCCACAAATGGACCAACTACCTGAAGGGTTACCAGCGCCGCTGGTTCGTGCTGAGTAACGGGCTGCTCTCCTATTACAGGTAGGTACCAGGCACCGCTGCACTTAGTATTGTGCAAGTTAGGGGCACGGATTTGGGAAAATCCAGAATTACTGAGCATTTGTTTTGTGTGTGTGTTTGGTTTGAGGAGCGCACAGTTAAAATGACAACAAGTGAAGCGCTCCAGAGCTCAGTATTAGGAACATGTTGCTCTCAATTCACTTTAACGTGTTGAAAGAAGTTCATCTGCTGCTTGTGCGCGTTGGGTTTATTTTAATATAGTAAATCAGCCCGAGAGGCTTCAAGGGAACATTGTAAAACATTTTTGGCAGTGTGGTGGAAGCTGAAACACTTACTGCATGTGATAGATGCCTAGATGGCCACTAGAAGAGTCATTATCTACTAGGTACATTGGAAGAGCCATTATCTACGAGGGTATGTACTGAGACCTGGGAGGTGGGAGTAATTTAGTCAATTTTTGGTTGGCATAGGTGCACTTGATAGATTGATGGCACCATGTCGGGTGAAATTGGAGCAAATTGATAAAGGTTTGGGCAAGGAGGTAGGTCATAAAGAGAAACACAGAAAGACGCAAAAATGCTGGAGTAACTCAGCGCATCAGGCAGCATAGAAACATAGAAAATAGGTGCAGGAGTAGGCCATTCGGCCCTTCGAGCCTGCACCGCCATTCAATATGATCATGGCTGTTCATCCAACTCAGTATCCTGTACCTGGCTTCTCTCCATACCCCCTGATCCCTTTAGCAACAAGGGCCACATCTAACTCCCTCTGGATAGAAGGAATGGGTGACGTTTTGGGTCATGAAGAAGATGTGAACAGTTGGAAAGATGAAGAGAATTCTGGATTTAAGTCCTAGGCTCATGCGAACACGGGATCATTGATGGAGTGATTGGGATTCTTCAATACGATGTAATTAGTTTTGGGATGAGGGGCAAATCATGAACGTGGTTATCTTTAAAGCAGAAAATGGAAAGAAAATATGCTTTGTGCACAGTGAAGGTAAGCTAACGAAAATACATTTGCTATTTTAATCCATGAATGAAGAAGTATCCATTCAATGTAGAAGAACAATCAAGAAGGCAAATAGAGTACCATGACAAGGAGTCAAAAAGTAAACATAAATGGGTGGAAATGTGCTCAGAAATTATTGTCCTGCCCAAGCCCTGCAGTGTACGGTGCCATTTCTAATGTCTGGCATCGCAGGGGAGGATGTTTTAGCAGAGAACATCAAATTGATAGCTTGCATCTAATGAAGTATTGTAAAGAAATGCTTGGGAAATCTGAGCTTTTAAGCAGCAGAGATGGCTGAAGGTCGAGTTGGTGGAGTTCTTCAAAACATGTAAAGCAAATGCAAAAACAAAAACCTCAACTTTCAGATCAAGGATCACAGGTTTGAACTAAAACAAGAGGCACAGTCGGCATTACTTTCAAAATCATCTTCACATTCAATGACTGACATTAGAATGGATATCTGGGTGGATCTGTAGAACTTCAACAATGGACGGGGGGGGGGGGGGAAATCAACCACTACCTTTTCAAGTCCCAGTGGACGTGGAAATTTAAGCATGATTTTGTTCACACACTGCAATCCTAAGAATGATGCAAAGCAAAATGTGGAAGTAATGACTTTAAACATAATATATTTTAAGTGCTGTGCCAATTTCTCCTCTGGGGATTGGTACTCTGTAAATTACAGCCAATTAGGTACCAAATCCTTTTGTCGAGCAGGAAAGGATATCTAAAGTAATAAATGGAATTGCTGGAAATAATTGGCAGATCTATGAATACTGAAAATGCAAGAAAAACGTCTGGGAGTGATGATTATAAGAAGGCTGTAATGTGCCAAGGTGAATATTCAGTATATAGTGCCCTCTAAAATGTTTGGGACAAAGACCCGTCATTTATTTATTTGCATCTGTACTCCACAATTTGAGATTTGTAATAGAAACAAATCACAAGTGGTTAAAGTGCACATTGTCAGATTTTATTAAAGGGTGTTTTTATACATTTTGGTTTCACCATGTAGAAATTACAGCTGTGTTTATACATAGTCCCCCATTTCAGGGTACCATAATGTTTGGGACACATGGCTTCACAGGCGTTTGCAATTGCTCAGGTGTATTTAATTGCCTCCTTAATGCAGGTATAAGAGAGCTCAGCACCTAGTCTTTCCTCCAGTCTTTCCATCACCTTTGGAAAATGTTTTTGCTGTTTATCAACCTGAGGACCAAAGTTGTGCCAATGAAAGTCAAAGAAGCCATTATGAGACTGAGAAACAAGTATAAAACTGTTAGAGACATCAGCCAAACCTTAGGCTTACCAAAATCAACCATTTGGAACATCATTAAGAAGAAAGCGAGCTCTGGTGAAGCTTACTAATAGCAGGCCAAGGAAGACCTCCACAGTTGATGACAGAAGAATTATCTTCATAATCAAGAAAACAAAAACTCAAACACCTGTCTGACAGATCAGAAACACTCTTCAGGAGTCAGGTGTGGATTTGTCAATGACCACTGTCTGCAGAAGACTTCATGAACAAAAGTACAGAGGCTACACTGCAAGTTGCAAACCACTGGTTAGCCGCAAAAATAGGATGGCCGGGTTACAGTTTGCCAATAAGTACTTAAAAGAGCAACCACAGTTCTGGAAAAAGGTTTTGTGGACAAATGAGATGAAGATTAACATATCAAATTGATGGCAAGAGCAAAGTATGGAGGTGAGAAGCAACTGCCCAAGATCCAAAGCATAACACCTCATCTGTGAAACACGGTGGGGTGTTTTGGCCTGAGCATATATGGCTGCTGAAGGTACTGGCTCACTTATCTTCATTGATCGTACAACTGCTGATGGTGTTAGCATAATTAATGCTGAAGTGTATAGACACATTCTATCTGCTCGATTTCAAACAAATGCCGCAAAACTCATGAACCGGCGGTTCATTCTACAGCAAGACAATGATCCCAAACATACTGCTAAAGCAACAAAAATAATTTTTCAAAGCTAAAAAAATGGTCAATTCTTGAGGGGCCAAGTCAATCACCTGATCTGAACCTAATTGAGCATGTTGAAGAGAAAACTGAAGGAGACCAGCCCCCAAAACAAGCATAAGCTAAAGATGATTGCAATACAGGCCTGGAAGAGCATCACCAGAGAAGACACCTGGCAACTGGTGATGTCCATGAATCGCAGACTTCAAGCAGTCATTGCATGCAAAGGATATGCAACAAAATACTAAACATGACTATTTTCATTTACATGACATTGCTATATCTCAAACATTATGGTGCCCTGAAATCGGGGGACTACGTATAAACACTGCTGTAATTTCTACATGGTGAAGCCAAAATGTATAAAAATGACCTTTATTCAAATCTGACTGTGCACTTTAACCACCTGTGATTTTTTTTCTATTACATATCTCAAATTGTGGAGTACAGAGGCAAATAAATAAATAAATGATGGGTCTTGGTCCCAAACATTATGGAGGGCACGGTATGTATATATGTTGCCCCCAAGTCTGTGTAGTTCAGAGCCAATTTGGAGGTTATAGTGATTAATAGGTTGATGATTGTGGGGAAGAAGCTACTCCTGAACTTGGATTTAAAAAAAACCCACAAAGTGCTGGGGTAACTCAATGGGAACAGATCGGATGTTCCAATGGATAGGATGTTCCAACCAGAAACGCCACTTATCCATGTCTGAAGATGCCGACTGACCTGCTGAGGTACTCCAGCACTGTTTCTTTTGGAAGGTGAGATGTGTTTCTTGAACAAGCATTGACTTTAGAGCTGTTGATGAGAACAAGGTCACATAGCATGGATTGGAGATTTAAAGTTTCATCGTTAAATCTTATGGATTTGTGGGATAAACTATTTCCTCAGAACATGCCAGAACATGTCAGTTTTTCTTTCAACTTTTTCTTATTTTTTAGTATGTTTTAAAGTATGTATTTTGTGTTTCTTTGTGTGTTTTGTGTGGGGGGGTGGTAAGGGGGAAACCGCTTTGGTCGCCTCCTCCATGGAGAGGCGACTTTTTTCCAGGTCGCCTCCCCCGTGGCCTAACATCAAGGATTGGCACGGCCTTTCCCGGAGACGCGCCCGTGGCTTCAGCGGCGGGCGCAGCGTGGACTCTCGGCATGGAGCAGGTGAGCCCTCGCTGGGGCTCGCTAGAGGGGAGCGCTCCGTTTCGCTGGCCCGGGGCAGCCGGCAGCCTGAAGTCGCGGCCTGAAGTCGCGGTCTTCAGAGCTCCAGCTGGTGCGGCGTCTACAGCCCGGGATCCCTCGTGGGGGACCCGGGGGAAGAAGAAGCCATCACTGCCGGCCCGCGGCCAACTTCTACCGCGGGGCCGGCATGGACTTGCCAACACCCCTGGAGGGGAGCTTCAACCGCCGGCCCTGCAGTCTACGGTGCTTCTGGCTGCGGCGGAGACTTTAAATCTCGACCGCCGGCCTGCGGCCTACAACAACTTAAAGCCGCGGTCTCCGGTGAGGAAGAGCCGATCCTGGACTGACTCTGGACTCTGGTCCTGTCCACGGGGGGGAAATGGAGGAGGACTGGCCAAATGTTTGTGCCTTCCACCACAGTGATGAATGCTGTGGTGGATGTTTGTGTTACATTTTTTATTGTGGTTGTGTGTTCTTTATTATTGTATCGCTGCTGACAACCCAAATTCCACCTGCCTGGCTGTGTGGTCATTAAAATACAATACAATAAGAAAAGAGGAGCAGGATTAGACTGCTTGGCCCCAGATGCCTGCCCTGCTACTCCACACCACCGTGTCTTTTTGCAGGGGGTGTTGGGAAAATTGAGAAATTTCCAGCATTTTTCAGATTTATTTCAAATTTCCAGCAACTAGTTTTTTTTTTTAACTTTTAGAATGAATGCTGAGAGTTTGTAAATGTTCAGACAAGCATCAAATGTGTGTTTACAAACAATCCAGTGTTGGCCTTTACATTGGCCAGATTGAAAAGAGGTTGTTGGTGTGAATGCTTACTACAAATCCAACTGGCACAAGCAACTCTGCAAGAGTGCTTAAAGGCCAGATTGGCTTGGCTGCCTGCTGTTACTGCATGTTCAGTATGCATGACCCATACCAGATGTGACACACCCTGGAATACATTGGAGAAATAAATGAAACCGCTGATTAATGTTTTGATAAACCACATAAAGACCTCGATTGTACTTGAGGATCCAAAGATATTAAATATAATGTTGAATCATCCAGCACTAGTAGCAGTGAAGTTATTTGAGACTGATTTCAGCTATGAATTCACTATTTGTTAAATACATTGGTTGTACTGGAGAAGATGTATCCATGTTGTAAGAAGCAATGCTGTACAAGATATCTTAGGATAGATAACCTTATTTATTTTATCTAAAATGCCAAATATACTGTTTTGATGATGAGAACAGCATTCTAATTTCAGCTGTTTTTTCTGTGAATTTGTTTCAGTTATTGATCATAGTCTCTGTGTAAAGTTGCACAATAACATCCGTTCAGTAAGAGAGGTATTAAATAAATTGAATCAAGCACCATTCTGGTAAGGTCAACCTCACTGCACTTATGTTCTATCAGTTGACTTGCCAGCTCATTGGTTTCTCTTTCTCATCCCAGTCACTGATTAAGGATGAGACTCCTCACAAGACTTTGACCCGAATGAGCTATCTGAATCGAAGGTTTGTTATTTTAAGATCTCGAAGAACTTTCAAATATTCTCTCCCTCCATCCCCACCTGCAGCAAGGTGCGTCCGCACTTCTGTTACATAGATACATAGAAAATAGGTGCAGGAGTAGGCCATTCGGCCCTTCGAGCCTGCACAGCCATTCAATATGATCATGGCTGATCATCCAACTCAGTATCCCGTATCTGCCTTCTCTCCATACCCCCTGATCCCTTTAGCCACAAGGGCCACATCTAACTCCCTCTTAAATATAGCCAATGAACTGGCCTCAACGACCCTCTGTGGCAGAGAGTTCCAGAGATTCACCACTCTCTGTGTGAAAAAATGTTTTTCTCATCTCGGTCTTAAAGGATTTCCCCCTTATCCTTAAGCTGTGACCCCTTGTCCTGGACTTCCCCAACATCGGGAACAATATTCCTGCATCTAGCCTGTCCAACCCCTTAAGAATTTTGTAAGTTTCTATAAGATCCCCCTCAATCTTTTAAATTCTAGCGAGTACAAGCCGAGTCTATCCAGTCTTTCTTCATATGAAAGTCCTGACATCCCAGTTACATGTAGTCAGCTTTTCAACCAAAGGTCCAACCAAAACAGACAATTTCAGACGCTGGTTTTGTTTATCTAGTTCTGTCGAGTGTGCAGATTTGTTAGTTCTGAGCCAGGATGTCAGCTGATGCTGTTGAGTCGAGCAGCAGGAATTGTAAGTGAACAAAAGCTCTGTTTCAAGCTGCTCGGCCAGCTGCACTGAATGAGTTGCTGACCAGTCGACAATGATCCACAGGCATGGAAAAAATCTTCTGAATGTAATGAACAAAAGTGCCAGCACTGACCTCCCTTGTCCCTTTTAAACTTCTCCTTCACTCTCCTGAATTAGCGCCTCCACGTTATGTCATATCTCAACTGAAGGTATTGAAGTCTTCCACTGAAGAGTGCATTTTGGTTATATTTTGAGAAGATGTCTCGTGTGCTTGGATTCCTTGGTTTGAAAGTAGACTGGAGTTGATGGGACTGATAATAAATCAACCACCTAAATGGCAACTCCAATAAGTAAATGAAAACACAGGTTGACTGCATTTTCAGTGGAATGCTTTAGGGATTAGAATTGAGTCATTTTATCCAATCAAGTGTGCCTTTGTAACCTTCAGCAAATGGATATTGCAAGTAGATTAATTTTGTTATCAGTCTAATCGACAAAAAGCTAGAGGGTAGTAATTAGGTGGGAGTAAATGGGAAAATTACTGGTTTATTTCTGGGCTTGTTCTTTGAAGAGGTGCCCTTAAGACGAGCAAAGGAGACAGCTGGAAAATAAGTTAAGGAAAATCTAACATTGTTATTTAATTGCAGGATACTTGCTGGTCTGAAGCTTGCATAAACTGGCATGGTCTGACAAACGTGTAGCTTGCAGTAGGCATATTAACTGGACACATGATCCCTAATGGAGAGGTGTGTAGGAAGAGACTGCAGATGAGTTAAACTGAAGATAGACACAGAATGCTGGTATAACTCAGCAGTATCTCTGGTGAAAATAAATAGGTGAAGTTTAGGGTCGAGACCCTTCTTTCGACCGTCTAGATCTTTGAGACCTTGGATCTAAAGAAGGGCCTTGACCAAAAACATCACCTATTCCTTTCCTCTAGAGATGCTGCCTGACCTGCTTAGTTACTCCAGCATTTGTGTCTATCATCCCTAATGAAGAGACAGGTAGACTAGTGAAAAGCACTACAATAACGTTTGAGTAATGAATTATGGATATTGATGGGATTTCATTTTTTATGGCATGGTTACAACTAACTTCATTGCCTTAAATAAGTATGAGATCCATCTGTGAAATGAGATTGTTTGTCCTAAGATCGCTGTTCCTTGGGCCTGGCCTTCTGATCAGAAGCTAGCTTCTAGTTAATTGGCAAAGTTCCCTCCTGTCTGAGGCTTTTCTGACCAAAGTTGGCTGCTCTTGGGCCTGAAGATCAATATTATGAATGTGCAGCAATGTAATGGTCATTTCTGTATTTGTCTAAAAGTTGCAATCGTTTTTGCAAACAACTAAAAATCTTCAGTTCTTTTTTTTGTTCTGCTTAGTGTTGTTAAAATACATTGGATTTATTGGATTTTAGCACATTCCTCAGCTTCTTGCATCCTTTCAATTTAGTCTCAATGTCTGTCGTGGAGATGTTGCTGAGGTACTAGAATAGTCCAGATAAATTCCTCTCGGGGCAGGCATGATTCCGGAGGGGAAGTGACAGCAAACAACATTCTCTCATTCATGACCTTCCTACACTTGCCTCTAATCTGGTCCAGCCACATCCTTTTGCTGCGGCTTTTTAGCCAAAACATGACATCATTGTTAAATGTCATGTGCTTGACTTTGTTTTGGTTTATTTTAGTTGAGAGATACAGCGTGGAAACAGGCCCTTCGGCCCGCTGACCCTGGCACCATCCAGCCGTTTCCCCCACACACTAACGGTATCCGACACACAGGAGGGACAATTTACAATTTTTACCAAAGCCAATTAACCTACAAACCTGCACGTCTTTGAGGTGGGAGAGGAAATTGGAGCATCCAGAGAAAACCCACGCAGGACACGGGGAGAACATACAAACTCCAGATAGGCACAAAAAGCTGGGGTAACTCAGCAGGACAGGCAGCATCTCTGGAGAGAAGGAATGTGTGACGTTTCGGGTCAAGACCCTTCTTCAGACATACTCCATACCCGTAGTCAGGATTGGACCCGAGTCTCTGGCGCTGTAAGGCAGCAGCATCTCTACCGCTTTACTTTGTGGGTTCTTGCATGTTTGTCTCAGATGCCCACTGTGTGATATCTAAGTGAGTGTATATGGGAATATATTGTATGTACAGATTTTCTCAACGGATGAAAAGGAGAAATTTCAAAACAAATTCCATGTTTAGCTGGTTTTCTTGGTTATCAACCTGCAGAATAATTCCAACAAAAATATGCAGAACCCTATTTTGGGATTTGAAGCCACTCTTCAAGGATAGACATATTCTGGAGGGGGATGCCCACAGTCTTTTGCTTGCCTCTCGCCATTTCCAGCTTTCACAACCCAGCTCTCAGCTGCCTGAATGGGTGGTATACAATCCCTGGGCCATCAGCCGAGGTTCAGGATACCATCAGAGCCATGCATGACTGACAATCTGAGTTGGAAGGTCAGCAGATGTAAGAGGATGCCTATCAGCTTTGTGAGGAAACAGTGCCAAACTGCTGTCAGGACTTTACAATAAGTGCTGCAATGTTCTGTAATTGGACACCTATCCTGAATTGGAAATTGGCGGATTACAATTCCTGAGAAGGTTTAAATTTGAGTCTACTGATGTGGTTTATTCTTTGCTGCTGACTTCAGAAATGTTGTGGGCAAATATCACTTTTACGAACTCTATATATGTGGCCAAGATGTTTACGTTGCAAACATAATCCTTAAACTCTTCTTTGACTGTTTTTGAAACTTAGTTGTACCGTTAGAGAAGAAATATCCAGAGGCATTTCGTTTAGATTAGAGACACAGCATGGCAACAGGCCCTTCGGCCCACCGAGTCCTCACTGACCACCTTGCACTAGTTCTGTCCTAGACACTAGGGACAATTTACAGAAGCCAATCAACCATCAAACCCGCTCTTCCTTGAAGTGTGCGAGGAAATCGGAGCACCTGGAGAAAACCCACGCGGTCACAGGGAGAACATTGCAGACAAACTCGATACAGACAGCACCGGTAGTCGGG
Source organism: Leucoraja erinaceus (assembly GCF_028641065.1). Taxonomy (NCBI): domain Eukaryota; kingdom Metazoa; phylum Chordata; class Chondrichthyes; order Rajiformes; family Rajidae; genus Leucoraja; species Leucoraja erinaceus. The sequence goes on from NC_073401.1 coordinate 23,433,053, forward strand.
ATTGAACCCAGGTCTCTGGCCTTGGGTGAGGCAGCAACTTTACTGCTGCACCACTGTGTTGCCCTTTTGCCCAAGGCATTGAGGGGAAAAAGGTCAATGAAGTTACATTAGGATCATTCTGATGAAGAACCGGGATGGGTTTGACAGTCTGCTTGATGTCATTTGTTGTATGTAAGCTTTTCTGAATGAATAGGCAGACCAAAATATTGTGGTGGCTGAAAACAAACTCAAAATGCTTTGTCAATAAGCTCAACAGCATATTCCAAAACACATAGTATAAACATTGTTGCCATTGTGATAGTGTTGTTGATTCTTCATGAAAAAACCTATTCAAGGTAGCACCGATGGAATATATATATAGTGTCATATATAATAAATATTATATCAAATAATATTATATCAAATAATATGTTATTGTATCAAATAACATATATATATATTGTATCAAATAACATATTATTTGATCGTATTATTTTATATATAATATATATGACAATAGAGGAGGAATAGAGGATTTGTTGTGTGCAGTCAGCAGACTGGAAGGTCAGATCAGGAAATGAATTTAAATCCTTGCCAAGATTAACTTCTCAAAGGTAACACAATGTTACAGAATTTCATATAAATTCTGAGAAGCTGCAACATAAACATAGTTGTGCAGTGATCAAATTATTGGACTAATCTGGAGAGGTTTCTGAGGGATAAGATATGTATGTTTTTGGATAGGCAGAGACTGATTAGGGATAGACACTATGGAGTGAGAGATAAATGGCACAGTTGCTGCCTTTCAGCACCCAGAGACCCAAGTTCGATCCTGACTGTGGGTGCTGCCTGTACAGAGTTTGTACGTCCTTGCTGTGACCGCGTGGGTTTTCTCCGGGTGCTCCGGTTTCCTCCCACACTCCAAAGACGTACAGGTTTGTAGGTAAATAGGCTTTGGTAAAATTGTAAATGTCCCTCGTGTGCAGGATAGTGCTAGTGTACAGGGTGTTTGCTGGTCGGCACAGGTTTGGTGAGTTGAAGGGCCTGTTTTTGTGCTGTATCTCAAGTGATGGTTGGCGAGCGTATAGTGTTGATCTTCGTGACTGTTTGCGCTGGCTGGAGGGGCCAAGTAGCCCACAAGTATTCCTAATTTGTGTATTAATATTTGGATCCTACGATTTCTTAGATTTGTCTCATTCAGCCACCAAGATTAGCAAGATATACAGAACATCATTATAGAGCACGATGAGCAAAGAAACCTTGCTTGTCCTTCTAAAGCTCGCTAACTGCCGAGATAATTGCACATTTCAACATGGTTTTAAAGCCTCCAACTATAGATTTGTTTGCCTCTTTATCGGAATGTTTTATTTTGCAGCCAATTTTATTGCTCTGATCTGGGTAATACTTACAAAGCTTTTAGTGTCAATTGAGATGTTTAACTGCTGATTACCATTTTTAGACATCTCTAAGTCCATTCAGCGCCTATTTTCTCAATCTGAAACAGTAAAAAGGGAAATACAAATAAATAATATTTGGAATTCAGATTTTATAAAAGGATGGAGTTTAAAAAAAATAAATAAATAAATAAAAATCTTGCTTACTGGAAAATCTTTGGATAGAATTCTCCAACACAGGTCACGGGGAGAACACCATACAGACAGCGTCCATAGTCGGGATGAATCCTGGGCCTCCGACGCTGTAAGGCAGCAACTCTATCACTGTGCTGCGTTTAAAAGAAAGTCATACTGATGTGTTTCTAACAATTTAAGTGAGTTCAATGTCGACATGATATGCTGGGAATAATCTTTGAAAAACAAGTAATTTTGGGTTTGGGTCACAGCCTGGGAATCTGCATTCACCCGAGTACTGAGAGATTGTTGCATCGTTATTGGCGCCAGTGAATTAAAAGTTCTGCAACTTTTTGGGAAGCGCAGGAATCTTTACGTGAGGCCAGCCTGTAAATATCCCTCTGTTACAAATGTCAAAAAATGCATGAACTGTTTATTATTCTCTTTATCAATATGTACACTTCTATGTGCAAGATTCCCGAATCTAGCATTGCCTTTCAAAGTAATTCATTATACACAGTGCTTTGGCACTTTTCTGAGGAACATGATAGACAATAGGTGCAGGAGTAGGCCATTCAGCCCTTCGAGCCAGCACCGCCATTCAATGTGATCTTGGCTGATCATCCCCAATCAGTACCCCATTCCTGCCTTCTCCCCATATCCCCTGACTCCGCTATTTTTAAGAGCCCTATCTAGCTCTCTCTTGAAAGCATTCAGAGAACTAGCTTCCACCGTGCTCTGAGGCTGAGAATTCCACAGACTCACCACTCACTGTGAGAAAAAGTGTTTCCTCGTCTCTGTTCTAAATGGCTTACTCCTTATTCTTAAACTGTGGCCCCTGGTTCTGGAAATGTTAATGATAATAAAATGATAAACATGATAAAATGTTCATTCTTTCTTTTGGGGAAATCGTCCCACTTAGGCTCAATGTGATGTCAATAGCACCATTATGTCTATATTAGTTCCCTACAAGTTGGACCATTCAGTGGGTAGCACAGTGATGCAGGACAGCACACAGCTTGTTGGGGCAAGCAACGAGTAGGACAGACAAAATGTGATAAAAAGGAACTGCAAATCCTGGAGTAACTCAGCAGGTCAGGCAACCTCCTTGGAGATATAGGTGATTGTTTTGGATCAGGAGCCTTCTTCAGCAAGGATTGGGACAGTTTTTCACAGAAAGCACAGTAGACCAGGGTATGCTATGGCCAGGAATTGCACTGGAATCCTGAATATGTAACAGCTTTAATAATTGTAAACAATGTCAATAGGTCGGAAACCCACAGCATTGGTGAAATGCTCATTTTACACCCCCTTAAGTATTTCTCTCTGCACTGACTTCGGTGAAGAATATAGGGCCTGTCCCACGAGCATGCGACCGCATGCGGCAAGCGCGACCAAACCGGAAGCGGGGGCCGCGCGGAGATCAAGTGAGTGACATGAAGTTCGAGCGAAGTCTGCGGGAAGTTCGTGCGTGACGTACGGCGTCGAGGCGGTGTGTACGCCCGTCGAGGCGGTGCGTACGGCCTCAATGCGGCTGCGGGCTGGCAGGGCGAAGCCACGCGGAATTTTTGAACTGTCAGTTTTCCGGAACCCCGCGTGATGTCGGAACCAGCTCCACACAACTCCGGCGATCGAAGTGGGACCGGCCCCGCGAGGCCGTACGGCTCAAGCGACCACGTTAGGTCACGCTTGCCGCATGCAGTCGCATGCTCGTGGGACAGGCCGTTAAGATTGTTTGGTTGGGAATCCAGCTTGCACCTAATCCGACCAATCCAGGTATGTGGAACGTAATATTCAATGTTCCGTCTTTATGTAATCTTAAAACATCCACTTTTCCACAGCCGTCTCTTTTAAAACTACAGATTATTACATTTTTGGAATTTATCAGTTTACAAACTCATTAACTTAAATTTTTTTTCAAAAGCTTATAGTAATTAGGACGTTTGTAAAATTCCAACATCCCTTATTCATAAGGTCATGTGATAGGAGAGGAATTAGGCCATTCGGCCCATCAATTCTGTTCCGCCATTCAATCATGGCAGATCTATCTCTCCCTCCTAATCCCATTCTCCAGCCTTCCCCCCCATAACCCCTGACACCCGTACTGATCAAGAATCAATCTATCTCTATTCTTTGCAATCTTGTTTATATTTTCTTTTTATCTTTAATTATCCACAGATGGATCACTTTTCCTCTGTTCCTTATTTCTTATTGGTGCAATAGCATGGTAGAAGCTGTAACTGAACCTGGATGTCACGGTTTTCAGATTCCTATACTTTCTCCCCTATGGCAGGAGTGAAATGAGAGTATGCCCAGGGCTGTGTGGGTCCTTGTTGAGGCTGGCTGCCTTTTCTGACAGCGCCTCATATGGATCCCTTCGATGATGGGGAGGTCAGTGTTTGCCACCGTTAATAATCTCCTTCATCCCTGAGCGTTCGAGTTGCCAAACCAGGCCGTGATGCAACCAGTCGATATGCTCTCTGCCTACACCTGCTGAAATTCAAGGCAGTATTCGTCGACATACTGAATATGAAGATGTTTTATGCGATATGACATCCTAACTGTAACGCCAACACTTACACCTATACAGACATTAGTTTTGAATGAGCTGCCCGAGTAGATAGTTGAGGCAGGTGCTATAACAGCATTTAAAAGACACTTGGATATAACATAGAAACATAGAAAATAGGTGCAGGAGTAGGCCATTCGGCCCTTCAAGCCTGCACCGCCATTCGATATGATCATGGCTGATCATCCAACTCGGTATCCAATCCCTGCCTTCTCTCCATACCCCCTGATCCCTTTAGCCACAAGGGCGACATCTAACTCCCTCTTAAATATAGCCAATGAACTGCCCTCAACTACCTTCTGTGGCAGAGAATTCCACAGATTCACCACTCTCTGTGTAAAAAATGATTTTCTCATCTCGGTCCTAAAAGACTTCCCTCTTATCCTTAAACTGTGACCCCTAGTTCTGGACTTCCCCAACATCGGGAATAATCTTCCTGCATCTAGCCTGTCCAACCCCTTAAGAATTTTGTAAGTTTCTATAAGATCCCCCCTCAATCTTCTGAATTCCGGCGTGTACAAGCCGAGTCTATCCAGTCTTTCTTCATATGAAAGCTCTGCCATCGAAGGAATCAGTCTGGTGAACCTTCTCTGTACTTCCTCTATGGCAAGAATGTATACATGGTTAGGAGAGGTTTAGTGGGATCTGGACCAAATGTGGGCAATTGGGACTAGCTTAGGGCATTGTGGTCAACATTAACAGATTGGGTGATGAGCCTGTTTCCCTGTTGTTTAACTCCAATCTCAATTTGCTACTTTTATTAAAATATTTTTGCTGCCTTTATGTGCATTTGACGGCAAACTCGAATCAGCCTTTAAATTGTCCGGTGCAGATTTAATACCGACCAACCCTATTTTTCAAATTGAAAATCTCCTTAGAAAAATGATAATAATAGGATGATAGTTTGAATTTACATAAGCATACGTGGAATAATCACTGATTATGCCACTTAAATGAAGGGCATTTAGATCTGTTCTTGTTAGTCATCCACGACTGATTTCACTGGGACTCTGAAATTACATAGCTAGATACCATTAAAATGAGTGGGATGGAAATGTAGATGCTGGTTTACACTGAAGATCGACACAAAATGCTGGACTGCTCTCAATCTAATGAAGGGTCTCGACCCGAAACATCGCCCATTCCTTCTCTCCAGGGATGCTGCCATTCCCGCTGAGTTACTCCAACATTTTGTGTCTGCCATTCAAACTAGTCAATTTCCCCACTAAAATAGCAACAAGCAGAATTCCAGAATGTAAGCTATTATTGCTAGCAGATGCTTTATATGTATTCAATCATTGAAAGTGAACCAGCTTTGTTGTGGGGAACAGGTAATGCGTAGCACAATTCTACTAATGTTGCCCAGAAGCTTATGTTAATATTTAACATTGAAGGATATAGTATTTCTGAGAATTTGTAAATTGTAATGCAAGGGTTTTTCAAAACTGCTGAAATCCGAATGCCTGAAAAAAATGGTGTGGTCTGCACTACACGTACATTACAGAAGTTAGTCACAAACAGAACGTTCTTTGTTCCGTGGGGACTGTGATGCTTTGTGTGTACTGAGACGGCACCATTCACTGGTGCAGTAGGCATGACAAGCAATAAATTCTTCTATTGCTCCACCAGCCCAGTGGGGCATAAATGATCAGTTGTGGGGATTTGCCACCTATGGTTGACCTAATCTAATTTTTGGAAAAGTTTATCCCCTAAGAATGTGTCTGACGGACATTTGGGACTTGGACCTTCAGGGACTGTGAACAGGTATCTATATTGTTGATTGATTGATTGAAATTTCTTTATCCCAGGAGGGAAATTGATCTGCCAACAGTCATAAAACACAAGATACATGAAAGATGAAATTAAAGTGACGAGTGGAAAGGATTGGGGATGTGCAAAGATTTGAGGAGGGGGTGGAGGGGAGTCGGTCTACCCCACGACAGAAGGGGGAGGAGTTGTACAGTTTGATAGCCACAGGGAAGAAGGATCTCATGTGGCGTTCTGTCCTGCAACTTGGTGGAACCAGTCTGTTGCTGAAGGTGCTCCTCAGGTTGACCAGTGTGTCATGGAGGGGGTGAGCTGTATTGTCCAAGATGCTCCGCAGTTTGAGGAGCATCCTCCCCTTCAAGACCAGGGCACAATATTATATGGCAACAAGCTGTATTTTATATGTGAAATATAACATATTTTGGGAAAGTTGGGTCACTCCAGATTATTCTCTGCATAAAAGTTGCTCAACAAAAGTGATGGATTCTAAAATAAGAATATTAACTATCGGTTTGGAGTCGAGGATTACAGGATATGTGTCATTTGAGGCATGATGTGGGAAATACTGAGGGTTGACAGTATTTTCAAACCTATATTTATCAAAGATCTTCAAAAATTTGGTTTTTATGGCATTTAAATTAGGTTCAGGAATTAGCCACTTCGGTATGGTATCCATGCAACAAGATCACGACTGACCTGATTGTCAACTCAACTGCATATTCCCAACTGTCAATGGTAATGTTTAATTCCCTTGCTTATTAAGGACCTTTCTGCCTCAAGTCCATCATAAAAATGTTCAAAGACTCAGCCACCACTGCCCTTTGAGGAAAAGAGTTCCAATGACCTATTTGGATAAAAACATTTTGGCTCATCGCTGTCTTAAATGCATGACCCTTTATTTTTAAATAATGGCAATTAGATCATGATTCTCCCACAAGAGGAAACATCTTCTCCAAGTCCACCCTGTCAAGACCCCTCAGTGTCTTGTATGTTTAATTATGGCACCTCTAACCACAAGCAAATGTAAACCTAGCCCATCTAACCTTTCCCAGAAAGTGCGGAAACAGGCCCTTCGGCCCACCGAGCCTGCACCGACCAGTAATCCCCACGCATTGACACTACCCTACACACACACTAGGGACAATTTTACATTTACACCATGCCAATGAACTTACCTGTACGTCTTTGGAGTGTGAGAGGAAAACAAAGACCTCTGAGAAAACCCACGCAGGACACGGAGAGAACGCACATAATCCGTACAGACAAGCACCCGTGGTCAGGATCGAACCCGGGACTCTGGCGCTGTAAGGCAGTAGCTCTACCACTGCGCCACCGTGCCGCCCTAGTCTACTAAACTTTTCAAACACCTTCCGTTACTGTAAAAGATACTCCTGATGTCCTGTGTAACTGATGGATAATCTCCCTACTTTTATTTTCTGTTCTCCCAGCAATATATCATCACATTCTGTTAGCTATCCTATTATCTGGCGTATCTAACCTGCTGCAAATCATGCACTTGGCCACGCAGATCCCTCTGCACCTCAGCGCGACAACCATTTTATTCTTCTTGCCAAAATTCCAGCTTTGGGTGGCACGGCAGTGCAGCGGTAGAGTTACTGCCTTACAGTGCTTGCAGCGCCGGAGACCCAGGTTCGATCCCGACCACGGGTGCTGTCTGTACGGAGTTTGCACGTTCTCCCCATGACCTGCATGGGTTTTCTCCGAGATCTTTGGTTTCCCTCCCACACTCCAAAGATGTACATGTATGTAAATGTAGGTAAATTGGCTTGGTAAATGGGAATAGTGTGTGTAGGAGAGTGTTACTGTGCGGGGATCGCTGGTTGGCGCGGACCCGGTGGGCGGAAGGGCCTGTTCCCGCGCTGTATCTCTAAACTAAAATGAACTTGTTACATGTTTCCAACAAGTTCTTCTTCTTTCGTGTGGCGTGCACAGCCTAAAGTTGTAGGACAACTTGTTCTATTTGATGTTCTGTTTGTGCACGTCGAGTTGATTGCATTAGTCGAAACAGGGCAGACCACGTGAAGGTTGCAATCTTCCACCCCACCAACAAGTAAAAGACCCATAAACATTTACTCGGGTTCCTATTAGCCAACTATTCCTCTATCCACACCAAATATTAACTTCGACATCGTGAGCTGCATTTCTCACTGTGATCTTTGCAATGCTTTCTGATGAGTCAGCGGGCATCATCAGAGACCTGCACAGCCACACTCTCTTCATCTGGTTGCATCACGGCCTGGTTCGGCAACACAAACACCCAGGAACGAAGAAGATTGCAAAAAGTGGTGAATGCTGCCCAGTCCATCACGGCTACTGACCTCCCCTCCATCGTCGGCTTCTACAAGAGTGGCTGTCTCGAAAAGGCAGCCAGCATCATCAGAGACCCACACCACCCTAGTCACACTCTCATTTTACTCCTGCTATCGGGAAGAAGGTGTAGGGGTCTGAAAACTGTAACGTCCAGGAGCAGCTTCTTCTCTTCAGCCATCAGGCTAATAAACACTACAACCTCCAAATAGGCTCCAAACTATATAGACTTGGGGGGAATTATTTTTTTACTTTTCACTATTAATTATAATAATAATAATAAATACTTTATTGATCCCCTCAAGGAAATTCAGATGTCCAGAAGCCCCCAACCAACAAACCCACAGATTCAAAACGAACTCAGACAGAAAATACATAGAATACACTGTGGACACAACCTGAGAGCAATAAATACTTAAAAAGACCAATAATTAACAATTAAAAATTAAAAATTGCAAAAATGCATCCCCCTACAGCCTAGCGGTCCGAATTATAAAATCTAATGGCTGCAGGGGTGAAGGATCTCCTGAACCGCTCCATTCTACAGGGCAGGGAGAGGAGCCAGTTGTTGTTCCGAGTGCTCTTTTGACTCTCCAGAATTACATGGAGGGGATGCCCGGGGTTTTTCAGGATGACCTGCACCTTGTGCCTCATACACCTGAGCACATCCATCCCAGAGTCTACTCTCCCCTCCAGCACTCAGCTAGCTCGTTTGACCAGTTTGTCCAGCTTCTTGTTGTTTTTTTCACTAATGCTATTGCCCCAGCAGACAACAGTGTAGAAAATAACACTTGCAACTACAGTGTTGTAAAACATGTGCAGCATATCACTACACACATGGAAGGATTTGAGCCTTCTGAGGAAAAAGAGTCTGCTCTGCCCTTTTTTGTAGAGGGAGTTAGAGTTGACAGACCAGTCCAGTTTGTTATCAAGGTGCACTCCAAGGTTTCGGAACATATGACAATGTAACACTCTTGACTCAAATGCTTTCTGTAAATTTGCATACATACACTGACTCTCCTTGATTCACAGAACAGGTCACTTATTCAAAGGATGCCCTAAATTTGTGAATTGTGATTTTACTACCACAAAACCATGTTATGCTATGCCGAGTTACCTTTATTTATTTATTTTCTCTTAAAGTAAGTATCTTTAATAATAGCTTCTCACATTGAGAGCAATTGGCTACCTTGATGTTAAGTGAGTTATGTGACAGGCTGGCCAGTAAGAGAGAAAAACAAATTAAGAGTAAAGATGAGTCTTGCTCTCCCATGTACAGTGGGTGCTCGATAGCCATTATCAACAGAGCTTTGATGAAGGCCATGTCATTGCTCGCGAGAAGAGCTTGTTAGGTAGCAGTGTTTATCACAACTAACTCATCCAGCCAAGCTTAGCTCGGGGACTTGCTTATTTTCTGTGAAGTAACAGGAAAGGTTGGATGTTTGAATCATGGCTCCTCTCTCTTTGAAATGCAAGCAAACAGGAGGGGTTGGACAATCTTGGATTGTTTCCTCTCAAGCATCGAAGGCAGAATCTGACTGTTGACGAACGCCCCAGAATCTGAAGAATAAATGCCTATTTCCTTCGCTTTGCTGCTGCACCCGCTGAGTTTCTCCAGCTTTTTTTGTGTAACCCAGAAACTTTGTGCTGGAGTAGCTCAGGAGGGGTTGGACAGGTCAGACAGCATCGAAGGCAGAATCTAGTTGCGAACTCTGTAACAAATAAATTCATGGTTGGAGTACTCATCAGACAGCCTTCCGACTTCATGGTTAGGCAAACCCTTCTCATCCCTCCCGACCCCCCCGATACCTTACCCCCCTGCAACCGCAGGAGTTGTAACACTTTTGATTGTCCAGAGATCCAACTAGAAAGTGCAGTTGGGTGGCCTTTGGGAAATTAAAACTCGGTGGTGATGTCCACTTTTGAAAAATGTCTATTAACGATGACCATTGTCAAATACCACAGTCTAATCATCGTGCAATTTTCAGGAGGAGGTAAGAGAATGCAAAACAAACCCCTTCAGAATTTGTAGGAAGGAACTGCAGATGCAGGTTTTAAACCGAAGATAGACACAAAATGCTGGAGTAACTCAGCAGGACATAGAACAGGTGACGTTTCGGGTCGAGACCCTTCAGAAGAAGAAGAGTCTCGACCCAAAACGTAACCCATTCCTTCCCTTCAGAGATGCTGCCTGTCCCGCTGATTTACTCCAGCATTTTGTGTCTGTCTTCCCTTTAAGTTTTCTTTGGATTTTGGCAGGAAGTCATATTTATCTCCTCGCCATCAACACTCCACCTTCGTCCCATTTGTGATTTGTTGTGCAACTGGGAAGAATGGTCAGCTCTTGAGCTGAGCAGCTGTGGGATGACTGTAGACAGGTGACGATCTCAAGTCATTTCATTCATCCTTGCCCTTAGGAAGGTATGTAATAACTTTCCTCTGCTATGCCAGAGGCTTGGGATTGTATTTAAAAGAAAATAGTATTTGTTCTCTGCAGTAAGCTGGACCTCTAGTGCGTTGTGCCATCGTTATTTATGCTCGGGAACCGAAGCCAAAGGCAGCTTAAGTTGAAACCATTAGTAATAGTATTCGGCACAATTGTCCTTCTGAATATATTGATGGTTGCTCTTGTGTGACGAGAAGGGAGCAGGATCAAAGAGGGGACATTGAATTCTCCTCTCTGGGGTGTTAATTACCGATGTGTTGCTTTTTAAAAACCTATTCCAAATTCAGCACCATTTGGACTGATCAATATTAACTTCAACTTGGATGGTGTCATTTGATTAGGCATGTTGTTCTGATGTTCCCTTTGTTTCATTTCAGAATTGTCATCAGTATCTGGTTTACGATCTCCACCTCCCGGTTCATTCTACCCATTGTGAGTTCAGGGATAGCCCTGTGAGAGTGTTCTACTGTTTAATTACATTGTGGCTGAACTCTCTTCCATATTCTTTTTCTGTTTTTGATCCAAATTGCCTTGTCTCATTTGACTCGGTTTTGCAAATTTCACTTGACCCAGTATTTGCAGTCATTTGGAAGGAGTGCATTCTAAATTTCCACAGATTTTGGATGGCACAGAGATGCAGTGGTAGAGTTGCTGCCTTACAGCGCCAGTTCGATCCAGACTGTGGGTACCATCTGTATGGAGCTTATATGTTCTCCCTGTGACCACATAGGCTTGGTCTGGTTTCCTCCCACGATCCAAAGACGTGCGGGTGTATAGGTTAATTGGCTTCTGTAAATTGTGCCCAGAGTGTAGGATCGAACTAGTGTAGGATAGAACTAGTGTGCAGGAAGGCCGTCAGCATCCATAAAGACTCCTCACACCCTTGTAATGGACTGTTCGAACCCCTACCTTCCGGCAGACGTTACAAGGCCTTCTACGCCCGCACCTCCAGACTCAAGAACAGCTTCATCCCCAGAGCTATAGCGGCTCTGAACCGGCCCTGCTGAGTGCCCCACAAACCCCATGAACTGTCTCCCTCGGATAATCACATCGCACAGACACATTTGCACTTTAGACTGTTTAGACTGTTTTACTGTTCTTTTTACAAACCATGTTCTCGGGGTATCTAAATCTAAATTTTATTAGTTGCTTAAGTTATGACATCGGATGGAAGCTGCATACCAAATCTCGTTGCACATATGTGCAATGGCAATAAAATATATTATTATTATTATTATTATCATTGGTCGGCGTGGGCTGAAGGGCCTGTTTCCACGTTATATCTCTAAACATAACCTAAATGCTACACGATGGTCTTGTGCTGACCTTTTATGATTGTATCCCTTGTTCCAAATATTCCCACTAGAGGAAATGTTTTTTTCTGTTAAATTCCTCGAAATGCCTCTTGTTCTCTCGGAACACTGTTGCATGACTTTAAAAACCAAAGTCTGGCAAATGTTGAAGGCCACTGCTTTCTCCATGCAAGGTTTAATGTATTCTTGTGTGAAGACAGTCCTGAGTTAGTGTAGAGGTCCTGTTTCATAAAGTCACATTGAACAAAGATCTCTCTAACTGTTTTCAGTTGGTATTCCTATTAACAGCAACAATGCATATTGAAAAAAGATGCTGACTATGTAGTTTAATGAGCATTGACAAACTCTGAATGATCTTAGCTGTTTGAAATGCTTTGAATGATTACTTGTTAAATGTAATTATTATGGTTTATCCATCTGGGTATATTTTCCATTGAATTATTACCATCACATTTCCTACTTCCCTTTGTAAATTTTACTTAACAAGATGTGGTCAAGTATACTATCGATGCGACCTGTCGCAATAATGTTTCCAGACATTGGTCCAACCAATGAGCCTGAAGATGGGTCTCTACCTGAAATGTCACCCATTCCTTCTATCCAGAGATGCTGCCTGTCCCACTGAGTTATTTCAGCATTTTGTGTCTATCTTCAGTGTAAATCAGCATCTGCAGTTCCCTCCTATACGGCCCAATACACCGTTAAGAACCAGTGGGCAGCACGGTGGCACAGCGGTAGAGTTGCTGCCTTACAGCACCAGAAACCCGGGTTTGATCCTGATGACGGGTGCTGTCTGTACGGAGTTTGTACGTTCTCCCTGTGACTACGTGGATTTTCTCGGAGTGCTCCGGTTTCCGCCAGCACTCCAAAGACGTACAGGTTTGTAGGTTAATTGTAAATTGTAAATTGTCCTGAGTGTGTAGAATAGTGCAAGTGTATGGGGTGATTGTTGGTCGGCACAGACTCTGTCGGCCGAAGGACCTGCTTCCACACTATATCTCTAAAGTCAGTGAATCTGTGCATGCAACACATGACGCAACTTCTAGCAGTGATCAGTTTTGATTTATTACCGAGTTTCTAAGAGGCTGGTCACTTGCTGTTACAATATTCAAACAAAGTTATTTGATGTCTGAACATCAGTTCACCAACACCTAAGTGCTTTTTCTGCACTTTCTAATGTTTTAAAAGAATTGGTAAACTTAAATCTCAGGCACCCCGCGTTTTACGTGGGGTTTTGAGCTTGAATAGCAGCGTGTAATTCAAAAATGTGTAAATTAAGCATTAGCAGCAAATTTGAACGGGTTATTCCAAAAATACCAGCATGTAAATCAAGCTTTGGTACTAATGGAACAAGCGCATCATTTCTGAAAAGCACATAAATCAAACACGCATAAAATGCAAGGTGCCTGTACAAATGTTTATATTGACTTTCACTAGACGAACAAGAAACATAGGGATCTCTGAATTTAATCAAACCAGAATTCAACGGCTGGGCTTGACAACTCTGGTCTACACCAAGCTGCTTGTCAAACAGTTCTATTTCCTAGGAAATTGATGCGGAGGGGAAGTGTTGTTCATTCTGAAGCATGTCAGTATTAAGTACTGGATGTCTTGGAGCACACAAGGGTGGGTAAATCCCCAGAGCCTGATAAGCTGCATCAAAGACTGTTGCAACTTTGTATGCTCCATGAGAGCTGAAAAATGCTCCACATGACCACAAAGGTCGTATAGCCAGTGACTTCACTTAATAATAAATTCAATCAAACCTGCATCAAAGAATCTGTCTAATTGGTCTGCAAGACCATGCTGGACATTCTGCTTCACATTATCTTCTCCCACCTTGTGCTAATGAGTTCAACATTCTCATTGACAATTTCCGCTGAACTTCCACATTCATTTGTTGCACCACACAATCTTCCCGTGAATGTCCTTACCCCAAGGTGATGTTCAGGGTAATGACCCTTCTTCAGGGTCCCGAACCGAAACGTCGCTGATCCACAATCCTCAGAGATGCTGCCTGACCTGTTGAGTTTCTCCAGCATTTTGTGGCTTTTTTTCCCCCCTCCATTCTATCCCCTATATTCTACTGTGTAAATCAAAAATTGCACTTGGTATTGTTCCTCTGCCAGTCTTGTATTTACAAAGTTGCATTTGGCTTCTAGCTAAACGACACTTCCGTTTAATGCTGTAATTCAATGTGATGAGTCATCTACCTCAAATGTTTAACTGTTTTTATCTCTGAAAATGTTGCCTGAGACATCAGGTAGTTCCTTTTTATATTTACGTAAGTACACACAGACATTTATTTCATCCTTGTTTTCAGACTCTCTATGCTATGACCATTTGCTCTTTTAACTGCCCTGTCCCGAGTCGAGATATCTGTTTTTTTCTTAGTGCCCCGATTGTAATGACTCTGATCAAATCCATAAACTCGAAGGTTCGCTTCATAAAATGTCTGCCTGTTTATCTTGCTTCTATTTTTTTTTCTTTGCCTCTGTCCTTCCCATTTGTTCCTTTCCAAGTGTTTAAAATCTTCTGCTTTGAGAAGTCTATTATTTTGTACATCCTTGTTCCTGGCTCAGCATCAGATTGTGTTGGCTATTACTCCCTGTGACATTTTGCTACATGTGAAGGCTCTATTTCAATGCAGTTTGGTCATCAAATACCTTCAACGCAAAGACCATCCGGAGGCACTTTGTTGAAATGAAGTGTGTACGTGTGGCCACTGTGTTGCTCTGAGAAACATGGCAGTCAATGAGGGGAGTTAAACTGTGGCAAACAAGAATGAGATAAGAACCAGATCACCTATTTCAGTGCCAGTTAAGCCATGCATCTTGTCCAAACACTGTGGCAATGACATTGTTCTAAGTGTAGAGTGTTTCCCTGAAGAGTATATCAGCTCTTTTAAGAAGCTGCCTGACAGACAACACTACTGCCAACATTGCATTCTAATAGTGCAGTACTCGAGTGTCTGCCACAAGTGTTGTCTCAAGATTCTAAATCGGTGCTCTAGCCATGATATTTTAAGTTGAGCAGATCTTGTATCATTGTTTAAATGCTTACACTGTTTTAAGTTAGATTTTCCACTAATAGAACGCCACATCTGACAAAACAAAATTTCCCCAAAGGCAAACAAGCATTGCAGCCGAGACTTTGCTGAAGTCGTGCCTAGAGTACAACTTGGAGATGCCAGGACTAGTAACTTGTGTGGATTTAGCCATACAGCATGGAAACAGGCCCTTTGGTCCAACTCGCTAGTCCCTCATTTCCATGCTTGGCCCATAACCCTCTAAACCTATCCTATCCATGTACCTGTCCAAATGTCTCTTAAATATTATGGTAATATCTGCCACAACTACCTTCTTCGACAGTGTGTTCCGCAAGAACCTCAGCAGCAAACACGATACACACTACGTTATGTCCCACCAACATAATTACAGGTTATCAAATCACACTATACCCACCACCCTTTGGGTAAAAAAAGTTACCCCTCAAGTTCCTATTAAATCCCCCCCCCCCCCCCCCCCCCCCCCCCCCCCCCTCCCCCCCCCCCCTCACCTTAATCCTATGTCCTCTGGTTCTCTATTCCCCAATTGGGCACATTTACCCAATCTATTCCAATTTCATTGTAAATTATACAATAAATGAGTCTGATCATAGCTTTTAATCCAGTGTAGAGAGGACTGAAGAGGTGCCTCGACCTGAAACGTCACTCATTCTTTCAGAGATGCTGCCTGTCCCGCTGAGTTACTACTTCATTTGGTTACATCTTCAGTGTAAACCAACATCTGCATTTATTGTTTATCACAGCTAGCTAATGGGCAAAGGCATTTTGTGTTGTATATGTTGCTCCATGGCATTTCACAATGCTTCACCTCATTGTGCTACTCCTGAATGACAAACAATCTGGTTTGGTTAAGGGACAAATGATTGACACTCTTCTAGAGCCATAATCATAGAGCCATAGTGATACAGTGTGGAAACAGGCCCTTCTCCCCAACTTGCCCACACCGGCCAACATGTCCCAGCTACACTAGTCCTATCTGCCTGCACTTGGTCCATATCCCTCCAAACCTGTCCTATCCATGTACCTGTCTAACTGTTTCTTAAACATTGGGATGGTCCCAGTGTCGACTACCTCCTCTGGCAGCTTATTCCATACACCCAACATACCCTTTGCGTGCAAAGGTTACCCCTCAGATTCCTATTAAATCTTTTTTCCTTTACCTTGAACCTATGTCCTGTGATCCTCGATTTCCCAACTCCGGGCAAGAAACTCCGTGCATTCTATTTTCTAACAATTTTGTATCTCATCCAAGGATGCATCAATAATGCAGTACATCCGCTTGAATTTGGTGGCTATCCTGAATGCGGTCTGGTGATGCATTGATCCCGATTGGACCTGCGCCACGCTGATAGTGCAGCTGCTTATGAACAATGGAGCTCTTTAATTGTTTTATGACTCGTTGCCTACGGAAGATGTCATCCGACTGTTCATGGGAAAAGATGATGAGCTGGAGGGGATGGGACAAGGGTTGGAGGATTCAAACCACACCAAAGAATGCAAGTGCAATTAGTCATTAATTGAATACAACAACTCCTTTGCAAGGGCATCTGCTTATCAAAGGGGTAATCAAGTAATCAAACATGTAAACCAAAAGATTTGGGCGTTTAATGGACCCTTCTGTACAGATAGCATGGTGGCAAGTGTGGTATCATTTCCTGTATCACACTCCCAGATCAGTAATTGTTCTTGTTCAGTGTTAGTTCTTAGAAAATTCATACACATGCCTTGAATAAGGATGGATCCCACTGCACTTGACCCTATCATTACTTACTGCGTTTGAGGAGTTTGCTCGCATGGCCCAGTGAGACCGGTTGGAAGAAGCTTCTGGCCTGTGATCAATATATATTTGGGAAAACAAAATAATAATCAACAATAATAAACATGTGAAAGACAGCCTGCTGATTGTATTTTCAGTAGGGCACATTTGTACGCTTAAGCGGAGGTAACTAAAATCATTATGTTCCTATGTAAAGCTCTTGAGTGTAACTGGTATGACCATTCACCAAGCCTTTTATTGTTTTGTCGTTTTCCCCAGGACCCAGGCGGAGATGGCGCACACGTGCAGAGGCACCATTAACCTAGCCACGGCCCACATCGATGTAGAGGATGCCTGCATCATTGTGCTGTCAGATAGTGGGCGCACGTACTACCTGAAACTAAGCTCGGAGGTGGAGCGGCAATGCTGGGTGACGGCACTTGAACTGGCCAAGTCCAAAGCTATTCGGATGATGAGCAATCAGTCAGGTAGCATCTGTGCAGGATGCTTAATATATGTCCCTCACTCCTACTTGATAATAATGTTGACTTCAAATCGCTTTGCACAGAGATACCTTTGCTGCATTCAATGTGAATTTGAAATTCACAGGTTGAATTTGCATTCTTCTTCACTAAATTCTTCAGACATTACAAGACTGCAGTTACAACCCATGTGTCGGGGTAGTGCGGTGGGTGGGAGGGTGGTGTTGAGGAGTGGGGATTTGGTAAAGAACTGCAGATGTTGATTTAAATCGAAGGTAGACACAAAATGCTGGAGTAACTCAGCGGGACATGCAGCATCTCTGGAGAGAAGGAATGGGTGACGTTTCGGGTTGAGACCCTTCTTCAGACTGATGTCTGGGGAGTGGGCGGGACAGAGATAGAAAGTAGTCGGGGAGAGTGAGACTGGTAGGAGAAATGGGAAGGGGGAGGGGATGGAGAGAGAGGGACAGCAATGGCTTCTTGTAGTTAGAGAAGTCAATGTTCATACTGCTGGGGTGCAAGGGACCCAAGCAAAATGAGGTGCTGTTCCTCCAACTTGCGCTGGGCCTCACTCTGACAATGGAGGAGTCCCAGGATAGAAAGGTCAGTGTGGGAATGGGAGGGGGAGTTAAAGTATTGAGCAACCGGGAGATCAGATGGGTTTAGGCAGACCGGCCAGAGAAATGATCAGTGAGCCTGCGCTTGGTCTCGCCGATATACAGGAGTCCACTCCCGGAGCAGCGGATACAGTAGGTGAGGTTGGAGGAGGTGCAAGTGAACCTCTGCCTCACATGAAAAGACTGTAGGGGTCTTTGGACGGAGTCGAGGGGGGAGGTATAGAGACAGGTGTTGCATCTCCTGCGGTTGCTGGGGAAAGTACCTGGGGAGGGGGTGGTTTGGGTGGGAAGGGACGATTTGACCAGGGAGTTGTGGAGGGAACAGTCTCTGTGGAAAGCAGTAAGGGGTGGAATGGGAAGATGTGGCTAATAGTGGGATGCTGTTGGAGGTTGGGAAAATGTCGGAGAATTATGTGCTGTATGTGGCGGCTGATGGGGTGGAAGGTGAGGACAAGGGGGACTGTCTTTGTTATGAATGGGGGGGGGAGGGATTTTTAAAAAAAAAAGCAGTTTTACAGGTTGAGCTATCTGTCTATGTATCTCTTATCAAGAAACTGTTTTCAAATGAGGTATTCCCAGTCCATCTCCCAACCATTGAAGGGATTTACAGGAGTCTCTGCCTCAAGAAGGCAGCCAGCATAATCAGGGACGAGAAGATATAGGAGCCTGAAAACTCTAACATCCAGATTCAGGAACAGCTTCTTCCCCACAGCCATCAAGTTATTAAACATTGCAACCTCCAAATAAGCTCCGAATTTTCCAATGACGTGCTGGTTTGTAGATTAATTGGCTTGGTAAAATTGTAAATTGTTGTGTGTGTGTGTGTGTGTGTGTGTGTGTGTGTGTGTGTGTGTGTGTGTGTGTGTGTGTGTGTGTGTGTGTGTGTGTGTGTGTGTGTGTGTGTGTGTGTGTGTGCCTTGTGTGTGTGTGTGTGTGTGTGTGTGTGTGTGTGTGTGTGTGTGTGTGTGTGTGTGTGTGTGTGTGTGTGTGTGTGTGTGTGTGTGTGTGTGTGTGTGTGTGTGTGTGTGAGTAATTTTAGCATGCGAAAAATTTTGATTTACTTTCCCCCCACAAACATCAATTTGCCTTGCTATGGCATGTAAGTGTCTCTAGATGGTGCTGCTGTGTTAATAATATTGTTTAGATAATCAAAGTAACATCAGAGTCTAATTTTCAGGGAGTACATTTCAACATTCAAAAAATTAACCAGATTTAGAGATGAAGCTTTAATTGAGGATTTATAACCGAACCTTTAAAAAAAAAAAAGAAGGTAGACAAAAATGCTGGAGAAATTCAGCGGGTGAGGCAGCATCTATGGAGCGAAGGAAATGGGTGACGTTTCGGGTCGAGACCCTTTTTCAGACTGAGGAAGTGTCTCGACCCGAAAGGTCACCTATTCCTTCACCCCATAGATGCTGCCTCATCCGCTGAGTTTCTCCAGCATTTTTGTCTACCTAAGAGAATCCAGCATCTTGATGAATGATGAAGGGATGCCCTCATTTTTCCCGTGGTATGGAAATGCTGAGGGATGTAGGCTGCCGTGCATGGGTTGGCTTTCATGCCGCTATTGGCATTTGCTTCATGCAAACTGCTTTGTACAAAACCATGAACATTTCGAAGATTATGTAAAGTCAACAAAAGTTGTCACTATCTGGGAACTGTCAAAACAATGACGTATCTGAAACACAAATGAAATTGGCAATAAAATCAAAGCCCCTGAGCTGCTTAAGATAGCAAATGAGAAGCTTACAGTTCGCAACAGCAGGTCTGTTGGAATTGCTTTGAGTTCTTCACTGCCGGAGGTAAGGGGAGATAAGTATTTAGCCTGAACCAGAATTCCAGATACATCTCTGTCTCAACGAGTTAGCATTTTATATGGTTAAGGCATTTGCTTTCAAAAGAATTGAGACATTATATACAAAACAGATGCCACTGCAGTTGATCAAGATGGGCCATATATAAATTGGATAAACATAAGTTACAGAAAATGTTCAAAGCAGATCTAACATTACTGTTAGATGTTAGATAAGAGAAGTGAAGAAATGAGTCAATCTGTCAAAGACCAACTCTTATCTGCCTGCACAGAATCCATCCCACCCATCCCTGCATATCCATGTGCTGATCCAACAATCTTTAAATGCCGCTATCACATGTGCCTCAATCACCACCACCGACAATGACAGCACATTCCAGGCACTCAATGACCCTATATATTAAAGAAATACTTGCTCTACATATCTTTAAACTTTGCCCCTGCCTTAAAGATATGCCCTCTAGTATTTGATTTTTTTTCTATCCTCTCATAGTTTTATACACCTCTGTCAGGTCTCCCTGCCATCATTTGGCGTTCCAGAGAAAACAATCCAAGCCTGTCCAACCTCTCCCTGTAGCTAAAGCCCCCCTAATTCGGGCATCATTCTCATAAACCTCCTCTGCACCATTTTCAAAGTCCCGTCGTCCTTCCTAAAACGGGGCGACCAGAACTGCACACAATACGGGCTAATCAACTTCCTATAAAGCTGTATTATGACTTTCTGACTCATGTACTCCATGCCTCCGATCAATGAATGCAAGCATACCCTATGCCTTCTTTACTGCGCTGTCTACTTTTGTTGCCACTTTGAGGGAGTTATGGACTTGAACTGAAGTAACAGAAAGCTCGCAAACATTTAAGTTCATCACAGCATCTTGTGTATCCAACAGAATGATGAATCAAATCGAGGAAATTTGTAGCTATGTTAATCCTATTGTGCAGCTAGCTTCTGGCAACAAAGCTGCCTGTCAGGAAATGCTTGGGGATAAAATGAAACTGTGACAATCCTTCTAACTATCTTGTGTGAGAGAACCAAATTACAGGTAACTATTGGTCATTCCTTAAACAGAATGCACTAATGTGTTTAACCTATTGGAAGATTAATCAATAAACAATACAGAGGAGTTGGAGAAAGGGCAGTCAATGCCAGTGTTTTATACACACATCTTTACCTGGTGCTCTATGTGCTAACAGCGGTGGGCTATAGAAATCGCTTGGTCCTTTGTCCAAATGTGTCTCATTGAAAGTGATGCGATTTGACGGGGACGCATTTGTAATTCAAAATGCTGTGATGACAGGATTTTCCGTAAGCACAAGAAAACTGTAATCTGATCAGGCATTAAGATTGAAATAAATAATTAGCATCAGGATTTCATTTGAACACTTATCGATGGTCCATAGTTAAACCAAATGGGATTGTGCAGTTACCCAAAGAATTTAGTCATAGAATCATACAGCTTGGAATGAGGCCCTTCAGCCTACTTGCCCATGCTGACCAAGATGCCCCATCTACATTAATCCCTCCTGCCTATGTTTGGCCCATATCCCTTTAAACCGTTCCAATCCACGTACCTATCTAAATGTCTTTTTAAATGGTGTTATAGAATACAGCTTCCAAAAAGTAACATGAAAAATACAATTGAAAATATTACAAAGCAGATTCAATGTAAGATGATAAGGGTTGTGTGGAATGCTGTTGGGAGCCTTGAGTACATGAGCATTGTGAGTTCTGTCTGAGTAGTTGTGTTTCTTCTGTAATTTTCATGGGAGTACAGGGCAGCCAAGTGTAAATGCAAGAGGGGAGCAACAGCTCACAAACTATCCATCCAACTCTTGCCCCATATAGCGCAGACTGCAGGTCCCACTTTGACCTCATCAGTCATCCCAGAACTCACAACATTTGTGTAGAATCGAAGAATCATGCTGGATTGCAAGGGAATACTTAAGAAGAGGAAGATGAAGACTTCTTAATGTCAGATCTTGCCTTGGCAAGATAAATGGAGACTTGGCAGCAACAGCAGTGTGATATATATCCTGTTGATGATGTAACACTCCGAGCCATTCCTCATGACATAGCATGATACTTGCAGGTTATTAGCCAAATGTCTCCACCAGGTCTGGAGGCTTGCAAATAAAGACAGTCACTTCATTCAGCTCACAATTTCTGTGATAATAATCGATACCATTAACCAGGGTAGCATCGTTCATTCTTCTTTGTGAAGACATTGGGCTATTGAACAATCCAGTATTGAATCTAACCCCCCACCTTCTCTGAGGAAGTGTCCTTGTGATTAGATGGGACAGAGAATTTCATTGAGATGCATGGCGAGATGGGGGGACCAATAAAACCCTGGGCCTTGCAATTACACTTGTTGTAGGACAATAGACAATGATTAGACTATCGGGGGAACTGTGTGGAAGTGGCGAGTCTTGGGGTCAACATGGTTGATCGCGACGAAATGAATGGAGGGGTGTGGCGGATTAGAGCTACGTGCAGGGTGCCATTCTGTATCTTATGTAACACTCTGAGCTGTTCCTCACAACATAGCGTTGTGCTTGACTTGAATAAGATGTGCATTGCTGTAGCCACTACAGGCCAGGGTGACTTAGTTCCTCATTAGTGGGGGGTGTCCTGACAATTTCTGTCAGAATGCCAAGGGGCTGTCTGGGAACAAAGCTTCAGGGGACCTTGAGCCTTTATGAAGTGCATTTAACATCTGATGATTTGATTAAATTAATGGAAGCAGATATAATTGTATTTGTTATGATGGAGGAAGGAGCGGGTTCTTTGAACAGCCCCCACTGAAGTATCAGCAGGTAGATGTAGTTCTAGAACATTCTGCACACTTAAAGTTTGGTTTTGAGATTTGGAATCACCAAAACAATATCTCCCCATTACCAGAGATCAGCAATATCTCGGCCATCTTCATAAGTTCATCGGGCATAGGAGCAGTATTAGGCCATTTGACCCATCGGGTCAGCTCCACCATTCGAACATAACTGATCTATTTTTCCCTCTCTCCCCCATTCTCCTGCCTTCTGCCAGTAACATTTGATGTCCTTTCCAATCAAGAATCTATCAATGTCCGCATTAAAAATACCCAATGACTTGGCCTCCACAGCCATCTATGGCAATGAATTCACCACAGATTCACCATCCTCTGGCTAAAGAAACTCCTCCTCATCTCCATCTCACAATCTATTATGATCCCATCACTGTTTATCACCCGGTCAACTGGTATCATCTGCAAATTTTGCTTCAACCGCTTGTTATTAATGTGTGGAAAATTTCTCCGCACTCCCATCATGGACTTCTGGGCAAAGTGCTATCTACCATCCTCCTGTCTGTCAAACAACTATTACTTACCATTCCCTGCTTTCTGCCTTTTAGCCAACTTCCTATCTGTGCTGCGACCAGGCTATTTAGTTCCCTGGACCTCAACTTTGCTAAGTGTTGCAATTTGATTAGCATTATGGTTGTGAAAACAATGTAGTCTTTATCTTTGAATTCTTGCTGTTACTTTACTCTTTGTCCATATTTTTACAATATATTAACTACTCACTCATTTATGCTTCCTGGTTTAAATTCTGCATGCTTGAGGTTTCTTTATTCTGATGGATTAAAATATCATGCTGTTGACGGCTTTGCTCCCTCGTGTTTCAAATCCTCTAGGAAAGGGCACGGCTTTAAAACGATCTTTGAATATGCGTTGCCGTTCAGAGGCCTGTGAAATGTATGTGGTCAGCGTGTTGAATACTGAACGCAATACCCTTCTGCACTGACGGCAAAAAAAAACAGGCGCTGGGTGGCATAGTGGCACTGGTGGAGCTGCTACCTACCTCACAGCGCCAGAGACCCAGGTTCGATCCTGGGCCTCCTCTGGGTGTGGTGCTGTCGATGTAGGTCTGAAGAACTTTGCACATTCGCCCTGTGACCAGAGTGGGCCTCCTCTGGGTCCAGCATTTTTGTCCGGTTTTCCTCTGTAAAATGCCCCACCTCATAAATCCAAAGTAGATGAGAAATGAGGCAGGTGAATCGTGATTGTAGGTCTGAAGAGGGGCTGTATCTCTCTGCACAATTTTTGTCTATTTTTATATTCCTGAATCCTGAATCCGATCTTGCATTGCAATAGTCTCTAGTCGGCACTGCGTTCAGCCACCTTCCTACTATCTGAAGAACGCTCATATTTCTATGTTCAGTTAATTTTGCCATCCATTCAGCTACTTGTCCTATGACTTCAAAATGTTATTTTCTATTTTGTGTTTCTATTATCAATGGCCGTTTTTAAATTCAGATGGATGATATATTCTTGGAAAGATGTCAGCTAAGTAGACTGTGCCTGTGATATATTATCTTTGTTTATCTTTCTGCCATCTTTCCAAGAATCTTGACAGATCATTTAAGCATAACTCAGCCTTTGGGAATTGATGTTGACTTTTTTTGTTGTATTTTGCGTCTTTAAATAAAATCATCAAGAAATACAACACAGTATCGGGTCCCTCAATCCATCAAATCCACGATGACTATCAACCACCTACTTGCATTAAGCCTACATGAATCCCATTTTATTCCCCATGCATTCCCATCAGATTCAAGAAGGTACCACTGGGGATCATTTACAGTGGCCAATTAACCAGTCTTTGAGGTGTGCGAGGTGCCTGGAGAATAGACAAGCTCCGTGCAGACATCACCGATGGTCAGGATTGAACCTGCGTCTCTGGCACTGAGGCAGTTGCTCAACCAGCTGCATTATTGTGTTTAAGAAGGAACTGCAGATGCTGGAAAATCGTAGATACACAAAAATGTTGTAGAAACTCAGCGGGTGCAGCAGCATCTATGGAGCGAAGGAAATAGGCAAAGTTTTGGGTCAAAACCCTTCTTCAGACAGCATTATTGTGTTGCCCTGTGAGTGACTAAGTTGAATCCCGCACTTTTCGACGAGAAGGTTAACTAAGGCAATTCATGAATACTGTGGATACAAGAGTCTGTTCGAGGACTGGCTCACCACGTACCAGAATAAGCATTCACTCTGTGGATCTCCATGGCTGCATTGTGTATTATCAGCTGTATAATCCAATGCAGTCTTCTTCTCCCTCGTGTCCGGCCATCTTCTATGTCACATCTTTCCGGTCGGTCAGTGACGGCTGCAGAATTGGCTACTTCAGTCAGTCACTGTGGTGCAGTTTCTGTCGTCGGCATTGCTAGGGATGCGCCACGTGGAGGCTTCTGCTTGCATCATTCCAATTCAGTAATGCCCTTGTCCCACTTCGGAAACCTGAATGGAAACTTCTGGAGACTTTGCGCCCGACCCAAGGTTTCCGTTCGGTTCCTGGAGGTTGCAGGTGGTTGCCGGAGGTTGCAGGTAGTGGAAGCAGGTAGGGAGACTGACAAAAACCTCCGGGAACCGCACGGAAACCTTGGGTGGGGCGCAAAGTCTCCAGAGGTTTCCGTTCAGGTTTCCTAAGTGGGACAGGGGCATTACTCATCAAGTTGTCGGATAATATTTCCAAACGTATGGCCTCTTCCTGCTGGAAGGGCGAGAGAACGGGGGGGGGGGGGGGGGGGGGGGGGGGGGCACAGTGGTGCAACGGTACAGTTGATGCTTTACAGCGCCGGGGACCCGGGTTCGATCCTGACTATGGGAGTTGTCTGTTCTCCCTATGGAGTTGTCTGGAGTTTGTACGTTCTCCCTATGACAGTGTGGGTTTTTTCCGGATGCTCCGGATTCCTCCTACACACCAAAGACGTACGGGTTCATCGGTTAATTGGCTTTGGGTTAAAATAAACTTTGTAAACTGTTCCTGGTTTGTAGGATTGTGTTAGTGTTCGGGGTGATCGCTGGTCAGCATGGACTCGGTGGGCCGAAGGGCCTGTTTCCGCACTGTAACTCTAATATCTAAACGGGTTCGTAGGATAAACACCACCTGAAACGTTTCTTTCAAGTTGCACGTGATCCTAACTAGGAAAGATATTTCTGTTCCTTCATCTTTGTGTCTTCTAAAGCTTGGCATTCTCTATCCAGCAATACTACAGGAGTATCTATACTTGACAGCATCTAGTACAAGAAAGAGGCTTAACACCAGTTCTCGGGGCAATTGGGGATGGACAATTAATGCTGGGCTTGCTCGTGACTATATAAAGTTAAATGCTTCCTATCCTTTGGAGAGGAGCAGATTTGTCTTTCTGCATCTTGGCTTTCCTTTATTTAGTTCTTGCAAATTGTGCATTGCCTTTGTTCCTCCTGTTCTTTCTCAATATTTTAACAATTTTGTTGTTCAACTATTGGTTAATTTCCTTTAAAGTGTTGCAGTTGAATCATCTTGCAGCTCCATTATCAGCCGTGTGTTCCAGGCTGGAATGATTTGCTGTGTTGTGCTCCAGTTCCTACCTCTCTTTCCTCGGACATTCTCTGGTGTTTTTTATTCTGGCACTGGAAACAATTTCATATTTACTCAATGAAAACACTAGTTTTGAACAAAGCAGCAATCTCTGTTTCTCCAAATAACACAAGTCTATTTTCCCGACTACATTTTAGCAAATTTTCTCAGCATCTTTATCAAGGTCTTAATGTCCTTTCGAAACTCAGCTGCCCTGAGCTGGAAGCAAACTTGATCCAGTGATTTGTAATGGTTCAGTACGCTTTTGTACACTGTGCTTGTTGATGAAGCCAGAGATCCTTTATATCCCATTAAAATCTCTTCTCGATTTGTCCCATTACCTTCAATGGATTTGCCTTTGTTAATTCCAATTCTCTGTTGATTGCTACTCCCCTATAATATAGTACCACTTGGTTCAATCTACCAGATATTATTATGCTGTACAAAATTAATGATCTTCCTACTTCTGTTAACTGTCAAAGCTAGCAATTTATCCATGTCCTCCTGAAGTCTGATAGTGTTTTTTTTTGTTTGTTACATTTCCAAGTGTGGGATTTCTCCGGGTGTTCCAGTTTCCTCCCACACTCCAAAGACGTTCAAGTTTGTAGGTTCATTGGCTTTCGTAAAAATTGTAAAGTTGTCCCCAATGTGTAGGACAGCGGGACAGGCAGCATCTCTGGAGAGAGGGAATGGGTGACGTTTTGGGTCGAGACCCTTCTCCAGTCTGGAGAACTGGAGATCCTTTCTTTCTTTCCAGAGATGCTGCCTGTCCCGCTGAGTTATGTGTCTATCTTCGGTTTAAACCAGCAACTGCAGTTCCTTCCAAAACTAAACTAAAGTTCCTTAGTCAATTTTGTATTCACATTGCCACTGCTTCTCTCGTCTCTGTGGGAAGACTGTTAGCCATTACACTCACGTGTTCTGGACAGTGTTCAAGGCACTGGCACAGCTGTGCGATGCTTTACACAGTCGACTTGTTTGCTCTCTCAGCAGTGCGGAACCATCACATAGTCTGCTCTCACTAAAAATAAATCTAATGCAGCATCTGCCTTTGTTCAGTTATACATTTTTGTGTTCCACTATAAAAAACGTTAGAGGTTTCTTTCTCCTGATTTTAGAGTACTGCTTCAGTCTGAAGTACAGAATCCTACATAAATTCACTTCCTGACCTCCTGATTTGTTAAATGAGGACTTCAGGAAAACAGCTGCAGCCAAAAAAAAAAATGATTGAGGTGAAAGTGCTCCAGTATTCATGACGTCAGGCGGCTTCATAAAAGAGAAATTAAAGTCACATCTCAGGTCTTTACTGGAAAATGTGAACGTGGTTTTAAGCAGGCACAGAGACTAAAAGTAAGGAGAGGAGAAAGAACTGAAGGGAAGGCCAGTGAAGGGTAGAAGGCAAAGATTAAATGACAATGGGGATGGTAATAGAACACATGAAGAAACAAATAATTGACCTGGAGCACATGTATAGGGGAATAGCACTTGTCCAAAAGGCTATGAAGATGCTTCCCTGAAAGATGAGATATTGGTCGCCAAACTTGCCTTGGGTTACATTGCAATGTTGTGGGAGCTGCACAATGAAATTGACTAGTTGCCCCAAAATGGGATTCAGGCCAGCCTTAGGAACAGATCAATGTGTTTGCAGAGTGATCGTTCAATCTCGGGTTTGTGGTGCGTTGCAGAGTCCCACAAGATATAATGAAATTAGCAGCAAATCCCTGTTTCAGCTCAGGAAATGTATAGAGCTCTAGTTGGTTGGAAGAGAATAAATGTGAGCGCATGTGATACCCATCCTTCCCTCGTGTGGATGAAGGAAGAGTTAGTGGTTGAAGAGTGAACCAGAATTGTGGAGGGAATTGATCTTTTGAGTTACTGAAAGGAAAGTGAAGATGATGTCGGAGGGTAAAATTGCTCTGAAGCTGGTGAAAATTGAAGGACATAATTGTGATGGGTGAAACTACTAGGGACAAGATCAGTTGCTTCTTGTTTCAGGGATGGGGAAGTGGTGAGAAAAATGCAGTGTCAGACCAACAAAATTAAAGACGCTGACATGATTGATGGTGGAGGTGTGTGGATAAGGAAAATATCAGAAGCTGAAACATTAATTATGTTTCTCTTTCATCAGATGCTGCGAGATTGACTGAGTTTTCAGAATTTTCAGTTTTTGTTATTATCAACAACAAATGGACTCTCAAGTAATGCATTTCCTCTCAAATGAAAGTTGGCAACTGTTTTTCACCCTGTCTTGCCATTCTTTCATTCTTATCGCAAATTCTGAATGTGTAAGTAAGTCATGGGACCTGCATCTCCGATATCCCATTGCCTTATTAAACACCAAAACAGTGGAAGGAAATACATAATCTGGCAGATCAATCTCTGGGTCTAAGTAACTTTAAAAAAGAATAATCTAGAGAGTATTTTCATTAACCCCATGGCTGGTTTCAGCAGCAGTTGGATTTGGGACAAAATTGTTCAGTTTAGTTCAGAGATCCAGCGCGGAAACAGGCCCTTCGGCCCACCGAGTCCGTGCCAACCAGTGATCCCCGTACACTAAAACTATCCTACACACTAGGGACAATTTACAATTTACAGGGGAAGAGGATTAATTATTATGATGCCTGCAAGTGATTTTAGGAAACTACAAGCAATTTGCAATTTGAAACTTAATGCAGAGAAACTTGCATTGTTGAATTGGAGTGAAAGTCTACACAAGGGCTGCATTTTAAAAGGACGAGAGAAACAAATTAAAATTGTTCTATTGATTGCTTTTGCTGCTATTCCGAGCTCCATATAATAGACTTGTGGGAATGTTATTGGTCTCAGCTGGTTTACCAGATTCAGTCTCCATTATTGCTATTGTACCATTTTACCTGTCCATTTTCTCCAGGGATGCTGCCTGACCCACTGAGTTACTTCCAGCACTTTAATTCTCCATATTCTTGATGCTTCCATTGTTGCGGTTCCATAGCTCACCACCAGATGGTGAACACACAGAGACATTCATGGTCCACTTGTCCAGTGTGTTTGGGTTTAATATCAATATTTATTACATGTCATTTGAACCTCATTGAGGCTCAAACGAAACTGCGTTTCCACAGCCATACAAACAAAGACAATATCATACAGACATGCACACAATTCAATTTACAAAAACATCCATCACAGTGAACCCACTGTGATGGAAGGCAAAGTCTTTTCTCTCCCCTGTTTTCCATTTCTCTCCCGATGTCCAAGCCCCAGGCGGGCGATGATAAGTCCCACGGCCACTTTAGGCCACGTGGGGCGATGTAGGGCCCCGCTCCGGGTCGTTCAAACCCCGTGACTCGGGCTAGAGAAGACGCGTTGCGGGAGCTCCGGAAAGCGGCCTCTCCACCCGCGAGCTCCCGATGTCCCGACAGTCCACCGGACCTGCGGCTGCAGCTGGAGCCTCTGGGCTACGTGGTCGAGCCGCAGCAGCGAGTCACCACCGCTCCCCACGCTCCGATACCGGCCAGCCCCACGATGGTAAGTCCGCAGCTCCGCAGGCTCCGTGACTGGAGCCTCCAGGTCGTTCAGGCTGGAGACCGCTCCACGGCGCTAGGCCCCAACGACAACGGAGACCCGACAGGAAAAAGCTCGGGCCTCCCGTACAGGGAAGAGATTTTTACAAAGTTTCCCCCTTTCCCCTGCCCCCCACATATACACAGTTAAAACACTATTAAAAAACACAAACAACTACATTTAACTAGACAAAAAATAAAAAAAAGGCAGACCAGCTGTAGGGGCCACTGCAACAGTGAGCCGCTCCGCCAACCTTGATAACAAAGTGGCTTCTCGTGCATTTTATACTGACACTTAAGTTTTGCCCAAAATCTGTATTACATAACCCCACTGTGCTACTTGTTTTGTATATGCACAGCATTAGTGCCACCTGGAAAGGCGATTTGCATTGCTGCACCCAAATTTTGCACTTTCAAGATGAAATGACCTCTGTACAGCTTCACTTGTGTATCCTGCTAAAATGAGAAATTTGAACAAACACTCGCAGAAGATATGTGAAGGGAGCGGACTGCGGGACTGTTGTAGGGACTGAATGCATCAGTGGAGGAAATATTGTCCCTTTTGACATTTGACATTGGGAACACTGATTATGCACATATTCTAATCAACACTGTTCACCAAATGCCACTCTCAAAATGTCAGCTCGAATCAGTTTCCTTTTTCACCAACCTGCCTCCAAATTTCATTGCAACTCAAGTCACTGCAATTTCTTCCACTTGTCTTCACCAACTGTTGCGATGTTGGGGAAACAAGCTAAGATGTTCAAGCGGATTGCAGACGTATTGAATGTAATCATTTCTTCTTGCTGTAGAATGGAAGATTTGTTTTAGTCCCTTGTGCCTTTCTCAGTTTACCAGCAAGACATACAATTCAGCTTCTTGATGCCTAACACTGCAGTGTGCAGAGTGTGCAGAGTTGGAGAGAATACTGCACATATACATGATGGGCAAACATTTAAAAAATGTGTTTCTTGGGGGAGTAGATTAGTTAAATCTGTAGCCAGATACAACTACTCTCCATGGTTGCAGACAGGAACTGCAGATGCTGGTTTACTTTGAAGATGGACAAAATGCTGGAGCAACTCACCGGGACAGGCAGCATCTCTGGATAGAAGAAATGGGTGACATTTTGGATCGAGACCAGAAACGTCACCCATTCCTTCTCTCCAGAGATGCCCCGCTGAGTTACTCCAGCATTTTGTACTTTCCATGGGTAACAGTCGTGCAGTTCAGAATAACATGGGGAAATCTAAGGATTCCTGATCACATCTGGAATTAAACAAGATTGCACTCTCTCCTCTATTGCATTGAATCTTTTGTCGAACGGCTGACTACCCGAGGCAACAGAGGCACTCGTGACAATCCTTCCCTTTACCTGGATGATGTGCTTTGACGCACTGTCACTCTGCAGAATGGTGCATATCTGTGACCATGTTTGGAGGCCAGGATTCATTGCTACAAAAACAAGACTGTGTTCTTGAGTAACTGGTTGGACCAATACTCTGTTCACTCGCCGTTGAGTCTGTTTAACTGAAGATGCCTGAAATCTAGTTTGGAGAAGCTAAGGCATCCGCCCAGAACTAGTGGAGCACATAGTCAAGGTAAATAGGTTGGGGTGCTCCCTCTCTACTGTGGTGAAGAATTTGGCCATCGGGTGCAAGGTTCACTTAGTGTCGCTGTTTGTGGTGCTGGTGTGAATCATACCCCAGCACCGTGCTGCGGCAGTTGTTCAAGCTGCCTTCCATTTCATCTGTAGATCCAAAACCAGTCAGTGAAATAGGAATTTGCTGGTCTTCCAGTTCAAGGTCTTGTCTGCAACCAAATGCTGCAGACTACATTCCAAGGTGCAGAAATCCACATTGAAAGATGCACTGAAGCCTGGCACAGTGGCTACAAAGGCCCTTTGGGGGGGGGAAAGCTACAGTCCAGGGATCTCCCACCACCAGACACATTGAGACAGCCGTATGTAATAATCTCTCAAACCCAAGATCTTAAACACATGATATGTGAAGAGAATTGCCAATTCCAACCAATTACTGATCCCTCTTCTGTATAATGTCAGGGATCATCAAGTTGCTGCATGAGTGGGCCATTGCAACTTGTTGCCTGTTATTAAAAAAACAGCACATATATAATTAAGCCAAATTATTTCACAGCCGTGGCAACTACTTATGATATACGCATTGAAAATAACATGTATGGTCTGCAGGTAATGTATTAGGTCGACTCGGATCGCTAAACAAAACCATCTTTTTCAGGAAATGGCAATCTGAATCTGGTTTACAGGCAGATTTATTTTGCAGGAGCCAACTATGCATGCCACATAAAATCAATAGCCAGTGTAAATTAGAGGAATCTGTATCTGTTTGAGTTGAGACTAATATCGCAAATCTGTGAAGGCTGATTGGTAGCAACCTTGAAGCCTTTTGCAGGGGGTTTAATTTTGCTGGAAGTGTTGGCGGATTGGGAAAACAGCAAAACATTGTGACATGACAGGAATTTGATGAGCTGTTTACAGCAATCCATCGGTCTGCTGCAGTACCACCATTCTCTCACAACACCAGGGTATATATACTTGGTATTGCCGTTGGTTTATTATTGTTATGTGTACCAAGATACAGTGAAAAGTGTTCGTGTGCTATTCGGTGAAATCAAATCAAATTGTACATGTGGTGAATCAGGCCTTACGCAAAGTACAACTTATGGTGGAAAAAGAAATTTACCATTGTGTGGAATTTACACTTGAGACTGCATGGAGACTGGCCCTTGGGCCCACCTGGTCCACGTTGACCAACAATCAGCATTAGTATTATCCTACACACTACGGACAATTTACAGTTTACAGAAGCCAATTAACCTACAAGCCTGGGTTACACAAAAAAGCTGGAGAAACTCAGCGGGTGCAGCAGCATCTATGATGCTGCTGCACCCGCTGAGTTTCTCCAGCTTTTTTGTGTAACCTTCGATTCTCCAGCATCTGCAGTTCCTTCTTAACCTACAAGCCTGTATGTTTTTGGAATGGGGAGGAAACCGGAGCATCCAGAGAAAATTCACGGGGACAGGGAGAATGTCTAATCTCCGTACAGACAGCACCCATAGTCATGATCCAACCCCGGGTCTCTGGCGCTGTAAGGCTGCAACTGTACCGCTGCACCGCCCTAATTGTTTCAGCAGTGTAGCAATACAATTACAAAGAAAACGTCTTGGGTCCATAAGTAGGTAGGTCGGAAGATCGGAATACTTTGCCTATGTGAGGATCGTTCAGAAGTCTCATAACACTGGGGCAGAAGCTGGTCCTGAATCCTATTGTACATGGCTTCAAGTATTTGTATCTTCTGCCTAACTGGAGAGAGGAAAAGAGAGGATGACTGGGGTGTTGGCTGCTTTCCCAAAGAAGCATGAAGTGCAGATGGAGTTTATGGTTGGGTGATGGACAGGATTATGGCCACATCTCTCTGCAATTTCTTGCGGTCTTGGGCAGAGCAGTTGCCTCACCAAGCTGTGATGCATGCCGATAGTATGCTTCCACTGTGCATCTGTAGAAGTTTGTAAGTGTCATTGGAAAAATGGCAAACTTCCTGAGGAAGGAGAGGCTTTGGTGTGTTTTCCTGGCCACAGCTTCAATGTGATTGACCCAGGACAAGTTGTTGGTGATAATCACACATTGCAGCTTGAAGCTCTCGACCATCTCCACTTCAAAACCATGGGGCGTGCACTCCTCCTTGGGGTACTTTCCCCTTCAACAGCAGAACCTGTAACACCCGTCACTATACCTCCCTCCTCAACTCCATCCAGGGACCCCAGCAGTCCTTCCAGGTTCTTCCATTGTTCCCGAGTGAATAGCCAACAGCAGAAGGCCACTGTGATTTGTCTTGCTTTTTTCTGGACCGTTGCCACAGAAGGCTGGACAGAGTTGACGTGGATAAGCTTTTTCCATTGAGAGTAGGGAAGATTCAAACAAGAGGACATTATTTGAGAATTAAGGGACAGAGGTTTAGGGGTAACACGAGGGGGAACTTCTTTACTCAGAGAGCGGTAGCTGTGTGGAATGAGCTTCCAGTGGAAGTGGTGGAGGTAGGTTCGATTTTATCATTTAAAAATAAATTGGATAGGTATATGGACGGGAAAGGAATGGAGGGTTATGGTCTGAGTGTAGGTAGATACGACTAGGTGAGAGTAAGTGTTCGGCACGGACTAGAAGGGCCGAGATGGCCTGTTTCCGTGCTGTAATTGTTATATAGTTATAAGGCTGCGGATATTTTCAAGGCAGAGATAGATAGATTCTTGCTTAGTACTGGTGTCAGAGGTGATGGGGAGAAGGATAATGGAGTTAGGAGGGAGAAATAGATCAGCCATGATTGAATGGCAGAGTAGACTAGATGGGCTGAATGGCCTAATTCTACTCGGTCTATTCCTTATGACTTTATGATAAGGAGGAAAATCGAGTAAGATCCTTCTCTTCCTCACTCCTGAATATCTCTTTTTAATAGAGTGACTATAGATTAAAAGCACAATGCCAACAGTTATCACAGTTGAAGAGCTGGGGTGATGTAGAATTTGGTTGTTGCCAGTATAGTGACTTTTTTGGCCAAAACATGGTGGAAACTTGATGAAACTACCTGGGGAGTGGGTGGTTTGGGTGGGAAGGGACCAGTGAACCAAGAAGTTGCAGAGGGAGTGGTCTCTATGGAAGGCGGAAAGGGGTGGGATTGGTAAATGTGATAAGTGGTGGGATCACGTTGAACGTCACGGAAATGTCAGAGGATGATGTATGTGTTGGATGCAGAGGCTGGTGGAGTGAAAGGTGTGGACCTTCTCTGCCCTTCTTCTGGGGGGGGGGGGGGGGGGGGGGGGGGGGGGGGGGGGGGGGGGGGGAGCAAGAGCAGAACTGCGGGACACAGAGGAGATGTGGGTGACGGATCCATCCGAGGGGAAAAAACACATTTACTAAAAAAGGACATCTCGGATGTCAAAACGAGTACAGTAAAATCAAACATAAAACATTCAGATATATGGCTTGAACTAGTTAACAGTTGAAGGACAAATGGTGCCCAAAGTCACAGTCGTTCTTGGAAATAATCATTCTTGGAGACAGTGCCATGCATCCATTTGTGAGTGAAGATGAAACCTTGGTTTAAATCTCATTCGAAGGACATCATCCTTGTCCTTGCAGCGTCGACTCGTTACTGCACTGAAATGTCAGCCTGGATTACACGCGGAAGCCTCTGGAGTTGAAGCCCCAACCCCTGCCGTCTCACACGAGACGGATGCTGTTAAAGCAAAACTGACACTTACAGTATAACATGCCCGTGTTATTGACATCAGAGGGAAGGTGGTGGTGCTCTTTGCCAGCCTCAAAGTGTAACCAACATCGGTCGGGATATTGGAGAAGCCATTCAGCCTTTGGTGTATGTCCTGGCTATCTCTCTTAATATCACCAAACCACCCTACCTCATACACATCCAATGGATGGGAGGAGACTTCAAGCTCTGGGAAGTTTATAAATGTATTCAAAGCTTATTTTGATGAAGGAGAGGAGCTTTCACCCTGATTAATGAATCTGCGGGAAAAAACATATTCACAACGTGCCAATCGTTTAACCTGAGTCTCCAGCATCCCCAAATTCTGAATGTGAATCTAACGACTATTGCAATGATTATTTGTGGTTCGTCCTATCCAAAATGAGCTGTTACATTGACAGTCCCATAAATTTGATGTCATCTGTTCAGTCACTGAAACGATCTCGAGGAGAGGTTCTGTTGAAACGTTTGAAGGGGAAAGTTGAAATGTGATTAGTCAACAGAGGTTAAGACGGAGGCGATATTTTTCATTATTGCATGGACTTCCATTTTGTTTATGCTTTCCATTAATTTGTGAGTGTTCCTCTGGTTTGGTGTTGGAAAATATTGAATGTACTGCACCTTCACCGGCTGTTTGAATGGCTATTGATATTTCAGGGATATACTTTTTTCCAGACATTGAATTTGATTTATATCTTACACACACCCTAGGGCAGGATAATTGAACTGAGGGCGTGCTGTTGGAAGGATTAGAATTGAAGGTAGACCTTTCACTGCTGGCATTGTTGATCTATTTGCCACTGACATATTAAATGCATGGATTTTATAGTTATCAGACAATGGCTTCATTAATCATTCAGAATGCCTAAGAGCCTCTTATGGTCAAAACTCAAGTGATCGTAGCACATAATTGGAAGCTACTTTCTTACATCTGAGGTCCGAGGGGACTCGTTTTGTCATTCATGTATTGCCATGTGTATCAGCAGCGCTTTGCTAGTTGGACAGCTACTTCACTATTTTGTGTCGGAAGGAACTGCAGGTGCTGGTTTACACCGATGATAGACACAAAATGCTGCAGTAACTCAGTGGGATAGGCAGCATCTCTAGAAGGTGATCAAGAAGGAACTGCAGATGCTGGAAGATCGAAGGTACACAAAAGTGCTGGAGTGCTGCTCGAGACCGTATATAAACTTGTCGTGTTCAAGAAGGAAGTGCAGATGCTGGAAAATCGAAGGTAGACTTGCTGGAGAAACTCAGCGGTGCAGCAGCATCCATGGAGCGAAGGAAATGGGCAACGTTTCGGGCCGAAACCTTTCTTCAGACTGACTTCTATAAACTTGTCGTGTTGTATATACATCCTCCTGCCGTGATGCAGCCTTCCTCTTCGAGGGAGAATGACATGACTATAGAGTGTGGTGTGTTTACATGGATGGTTCCCAATACAATTCATAGATTTTAGATGTTTGGTTTAGAGATAAAGCGCAGAAACAGCCCATCGGCCACCGAGTCTGCGCCGACCAGCAATCTGAAGGGTCTCGACTCTCTCTTCCCGAAACGTAACCCATTCCTTCAGCCTAAAGTTGTAGGTGCAACTTGTTCTATTTGATCTTGTTTGTGCACGTCGGGTTGATTGCATTAGTCGAAACAGGGTGGACCACGTGGAGGTAGCAATCTCCCACCCCACCCATACACTAGTATTATCCTACACACTAGGTACAATTTATAATTTTACCAAGCCAATAGACCTACAGATCTGTACGCCCTTGGCAGCTGCCCGTAGTCAGGATCGAACTCGGGTCTCTGACACTGTAGTCACAAGGCAGCAACTCTAACGATGTGCCACTGTGCCCTTGGTGATGAATAGATCGGCAGTTAGTGCATGGATATCTTAAATAATCAATGTATCGCAAATTTAAAAAGTGAAAGTGCTCATTTGGCTGTGATGGCATTACAGTGTTTAATAATTGATCGATCCAGGTTATTGTAACATCTGTGAAAAGGGCACATTGATGTCTACTGCTGTCAGACATTCTGATCTAAAATGGCACCGCGTCGTAGTCTATTTAAATTTGCATGATGCAGTCCAAAGAAATTGATGTGGTTATGTGCCTACTGCTTTGTAGTCATTGTATTCTAGCCTGGCAAACCACCAGGCTAGCAAAGATGTTTTATCAATCAGCAGTTTATATGTAACCCCCCCACCCACACACCCCTGGTCTCTGCTCGAAGGTTGACACAAAATGCTGGAGTAACTCAGCGGGACAGGCAGCATCTCTGGAGAGAAGGAATGGGTGACGTTTCGGGTCGAGACCCATCTTCAGACTGGTCACTGCTCCATGTCTTCCAAAGTTCTTGCATCTGCTCAGCTGTCCCCCCTTTCAATCATGCGCTGGTTATTCAAGCAGCAACATCTTGCTGTTATTTATATCCCTAACAGGTTATGTGCACAGGAAGATCTTACAGGACTATCAACAGAAATAAATTCCACTGAGCCACATAAAATGGGTAGACGAGCGACAAAAGGCGTAGCTAAATAGATTGCTTTTTTAAAAGAATAAAGATCGGTTTGTGAAAATAATAGATTCCAGTGATTGAGGCGCAGAGAGCTGACGGCGGGGCAGCTTTGGTGGGGAAATGCAAAAATAAATCTGTACCTGCTGGAAATACGAAATAAAATTCAGGATGAAATATAATCGAGCTGAAACGTTAAGGTCTCTCTCCACTATTGGCCGCCCGCCCCTGTGTTTATTTCCTGTTCAAGAAGGAACTGCAGACGCTGGAAAATCGAAGGTACACAAAAATGCTGGAGAAACTCAGCGGGTGCAGCAGCATCTATGTAGCGAAGGAAATAGGCAACGTTTCGGGGCGAAACGTTGCCTATTTCCTTCGCTCCATAGATGCTGCTGCACTCGCTGAGTTTCTCCAGCATTTTTGTGTACCTTCGATTTTCCAACTACAAGCGATTTTCCAACTGAAGAAGGGGTTGTCTCCGCCTGAAATACTTATCCTTTCATGCCTTGCCATCTCCCTTTTAGCTCGTTGGTCTGCTGGAAGTTTTTATTTGCGTGGGTTGTGTTTGGGTTTCAGTACAGTGTGTGTGCAGAGCAAACTTCAGCCGCGTCTGCTGTGTGGGTCGTTCAGCTCCGGGATTCATCAGAGTTGAAGCCCGAATCAGGTCAGGACATGGGAGTGTGGTGGATTTGGCTGTTGGGAGCCTCAATGGACGGAATACTTTACCTCGGCTTACGTGGCCAGTCAGTGCAGGCGGGCGGAGGTGGTTGGCGGTGAGGGGTGATGGGGCTGGGGAATGTGAGGGAGCGGCAAGGTGGGGTTGCTGCCGCTCCCTCAGCGCTGGAGACCCGGGTTCGATCCTGACTACGGGTGGAGTTTGTACGGAGTTTGAGCATTGTCCCTGTGACCTGTGTGGGTTTTCTCCGGGTCCTCCGGTTTCCTGACACACTCCAAAAACGCATGGGTTTGTAGGTTAATAGACTTCGGTAAAAATTGTAATTTGCCACTGGTGTGTGTAGGATATTGTAGGGCAATCGCTGGTCGGCGCGGACTCGGTGGGCCGAAGGGTTTGTTTCCACGCTGTATCTCTAAAATATAAATCCAGCTCATTTGAGATCCCCTGGGGAACGGTAGGTGCTGGAATCGTGAGCGAAACACAAAGTGCTGGAGGAACTCAGTGGGTCAGGCAGCATCTGCCTGGTTAGTGTCAGGGGTTACGGGGCGAAGGCAGGGGAGTGGGGTTAGGAGGGAGAGGTAGATCAGCCATGATTGAATGGCGGAGTAGACTTGATGGGCTGAATGGCCTAATTGTACTCCTGTCACTTATGACGTTATGATCTGGAGAGGGAATGGTCGGCCTGAAGAAGGATCAAGACCCGAACCGTTCCCCATCCATTGCCCCCCACCGACGCTGCCTGAGCCGCCGAGTTCCTCCAGCACTCTGTGGGGTTATTGGTTCAGATGCTCCCCCCCGCCTGTAGTAGGAGTTTCAACGTCAACCGTGGGGAAGTGGCGTCTCCTGCCACGTTCCTCATAAAGAGGAGACATAATAAACAGCAGATACTGAAATCATGAACAAAAACAGTCTGAAGAAGGGTCCCGACTCCGAACGCCGTCTGCTCTTTCCCTCCCCAGATACCCCCGTCCAGCAGTTAGTGTTTTGCTTTCATAAGTATTTTCCCTGGAAGAAATGTTTAGCGTGAATTCAACCCGCGCGCTATAATGTTTACAACACGGCAGGAAACTGTCTTCCAGATTGCTTTAAAATGATAGAAATGTACCTGGAAAATGTGGACTTACTGCCTTGTAATTGGGTGTTGGGGTTGTCTGTCCACATCAGCAGACACATTCACATATAAATATATATATATACAAGCTCGCACTCATGTATTCTGTCCAAGCTGTTCACAACTGTCAGAGTCAGAGGGCTGTGTTATTTTTGGATGTGGTGTTTTATTGGACGGAAGATGTCTTACGCAGCCCCTGAGGTAGTGGGACTGTGTTCAGTGGGGTTGGCGAGAGAGCCTCCGTCTGCCTCGGCAGCCGCGCACTGCTCTCTCTCCACAAGCTGGGAGCGACCCTCTCTGCACGGGAGGTGAGTGGATCACGTTGGATGGGACGAAAACATCGGACTGACCAGTGATCAGGTAGACATTCGGCTTGCTTTGTTTCCGGTTGGCATTTGGTTCTCTCCATCTCTTTGTACTTGTGTGTTGTTTGTCCTGGTAGTTCAGGTCAGTCAGTCGAGATTTTGGGTTTTCACAATCTTTCGTCGAATAAACCTCTTATTTTCAGTCTCTGTTTCTCCCGTCACATATGAATGTGAATCACCCTGTGTGTGTGTGTGTGTCGGTCTGTCTGTGTGTGTGTGTGTCTCTCTCTCCCCCCCTCTCTTTCTCTCTCTCTCAATCCCCTCTTTCATTGATCTGACCAGCTCACAATTAATGCCGAGATCCTAGCAGGCATGAAAGTGAAGAAAAACAATGTGTCTTTCTCAGCCACGTCGTGGAGGTTACGTTGCTGGTATAAGTCGAGTCTCAAACACTGATCTTTGTGCCTTGGGAAACATAAGCAGTTGAAGCCGAGTGTTTATTTTATGCAGAGCGAGGAGCAATCTGCTTGGTATTTCAGTTGGCCGTTTTGACCTCTCCCGGAACGTAGACATACAGTAATGTCTGTTTGGCAGCTATTTGGCAATAACTAACCTTTGACGATTTTCACCCGACCCCGGGGAAATACAACGCTGCCGAGCTGTTATGGCTCCTTAATTAGTATTTATAAATAAACCAGGTCCCTAATGAAATATCTGAAAGTCACATATTGTGGTCAGCATCGAACAAGTAAATACGCGATGACTCTTTTGTGAGGGCGCAGGGGAGATTTACTGGGGATGTTGAGCAAAACCACAGTGCTGGAGGAAATCACTGGGTCAGGCAGCATCCGTGGAGGGAATGGACAGACGACGTTTCGGGTCGCCAGGAATGGAGCAGCTCAGATTTTCTTTGGAAGCGATGAGGCTGAGAGGAGATTGAACTGAGTTGTTTTTCAATAAATGGGGCGTAGAAAAACTAGCAGAAGGTAGAAAAAACAGAAACGCAGAGAACAAAGATATAATTTATTTGGTGAAGGGGTTCGAGGGGAGACGAGGAATAATCTTGTTGCACAGGGTCTGGGAGGGAATCTGATGCTCCCGGACTGAAAGGCAGAAACCACCCTCACGTTAAGACACAACCTGGGCGTGTGTTTGATGAACCGAGGCCCGGCTAAGCACCCGGCGCTGGAAGGAGCGATGATCCCGCGTTCTCCCGGCATAGACACGAGGGGCCGAGCGGCCTCCCTCCTAATAAACATTTCTTGAACCTGACGGGAACGTCGTCCAGTGAGACGTATTTTCGAGCCCTTGGCTCTTGGATGGGACGCTCGCCATTTATAGTCACACAGCGCGGAAACAGTCCATTCGGCCCAACTCGACCATGCCGACCAAGATGCCCCATCCAAACATCCCATGTGGCCATAGCCCTCTTAAACCTTCCCTGTCCATGTCCACATACGCGTTGTTACTGTATCTGCCTCAACTACTTCCTCTGGCAGCTTGTTCCATGCATCCACCACCCGCCGTGTGAAAGGTGTCCCTCAGGTTCCTATTAAACCTCAACCCCTCACCTTAAACCGATGCCCTCTAGTTCTTGATTTCCCTACCCTGAGAAAAAGACTGTGTGCATTCGCCCTGCCCTGCCCGCCAGAGATGATGTTTGGCCTGCTGAGTTCCTCCAGCACTTTGTGCCTTACACAAGATTTCAGCACCTGCAGCCCCTTGTTTAGTTTAGAGATACAGCACGGAAACAGGCCCTTCGGCCCACCAGCGATCCCTACACCTACTAGGGACATATCTTACATTTACCAAGCCAATTAACCTACAAACGTGTACGTCTTTGGGAAGAAACCGAAGATCTCGGATAAATCCCACGCAGGTCACTGGGAGAACGTACAAACTCCGTACAGACAGCACCCGTAGTCGGGATCGAACCCGGGTCTCCGGCGCTGCATTCGCTGTGAGGCAACAACTCTACCGCTGTGCCACCGTGACTGTGCGGACCGTTATTGTTTTGATGCTCCCGAGTCCTATTAGCCGGTTCGGGCCATGCTTTGGGGCATTAAGGTGATTGAGGTACATATAGACCCAGTGATCAGGCGAGATCTACCCTAACTACCGGAGTTTTTTTATTAACGTCCGTGGTTTGTTAGAATTCGACTGAGAGAGAGAGAGAGAGAGAGAGAGAGATGGAACGCGCCTGAACCAAGCCTTGGAGTTAATGTTGGAAACAAAGAACTGCAGACACTGGTTTATACCAAAGATGGACACAAAATGCTCGAGTAACTTGGCGCGCCAGGTCGCATCTCTGAAGAAAAATGATAGGTGACGTTTCACGCCGTGACCTTTCTTCCGACTGATTGCAGAGTCCCGACCCAAACCGTCACCTATTCATTTTCTCCAGAGGCCCGATGCTGCCTGGCCCGCTGAGTTACCCCAGCATTTCGCGTCCATTCATGGGATTCTGTTGCCCTGGGTTGGAGCCTGGTCTGGCGGTCTAGGGGCAGTGAGGTCAGAACGGTGCTCCCCAACTCGTGTGTAGGAAGGAACTGCAGATGCTGGTTTACACCGGAGATAAACACAAAATACCGGAGTAACTCAGCGGGACGGGCAGCACCTCCGGAGGGAAGGAACGGGTGACGTTTCGGGTTGAGACCCATTTTCGTTCTTCTGGTTCATGGGAGGAGACCGGGGATTGTGTACAAGAGGATAGGCACGAAAAGCTGGAGTAACTCAGCGGGACAGGCAGCAGCATCTCTGGGTAGAAATAATGAACTGCAGATGCTGGTTTAAACCGAAGATAGACTCTACACAATTGTGTACAGATGTCCCTCAAGCCATTGGAATGGCGCTGGGAGACGGAGAAATGACAAGGCGAGGGAGGGGGGAAGGAAATCAAATATTGTTAAGTGCACAAAGCGACACACACACACACACACACACACATCCTCCCGGCGTCTCGCTGCATCTGCTCGCTGGCTTTGTTCCACCCCCCTGCCCTCCGCTGGCTGTGCCGGGGGTTAAGGGCGCTCCAGCGGGTAATGCTGTAATGCTCGGCTCCCCGGGAGCGCTGCCTGGCAAGAAGTCGAGAGTCCGCCTCGTCCCCTCTGCATGTACCCACGTGGAGCTCCGAGGTGCAGCGATGTGTCTCAAACTCTTCAGTCACCTGCGCCTGCAGCTGCACCAGACTGCAGCGTGTCTCTTCAGCGGCTGGCAAGGTCAGAAGGTCGAATATGAAACACCTGGCGTGGAAGAAGGGGCTTTGTTTTTTGTCAGCTGCGGTAGAGTTGCTGCCTTACACTTACAGCGCCAGAGAGAGCGCGGGGACTGTCTGTGCACTGAGTTTGTTACGTTCTCCCCGGTTTCCTCCCACACCCCCAAAGACGTGCAGGTTTGTTGGTGTGTAAGAAGGAACTGCAGGTAACTGTTGGTTTACAGCGAAGACAGACTCAAAAATCTGGAGTAACACAGCGGGACAGGCAGTATCTCCGGACCCCTTCTTCAGACTGAAAAAGTAGCTTCGGTAAAAACTGTAAATTGTCCCTAAGTGTGTGGGATAGTGATAGTGTACTTGGTGATCGCTGGTCGGTGCAGACTCGGTGGGCCGAAGGGTGTGTGTTTCTAAACACAAAAACGAGGGGAAAAAACAGAGCGACACATTTAGCAGATTTGGTCGTTCTCAGCATCTCCCTGTGTCTGTTTGTCTGTCTGTCTGTCTGTGCGTTGTTCTCGCTTTCTTTATGTTTTGTGATGTGATTCCATCGCGGTTGCGGGAAGCGACCGGTTACAGTTCGCGGCGGCAAGGTGGCGCAGCGGTAGAGTTGCTGCCTTCC
Source organism: Leucoraja erinaceus (assembly GCF_028641065.1). NCBI lineage: Eukaryota > Metazoa > Chordata > Chondrichthyes > Rajiformes > Rajidae > Leucoraja > Leucoraja erinaceus. The sequence continues at coordinate 23,476,414 of NC_073401.1, forward strand.
AGCACCGGAGACCCGGGTTCGATCCTGACTACCGGCGCTGTCGGTACAGAATTGGTAGATTCTCCCTGTGACTGCGTGGATTTTCCCCGGCCGGGTGCTGCGTTTTCCTCCCAAGACGTGCAGGTTTGTAGGTTAATTGTCTTCTGTAAATTGTCCCTAGTGTGTGGGACAGATATCGCTGGTAGGCGCGGAGTCGGTGGGCATAGGTGGTCCTGTTTCCGCGCTGTATCTCGAAACTGCGGTTTATCATTGCAAGTAGGGGAGTCTCTACTGTTGCTGAGGTCGGCGCGGTTGAAGTGTAGCAGGGAAAGAGGTCCAGATAGGTTTGGAGAAGGAAGTGGGCAATCACACCGTTCACTAGATGGAGAAGTTGTGTCAGATTCTCATTCATTTCATTAGTGAACCTCGGCTTCAATGTAACACTCGTTTATCATTGAAATTTGGGAAGAACAGGCGAGGAAATAAACGCTCTGGTCAATCAGTTGTAGATCAAATCTCCCGGTCCTTCATAGACCATACAAGAGTCAAGAAGTCAGCGTTGGAATTAACATTGGGAATCAGCCAGGAAAGTCTTGCCTGAACCTCATCCAGGGATGGGGGGGAGAGCATTGGCGCTACGAGTAGACCCGCTGTCTTACGGCGCCACATACCCTGGTTCAATACCCACCAGGGGAGCTGTGGCCACTAGTAAATTAGAAACATAGAAAGTAGGCGCAGGAGTATGCCATTCGGTCCTTCGAGCCAGCACCGCCATTCAATACGATCATGGTTGACCATCCAGAATCAGTACCTTGTTCCTGCTCCCCCCCCCCCCCCCCTCCCCCACATCCCTTGATTCCGTTAGCCCTAAGATCCATATCTAACTCTCGCTTGAATACATCGAGTGAATGGGCCTCCACTGCCTTCTGTCGCAGAGAATTCCACAGAATCACAACTCTCTGGGTGAAAAAATGTTTCCTCATCTCAGTCCTAAATGGCCTACCCCTTATTCTTAAACTGTGACCCCTGGTTCTGGAGGTTTGCAAATGAATGGTTGAAGGTCGGGAGAATAAAAACATGAATTAATAGTCGACTAAGACTTGTGAGAATGGATGATTGATGGTCAGTGCCACTCCATTTGCCTTGTCTCTCTGCTACTCTTTGAATCTAATTTGGGGTTTTATTGAAGGGAAGTATTTGGAACAAAATGTCTGTATATGTGAAGCCACAAGGAACTGCAAATGCTGGAATCTTGAGGGAGAAAAACATAATGTGCTGGAGGAACTCAGCGGGTCGGGCAGCATTTTGGGAGGGACCGCATGGGTTTCCTCCAGGTGCTCTGTTTTCCTCCCACCTCCCAAAGACTTGCAGGTTTGTAGGTTAATTGGCCCTCAGGTGTAAGCGGATTGATGAGGAAGTGAGATTATATCAAACTAGTGTGAATGATGGTTGGCGTGGACTCGGTGGGTCGATGGACCTGTTCCCTTGCTGTTTCTCTAAACTAGACCTTCAGTCTGAAGTAGATTCCCAAACATTACCTCCCCAGATGCTCTCTCCGACCCGCTGAGTTTCTCCAGCACTTTGTGTTTTGCTCTGTATATTTTGAGTTAGATTGGCCATTGTTTAAATGTTAGCTTCCTCTAATGAGGTTTGTGTAAGCCTCTGTGGTGTTTTGTAATTGACCATGTATAGTTGCTAGAATATAGACACAAAATGCTGGAGTAAGGAGCCTGTCCCACTTACGCGATCTTTACAGGCGCCTGCGGCACATATCTTAGGTCGTCGAAATTTTCAACATGTTGAAAATTCAGCAGCGACTCTTTGGAAAAACCGTAGGCTGTATGGTCATGAGACGTCTCCTAAGGTCGTGAGAGATCGCCAAAGAGTCGTAGCATCTTTCTGGTCACTGCTGAATTTTCAACATGTTGACATTTTCGGCGACCTATGACGGGTGCTGGCGGTCGTCTGTAAAGGTCGCGTAAGTGGGACAGGCCCTTAACTCAGCGGGTCAGGCAGCATCTCGGGAGAAAAAGGATGGGTGATGTTTTCGGGTCGGGACCCTTCTTCAGACTCTTTGGGTCTGTAGAAGGGTGCTGACCTGAAACGTCACCCATCCTTTCAGTCTGAAGAAGGGTCCCGACCCTGAGTAACTCCAGCACTTTGAGTCTATCTTCGGTGTAGACCAGCATTTGAAGTTCCTTTCTACACGTGAATAGGTGTGAGGGAGATCTTCCCAGAGACCTTCTCCCTTTGGCTTCCTACTGCTGATGCCCAATTAGTGACTCTCAGCAGCTGAGTTCCGAGATCCTTTCAGAACATTGAGCTTTAGCAAAATCCTGCAGTGAAGAAAGATCGGGAGGTTTGAACCACAGCTAATTTAAAAGTGAAATGCTAATTATTGATCTAATAGTGCTGGTGAAATCTTTGTTTAAATTGCATAAGGACTACACAATGCTGACTGATTGTGCGGGTTGGTGAGTTGTATGCTCAGCAAAGTGCAGGAGGACAGCTCCTACTGCATTACATTCCCTGGGCAAATAAAGCTAGAGTGGGTATAAATTAATCTGGATGCAGCAGACAATAGCTGACACTGTATAAGTGCAGCCAATGCATTTTTCACCTTTGTCATTGTAATAATATTTTGTGCAATTTCCTTGTCACTTTTAAACTTATTAAAGTTGGGAACTTTAGCTAAAGAGCCAGAGCTCATGCCAAAAGATTCTTCCTAATGGGTAAATGTAGAAAAATAATACCAGGTATTTTAAATCTGTAAGATAGGCCTGGCCAAATAGGCTTTTATTAAATATCCTGTTTGTGAAAATAATTCAGCTCCGAGTAAACTCCAGGGAAAGAATAAGTTCATAAATTCTAGGAGCAGAATTAGGCCATTTGGCCCATCAAGTCTACTCTGCCATTTAATCATGGTGGATCTATCTTTCCCTCTCAACCTCATTCTCCTGTTTTTGCCCCATAACCCCATGACAGCCTTGGAACAAGAGACAGATGAGTTCAGATTTTGAACATTGAGGATTAGGTGTGAGGAAGCCACGTTTGAAGAATAGTTAAAGGGGAACATTTACTAACCTGTTCTGCTGAAGTGGTGGTGGGTGGGTTTGGGGTGAGGGAAGGGGAGGAGATGGGAAAGATCAGAATGGACAAGAGCTATAAGAAAGGACCATGTTGCCTGTTCATTCCCTCCACTGACATTGCCTGACCTGCTGAGTTATTCCACCAGTGTTCTGCTCAAGATTCCAGCATCTGCTGTTCCTTGTGCCTCCATTGTATCCACTTGTTTAATTCTTAGCTGAAGTGAAATCGTTTCATGCTGGTGATGTGACTGAGCTGCAAAAAAAGATTGAAGTGGAGGATAAAATATAGCTTATCACCAAAGAAGCAAAGAATTTTGATAGTTATTGTGAAAGGAATAAATAATAACAGGAAGCTGATTTATTCAACTTTTGAAAAATATTGGGTGATTTTGGTTAAAGTTTGGACCTCAGCACGGTTTGCTTTTGTTGAATGGTTGCAGATTGCTTTCTGTGAGTGAATGCTGATTCTGGGTAGGGATGTTTTCCATTGTCTAGTAGCTGCAATATTTTGTAACTGTACTAGCTTTGTGGCTCTATTCCTTGAACCTTGGCTCAATGCTATTTACTCTGTGTTTGAAGTTACAGTCCAGCGTTCAAACAATTTCAATTTCTAAAAAAACATTTTGTCTAAAAAACAATGTAAAAGTAATCATCCTAACATTAGAAATTGAAATGGGACTTGTGATCCTTTGAAATGCTATGGTTATCAGCACAATTGCTGTGGGATCTTTATTAGCTGGGCAAGTGGGCTGAAGAATGGCAAATGGAGTTAAATTCAAATAGGTGTGAGCAGTTGTATTTTGGAAAGTCAAACCAGATGAGAGCAGTGAATGATAGGCCTGATGAGTGTGTTAGAGCAGAGGGGTCTATGACTACTGGTACACAGTGACCTGAAGCTGGCATCTAAGTCTTTTGGCATGGTGACAGGGAATTAACTCTAAAAGTTGGAACATTATGCTACAGTTGTACTAGACTTTGATGAGGCTGTACTTGGAGTATAATATGCAGTTTTAGTCACCTTGCTGTAAGAAAGATGCCATTAAGCTGGAAAGAGCGCAGAGAAGATTTACAAGGATATTGCCAGGACTTGAGGCTTAAGCTGCAGGGAAGGTTTAGGCAGGCTAGGACTTTATTCTTTGGAGCGCAGGAGGCTAATGGGTGATTTTCTGGAGGTGTATAAAATCATGAGGAGAATAAATAGGTTGAATGTGGTGTCTTTTTCTCAGGGTAGAGAAATCAAGAGCTCGAGGACATAGGTCTAAGGTGAGAGGGAAACAATTTAATAGGAATCTGAGAGGCAACATTTATATAGAGGGTGTTGGGTGCATGGAATGAGTTGAACAATGAAGGGGTTGAAACAAGTACCATAACAACATTTAAAAGACATTTGGACATATATGGACGGAAAAGGTTTAGAAGGGTATGGGCCAAATGTGATCAAATAGGACTATCTTGGATGGGCATCTTGGTTGGCGTGAATGAGTTGGGCCAACAGAGTCTTTTCCAATGCTGCCTATCTCTCTGACCTAAAAATAGAGATTGGTGGAAATACTGAGTGGTCAAGAGATATTAGTGCAGAGAAATACTCAGCTGGCATTTCAGGTCAAGGATCCTACATCAAGACTGGGAAAGTGAGAAGGTGCATGTTTTAAGTTGCAATAAGGGTGGAAGTGGACAGTTCAACAGGGATGTCAGTGAAGCAGAACAGAATTGTCAAGATAATGATTACTTTAAAAACCATCAGTTGGAACAAAATAATTGAGAGACAAATGTGAAGCTTAACAAATTGAAATAGAAAAGTATGACCATATCAGTTGAAGTTGAAAAGAAAAGTACAATATTTCAATAAATATTCAGTTAGCCACAAGTGGAAAAGTCTAGAATTGTCTAGAACATCTGTGTCCATACCCTTCTAAACGTTGTGGAACTTCAATTTCCTAACTGTCGAGTTTGCAGGATGAGAATACACTGCCAATTTGGCAACTATTCAGTTTCAGTCCCAGTGTCTACCAATTCAGCAATAAATACCTATTTAAATACATCCAATTGATTTATTGATCAAAATGGATACTGCCCAAGCGGCAATAGGCCAGACGAGGTGCAATTTTTTATTCACCAATAAATGTCAATATAAGCCCATTTTGCCTTAGTGACAAAAAAAAAACACTTATTGCGTTAAAAATAATCATAATTTATTAAACCAGCCAAATATTTTAAAATATAGACAGCCCACTGAAGTCATATTTGTATTTTTCAATAGTTTTCCCTTTCAACCAACATGCTGTTTTAAAGCTGGTAAGATTACATTATTAATCTATGTATAATTCACTTTTTATATTTTGACAGGTGATTAATTAAAACTTTTTATTGTATATTATCATTGGTAAATAGTTTGTACACACATCTAATTTTGTGTAGCCCTGAAAATTCAAATCTACATAAATGGAAATAAATTCCTAAAAATACTGATTTTTATCTATTGAAATTATGAAATTACAAAAATTGTTTTCTATTAAGATTGACTATTTAGCCGTCTGAAGAAGGGTCTCGACCCGAAATGTCGCCCATTCCTTCTGTCCAGAGATGCTGTTCCGCGGAGTTACTCTTGCATTTGGTTGTCTATCTTCGATTTAAACCAGCATCTGCAGTTCTTTCCTACACACTGACTATTTAGCTTATTTATTATATTCTCACAATTTCTCTACTCCAGAGCTTGTATCTCCTCCCTGTCATGTACAGTCCAGCTATGATATGAGAATATGAACTAAACCATTTTGTTATAAAACCAAACTCTCAGACTAGCCTAGCTCATATCCAGAACTATTTGAGAAAAAAATTCACAACCTGTGCAAATCCCAAAGTGAGTTACCACCAATTGAAGTGTCATCTGGATTGTAACATGGGAAATGCAACAACAGTAACTATCTTTACACAGCGATCTCCCACAAGAAATAACCTGATAGCTTATTGTGATATTATTTGCAGGGTAAATATTAACCAGTAAACTTGGGGCAAATGCCAAGCTCTTCCCTGAGGTGGTGTCCTGGGATTTTTCACATACACCAACATCCCTGATTTAATATTTCATCTTTAGTTTAGTTTGGAGATACAGCACGTAAACTGGCCCTTTGGCCCACCAAGTCCGCCCCAACCAGCGATCCCCCTACACTAGCACTATCCTACACACAAGGGACAATTTGCAATCTTTACCGAAGCCAAAATATATTTGATAACCTGTGCATCTTTGGAGCGTTGGAGGAAACCGGAGAACCTGGGGAAAACCCACACGGTCACAGCGAGAACGCAGGCAGCACTCGTAGACAGGATTGAACCCAGGTCTCTGGCGCTGTAAGGCAGCAACTGTACCACCGTGCCATCGGTTTGATAGCAATGCAGCACTCCTTCAGTTTTGCATCGGAGTGGCCATCTACATTTTTGTGCTACACGTTTCTGAAGTGGAATTTGAGCCTATAGCCTTCTGTATGAACTGAGTTACGGGCAAAATCCTTTACAATAAACTCCTTCTGCACGCCTCTGATCATAATCATTAGACAATGCCAGGTAGTAATAAATGTTTGGTGTCCTTGGAACAGAACACATTGAAAGATAAAGTGCAGGCCCAGCAGCAATTAGGATGGCAAATAGCTTTTATTTGCCTGTAATGAGACAAGTTTTGTGCAGGAGTAAAGACATCTTGCTGTCATTATGTGCAGCCCTGGTGAAAATCCACCTGGCTGGAAGGATGATATAATAATTGTGAGAAAATAAAAATGAGAGATAATAATTATTGATACCGATATTTATAGAATGACAATAGGTTTAGAGGGATCTGGGCAGGTGGAACTAGTGTAGTTGGGGCACGTTGGTCGGCGTGGGCTTGTTGGGCGAAGGGCCTGTTTCCTTGCTGTGTGATATGACTGATATTTTTTCTAGGATACTTACTTACTAATATCGATTGATTCCAAACTCTGGGAAGTCCCATCGTTTAAGTGGGGTTGGGGTAATTCCAGAGCCAGCGTTAGATTAGATTTATGTTACATTATCTTACCTTTTAATATAAATTTATCCACTTGCCATACTGAGAGTCAGAAGAAGATTGACTAGACTGGTTCCTGGTTTGGTAAGTTTGTCCTATGAGGAGAGATAGATAGGATGGCACAGGTAGGGTGGCACAATGGCACAGCAGTAGAGTTGCTGCCTTACTGCGCCAGAGAACCGGGTTCGATCCTGACTACGGGTGCTTGTCTGTACGGAGTTTGTATGTTCTCCCCCGTGATCTGCGTGGGTTTTTCTCCGAGATCTTCGGTTTCCTCACACACTGCAAAGACGTACAGGTTTGTAGGTTAAGTGGCTTGGTATAAGTGTAAATTGCCCCTAGTGTGTGTAGGGTGGTGTCAGTGTGTGGGGATTGTGGACGCGGTGGGCTGAAGGGCCTGTTTCCACACAGTATCTCTAAACTAAACTGAATGAACTAAGATTGAATTGACTTTGCCAAGTGCTATTCTTGTGACGGCACGTGCCACTACACATTTGACATCTTTAAAAAAAAATGTCATTATTTCATTTATCCAGCCAGGTGACACGTATGTTTATTAAATGTCCGTACTGGCAACATTTTTGTCTACAAAAGACACACTAGGTGAGTATTTTCTGGAGTTTAGATGAATGAAAGTAGGAAATTCTACTTTAACTACTTAATAACAAAACTTGGAAATTTGCAGGATTATCCTCCCCTCCGTGGGGGAGTTGTGAACCAGGCATTACAGTTTTTTTTTAAAGTATGGTGGGCCATTTATGACTGAGGACTGAGATGAGAGGGATTCCTTCAATCCAAGAGTGGTGAACCTTCGGAGTTCTCTACCATGGACGACTGTAGAGTCTCAGCCATTGAGTTCATTCCAAGCAGGGGTTGCCAGATCTTTGGTTCCTTAAACAATCAAGGAATTGGTGGGGGTTGGTGGGAGGGGGGATGGTGCTGTGCTGGAAGACCTGTTGTAATCTTGAAACTCAAGGGCCAAGATAATCTACTCCTGCTCTTCCTTCTTATGTTCATATGTTTATAATTCCTGGGATGTTCGTTTGTGTTCTCACTCCTGGAACATGGGTATCATTAAAATGCTGACCTTGCACACGGACAAGGTGAATCCTCCATAAGTATTTGAATAAGGTTTCCTCCTGGTTGCTTACTTGCTTGTCACCAACGTCTGGCTTCACTTGGATCATGATAAAGGTGTGTGCGGCACAGTGAGTTGGAACAGTGGAGAAGGGGGAAATAAAATACATCTTTAAATTGAACTTTATTGTCACCAGGTACACAGAAATTCCCTTTTGTGCATATAATTTAGTAAAAATCTTATTGTGCATTGGCACAATCATACGTTAAGTACAAGAGTGTAAGAATTGTAGATAGACGCAAAATGCTGGTGTAACTCAGCTTGTCTGGTGGCATCTCTGGAGAAAAGGGAAAAAGTTCTGGGTCGGAACAGGTCTATTGTCTATTGGAACCTTTCCAAGAATTGTAGATCACTCTGCGGCAGTACACAGTACACGTTTCCGGCGTCAACTTGTATCCTTCAAGTTGCAAACATCTTAAAAATGTAGAATATTAACTTGGCCTTAAAGGCCCGTTGTCCTGGCGATAGCACTGGGTCGGTGTTGGCATGGCCTGGCCATGATGTCGGTGTCCTCCTACGCTGCTCCATGCTGCTGCAGGCCGCGTCCAATCCCCGTGTTCGGCCATTGTGAGGTCTCCAACAGTGCCCAATCTAATTGATCCCCCAGCTGCTGCAGGACCTCCAGTGGCCCAGTCCATGGACACATCGACCCACAGACACACCATCCCCTCGTCTCCTGCAGCCCCCCTTCCCATCACCCCCTTGAGCCCGTTCACTGGGGCACCTCCCACAGCTGACCCAAGTCTGTGCACTGGTGCACCTCCCGCCACAGCAACACCCAGAGCGCCTCCTAGGGCACGGGAGGTGAGCTCACAGCCCGCTCGCCAGCACCGTTCCTCTCATCTATCTGCCACGACCGCCATCTTGAATCATAGGCCAACTATATCTCCTACTAACGATTTCTGAATTATGAGCATTTTCTAACTGCACTAGATTTTTTATTTTATTTATTCATTTTCTGGCATCTAGGTATCATTTCCCTACCAAATGTAGGTAATCCAGTGTACATTTAATGCTGTGATATGATTATGTCTATTGGGAAACTAGCCTCAAGCAAAATAATTGTTAAAAATATTTTCTCACGAAGAATCACATGTATAGAGCTAAAAGCAGATGTCATATCATCTGAATGAAGAAGCAGGTTTGCTAACTGGCCTGGAATGGGAATGAGGAAATGAAAATAATTATAAAGCCACAAGATGAGATATTCTATGTGATGTTGACAACCTGGTGCTCAGAAAACAATCTGGCTCTGAACACCAGGAAAACAAAAGAGCTCATTGTCGACTTCAGGAGGCACAGCACCGACTTAGTCCCCCTACACATTAACGGCGAGTGTGTGGAGAGGGTCAACACCTTCCGGTTTCTCGGCATCCATATCGCTGCTGACATCTCCTGGACGGACAACACGACGGCGGTCATCAAGAAGGCTCAGCAGCGGCTGCACTTCCTGAGGGTCCTCAGGAAGCACAACCTGGACTCTAACCTGCTGCTGACCTTCTACCGCTCGTCCATCGAGAGCCTGCTGACATACTGCATTACAGCATGGTATGGCAGCTGCACCATGGCAGACAGGGAGAGGCTTCAGAGGGTCACCAGGACAGCGCAGAGGATCATTGGTTGCCCTCTCCCCTCCCTGATGGACATCTACACCTCCCGCTGCCTTAGCAGGGCAAAGAAGATCACCAAAGACAGCTCCTATCCTGCGTTTGGACTGTTCGACCTGCTGCCCTCTGGAAGGCGCTATAGGTGCATCAAATCCAGGACAAACAGACTCAGGAATAGCTGCTTCCCGAGAATTATATCTACCATAAATTCAAATCCACACATGCACTGACTACACCGCCCAACACGGACTTCCATCTGTATATATGTATATATGTATGTAGCGCCGTAGAATTTGTGCACCTATTCCCCCCCCCCCCATCTCCCTTCTGTTTTGTTTTTCTGTTTCTTGTTTTTTGTGTAAAATTGTATGTATGCACTGAGTACGAGCAGCTTTCAGTTTCACTGTACATGTATAGTGACAATAAATGGCATATCATATCATATCATGTGATGATTCTGAGCAACTCTAATGATGATGGCCGTAGCTGTAACTATTTTCAATGGAATTACAATTAGACGCTAATCTTGCTCTGTTGAAAGTCACTGTTGGGGATTAACATCCTCAGGGCTTGTTCTCCAGAGAATGCGGTGTATCTCTTCCATTCATGAAGAGTCTTGCAGATGTTGCTGTAGGTTGCTCTGTGGACGCAAGATGAACAACAAAATGGCAATGAGAGAGACCTCATAGTGCAGGAGCAACTCAACGGATCAGGCAGCATCTCTGGAGAAAAGGAATAGTTCTGGTCATCGGACTTCTGGATCTGATGAAGGGTCTCCATCTGAAACGTCACCTATTCCTTTTCTCCAGAGATGCTGCCTGCCCCACTGAGCTACTCCAGCATTTTGTGTCTATCTTTGGTGTAAACCAGCATCTGCAGTTCCTTCAAACACAAAATGGCAGTTGGATTGGGCAGGAAAATTGGATGTTCAAGTGCGTTGTGCTAGTTTTCCGATGAACCATTCTGAGGCAGAGAGAAAGGGAAACTGTGTTTGCAGAAGGATTTAGGGCTTGGCAGGAGGAACATTTGTGTTGCAGCCCAGTAATACTTTAACTAAAGAGAGAGTTGGACCTTGTAATACATGAAACGTATTATGCTGAGGATTGTTAACATCACATGGCTCTTTGTATTTACATTAAACATCAAGTGTTTTACATCAAATTATGTCCATGGATGTTTCAGAGACGGTGTTTATAAAACCACATGACTAATCTGGGAATTTTAACTCTCTTGTTTCTATTTTATTGATGCTTTTGAAGTCGTTGCTCCTCTAATCCACCTCCAATGTTGGCCTCATGCATTACCCCTGTGTATTTTCTCCTTGGAACATAGAATAGGGCTGCATGGTTGCGCAGCGGTAGAGTTGCTGCCTTACAGCGCCTGAGACCTGGGTTTGATCCTGGCTACGGGAGCCTGTCCGTACGGAGTTTGTCCGTTCTCCCCGTGACGTGCGTGGGTTTCCACCGAAAACTTCGGTTTCCGCCCACACTCCAAAGACGTTCCGGTTTGTAGGTTAATTGGCTTTGTATGAATGTAAAAATTGTCCCTAGCATAGGATAGTGTTAATTAAGTAAGTACGTAAGTAAGTACGTTTATTGGCCAAGTATTCACATACAAGGAATTTGCCTTGGTGCTCCGCCCACAAGTAACAACATGACATACAGTGACAGTTACGAATGACTCGAAAACACTAAACATTAATAATAATAAAACATTAATGATAAAGCACCATTGATCAAGCATGTGAACCAACAAAATACCAGATCAAAGGGAGGCTACAGATTTTTGGCTGTTGAGTAGAGCAACTACTTGTGGATAAAAACTGTTTTTATGTCTGGCTGTGGCAGCTTTGACAGTCCGGAGTCGCCTTCCAGAAGGAAGTGATTCAAAGAGTTTGTGGCCAGGGTGGAGGGGGTCAGAGATGATCATTAATGTGCAGGGATCGCTGTTCAGTGTGGACTCGCTGGCCCAAGGGGCCCGTTTCCATGCTGTATCTCTAAACTAAACTCAGCAGTACAGTGCAGGAACAGGCCCTTTGGCCCATAATGTCCTTGCCGAACATGATGCCAAGTTAAACTGATCTCTTCTGCCTACATGTGATACATATAATCTCCATTCCCTGCATATCGTGTGCCTATCCAAAAGCCTCTCAAGCGCCACTTTTATATCTGCCTCCTCCACCACCCTAGACATCCACCACTCTCTTGTGGTGGACACAAAAGCTGCCTTATTATTGCAGGGCCTCAGAGCTGTCCAGCTGATTCATTTTAAACCCAAACCCGCTGTTGCCCAATTATTAATTTTGACCTTACTTCAGCCCACAATGTTGATGTTAAATATGATACCTAGTTAAACTGATCTCACCTGTCTGTACAGGATCCATATCCTTCTATTCATTGTACTTCCATGTGCCTAATTAATAGCTTCTTGAACACCACTATCGTACCTGCCTCCATCACCAGCCCTGGCAACGCATTCCAGGCTCCCACCACTCTCTGTGTAACAAAATACTTGCCCAACGCGTCTCCATTTAACTTTTCCCCTCTCACCTTTTAGCTGTGCTCTCTAGTGGTGGACATTTCCAACCCTGGGGAAAAGGCTCTGACTGTCTACCTTATCTATGTCAATCTTCCTTGTGTCTTTCGCTCTTCTTACTCCTGACAGTGGAATGTTGAGATCAACGTCCATACTGCTGGGTTTGTAAACTGCCCAAGCGAAATATGAGATGGACACAAAATGCTGGAGTAACTCAGCGGGACAGGCAGCATCGCTGGAGAGAAGGAATGGGTGATGTTTCGGGTCGAGACCCTTCTTCAGGATGAGGTTGTGTTCCTCCATTTTCCGTGTGGCCTCTTCCCGACAGTGGAGGAGGCCCATGACTGAGAGGTCAGTCTGGCAATATACTGTTGTTCAGGTGGTGGCTTTGCAACAAAAGCCAGTGTCTGAGTAAACCTTGGAGTTGACTTCAGCATAGTATCTCCACACATCTTCCAATAGCGTGCAGAAGAGGCGAGCACCGATTAGACAACGGTTGGCACAGTCTTGACAGTATTTGTGGAGTTACTTGACATGGAAGGTCAGGAAATGTGGTCACGGTGTTTACGATGGCCAAAGCAAGGAATGACGACAGATTAATGGAGAGGATGAGGCAAAGCTGCCAAAGGAGGAGAGTCTGGATCGTGATTTAATTTAAGGTGAGCAATATTTCATGATGACTTGTAATAATGGCTGGATGTGTTCAGGGTTGTTGCACTTTGTCTAGCCTTAGCCACCACTGTGCACTGTATTTCAGTTACATTGTTATAGTTATGGAGGGTGTGCTAGCAAGATTTGCAGATGGCAGTAAAGTAAGAGGAATAACTTATTATTTAGAGAACTGTGGAAAGTGTAAAATATGCTTGGGGGGGCACACAAGCTAGATTGCATTCAATATAAATAATAATGAAAATAATAGCAATTCTACTCTGAATGAAAAGAGACTGTGTATGTTAAACTGGAAGGATTCAGGGCTTTATACATTCACAGAATATTAAAGGACATCTCAGTTTGATAAGGCTAATAGATTTAATAATGAGAAGTTTAATATAAAAGCTGAGAGATGCCAGCATAAAACTTTAATAACATTGAAGTTAATTTTGCATAATACCAAGTGCAGGTAATTCAGAGTCCCAGTTAATGCTGTAATAAGATTCTGCCTGTTTGGAAATTAGCCTCACCTGACATGAATGTTAAAAGTATGGCATTTTCCCACAAAGAATCACTTGTGTGAAATACACCTGCTGTAAGGGCAGGTGACACATCATCTGAATAAAGACGTAGGTTGATGGAGTTGATGTAATGGGATTGAGGCGAGTGGAAGAGATATTTATAAAGCACGAGATGATGTATTCAACGCATCTTGATAGTTCTGAGCTACTGGTGTGATGACTGTTTTGAGTGATAAGCTATACTTGGAAAAGTGGAGGTGGAATTGCTATCGGCATTAATCAGTGCTCCACTGAAACCAATCAGAGGTTTATGTGTGGTACCAGACTCCACACTCTAGGATTATTGAGGCACAATCAGATTCACGCGATTTCCAGCCAGTGCAAGGAAAGATAATTAAAAAGAAAAGACTCGAGGCTGTTCTTGTAGGAACAGTGCAGAGATTAAGGCAATGTGGGACAAGGCAGACAGCGAAAGATTGTCTGCAATAGTGGTAGAGTCCAGAAATCAAATTCATAATTACAAGGTTAAATGTAAGAAATGTAAAACGAAGAATAAAATAAGCTTTGCATACATCGAGAGTGTTCTGAATTTAGTTTAGTGATAGGGCATGGAAGCAGGCCCTTCGGCCCACCAAGTCCATGCCAACCCGTTCGCACCAGTTTGATGTTATCACACTTTTACATCTGCTTCCTACACATTAGGGGCAATTTACAGAGGCCCATTAGCCTACCAGCCTTCACGTCTTTAGGATGTGGGAGGAAACTGGAGCACCAGGAGGGATCGCATTCAGTCACAGGGAGGGCGTACAAACTCCACGCAAACAGCACACGTGGACAGGGTGGAACCAGGGTCTCTGGTGCTGTGAGGCAGCAGCTCTACCATTTTCACCACTATGCTGCCCTCTGTGGCACATTCCTCCAACATTGAGGTAGAAATAAGGGAATACAGGAAAAGGGATGTGGGAACGTTAGATTAATGGGGTAAAGTCTATTTGCTCACCTGAAGACTACATGCCAAGACAAATTAATTAGGCCAGATGATATGATTCCGTAGAAAGAAGGAACTGAGAATGCTGATTTACAAATGAAGACACTAAGGGCTGGGTGTTGCTGCCTCACAGTGCCTGGGTTCGATACTGACTACATGTGCTGTCTGTGTGGAGTTTGTAAGTTCTCCCTGTGACTGTGTGGGTTTGCCGCGGGTGTTCCGGTTACCTCCCACTTTCCAAAGACATGTGGGTTTGCAGATTAATTGGTTTCTGTAAATTGTCCTCAGTGTGTAGGATAGAACTAGTGCACAGGCGATCTTTGGTTGGGCTGGACTCGACGGGCCGAAGGCCGTGTTTCCACGCTGCATCTCTAAACTAAAGCTGAGCTAAACTCAGTGGGTCAGGAGAGTTCTCAGGGGAACATGAACAGGTAACGTTTTAGGTCAGGACCCTTCTTCAGATGGACTGTGGGGGGGGAGGGGGTGGGAAAGAAAGCCGGAAGAGAGGATGGCTGGGACCAAGGCTGACAAAGGTAAGGAGATTACTTGATAGATGGGTGGTTGGAATAGGGGAAGAGATGAAAAGACAGAGTGTGTGAGACAAGAGTGTTGAAGAGTTGCGATTTGTGCAACAAGAGGAAGGAGAGGATAGTGGAGCAGCTGCAGTTTGCTGCCTTACCCCACCACAGACCCAGGTTCGATCCTGACTATGGGTGCTGTCTGTATGCAGGTTTTATGTTCTCCAGGTGGGATTTCTCTGGGTGCTCTGGTTTCCAAAGATGAGGTTTGTAGGTTAATTGGCCTCTGTAAATGAGTGTGTAGGATGGGTCCTGGGTGATTGCTGGTCAATACGGACTCGGTGGGTCGAAGGGGGTGTTTCCACGTTGTATCTCTAAACTAAACTAAACTACAGGAAGGGATGTAGGTGGAAGGGGAGGGGGAGAGGAGAAATAGATGTGAACCCAGGTGGGGCACTGGGGAGAGGTGGGGAGGAAGAAGGGGAGTTATTGGGGGAAGAAGGAAGTGATGGAGGGTTTTGTAGTTACCTAAAGTTGGACAATGTAGTATTCATCCCATTGGGTTGTGAGCTACCCAAGTGGAATGTGAGGTGTCGTTCCTCCAGTTTGCGTGTGGCCCCTGTCCCACTTAGGAAACCTGAACGGAAACCTCTGGAGACTTTGCGCCCCACCCAAGGTTTCCGTGCGGTTCCCGGAGGTTGCAGGTGGTTGCCGGAGGTTGCAGGTAGTTATCTCACCTTTATCAACCTATTACTGAAGATAGACACAAAATGCTGGAGTCGCTCAGGCAGCATGTCTGGAGAAAAGGAACAGGTGACGTTCCGGGTCGGGACCTTATAGGCTTTGTCCTGCCCCTCCTCTCTTCCAGCCTTCTTACCACCACCCCCTCGCCCCCTCCACCTACAATCAGTGGGAAGAAGTACCCGACCCGAAGCATCACTGATCCATGTTCTCCAGAGATGCTGCCTGACCCACTGAGTAACTCGAGCACATGGTGTCTTCTAAAATCCTTTTGGATTTGCGAGACTCAGTGGCCTTGATTGCCATTAGTCGATTGTGCCAGCAGGGTGGAGTGAAACTGCTTTCCCCATCCAAAAACGTATCATGGGAAAGAGGGTAATGGGCAGAAGTCAACCAACCATGTCTCCATCTTGCCCGCCACCCCGCTGAGCATTGTGTTAATCAGAAGATAGACACAAAACGCTGGAGTGACTCCGCGGGACAGGCAGCATCTCTGGAGAGAAGGAATGGGTGACGTTTCGCATCGAGACCTTTCTTCGGTCTCCACCCAAAACGTCACCCATTCCTTCTCTCCAGAGATGCTGCCTGTCCCGCTGGGTTACTCCGGCTTTTTGTGTCTATCTTCGGTTTAAATCAGCATCTGCAGTCCCTTCCTACACATTGATTTAATCAGTGTCTATTCCAGATTTGCTGAAACAAAACAGAAAGAGGCAGAAAATCCCAGCCTAAGCTTGGTTTTGAATTGTTTGCAGTGGCTGTGACATCCCTTATAAAGTACAGGGATTGGCACAAATGCGGAGTTCACAGTCTATCTCTTGACGTAGTGGGGGACATCTGCGCACATTATAGTCTGCCAATGAAAGCTTTGTGAATATCCCTGCACTCATTATGTCCAACTGCACGGGGAAGGATTATTTAAAGTCTGCCGATGTGATAAGTGAGGTTGCCATTTCTGTACAAGGAGTTTGGTTTACGTACTTGTGATTTGGTGACTTTTCCCACCTGCAGATTGACGATTGACGGCAAACGCGTTCATTAGAAGGTGAACGATGGAAAGTAGGTGGAAGGGAGGGAGAGGATAAAGTAGATACAAGGCCAGGTGGGGGCAAAGGGGAGAGGATGATGAGCTGCTATTCCCCCAGTTTGCCTGTGGCCCAGAATAGAAAGGTAAGTATGGAAATGGGAAGAGGAGTTAAAATGGTTAGCAAACGGGAGATTATGTAGGCTTTAGTGGACAACTGCCTGCATTAGCATCTAAATCCGTTGACTTGGCTGTAATGTAAAGGTATTTGTTTTTTTTAATTTCAAAAAATAAACTTTATGGAAGCATATTCAGATCTTATCACTGGCTGCAATCTGATAGGATGGAGTTATTGATGCAGATTATGGGTTTTAGAGCTACAGGTGGTGAGAGGATGGATTTCAATGCTAATCAGAACAGCTGGATTTTAAGCCCTTGGTTATATTGCATGCTTGATTACTAATTACAGCGAGCAAGCACTGGTGTCTATAACCTGTTTTGTTAACATACCTTTAATACCTTTAGATCAGTCTTAATGCCTGCTTCTTGGCTGGGCGTCAGTTTTCATCTGATTACGTTCCACTCTGGTAGTTTTGAATGCTTCTCCATGTTAAAGGCACTATTACACGGCACAAAGACAGACACAAAATACTGGAGTAACTCAGCGGGACAGGCAGCATCTCTGGAGAGAAGGAATAGATGATGTTTTGGGTCGGAACCCTTCTTCAGATAGGCAGGTGGTTGGACAAAGGCCAGCGATGAAAAAGCAGAAGATGTACATCATTCGATTTCTTTACCAAGTGGTATTGCAAGATGTGGATGTAAAGGACAACATTCCACAAGCGTTGATTATTATCTGTATCAGGCCACGGCATTTTACTGACTAATGTGCACAGGCTCACACTAGTCCCTTTCCTTGCTTCTCATCATTTACGATGCCCTTTACTTGCCACTCTCCACTCGGGTGCAATGGTCGACCTCACGTTTGGCGACATTGAAATCCAGTTTATTAATATTTCTTTGTAATTTAATGCATTTGATGCTGTGTAAGTAATTAATTTGAGATCATCAGTGGGGTGGTCCACACATATTCTCTGATGCTTAAAAAGACCAATAAATCAGGAAATCTGCTGCAACGTCATTGATTATTGCTTCAGAAAATCGACCGCACGTTTAATGTTTAATTTATTATTGTCACGAGGTACAGTGAAAAGCTTTTGTTTGCGTGGCAGCCAGTGAAAGGAAAGATTAAACATGAATACAAACAAGCCGTCCACACTGCACAATTACAGGATAAAGGATACAATATTTTATTGCAAGAATGTAACATTGAAGTCCGATAAAGTCTAATTAAAGATAGTTCAAGAGGTCCCCAATGAGGTAGATGGGAGGTCAGGGCCACACTCGAACTGATGACAGGACCATTCAATTGCCTGATAACAGCTGGGAAGAAACTGGTCCTGAAATGCTTTTCTTTCTGAGTGAAATAAGCAAAATAATCAGCTGATGTGTTGATGCCAAGGGCTGAATTCACAACAGGGATAAGCATCCCTGGAAATATAGATCTCATTGTCACGGGTAACAGTCTTCATGGTCCAATCATCCTCAAAGGCATCGAGGAACAGATTCTGTACAAAACGCTCAACCTCTGCCCTGATGCCCCGGGAGGATGTGTAGTCGATTGTGAAGTGGTAAATGCTAATCTTAGCACCGCAGGATGTGAGCTGAATCAGCAATACAGAAGTCTCTGAAGAGGATCTGTGCAATGGAATACTAAAGCAGGAGACCTATGCAATCTGAAGCAAAAATAGTAAAAGGGGGATATCGTGTGCAGGTCGGGCAAGTTCTGTTCTGACAAAAGGTCTCAGATCTGAAGTATTGATTATGTCTTCTTTCACAAATGCTGTCTGACCTGCTTGTGGTTCTGGCATTTTCTGTTTTTGCTTCACCTCCTGACATCCCAATAGTTTTGCTACCATCTACAAGGTGCTGGTCTACAGGTGCTGGTCTACAAGGTGCTGGACTACACCATCAATTGCCTAACCATTCAAACCTTGCATCAGAAGCGCATAGTGCCTACAATATATAGAATCTCGTAAGTACGCTGCAGTTACTTGTACTGGAGCCACAGAAGTGAGTCTCCATTCACGCATTACAATCGCACTACTCTTTTAAATCTCTACTCCGACTTCCCTTTATCGTGTATCTGTACACTGTGGACGGCCCGATTGTAATCTTGTCTTGTCTCTCTGCTGACTGGTTAGCGCGCAACAAAAGCTTTTCACTGTACCTCGGTACACCTGAGAATAAACTAAACTCAAGAAACTAAACTCAAAACTCAAAATGGCTTTGCTAATCCAGCTTTGTCTCCCAAACCCACCACCCCTCGCCCCCCGCACAAGGGCAGCGAGTGTTTGGGGGTCTGCAGCTCTCCTCCCAAACTCGTACATCATGCCGACTTGGAAAACTGTTGCCGCTCTTTATCCCGACGGGTTTGAATCCTGCAGGAGCCCTTTCTCCAGAAGGATGCCACTTCCTTCTCACAGGCTGTAAATACCAGACCAGCCCGAGATGCTCAAATATAGACAAATGGGAATAAAGAAAAAAAAAAAATGCTTCTATTGGAGAATAATGCTATAGCAGCCTTTCAGAACTTGCATTAGAAATGCCTCAGTTGGTAGAACTCTGAATCAAACAATCATGGATCATGGAAGGGTTCTGATCCGAAACATCACCTGTTCCTTTTCTCCGCAGATGCTGCCCGACTCGCTGAGTTACTCCAGCATCTTGTGTCGATCTTTGGATCATGGACCAAATTGGACCAGACTGGCACTCCCTCTGCAGTATTGATAGGGTACTGCAGTTCAGAAGCAGGCCCTTTGAAGCAGCACATCTATGACTGAAGAAAGACACAAAATGCTGGAGTTAAGGGCCTGTCCCACTTATGCAACTTTTACAGGCGACTGCCGGCACCTGTGACACGTCGCTGAAATTTTCAACGTTGAAAATTCAGCAGCGACCAGAAAGACACTCCCATTCTTTGGGGACCTCACCCCCCCATTTGGTCGTGAGACGTTTCCAAACAGTCGTAGCGTCCTTCTGGTCACCGCTAAATTTTCAACATGTTGAAAATTTCAACGACCTGTCAACATGGGTGCCAGCAGTCGCCTGTATAGGTCGCGTAAGTGGGACTGGCCCTTAACTCAGCGGGTCAGGCAGTTGCTCAGGAGAAAAGGAATAGGTGGCATTTCTGGTCGAGACCCTCATTCTGACTGCCTGGGACCTGGGTTTGACCCTGATACAGAGTGTGCATGTTCTCCCTGTGACTGCGTTGGTTTCTTCCGCGTGCTCTGGTTT
The DNA here is from genome assembly GCF_028641065.1 of Leucoraja erinaceus. Classification (NCBI taxonomy): domain Eukaryota; kingdom Metazoa; phylum Chordata; class Chondrichthyes; order Rajiformes; family Rajidae; genus Leucoraja; species Leucoraja erinaceus. Next base: position 23,496,595 of record NC_073401.1, read on the forward strand.
CCTCCCACATTTCAAAGAATGCCCAGAGACTTTCACTCCAGAGTAAGGGAATCAAAAACAAGAGGACATCTGTTTAGGTGAGAGGGCAAAGATTTAATAGGAACCTGAGGGGTGACCTTTTTACCGAGAGGTTGGTGGATGTATAGAATGACCCGCCGAAGGGCCTGTTTCCGCGCTGTATCTCTAAACTAAACTAAACCAGAATATAGAGATGCAGTACTTAAGTTTTTTGGCAGTCCGTACAGCTCCTTGCTGTGAAATAGAGGCATTGCCTTTACAGCTGCACAGCATAGAAACAGGCCCTTTGGCCTAACCTGTCCATGTTGACCAAGTTGACATACTGGACTAGATTTATTAGCCTGTATCTGGCCCATGGCCCTCTGAATCCTTACTAATCATACGTGTGTGTGTGTGCCGGAGTAACTCAGTGGGTCCGGCAGCATCTCTGGAGAACATGGATAGGTGGCATTTTGGATCGGGAGTCTCGGGACCCTTCCTCAGTCTGAAGAAGGGTCTCGTCCCGAAACGCCACCTATCCATGTTCTCCAGAGATGCTGCCTGACCCGCTGAGCTGCTCCAACCCACTTTGTGTCTTTTAAAATAAATCAGATTTGGTTACAGATTGCAGCTCATTTCAAGAGATCTGTTTGAACTCCGTCAGTTCAAATGAGAAGTGTTCCCGATGTAATCTAGATTAAAGTGGACGGCGTGCAGCCGTTATGCTGTGTTCAGTCTGGATGGCAACGAAGGGGTTAAGCGCTGGTCCATGCTTTAGTGTAAGCAGCGGTGCATTGTGGTATGGAAGCCTGCAAGTCAGCACTGATGCAACGAGTGAAGCGGAGAGCGTGGGAGAGTACCCGGTGAATGGGACAGCCTGCTGCTGCTGCCCGGGCCCGTGAAGGATGTATCCTGAGAGAAGCGTGGCTGCTGACTGAGGAAGACCACTGAGGAGAAGAGCTGCCACTACGCCTTGCCTCGTTGTCCGACCCTGCCTCGCTTCCCAGGGCGATGAAGGGCAGAGGCTGCTGGGAGACGGCATCCAACCGCTCCTTCTGCAACTCCGGCTGCCTGAGCAAACTGAAGAGGGGTTAGTGGCCTTGTTCTCTAGTGCTTCTCCTTTAACACAAAGCCTGGCTGGCTGGTGAATAGCAGGCATCCTTGTGCACGCCTTTAAAAAAAACCCATAGTCAGCAGCTTACACGAGCTGTAATTGCAGCATACACCTTTGGATCGGAATAAAATCCTGTAAAATATAACAGTTCTTACTCTCACGTGCAGAGGAGATTTGAACGTACATTGTCGATAATAAATTTCAGGGCCATTATCATGTGCATGTCTCATTTGGTTTAATAGTCCATTATTAATCACTGTATCGCTATGCGTTGCAATGAGCGAGTGACATTCCTTCAGTACTGTGGGTAGGGCAGCGTTTTTGCCTGCTTTCATGGAATTATTTTTCATAAAGATTAAGGAACACTGCAACAGTAAAAGTGGGACAAGGATCAGCAAAAAAAAAAATCTGATATATTCGATCTATTGAATGTGTCCCTATTTCCTTACACAGAGGGTGTGACTAGAATGCAAAAGCTTCACATGGTTTTATCATTACAGCAAGTTTTATTCGTGAATTCATCAGTCAGAAGGGCAAAATAAGGACATTCGGCCCATCGAGTCTACTCCACCATTCAATCGTGGCTGATCCATCTTTCACTCTCAACCCCATTCTCCTGCCTTCTCCCCATGACCTTTGACACCGTTATGGGCCTGTCCCACTTAGGCGACTCTTTAGGAGACTACCAGGGACTAGTTTGAATGGAATTCACCTACGACAACCTGGCGACAGCCTATGACAGCACCTACGACAACCTATGACCGCAAGAATTGTCGCCAATGTCGCTGAAAAATTTTCAACATGCTTTAAAAATACCTAAGGACTTGGCTTCCACAGCGATCTGTGGCAGTGAATTCCACAGATTCACCACCCGTGGTCACTTCCAGATACAGTTGCCCAAAAATCGGAGCCATTTGCACATTTTTAATGCATAAATACAGTTTAGGGCCTCCTGGATCATACTTTTCATTGTTGCTTGATGCCTGTAGGATTTTCTTCTGGGCCCCAATGCCCCTGTCCCACTTAGGAAATCTGAACGGAAACCTCTGGAGACTTTGCACCCCACCCAAGGTTTCCGTGCGGTTCCCGGAGGTTGCAGGTGGTTGCCGGAGGTTGCAGGTAGTGGTAGCAGGTAGGGAGGCTGACAAAAACCTCCGGGAACCGCACGGAAACCTTGGGTGGGGTGCAAAGTCTCCAGAGGTTTCCGTTCAGGTTTCCTAAGTGGGACAGGGGCTTAAGGTAGGATTTGTCTCACTGTCTCCAAGGTTTGCTTTGCATTAGATGTGGATTATTTCCCTGCTGCTCACCGACAGAAACTGACTGTTCAAGTGCAACCTTGGACCAGCTTTCCTCACCAACCAAAACGGGGAGTAAACCGTGCAGAAAGTAGGCAAAGAGATGCAACTTTAGAGATCCCGCTGAGGCATTGGTGTTTGACCACGGTCCCTGCAGACCCATTTCCCCCAACTCCAAGTTTATTCCCTGGCTACATCACCACGTCCGGCACCTCAGAATTAAAGGAACGCTCTCTTAGAGATGAAGAGACATTTCTCTAGTCAGAGGGTGGTGAATCTGTAGAAGCTGTTGCCACAGAAGGCTGTGGCGGTATAGTCAGTGGATATTCTTAAACCAGAGATAGATAGATAGATTCTTCATTAGTACAGGTGGAAGAGGTCATGGGGAGAAGGCACGAGAATGGGGTTAGGAGGGAGAGATAGATCAGCCATGATGGAATGGCGGAGTAGACTTGATGGGCCAAATGGCCTAATTCTATTCCTATCACATGATAATATGACCTTATGCTGCACTCACCGACCGGTACCTTGATGAATTCTTGCCTCGTGGTGAAGGGGAGAAGGGGAGGTTGGAAGAAGGGGAGGGGGGAAGCCAGGGGGGGAGGGAAGGGGGGGGGGGGGGGGGGGGGGGGGAGGACTCTCAGTGCTGGTGCCCCTCAGGCCAGACTACATCATGGATGCACAGCAGAACTCTGAATCCCTCTCCCATACACCTCCCTCAACAGCTCATTACCATAGCAACCCTGACCTCCCACAAAGCGAAACTCCCCCTGTTCTATCCATCCCATTGCAAGTTGAAATAAACTTTTCCCTCTTTCCCGGTCTGAAGGATTATCCAGCTGAAATCTTATCTCCTCTTCCCCATCCACGCATGCTGCTCCCTGACGCGTTGAGTGCATCCAGCATTTTCTGGTTTGAATTGAGTTTAGTTTATTGTCATGTGTACCGAGGTACAGTGAAAAGCTTTTGTTGCGTGCTATCCAGTCAGCAGAAAGTCAATACATGATTACAATTGTATAGTGTATAGATTCAAAGGTTTCAAAGGCTTCAAAGGTCTTTTATTGTCACATGTAGCAATTAAGGTAAAGTGATATGTGAATTACCATACAGCCATGCGGAAAAAAACTAACAAGACACACAACTACATAAAAGATAACATAAACATTCCCCGCATTCCTCATGATAAGGGAATAACGTGCATTTACTGGCTTTAGTGCAAGCTAAAGCCAGTAAAGTCCGATCAAGGATAGTCCGAGGGTCACCAAAGAGGTAGGATGATTCAGTTGCTGATAACAGCTGGGAAGAAACTGTCCCCGAATCTGGAGGTGTGCGTTTTCATACTTCTATACCTTTTGCCTGATGGAAGAGGGGAGAAGAGGGAGTGGCCAGGGTGTGACTCATCCTCGATTATGCTGCTGGCCTTGCTGAGGCAGCGTGAGGTATAAATGGAGTCAATAGAAGGGGAGGTAGGCACAAAATGCTGGAAATAGCAAGCTTTAACTTACAGTTATAGAGTCATTGGGTCTTACAGCGTGGAAACAGGCCCTTCGGCCCAACTTGCCCACGCATGTCCCATCTACCTGCCTGCGTTTGGCTCCTGTCCCTCTTAATCTGTCCTATCCATGCACCAGCGTATAAAGTCTGAAGAAGGGTCTCGACCTGAAACGTCACTCATTCCTTCTCTCCAGAGATGCTGCCTGTCCCGTTGAGTTACTCCAGCATTTTGTGTCTACCTTCGATTTAAACCAGCATCTGCAGTTCTTTCCCACATATTTTACCAGTGTTTAAATGTACCTTAAAAGTTGTGATAGTGCCTGTCTCAACTACCTCCTCCGGCAGCTCATTCCATACACCCACAAGCCTTTTTGGCTCACATCCCTCTAATCCTGTCCTATCTACGTGCCTGTCCAAATGGTTCTCAAGTGGTGTCATACTACAGGTACCTGCCTCAACTAACTCTTCCGGCTGTTTTTCCATGCACTCACACCCTCAGTGTGAAAAGGTTACCTGTCAGATTCCCATTAAATCTTTCCCCTCTCACCTTAAACCTATGTCCCCTGGTTCTTGCTCCCCCTACTCTGGGCAAGAGACTGTGAGCCTTGCTGCTACCAAACATCTATCGTTCCAAGAAGTCGCCTCTCGGAGGTCACTTTCTAAGCTGTCCCTTTAACTACTTTGATACATGTCTTCCTCCCAGAACCTGCCCATCTATGGATGATCTTGGGGAAAGCGAGTCACATATTTGCCACCCAAGAAGCTATCTGCCTGTGTTCAGATTAAATAATGCTGGATGTACGTAGCAGTTCATGGCATGGACACAGGGCTTTAGGCCCAGCTTGCCCATACCCCACTACAATCGTCCCACATTCCTGCGTTTGGCCCACATCCCTCTAGCCCTTTCCTATTCATGTACCTGTCAGGGAGCACGTGTGAATGAAGAAAAAGAGAGAATATTTCAGGTCAAAAATCCTTCAGACGTGGAAAGATAGAAAATGTTGTTTTAACTTGCAGAGGGGTGCAGAGGGGTAACTTGGGCCGGCATGGTGGTGCAGGGGTAGGGTTGCAGCCTTACAGTGCCCGAGACCCGGGCTCGATCCTGACAATGGGTACTGTCTGTACGGAGTTTGTACGTTCTCCCTGTGACCGCATGGGTTTTCCCCCCCACGCTCCAAAGACGTCCAGTTTTGTATGGAGTTTGTACGGGTGCTCCGGTTTCTTCCCACACTCCAAAGACGTACAGGTTTTTGGGTTAATTGGCTTGGTAAAATTGTAAATTGTCCCTAGTGTGTAGGATAGTGTTAGTGTGTGGGAATCACTGGTGAGAGTGGACTCGGCGAACCAAAGGGCCTGTTTCTGCGCTGTATCTCTAAAGTCTTAAAATCAAAATATCTTTTTAAGTTCCGTCAAATGAAGGGTGAATGTCATACAGGGCCCTGTGGACAATTCCTCTGCTCTTTTTCAACTGGTCCCATGGGATTGTGTGGAAAGCAGACGAGAGCTGAGTTTACGATATGATAAAACTTTATTTAACCCAGGAGGAAAATTGTTCTGCCAACAGTCATAAAACGCAACAACGTACATAAAACATGAAATTAAAGTGACGAGTGGATAGTCCAGGATTGGGGGGGGTGCAAAACTGGGGGGGGGGGGGGGGGGGGGGGGGGGGGGGGGAGGAGGTTGGAGGAGGGGGAGGAGGGGGGAGGGTCAGTCTACCCCACGACAGGAGGATGAGTGGTTGTACTGTTTGATAGCCGCAGGGGAAAAGGATCTCCTGTGGCGTTCTGTGCTGCAGGGCACAGAACATCTCATCTGAAAGATAGATCTCCACCAACATTCACAGATTTTTGTTGTCAGTTCCTGGAGTGAGAATTGAACCTGCAAACTTCTGACACAAAGAGGCAAGAGTGCCTTCAATTAAGTCACAGCTAACACCGATGCTTCATCCTTGCCATCTCCACCTCTCCCCAACCTCACCTTTAACTGTTGCCTCAGTCACAGTGACAATAGACAACAGGTGCAGGAGTAGACCATTCGGTTCTTCGAGCCAGCACCGCCATTCACTGTGATCATGGCTGATCATCCGCAACCCGTTCCTGCCTTCTCTCCATATCCCTTGACTCCGCTATCTTTAAGAGCTCTATCTAACTCTTAAGAGCTCTATCTCTCTAAGCATGCAGCTGTTTCCCAAAACTGTTAGAGCGGAGGTCTGACCAACACCTCATTGTAAATTGAATTTGACAGGTTAATTAAACTGTTGCAGAAGCAAACCCTTTGTACATTTCACCCCCATTCCTGCTGCTTAGGAATCTATACTTTACTAATGTTGCTTTCCTGCCTGCTTGTGCTCTGTAACCTGCAAGTAATAGGGTTTTGATGCTTCCTTACTGCATGGGCACAGACTGCACGGAAACGCTGCATGCCCTGTTTGGTGGGAACAGGCTTTGGACTGATACCGTAGCCTACAGTAATCGTGGAGTCTGAAGAAGGGTCTCAACCCAAAACATCACCCATTCCTTCTCTCCAGAGATGCTGCCTGTCCCATTGAGTTACTCCGGCATTTTGTGTCTGCAGTAACCACGTGGACAGACTTAATGATGGCTTCATCGTTTTGAAATAAACGGGTTAGCTCCAATGTTAAAAAGTACAAAAAAGGATATTGAGGTTCAGCTGCCCATGTCCTCCAGAGATGCTTCCTGACCCGCTGAGTTACTCTAGTACACTGTGTTCCACACAAGCTCTCAGCATTTACAGTTCATGTTTGCATATTCATATTCATATCTGTAAATATTTGGATAGACACAAAATGCTGGACTAACTCAGCAGGTCAGGCTGCATCTCTGGAGAAAAGGAATAGGTGATGTTTCGGGTTGATACCCGTCTTCAGACTGGGAGTCCGGGGAGAGGGAAACTAGGGGTGTGTAAAGGTTGAGAACAAATCAGAGCCGGCACCGATGACCAAGGTAAGGCGGAGCTCACAACGGTCCATTGTTGGCTGTGGAAGAGGTTAGTGAAGGGTGCGTGGATGCTGACAGTGAAACCAGCAGGGTGACTAGGGAGGGGCGGGACAGAGAGAGAGGGGTTACTTGTTCAGGCGCCCGGCAGAGAGCCACAAATGTAACTAACTGCTGATCACACAGAGGGTGGTGGATATAAGGAGCGAGCTGCCAGAGGAAGTAGTTGGGGCAGGTATCCCCATTTTGACAGATATATGGATAGGAAAGGTTTAGATGGATATGGGCAAAATGCAGGCCAATGGGACTAGCTAAGATGGAGTCAATTGGTCAACAAGCCTCTTTAATGCTGTATCACTCCAGGACATGACTTACTTGCATTGAAAGATGCATGCCAGCCTCATCCTTGTATTGGCAATGTACTTAAATACATTTCATATACATTACAGGTACTTTGTACATCTGCAATATATTGTGTGATGTAGATTGCATATCTGTCTTGCTTATTGTATAACATTTTCTTGTCAAACTTTGGTAAAGACTATTTACTGTTACGAAACCCATCATGTTCAACAGAGGCAAAGGAAATTTACAAGAAGAGGGATTCCTGAACAAGATATTACAAAGCTGAGAGTGAGATGTGATAATATGGGTACATGGCCACAGTGATGCATCCTCTGTACAGCCCCCTGACTGGATAGCACACAACAAAAGCTTTTCACTGTACCTTGGTGCACACACGTCAATAAGCTAAACTGAAGCAACGACACACTGCACCCTGTGTTTGTTCACATTGTATTTCAGGGACAGTGTGAAACAATGTGACTCACTGCACCCTGTAACATTAGCACAGTGGGCGATGCACTATACCCTGTATATCCCAGACCGTCGCACAAATCAACCTCCCTTCCATTGACTCCATCTCTACTTCACGCTGCCTACATGCAAGGCCACCAGCATGATCAACGACCAATCTCACCCCCTCTTCTCCTCTTTCCCATCAGGCAAGAGGTGCAGGGGTTTGATAAAACATACCTCCATATTCAGGGGCCGTTTCTTCTCAGCTGTATTCAGGCAGCTGAACCATCCTCTCAAAACTAAAGAGCAAAACCTCCCATCTACCTCATTGGAGACCTTTGAACGATCTTTAATTGGACTTTATCGGATTTTATCTTGCACTCAACTTTTTTATGAGTTTGCGTTTAGCTTATTGTCACTCAAAACAAAACGTTCAAAGTTAAAAACCAGTAAAGCCTGATTAAAGATCGTTCTAAGGTCTCCAATGTCTTACACAGAAGTGAGATATTACATCTTGTGACCTGTGACATTGACACAATAGTCAATTGTGTCTTTGATTGTGTCCATAGTGTTTCACTGTATCCTGTGTCCACCTGCACTGTAACACACTGTATCCACATTGTAACACATTGTAACACACTGTATCCACACATTGTAACACACTGTAACACATTGTAACACATTGTAACACTGTACCCTGTGCCTTTCCACATTTTACCCTGTGGGATTTACACTATGACTTGCACACTGGGTTTATTGCACTGGGATGAGGCATTGGTCCCTGTGCTGTTTACACTGTGGTGACACACTGCCTTGCTGTTGCCATGAGGTGCTGTACTGGTCCCTATGTTGAAGCACCACACAGAACTTGTCACTCTAATGAATCCCTTGCGTTCTCATTTGTCGAGTCTGACTCGCGTTTCGTGCTGTCCTGATCCTGTCAGTCGCTTTGCGGTTCTTTGCAGTTAGCCCCTTTTGATTGACTGGTACTTTATTGTCACGTGTACTCGGTACAGTGAAAGTCTTTGTTTTGCAGAAATGCACTAGTACACAAAGAGTCGCCACGTTTAGGATGCTGATAACGTTACAACAGCATTCAAGATTGTCCCTGTGACCCTGTTCCCCCGCACACACGCTGGGCCCCTCATTGTTCTCTCAGCAGTAAACTGTGTTATTACAGCAGGTGCTGTAAACAGTGTTATTAGTTTCCTTTAGTTTTAGAGATACTGCGCGGAAACAGGTCCTTTGGTCCACTAAGCCGGCGATGACCAGTGTTCCCTGTACACTAGCACTATCCAGCACACTAGGGACAATTTACAATCTTTACTGAAGCCGACTAATCTACAACAGGTATTTGTGATATGGAATTATTAAATTGGATAGTTATATGGACGGGAAAGGAATGGAGGGTTATGGTCTGAGTGCAGGTAGATGGGACTAGGGGAGAATACGTGTTCGGCACGGACTAGAAGGGCCGAGATGGCCTGTTTCCATGCTGTCATTGTTATATGGTTATATGGAGAGTGGGAGGAAACCGGAGCATCCAGAGGAAACCCACGCAGGCCACGGGAAGAACGTACGGAATTAGTTTGGGTGTAAAGTAAGGAAGAGCAGGGAAAAAAATACATGGATGGGACTGGTCCATATATTCCTAAAGAGAGTTTACTCATGGTAGTACAATGTATAGATAGAGAATGAGTAAATGCATGTGCAAAACGGACTGGCAAGGGTATCACAAAAGAAAAAATTGTAAAGTGGTTGATGGATTGTTTCTTTGAGCAAGAACGTTCCCATGAACAGGTATTTCCGAATTGTTATAACAAGGAACTGCAGATACTGGTTTATACCAAAGATAGACACAAAATGCTGGAGGAATTCAGCGGGTCAGGCAGCATTTCTGAAGGAAATGGTTAGGAGATATTTCCATTTCAGACTGAAGAAATGTATCGACACTAAAAGTCGCCTATCCATCTTTTCCAGAAATGTTGCCTGACCCGCTGAGTTACTGTTTCTATTTCCAGCTTAGTTTAGTTTGGTTTAGAGATATAAACATGGAAACAGATCCTTCGGCCCACTGAGTCGGCCCGCGCCGACCAGCGATCTCTGCACATTAACATTATCCAACGTACACTCGGGAAATTTACAATTTTAACAAGCCAAAATACCCAGCCTACCAACCTGTACATCTTTGTGGTGTGGGAGGAAACCGGAGCACCCGGAGAAAACCCACTCAGGTCACAGAGAGAATGTACAAAGGCCGGGCCGACAAGCACCCATTGGCAGGATCGAACCTGGGTCTCTGGCGCTGTAAGGCAGCAACTCTACCGCTGCACCACCAGTGCCACAGGTACCTGTTTGTTCATGTGTATGAAGTAGAACTAATAACATATCTGGTAGTTAAAAATCCTGGAGGGAGTAGTGGTCACAACATGGTAGCGTTCCAGATCTGACTCTAGGGTCGACAATCTCACTCCATCAACTTATATATGGGCAATTACAAAGCATAAAGAGAGAGTTGTCAGGACTGGACTGGGAAACTAGTGTTAGAGAAAGGTCAGTCAATGCCCAGTGATTGATATTTAAGCCTCGAGTCTATAAAGTCAGCAGTAATTTATCCGAGAAAGAAAGATGATGCGAAAGCTGAACTATCTATGGCTAACAACAAAGGTCATGGCAATTATTAAATCAAAAATCTCAGTCCTGGATAGAGTGGATGTGGAGAGGATGTTGCCAATATTGGAGGGGGGGGAGGGGTGTCTAGGATCATAGGCCAAACGCCTCAGAATAAAAGGACAGACCTTTAGAAAGGAGAAGAAGATACATTTCTTCAGTCAGAGGGCATCGAATCTGTGGAAGTTGATAACACAGAAGGTTGTGGAAACCACGTCAATGGATTTTTTAAAAGATGGAGATTGATAAGTTGATGATTAGTACGGGTGTCAGTTATGAGGAGAAGGCAGGAGAACGGGGTTGAGAGGGACAGATAAATCAGCCATGATTGAATGGCGGAGTAGACTTGATGGGCCGAATGGCCTAATTCCACTCTTGTGACTTATCAACTTAAGAGCATAGAGAATGGTGAAAGCTGAAGTTGGACCAGAGGACTGGGAACTGTTCAAGGATCAGCTGCTGATGAGTAAACAGACTAATAAATAGAAAGAAATTGCTTATAACAGTAAACTGGCAAGTAATAGCAAAATAAACAGCAAGAGCTTCTGTGGTTGTAAAGAAAGGATAGCTGCTGTTGTACGTCATTCATCCTTGAGTAAGAATGTGACACCTAGTGTATGGCAAAAATAAGACACAATGTGCTGGAGTAACTCAGCAGGTCAGGCAGCATCTCTGGAGAATGTGGATAGGCAATGTATCGATTTGGGCCCCTTCCCGAAACCGAGACGTGGGAAGGAAGGAACGCGACCCGAACTAAGGGGAGACGAGTTCTGACCTGAAACGTCACCGATCCATGTTCTTCCGAGATGCTGCCCGACCAGCTGAGGGTTCTGGGCATCATGTTGTAGGAACTATGTTGTCAAGCTGGAAAGGGTGCAGAGAAGATTTACGAGGATGTTGCCAGGACTCAAGGGTGAGGTTAAGCAGGCTCAGACTCTATTTCTTGGAGCACAGGAGGATGAGGGATGATCTTATAGAGGTGTGTAAAATCATGAGGGGAATAGATCGAGTGGACACACAGAGTCTCTTGCCCAGAGTAGGGGAATCAAGAACCAGTGGACACAGGTTTACGGTGAGCGGGGAAAAGATTTAATAGGAACCCGACTAACTTTTTCGCACAGACGGTGGTGGTTGTATGGATCGAGGTGCCGGAAGACGTTGTTGAGGCAGGGTGTATGACAACGTTTAAGAAACATTTGGACAGGTGCGTGGATAGGACAGGTATGGACATGGCCCAAACACAAGCAGGTGGGACTAGTGTAGGTGGGATATGTTGGCTGTTTTGGTCATGTTGGGCCAAAGGATCTATTTCCACACTGTATGACTATAACTCAGGACTCTATGTCAGGAAACATCACTGGAGAAAAAGGATAGATGACATTTTGGGTCAGGAAGGGTCTGAAGAAGGGTCTTGACCAGAAACAATAGACAATAGGTGCTGGAGTAGGCCATTCGGCCCTTCGAGCCAGCACCGCCAGAAACCTCACCCAAGTTACACCAGCACTTTGTGTGTATCTGTGGCATGGAAGAGAAGGCCAGATCAGCCATGGTCATTTTAAATGGGGACGGGGGGTGGGGGGAGTGGAGGAAGAGGGCGAATGGAAAGCTGGAAGGGTTGAGGACCAGGTGGATTCTCCTACTTCCATCTTCTCGTGCTCTTGAGCGCTTGCCGTTTCCTTGCCCAGTCTCCCCTTCGTCAATGGGGAAAATGGTGTGGTGCACATGATCTCTCAAAGGGCAATCTCCAACAAAATTGTCATCATGGTCACACAGTCATCAATAGTCACTGCCTGTGGAGTAAAAGATGCTGTGTCAACGTAACGGGAGAATTGCCCGGAGACCAGGAAGCGGTTTGTAGAAGTGGATGATCGTGCGATGAACAGATAGGAAAGATCCAAGATCCTCACTACTCTCTGAGGGGTTAAAAAAAATTCCTATACACACCTATAGTCATTCTGCCAAAACCCATTTTCCACAGTCATTATAAACTAACTGTGAGCAGCCTGCATGTATAAGTTGACCCACCATGCTCGATCCAAGACCAAACTGTTGATCTATAAAATTCCAGCAAGATATATTTGCTGTCTTCCCTTATTTGTAAATCCACATCACTTCAAGCTGTTTGTCTCCCAACCATCTTATCGACTTTGACTTCGATCCCTGCTGAATTTGGTTCACACTGCTGTGAAAAACAAATTGTAATCATGTATTCACTTAATTAACAGGATGGAATGCAGTGAAGGTAATTCTACAAATTGCCGTCGCATCTGCTTCTCATGTCTGCGCATCAACACATTCAGATTCACTCCTACTTCCCACACCTAGAAGTGAACTTGACAGTGCAGTGGATAACGCGTGTATACAAACTTTGGAGTCAACCAATTTCCGCACAAGAAGGACCCAAAGTAACTCAACAAGTCGTTGCTTTGGCAACACAGTGGCGCATAGCTAGAGTTGCTGCCTCACAACGCCAGAGACCCGGGTTCGATTCTGACTATGGGTGCTGTCTGTACGGAGTTTGTACGCTCTTCCCCTGACATGTGAGGGTTTTCTCCGGGAGCTCAGCTTTCCTCCCACACGCCAAGGACTTGCAGGTTTGTAGGCCAATAGGCTTGGTAAAATTGTAAATTGTCCCTAGTGTGTGTAGGATCATGTTAGTGTGCGGGTGTCGCTGGTCGGCGAGGACCCAGTGGGCCGAAAGGCCTATTTCCACGCTATATCTCTGAACTAAAGTAAACTAAGTCAGGGAGCATCCCTGGAGAACATGGATAGATGCTTCCCGGAGGTTCCCGGAGGTTTTTGTCAGTCTCCCTACCTGCTTCCACTACCTGCAACCTCTGGCAACCACCTGCAACCTCCGGGAACTGCACGGAAACCTTGGGTGGGGCGCAAAGTCTCCAGAGGTTTCCGTTCAGGTTTCCTAAGTGGGGCAGGGGCATTGGCATAACACTATCCTACACACACTAAGGATAATTTACACTTATACCGAGCCAATTAATCTACACACCTGTACGTCTTTGGAGTGTGGAAGGAAACCGAAGATCTCGAAGAAAACCCACGGGGTCACGGGGAGAACGTACAAACTCCATATAGACAGCACCCGTAGTCAGGATCGAACCCGGGTCTCTGGTGCCTTAAGGCAGCAACTCTACTGCTGCGCCACCGTGCCGCCCCAATTTGGAATTGGAAGAGATTGGATAATCATACTACCATTTATTGTAGGATTAAGAAAACTTTGGTTATTGTCCATGGAATTATTTATTACAAATGTAGATTATTGTGGTTGTTGGAGCTGGAACATCTCTGGACTTTGCCACAGGACTTCCTCAGTCCCAGCCCAACAACAGTGTGTCAATGACCTTCCATGGACTGGATCACCAATAGGATCTCCACAGATAGTTGAGCTGCCTTCAGTTCCACCTGCTGTTCTATTGAAGTAATCCATGTCTACCTGCTCACCGGGACAATACTCAGGCCGAGAGGTGCAGTGCGTGACCAGTGGGGGGGCAGGAAGTGCCACAGTGCTTGATGCAGCAGGAGGCAATGACTGGAGGAGTGTGAGGAGGCATCGAAGAGGCAACCGCTGAAGCAATGTGGAGAGGGTGAGGGAGCGGAGAGCGCTGTGGCATTTGTGTCTTTAAGCCTGACTAAAAATATAATTATAAAAAGATAAGAGGTAAAATAAATTGTTGTGAACAGCCACTGGGAATAGTTTGGGCTGTAAATGTTCCACAAAGTTTGTTGCTCTGAATCCTCTTTTGCACACTGTGTTACCTCAATTTGCAATATTCTTTTTCTTTGTCCTTGACCTGCTGTCTAAAGCTGAATTGAAATCATCTTGGGTCAGCTTCTTTCTTGTCCGCTTCACTAACTCAACTCTTTCCTCAGCTGTGCCTCGCTTCTCTCTCACTATCCTGCTCTTTAAGACCTGCTCACTTTAGTGGGGGGAGGTCAAGCACGATGTTCAACATGGAACATGTACAGGCGGGCAAGCAGGGAGAGCTTCAATCCCAATAGGATTATTTTTCACTCATACCAAATGAACGGGACTGTCGTATGCTGAGATAATGGAGCAGCTGGGCTTGTACACTCTGGAGTTTAGAAGGATGAGAGGGCATCTCATTGAAACATATAGGATTGTTAAGGGCTTGGACATGCTAGAGGCAGGAAACATGTTCCCGATTTTGGGGGAGTGCAGAAGCAGGGGCCACTTTTTAAGAATAAGGAGTAAGTCATTTAGAACAGAGACGAGGAAACACTTTTTCTCACAGAGAGTGGTGAGTCTGTGGAATTCTCTGCCTCAGAGGGCAGTGGAGGCAGGTTCTCTGGATGCTTTCAAGAGAGAGCTAGATAGGGCTCTTAAAAATAGTGGAGTCAGGGGATATGGGGAGAAGGCAGGAACGGGGTACTGATTGGGGATGATCAGCCATGATCACATTGAATGGCGGTGCTGGCTCTAATCCTGCATCTATTTTCTATTGTCTATTGTCTATTGAACCAAATGAATCAGTTGCTGGGGAAATTTGCCATGGTTAATCTATTTAACTTCGATAGTTCCCAAAATCATTTTCTGAGGTTGAATGGGAAGCATTGGTTAGTGTGTAGGAAGGAACAGCAGATGCTGATTAAAACCACTAAAGGCTGGAGTAACTCAGCGGGTCAGTCCAACATCTCTGGAGAAAAGGAACAGGAGAAGTTTCGGGTCGAGGCCCTTCTTCAAACTGAGAGTTAGAGGAAAGGGAAACGAGATATCGACGGAGATATAGCGAGATATGAAACAAATGTATGAAAGATATGCAAAAAAGTAACGCTGGTAAAGGAAACAGGCCACTGTTAGATGTGGGAAAAGGTGAAAACAAGTTACTGACAATGAGACTCAACAAGACGACTTTGAAACTAGTACAGCAACTTGGGTGGGATAGGGATGGAGAGAGAGAGGGGATGCAAGGGTCAAGATGCATTAGTCAGCATCTGGAAACATATGTCTCATTGGAGACATCCAAAGTAAGATTCATAACACAAAGTGCTGGAGAAACTCAGTGGGTCAGGCAGCATCTGGGGAGTTAAGGATCACAAGCTGAAACATCATGTGGCCATTCCCTCCCCCACATGCTGCCTGCCCTGCTGAGTTCCTCCAGCACTTTGTGTTTTGCTCAAGATTCCAGCATCTGCTATATCTTGTGTCTCTAAAAAAGATTAATCGAGAACAATGCACACCAACATGATAACAGTGAAGGTATCTTTTTGTATTCAATCGTCATCTGGCATGTGTAGGATGGCAAGTTATCACGGAAACTTGGTCTGATTTAGACTTGGACTTTACTTTAGAGATACAGCGTGGAAACAGGCCCTTGGGGGCATGGAGTCCCTGCTGACCAGTGATCATCCCGTACACTAACACTATCCTACACACTCGGGACCATTTACAACTTAAAGAAGCCACCTAACCTACAAACCTGTACGTCTTTGGAGCGTGGGAGGAAACCGGAGCACCCAGAGAAAACGTGATTGAGAACAGGCAAACTCCGTATAGACAGCACCCGTCGTCAGGATTGAACCCGGGTCTCAGGCGCTCTAAGGCAGCAACTTTACCATTGTGCCACCGTGCCTGTAATATTTCCGCTTGTTTGGTACGAATGGAAAGGTTTAACAATGACTGAATTAAGCCCAGTGTAACAATGATTTTGGGCAGTACAGTACCGTCAAATCTTCAGTTTGAATTGGACTTATCTCTGCAACTTTGTTGGGTCAATACTTGTTGGGAAAGTTAGCCCAGCCCATTATCCCTGTGAACACATGGGTTTTCTCCGGGTGCTCCGTTTCAATCCACATCCCAAAGTTTGAGGTTTAATTGGCATCTGTGAATTGTTCCTAGCGTCTGGGATAGAACTACAGGTGATTGTTGGTCTATGCGGACTCAATGGGCTGAGGAGCCTGTTTCCACATTATATCTCTAAACCAGTGGTTCCCAACCTTTTTTAGCTCATGGCCCCCGTGGGAGCTTTTAATTTTTCTGTGCCCCCCCCCCCCCCCCGACATTATTAGCGGAAAAAAAGTACTTCAATATTATAATACCTTCCATAAAAATATCTGTGTCTATTCATTGCACATATATTCTCTTTTATTCTATTCCACAAACATCAAAAATATTTCAACTACATAGATTTAAATTTATTAGAATTGAAATTTAGGAGGCAACAGGGTGGTAGCTCTGTGGCCCCCTTCATTGAACCTGTGGCCCCCTAAATCCCAAAATGTTTCTGTGGCCCCCCCTGAAATTTGCCATGGCCCCAGGTTGGGAATCACTGCTCTAAACTAAACTAGACAGTGGTTATATGATATTCTCTCCGTATTTTCCAGCCTTTGTCTATTCTCACTTGTTGGCGCTGAAATCTCTCAGTCTTTTCTTATTGTCAGTGTTGGGTTCTTGGATCATTGGTCCTCCAAAATATTCCAAATGGAATTTAAACTGGAGGTGGTGGAGGGAGGGCTTAAGCCAGAAAGGGTTATTGGGAAGAAAGAGCTACTTTAAATTTAGTTGCATCTGGTTGGGTAACTATAGTTGGGTGGAGATTATTCCATGCTTTAATTGTGCGGGGGAAGAACGAATTGCTGTACACATCTGTCTTTGTAGCTGGGATCACAAATTGGATCGAATGCCCTTGTCTGCTCCTAATTGGTTTGGGTTTGGTGTAGGTCTTGTAGTCTATGTCGAGCTGACCATTTAACATTTTGTAAAAACAGGTCAAACGGTGAGCTTCACGTCTGTCTTGGAGAGGGTTCCACCCCAGAGAATTCAGACGTCTGGTGACACCCGCTTCTCTATCATAGGTGTTAGTAACAAATCGAGCTGCTTGTCTCTCTCAAGTCAAGTCAAGTCAAGTTTATTTGTCACATACATATACGAGATGTGCAGTGAAATGAAAGTGGCAATGCTCGCGGACTTTTGTGCAAAAGACAAACAACAAAACAACCAAACAAATTATAAACACAATCATAACACACATATTCTTTTACATAATACACTCTCTCTCCATTCTCATCTTTGTTGCTGAAGGTAGTCTTTGCTTTGTCATTGAGCTGTTGCTCCAATGAGGGACTTTTTCAGTCTGTGATAAGCTCTCCAGATAGACAGAGGAGGCTTTTCACGACCTGTTCCTTTACACATTTAATGCTATTTGAGTAATCAGTGTGGGAGGTGCTTTGGAGTTGTAGAACATGAAAGCTGAATCACTGCAAAGTTTGCCGGATCTGTCAACCCACTTTTCGGCAATTAATTCTTTTTTTAAACAAAAATTGTGCGATTATTCAAAGATTAGAAGAGTCACTAAATATATCAGGGAATCAGGAGGTACTTTATGCTCTTGTTTTGATGCAGGCTAATGGTCAGCGTTGCCAACCCATTACCCCATGAAGATAGACACAAAATACTGGAGTAACTCAGCGGGACAGGCAGCTTCTGTGAGAATGTCAAATAACTCTGAATCCATACATGAGTGTTTAAGAAGGAACTGCAGATGCTGGAAAATCGAAGGTACACAAAAATGCCGGAGAAGCTCAGCGGGTGCAGCAGCATCTATGGAGCGAAGGAGATAGGCAACGTTTCGGGACGAAACGTTGCCTATCTCCTTCGCTCCATAGATGCTGCTGCGCCCGCTGAGTTCATCCATACATCAGTGTAAGTTGTTTATTAAGAAAGCACACAGAGCTCAAATACATAGGTGTTGTTAGCTCAAGCTCAATGACGAATCTAACTAGAGGCTGGACTAGTTAGCAGGCTAGATGATATATGAGACACTAAAATTAGATAGCTGATCGAGTATGCAGTGGTATGCAGGAAAACATAACATGCACGTCTGGAGGTAAGGAATGGGTGACATTTCCGGTCGAGACCCTTCTTCAGATTGAGAGTCAGGGGAAAGGGAATCCAGAGATATAGACAGTGATGAAGAGAGATATGGAAATATGGAGATATGGAGAGATATGGAACAAATCTACTGTAGACCGGGGCTTCACGATGTTACAGGCCGCAGTTTCCCTCTCTCCCTGACTCCCAGTCTGAGGAAGGGTCCCGACCCGAAACGTCACCTATTCCTTTACTCCAGAGGTGCTGCCTGACCCGCAGAGTTACTCCAGCATGTTGTGCCTATCTCCTTATGAATGGTCAGGTAATGCTACTCACTTACTCGCTGGCCGACAACAGACCTGTTGTGACCCATTTGCAGTGATCCGTCGCAGATTAAGCTGCTTTGCTCTTCTATAAATAAGCATCCACTACGATCACACATCTCCGTGGCAACCATTTAATTGCCTGGAGCCTGGCAAACTGTATTCCCCAAAGCAGCAGCTTGAGATTCTGCGAACAACTGTGGGATTCCATCAAATTGATGCAGTTGGAAAGGAAGAAATGTGTGGACCCTGGGAGAGGAAGGAAGAGATTAGTACGGGTGTCAGGGGTTGCGGGGAGAAGGCAGGAGAATGTGGTTAAGAGGTAGAGATATAGATCAGGATGATTGATGAGTACGAATGGCCTGACTCTGTCATCGCTTGGGTGCTGCGGGCCATTAAGAAAAGGCAGGAGAATGTGGTGCAGGAGTAGGATTCGGGAGAGATATGATCAGATCATCCATGACCTGCCTTCTCTCCATACCCCCTGATCCCCTTAGCCACAAGGGCCAATGGCGGAATAGCCAATTGATGAGTTCCGATTCAATGGCCTGATCTCTGCTCCTATCGCTTGTTGTTCTAACATCGGGAACAATCTTTGAGCCTGTCCACCCTGCTGCAGGAAAGATGCCATTAAGCTGAAAATAGAGCAGAGATGATTTACAAGCAGGGAAGAGGACAGAGTTCTCAGAGCAATGGAATCTGGTTGTGGTTCCTAATCTGAGGAAAGACATTCTTGCCATAGAGGGAGTACAGAGAAGGTTCGCCAGACTGATTCCTGGGATGGCAGGACTTTCATATGAAGAAAGACTGGAAAGACCCGGCTTGTACTCGCTAGAATTTAGAAGATTGAGGGGGGGATCTTATAGAAACTTACAAAATTCTTAAGGGGTTGGACAGGCTAGATGCAGGAAGATTGTTCCCGATGTTGGGGAAATCCAGAACAAGGAGTCACAGTTTAAGGATAAAGGGGAAAGTCTTTTAGGACTGAGATGAGAAAATCATTTTTTACACAGAGAGTGGTGAATCTCTGGAACTCTCTGCCACAGAAGGTAGTTGAGGCCAGTTAATTGGCTATATTTAAGAGGGAGTTAGATGTGGCCCTTGTGGCTAAAGGTATCAGGGGGTATGGAGAGAAGGCAGGGATGGGATACTGAGTTGGATGATCAGCCATGATCATATTGAATGGCGGTGCAGGCTCGAAGCGCCGAATGGCCTACTATTTTCTATGTTTCTATGTTTGGGGAGGGAGGTGAGAGGCTCCAGGAGACTGCTTTAAGGATTGGGTGATGAAATGCCCAAAACCAGGGCCTGGTGCTCCTCAGGGAACAGGTCTGTGTTGGCAGACTTCTGGCCGGTGCACCCTCTGGGTTAATGGGGTGGAGGTTCTGAGACTGGGAGGTGCTGAAGGAGTCTGTCCAGTGTAAACTATTGCACAGCCATCATGCAATGCTGTGGAGTATCACAAAATGCTGGAGCAGCTCAGCGGGACAGGCGGCACCTCTGGAGAGAAGGAATGGGTGATGTTTTGGGTCAAGACCCTACTTCAGACTGAGGGTCCGGGGAGAGGGAGACCAGAGATGGGGAAGGGTATGGACTCCCACTCTGTTCAAGAAGGAACTGCAGATGCTGGAAAATCGAAGGCTGGAGAAACTCAGCGGGTGAGGCAGCATCTATGGAGCAGAGGAAATGGGCAAGGTTTCGGGCGGAAACCCTTCTTCAGACCCAGTCTCAATAAGAAGCATCACCCATTCCTTCTCTCCAGAGATGCTGCATGACCCGCTGAGTTACTCCAGCATTTTGTGTTTATCTTCGGTGTGCACCAGCATCTGCAGTTCCCTCCTCCACATAACCCAGTGGATTGGCAGCTCTAGCAGTGTGCGGGAATTGGGGAAGGTCAGCGGTTAGGAGAACAGAATTAATTGGAAAAGAAAATGTGTCAGGTTTTCTCTCTCCATCTCCAACGAGCCGACTGCTCCCCTGGGGAGAGTTCTGTAGCTGCTCCCTGTATCTGAGGAAAGGGCAATAATTGGGTCTTGGCTCTGCAACTGTGACAGCTACATCTAACGAGGCCACTTATGCTGCCGAGCTTCTTGCTTCCTGTCAATCAGTCTCCTCCCCCCCGCAGTTCATAGGCGAGACTGATATCGTTCATCCATTTCAGTGCAATGAGACGTACAGAGAGAAGAGCAGCCTCTCTGGTCTTGCGGACATGACAAGAATAGTTTATTTTCCCAGCTATTCTGCCATTTTTCTTAAATACGTTCCACCATTTCTAACCCTCTCTTTTCTAAATCCTCCCCTTTACCAAACCTTTTTACTGACGATAGATACAAAAAGCTGGAGTAACTCAGCGGGTCAGGGAGCATCTCTGGAGAAGAGGATTAAGGTGACGTTTTGGGTTGAGACCCTTCGTTTAATTGTCCATTCCCCTTTTATTCCTCTCCCATTTGTCTTCCTTATTCATTTTTCTCTTGCCCGACCATCCCTTCCCCATCCTGTTTTCCTCTTGTCCCTGTCTTCCCCTCCTTTACTATTTCCTCACCTTGTCTCCTCTCATCCATTGCTCTCTCCCACCTCTCTCTCCCCTCCCACCTCTCCCACTCCTCCCCCACTTTCCTCTTTCCCCTCCCAACTCTCTCTCCCTCTTCTATCTCCCCTCCCATCTTTCTCTCTCCCCTCCCACCTCTCTCTCTCCCCTCCCACCTCTCCCACTTTCCTCTTTCCCCTCCCAACTCTCTCCCCCCCTTCTATCTCCCTCGCCCCACCATGTCTTGTCCGACCACGGGTGAACATTGGGGAACATCGGCGAGGAGGTTGACTGGACTTTGGTTCCTTCCCTCAGAGTGGGGAACTTTGGTGCTGCTGTGGGGATGTTTGTGTTGTGGACAACCGTGTTTTGGTGTTTTGTGTTTTTTTTTTTTTTTTTTTCTTGTATGAATGTAAGGAAAAAATAATTTCATTGTCTCTTCATTGAAGACAATGACAATACATTAAATCAAATCAAAATCAAATCAGTCTTTCCCCAGCCCTCCACAAAGCCCTTCTCCTTTGGCCTCTGCACCCTGCTGCTTTGTTCTATATCACCCTACCCCTGTCCCTCCTATACCTGCCCCATCATGTGTCCCACAATAGCTCTCACCAGTGCTTAACGTGCTGTTTTGAAGCAGTAATCTGGCACAGTTTTCTAAACGCACCAAGACAGACGCACCAAATCGGAAACACTTCCAAGGGTATTAAAAGATTGCACATTTTCTGCAAATTTATTGAAATCGAATTTCCATTAATTTACAGTTGCACACTGTATTCCATCCTTGTGCTTGCTGGTGTAACTTGGTGTGAATCAATAACATACTGATCCACTATATTCATATCATTCACCACAATGTTTCCTGTGAGGCCACTGTAAATGTCAAAACCAGCAATGATGTTTAGTTTAGATTATACATCGCGGAAACAGGCCCTTCGGCCCGCCGAGTCCGTGCCAACCGGCGGTCCCAAGTAAAATCAATCATCGCCCATGTTAACACTGAGCATAAATGCTTCCTCAAGCCATTTAAATTAAAGTAAATCTTTTCAATGCAGCTAAGTTATTCGTCTACACTATTCTATATATTTAAAAAAAAAATAATATCTTTGTGTTTTTATTTGATTAATAGGATTTGAGTAATCTCTAAACAAAAACAGAAAGTGCTGGAGTTACCAATTTGCCTGCTATGGGATGAAGTTATTTTGCAAATATTCAGTAGTGGTTATGCTCCTTAAATTGCATTTAAATTTAAATAGCAGTGTCTCTTCGGGTTGTGTCACTAGGTATAGCTTTTTCTCAAGGTACTTACTCAACTCCATCTTTCCTATAATTTTTTTTCAGAATTATACGCTATGATAGAACTTTATTTATCCCAGGAGGGAAATTGATTTGGCAACTGTCGTGAACCATAAAATACATGAAACATCAAATTAAAGTGACGAGTGGAAAGGATTGGGGATGTGCAAAGATTGGGTGGGGAGGGGTGGGGGAGGGTCAGTCTACCCCACGACAGAAGGGGGAGGAGTTTGTACAATTTGACAGTTGCAGGGAAGAAGGATCTCCTGTGGCGTTCTGTACTTAATAAATATACTTAAATAAAGCTTGCGGATTTAATTTAAAGATTGACACAAAATGCTGGAGTAGCTCAGCAGGTCAGGCAGCATCTCTGGAGAACATGGAAAGGTGACATTTCAGGTCGGAATGTCTCCAGACCCTTCTTCTTGACCTATACATGTTCTCCATCGATGCTGCCTGACCCACTCAGTTACTCCAGCACTTTCTGTCACTTTTTGAGTACAAACCAACATCTGCAGCTCCTTGTATCTTCTGAGTTATTTCTAATGTTGGTAAACGCAAGACGGCACTGGAGGTGATACTTACTGCTCCTTTGGAAAACAAAGGAGTTCATAAGTTATAGGAGCAGAATGAGGCCATTCAGCCCATCAGGTCCACTCCACCATTTAATCATGGCTTGGCTATCCCTCACTCTCACCCCCATTCTCTTCCCTTCTCCCCATACCCCCTGACACCTTTAATAATCAAAAATCTGTCAATCTCCGCCTTAAAAATATCCGTTGACTTGGCCTCCACAGCGATAAAGAATATAAATTGTCCATAATGTGTAGGGATAGTGTTAATGCACGGGGATGTCTGGTCGGCAAGGACTCGATGGGCTGAAGGGCCTGTTTCTGCGCTGTATCTCTAAACCAAATCTAAACTAAAAATAGAAAATGCAGGCAGGCCTGGTGCAACCGACACACCCATCCCCTCGGCCTCCGCAAGCTTGCCCCTATGTATGTGCTGTCCATAAGTCGATCATTGGAACCCTGGGGGACAAACATATATCTGCATTGCTCCATGTATGCTCTATATAGCGAAGATTATCTGTTCAATTAATCCACCATCTCCTTGATTTCTATTCTCAATTCCCCAGCCGTCGATGTTGGCAGGAGCAACGTTCAATTTATTACCCACCTTTTTACAATATCAACACAACCTCTTACATACAGACTTGCATACAGTGCTGTTTTTTTCCCTTGCATATAATCCTTCAGTCATTTGTTGACTCCTCGATCCTGTGTTGAAGATCCACCCCTTAATTCCTGGACCTGTGTCAGGTGATGACTGAATGAAGCAGGCGTGAGCTGAGGCTGTGTGAATTCACGCCCATTGGACTGCTTGTTATATGGGATTTGCTAACCTGGCCTCTTAGCGAACTGCAGCGGATCCAGCTCTAATGGAATAAATTAAACTCTAGAGGAACTGGCACTGAGCCTCCGCAGTCAAAATGTTAATATCCCTCCTGTCACCTTATTCAGAAAATGAGGCTTTACCTTGCTTAACTTTGCACTAAACGTTATTCCCATATCATGTATCTGTACACTGTAAATGGCTCGATTGCAATCATGTATTGTCATTCTGCTGACTGGATAGCACGCAGCAAAAGCTTTTCACTGTACCTCGGCACACGTGACAATACAATAAAATAAACTGATGTGTTGGAGGTGCATCTCTCTTCCATCAGGCAAGAGGTATCGAAGTGTGAAAAAGCACACCTCCAGATTCAGGGACAGATTCTTCCCAGGAAAAAGCTGGAGAAACTCAGCGGGTGCAGCAGCATCTATGGAGCGAAGGAAATAGGCAACGTTTCGAAACCCTTCTTCGGCCCGAAACGTTGCCTATTTCCTTCGCTCCATAGATGCTGCTGCACCCGCTGAGTTTCTCCAGCTTTTTTGTGTAACCTTCGATTCTCCAGCATCTGCAGTTCCCTCTTAAACACAGATTCTTCCCAGCTGTTATCAGGTAACTGAACCATCCTAGCACAACTAGAGAGCAGTGTCCTGAGCTACTATCTACCTGACTGGAGACCCTTGGACTATCTTTAATTGGACTTCACTGCACTTTATTTGGACTTCACTGCACAGTAAATGTTATTCCCTTAATCATGCATCTGTATTCTGTGGATGCAGCGACTGTAATCATGCATAGTCTTTCTCTTGACATGTGTAGCAAGTATCAAAAGCTTTTCACTGTACCTTGGTGTACATGAAAATAAAATAAACTAATCTAAAACAAATAAACAGTATCATACATGCTTTTGGAAATGTTAGTTAGGTTTGAGTTTTTAACTTAATCGGTAATTCTATTGAATTTAAACTGTAATGTTGAAATTTTAAATTCTGAGTTTCTGACATTATATTTCTCTTTGATTGACACAAAAAGTTGGAGTAACTCAACGGGTCAGGCAGCATCTGTGGAGAAAAGGAATACGTGACACTTCAGGCCCGAGACACTTCCTCAGCCAGACGCCTCGACCCGAAACGTCACCGATCCCTTCTCTCCAGAGATGCTGCCTGACCCACTAAGTTATGCCCCTGTCCCACTTAGGAAACCTGTACGGAAACCTCTGGAGACTTTGCGCCCCACCCAAGGTTTCCGTGCGGTTCCCGGAGGTTTTTGTCAGTCTCCCTAATGGTCGAAAGTGGTTTCCGCTTCTTCTATGTTCCGGTGATTATTTCAAAAAATTCAAAACCGGCCGCGACTAAAAATAGGTTGTAGTTTTAAAAATCGGTAATTTTTTAGTCGAAGCCGGTTGCGATGCTAGTTGAAGGTGGTTGCCGGAGGTTGCAGGTGGTTGCCGGAGGTTGCAGGTGGTTGCCGGAGGTTGCAGGTGGTTGCCGGAGGTTCTATGTTCCGGCAACCTCTGGCAACCACCTTCAACTAGCATTGCCACCGGCTTTTGAATTTTTTGAGATAATCGCTGGAACATAGAAAAAAACGGAAACCACTTTCAACCATTAGGGGAGACTGGCAAAAATCTCCGGGAACCGCACGGAAACCTTGGGTGGGGCGTAAAGTCTCCAGAGGTTTCCGTTCAGGTTTCCTAAGTGGGACAGGGGCATTACTCCAGCTTTTTGTGTCAATCTTCGGTTTAAACCAGCATCTGCAGTTCCTCCCCGCACATTATATTTCCCTTTATTTGAACCTCACAGTGATACTTTTACCAGCCACTGTGGTGGTGGATGCTTAAAACATAGATTGATAATGGGGGCTAGAGAGCGTTCACATTGACTGTATGCTGTGTCAATGCACTCCATAATAACAAGACTGATGGGGGTATATTCCGTCTATGAACCTGCTCCTATAAAACCCATCATAGCCACATCAATCAGTGCTGAAATTTGTATTCTACGTTCAATTAAACGCTTTTTGTTTTGCCCCATTAAAATTCAGGCACTGTTCATTGTCGTGGGTGCAGCTCATCAGCTGTGCAGTGTGCCGTTTGTCTTCATAAAATATTGAAATTTGTTAGACGGAAGTAATTTCCAATTCCTATGAATTTCATGACAGGCCATCTAATTCTGAGCATGGCCCAGCCTGAATGCAACTTGCATGTTCACCCCTCTTCTGCAGATTAACCTGATGGATGAAACTGCGCCAGTTGATACAAATTGCACTCTTAGGAATAAATGAATATTTCCCCCAGGCTGACACTGATACAAGCCGTGAATCTTTCCCATGTGAGGCGATTAATGTTTCTTGTGCTAGCAATGCCCAGACCCGTTGGCTGGTAAGGGGTGTGCCGTTCCTAAGCTATATAGCGCCAGAGAGGACTCAGCAGGTCCGGCATCATCTCTGGGGGACATCTACCCTTCTGCAGAAGGGTCTCAACCCGGGTCACAGTTTAAGGATAAGGGGGAAATCTTTTAGGACCGAGATGAGAAAAACATTTTTCACACAGAGAGTGGTGAATCTGTGGAATTCTCTGCCACAGAGGGTAGTTGAGGCCAGTTCATTGGCTATATTTAAGAGGGAGTTAGATGTGGCCCTTGTGGCTAAAGGGATCAGGGGGTACGGAGAGAAGGCAGGTACAAGATACTGAGTTGGATGATCAGCCATGATCATATTGAATGGCGGTGCAGGCTCGAAGGGCCGAATGGCCTACTCCTGCACCTATTTTCTATGTTTCTATGAAATGTCACCCATCCATGTTCTCCGGAGATGCAGTCTGACCTTCTTAAGTTACTCCGGCACGGGGTTAGACGGGATGCTGCGGTGGAGCACCAGAGACCCGGGTTTGATCCTGACTACGGGCGCTGTTTGTGCGGAGTTTGTACGCTCTTCCTGTGGGTAAATGCGTGGGTTTTCTCCGAGAACTCCGGTTTCCTCCCACGCTCCAAAGACGTACAGGTTTGCAGGTTCATTGGCTTTTGTAAAATGGTAAATTACCCCTTGTGTGCCGGGTAGTGTGAGTGTGCAGGGACCGCTGGTCAGTGGGCCGAAGGGCCTGTTTCCATGCTGTATCTCTCAACTAAATTAAACTGAAACCACCATTCGCAGTTCTCTGTTTCTACATCACTTCAGGGAGGATTGAAATGTTTCTTTGCAGTAGAATAACGAGGACAGCCTTCATGATACCAGATTTGTTCTGGTCCTTTTCATGCCTTGTAGACTCCCTCTCCCCTGACCCTCAGACTGAAGAAGGGTCTCGGCTCGAAACGTCGCCCATTCCTTTTCTCCAGAGATGCGGTCTGACCATCTGAGTTACTCCTGCATTGTGTGTCTACCGTATGTGTATTCCTGATGGTTTCAAGATCACCCATCTCTAAACACTTTGTCCAGCCTCTCACAACCATCTCCAGTATCTTTACAGATTGAAAAATAAAATGTTCATAACTAGGAACGGTGGCGCAGCGGTAGAGTTGCTGCTTTACAGCGTTTGCAGTGCTGGAGACCCGGGTTCGATCCCAACTACTGGTGCTGTATGTACGGAGTTTGTACGTCTCCCCGTGAGTTTTCTCCAAGGTCATCGGTTTTCCACGCCAAAGACGTACTGTGCAGGTTTACAGGTTAATTGAGTTGGTGTGTGTAAATTGTCCCTAGTCTGTGCAGGACGGGATAGATAGATAGATAGATAGATAGGTAGATAGATAGATAGATAGATAGATAGATAGATAGATAGATAGATAGATAGATAGATAGATAGATAGATAGATAGATAGATAGATAGATAGATAGATAGATAGATAGATAGATAGATAGATAGATAGATAGATAGATAGATAGATAGATAGATAGATAGATAGATAGATAGATAGATAGCCTTTTATTGTCATTCAGACCGAAGTCTGAACGAAATTGCAGCAGTCATACATATAATACAATACAATAAAACAACAATAAACACATATTAACATCCACCACAGTGAGTCCACCCAGCATCTCCTCACTGTGATGGAGGCAAAAGTCTTAGGTCGCAGTCTCTTCTCTCCTCTTCTCCCTCTGCGCTGGGGCGATACCCCCCGGGCGATGTTAAAAACAGTCCCGCGGCTCAAACACCGCGGCCCGGGGTGGTTGAAGCTGCCGCCCACCAGTTCTGCAGACGCAGCCGCTGGCCCGCGGCCGAACCCCGGACTCAGGCCACCACCGCCAGAACACCATCCCAGCCACCCTCACGTGAGTACTGTGCCGTCTTCAGCCTCGGGCTGGGCCGCCCCGACATGGGCGCCGAACCTCCCCCGGACCGGGCCGCCCCGACTTCGGCGCCGACTAATGTGCGGGACTCGCTGGTCGGCACGGACTCGATGGGCCGAAGGGCCTTTTTCTGCGCTGTATCTCTAAAACTAAACTAAGGAATACCGATAATTGTTCTCCTTTGTTGTTGCAGCTATGTTTAGTTTAGTTTAGTTGCTTGTTGTCACCTGTACTGAGGTACAGTGAAAAGCTTTGTTTTGCGTGCTATGCTGTCAACGAAACGCCAATACATACGTTACGATACGATAGAAGTATATTTATCGCAGGAGGTAAATTGGTCAACATGATTACATTCAAGCCCACAGTGTACAGATATAAGATAAAGGGAGAGGATTGTAATGAATGTTAGCAGATCGTCTTCTGGGACCAGCACGCCAAGAGTAGCCTGGCTTTGGAGCCATCTTTGAAGCAATAATTAGTTGAGGAGGCAAGTTCTTGAAATGCCCCAAGGTTAGAAACTTTACACAGCTGCTGAATGTGCCCGTGGAGATTGTAACCTGTCACTAGAGATGAATACCAACAGTGAGGAAGGAATTCATCTCTGGTGACACGTTACAACCTCCAAGGCTACATAAATCAGTTCATTGTACCATTGTACTTTGTAAAGCATCGGTTGGTGAATTTGTGCAGTCTCTATACATGCAGAAAGGGGGAGAGAGAAAGAAAGAGGGGGAGAGAGAGAGAGAGAAAGTGAGAGAGCGAGAGGGAGGAAAAAGGAGAGGGAGAGAGTGAGAGAGAGAAGATGAGAGAGTGGAAGGGAGGGACAGAGAGAGAGAGAGAGCAATCTAGCACTAGTTAATGTTAATGTCATTCTATGTTAGGCTGACAGATAGCTTCTTCAAATCGCAAATCAAAATCAAATTTTGATACCAAAGTGGATAACCTCACTTTTATCCACATTAAACTCCATCTGCCATGCATCTGCCCACTTACCCAACCTGTCCAAGTCACCCTGCATTCTCATAGCATCCTCCCCACAGTTCACACTGCCACCCAGCCTTATTGCATCTGCAAATTTGCTAATGTTACTTTGAATCCCTTCATCCAAATCATTGATGTTTATTGTAAATTGCTGTGGTCCCAGCACCGAGCCTTGCGGCACCCTACTAGTCACTGCCTGCCATTCTGAAAGGGACCCGTTAATCCCTACTCTTTGTTTCATGTCTGCCAACCAATTTTCTATAAAATGTCCGCACTCTTCCCCCAATACCACGTGCCCCAATTTTGCCCACTAATCTCTTATGTGGGACCTTATCAAATGCTTTCTAAAAGTCCAGGTACACTACATCCACTGGCTCTCCCTTGTCTATTTTCCTAATTACGTCCTCAAAAAATTCCAGAAGATTAGTCACGCATGATTTCCCCTTCGTAAATCCATGCTGACTGGGACCGATCCTGTTACTGCTATCCAAATGTGCGGCTATTTCATCTTTTTATAATTGACTCCAGCATCTTCCCCACCAACGATGTCAGGCTAACTGGACTATAATTCCCTGTTTTCCCTCTCCCGCTTTTCTTAAAAAGTGGGATAACATTAGCTACCCTCCAATCCACAGGAACTGATCCTGAATCTATAGAACACTGGAAAATTATCACCAATGCATCCACGATTTCTAGAGCCTTTTCCTTAAGTACCCTGGGATGCAGACCATCAGGCCCTGGGGATTTATCAGCCTTCAGTCCCATCAGTCTACCCAACACCATTTCCTGCCTAATGTGGATATCCTTCAGTTCCTCCGTCACCCCAGATCCTCTGGCCACGACTATATCAGGCCTACTAAATTCACCCCACATCCTCCTGCATTCCAAGGAATAGAATCCCAGCCTGCTCAGCCTCTCCCTAGAACTCAGGCACCTCGAGTCCTCTCTTGTTCCTGTATTGGATGTGTCCCGGGTTAAGGGGAGAAGGGAGGCGAATGAGGTTAGGAGGGAGAGATAGATCAGCCATGATTGAATGGAGGTGTAGACGGGCCGAATGGCCTAATTCTGCTCCTATCACTTATGACCTTTAGTTTAGTTTAGTTTATTGTCACATGAACCGAGGCACAGTGAAAATCTTTTGTTGTGAGCTAACCAGCCAGCGTAAAAACAATCCATGATTACAATCGAGCCATTCGCAGTGTAGATACATCATAAGGGAATAATGTTCAGTGCAAGGTAAAGCCAGTAAAGTCAGATGAAAGAAAGTTCACGACTACCATCCTGTCCTAAATGGTCAGTGGTGTAACCATGGCGACTGTTGCTCCCTTCCGCAGATGACTCTGGTGACGAGGAGCCGACGTCGCAGTCGGACAAGAGTGAGCTGTACACCACCCTGCGGACACTGGCCAGCAAGCTCGACGACCTGAGCCAGTGCAACGACCTCATCGCCAAGCACGGGGCCGCCCTGCAGCGGTCCCTGAGCGAGCTCGAGACGCTGAAGCTGCCGGCCGAGAGCGGAGAGAAGATCAAAGCCGTCACTGAGCGGGCCACCCTCTTCCGCATCACCTCCAATGCTATGATCAATGTAAGTGTAACCATTGCTCACCCTGGCTGTTGTTTAAGCACCGTGTCCCACTTAGTACGTGTCATGTCACTAAATGTTGCTCATCTGTGCCTCCCCCTCTCATTTTCCTCCCCCTCTCCTCCTCCCCCCTCTCACCTCCTCCCTCCTCCCCTCCTCCCCTCCTCTCCCCTCTCCTCCTCCCTCTCCTCCCTCTCTCATCCCTCTCCCCCTCCCCCTCCTCCCTCCCTCCCTCCTCTCCTCCCTCCCTCTCCTCCCTCCCCCCCTCCCTCTCCTCCCCCACTCCTCCCCCCTCCCCCCCCCTCCCCTCCCCCCTCTCCTCCCCCCTCTCCTCCCCCTCCCTCTCCTCCCTCTCTCCTTCCCCCATCTCTCCGCCCTCCCCCCTCCCCCCCCCCTCCTCCCTCCCTCTCCTCCCCCTCTCTCCCTCCCCTCCCTCCTCTACCCCCCCCCCCTCCTCCCCCCTCCCTCCCCCCTCTCCCCCCCCCCTCCTCCCCCCTCCTCCCCCCCTCCCCCCCTCTCCTTCCCCACTATCCTTTCCCCTCTCTCTTCCCCACTCTTCCCCTCTCCATTCCCCTCTCCTTCCCCCTCCTTTCCACTCTCCTTCCCCCCTCCTCCTCCCCCCTCTCCCCCTTCCCTCTCCCCGACTCTCACCTCTCCCCACTCTCCCTCTCACACTCTCCTAATAAAAGGGTTATAAATGTATAACTGTTTCAAGATCATAAAGGTATTGAATTTGTAGGACGTTTGGTTTCCCTTATTGTCATGAGCACCGAGGTACAGTGAAAAGCTTTTGTGGTGTACTAACCAGACAGCGGAAAGACAATACATGATCCCAATAAGAAGGAACTGCAGATGCTGATTGATACTGAAGATGGACACAAAATGCTGGAGTAACTCAGCTGAATAATTGTGCTCAGTCCGCCTTAGCCTACGCGATCTCCCGGTTACTAAAGATTTTCACTTCCCGTTCCCACACAGGCCTTTCTGTCCTGGGCCTCCTCCACTGTCAGAGTGGGGCAACATGCAAATTGGAGGAACAACACCTCATATTTTGCTTGGGCAGCTAATGAATGGCAGAGTAGACTCGCTGGGGTGAATGGCCTAAGACTGCTCCTGTGTCGAGTGGTCCATTTTGTGCTAAAAATCTTGTTTCCCTAGGCAACAGGCCCAGTAAAACAGAGCACCATGGACATCTGTTTACATAGACCCCTTGAAAAATGATTTTTAGCTGCCAACCTCATTAACGTACCTCTCTCTGTGATATAAGTGGCTTAGAATTAATTGTTTATCATTCAGGCGTTTGATGGGCATGATTGATAGAGGGAGGTTTAATGATGGCATGCGGTAGATGGATGTCCAATTATACTGTTGGTGTGAAGTGGAACTGTTTTGTAGATAGTTTGATGTTCTCTGTAATAGAGTCAGGTTGTTAATCCCTCCAGCAACTTGCCTGTCTTAAAATAACCATGCACGTGCAAACGCTCACACCACAGAGGCGTGAGAGATGTCTTAATGCAGGACAAGCTGTTTCAATATGTTCAGTGGCATGGTGGCGCAGCGGTGGATGAGCTGCCTTGCAGCGGCAGAGAACCGGGATGGTGACACCGGGAGCTCGCGGGTCCCCGGTGGGAGACCGCTTTACGGAGCACCAGCAACCGCAACTTCTCCCGCCCGAATTGCGGGGTTGAATGTGACCTGTAGCGGGGCCTTACATCGCCCGGCGCGGCTTTAAATGGCACCGGACTTGCTAGCGCCCGCCGGGGGCTTTGACTTTGACTTTGACATCGGGAGAAGAATGGAGAGCAGGGGAGAGACAAGACTTTGCCTTCCATCACAGCGAGGAGGAGATTCACTGTGATGGATGTCTGTGTAAATTGCTAGCGCCCGCCTTGGTTCTTTTGACTTGAGAAACCAAATCGGTTTGAAGAATGGAGTGAGGTTCAAATGACAAGACTTTGCCTTGTATCACAGTGAGGATTGAGATCCTCACCATGGGCGCTGTCTGTACGGGGTACGTGCGTTCTCCCCGTGACTGCGTTGGATTTCTCCGGGTGCTCTGGTTTCCCCCCACACTCCAAAGACATAGAGGCTTTGTAGGTTAATGGGCGTCGGTAAAGATTGTAAATACTGTTAGCGTACGGGGTGATCGCTGGTCGGCGCGGACTCGGTGGGCTGAAGGGCCTGTTCCAGCACTGTATCTCTAAACTAAACTAAACTAAATTAAGAGAATCTGTTTTCTTTTTTGCCGGTTTATTTTTCACTCCGTGGCTAATTCCTATACGTTCCTCACAGCAACATAACAGAACCGGGGGTATAATCCGGATTGCCAGCCCATTACAGCATGATTGAATTGTATCTTTATGCAGGCATATCTGATCGTTGACACTGTGCATGCTTGATGTTACCAGATACATTTTATGCAATCGATTAAAATAGACTTCAAACCCGTTTTTGGGTGCTGTGCTATTGGAAATCTCCTCGCCCCTAAAAGAGCGCATTTGATCTGTTTGCTTTCGATTCTTGAGCTGACAGAGGGTTGGTGATGAGTAATTGAAGCATTGATTTCCTAGAAGGCACCGTTCACCCTGCTTCTTTCTGCATTCATTCAGCTGCAGCTGAGGTTTAATGTTTGGTTTTAGGACCAGAGGCCGTAGCCCCAGAAAGGAAATGAGGAGGAATTTATTTGGTCAGAACAGGGTGGTGAATGTGCGGAATTCATTGCTGCAGATGGATATTTTGAAGATGGAGATTGACAGATACTTGATTAGTACGAGTGTCAGGTGGTTATGGGGAGAAGGCAGGAGATCGGGGTTGGGAAGGAAAGAGAAATCAGCCACGAATGGTGCTCCATTGGTGTTCCACACCCTTTCCTGTTGGAGATCTATCAGAAGCGGAGCATCCGCAGAGCCACCTCCATTATTAAGGACCCCTACCACCCATCACACCACATCTTCTCCATTCTGCC
Source organism: Leucoraja erinaceus (assembly GCF_028641065.1). NCBI lineage: Eukaryota > Metazoa > Chordata > Chondrichthyes > Rajiformes > Rajidae > Leucoraja > Leucoraja erinaceus. The sequence continues at coordinate 23,530,119 of NC_073401.1, forward strand.
ATCTGGGAAGAGGTACAGGAGCATCAGCTGCAAAACCAGCAGGATGCTACACAGCTTCTTCCCACAGGCAATAAGACTGGTTAACGGACTGTATCTCCTCCCCATACATCATACACCAACACATCTAACCTCGCCCATACTTTGACAGCTAGGCACCTGCCAAAGCAAAGCCACTGTTCGGTCTGAATGTCTGTTTTTATTTCAATTTTTAGGCCTATTTTAGATATGGTGATTTTAATTTTTAAAGCTATATGTATTGATTCTGTTTTTATTAACCGCACTGACGGGAACTGATCGAGAAACAATGTTTTCGTTTCATCTGTGTATGTAAATACTCAGTGAAAATGACATTAAAGTAAATACTGAATACTGATTGAATGGCGGGGTAGACTTGATGGGCCGAATGGCCTAATTCTGCTCCTAGAGCTTATGAACTTATGAACATGACATTTCAGAAAATACATTAAAATCAGCTGGAAGGTAAAAGCAGATTTTGATTTTAAAGATTGGGATTGGATGAATGCCATATTTACTGGGTTTTCTGAGCATCAATTAGCTGTCATTAGTCACATTGGGAAACTATTCATTCAATGTTATCTCCATTCACTAATAGTGATTTCACTGCACTGGGTAGTCCAGGACAAGATTTGTTGCTTGTAACTAGCTGACAAAGAACAGATTTGGTGAGGGGATCTGAAACTCTTGGCAGGTTGAAAAGCAACTTTAATAAGCACAGCAGCAGCTTTCGATCCGACAGGCATTTTGGACTCTGATGAGCATTACTTGTGGTGGCCGCGTAACTCAGTCTCAACGGTGAAGCCAGTGTTTTCATTGCCTTGGGAACGGCCCCCCTCCCGTGCGAATCGTAGCTGCTATGGCCTATCATCCCCGGACACGGTGGTGCAGCGGTAGAGTTGCTGCCTTACAGCGCTTGCAGCGCCGGACACCCGACCACGGGTGCTGTCTGTACGGAGTTTGCACGTTCTCCCCTTGACCACGTGGGTTATCTTTGGTTTCCTCCCACACTCCAAAGGCGTGCAGGTTTTGGAGGTTAATTAGCTCGGTATAAGTGTAAATTGCCCCGAGTGTGTGGTGGATAATGCGGGGATCGCTGGTCGGCGTGGACTCGGCGGGCCGAAGGGCTAGTTTCCGCGCTGTTTCTCTAAACTAAAGTAAACGGGGACACTCTGAGTCTGAGGAAAGTCAAAGGCGTTGGGCTTGCAAACAGCGACCCTCATCCACTTATTGCAAAGGATTCACTGATGCAATTTAAATACGAGAACTCCGTCCTGTCCCGTGGCACTCTGTGAAGGTACGGTGATTGTGATTTGTTTGAACAGGGCCTCTGAAGCTCGCTGGAGGCTGTGGCTTTGAAGCAGCAATGTAATGAATGCTGAGGAAAGCAGCAGCTGATTAAAGGGAGCAAGGTTTCAGCACGGCAACAGAATAATCACTGCAGTTGTCGCCAGAGGATTCTGTCCTCCAGTCCCAATGGGAAAGTGGAGATAAAGGTGACCTTACATTAGTTGGAGAGAAGGGATTTGATTTGGTACAAAGGAAATGAGCACTGAGGGTTGCAGAGCTAAGAAAGAAACAGTGAAGGCATAAACAAATTCTGTAATTTAATATTTCCAAGTATAGAAACATAGAAAATAGGTGCAGAAGTAGGCCATTCGGCCCCTTTGAGCCAGCACCACCATTCAATATAATCATGGCTGATCATCCTAAATCAGTGCCCTGCTCCTGCTTTCTCCTCATATCCTTTGATCCCTAAGAGCTAAATCTAACTCGCTATTGAAAACATCCAGTGAATTGGCTTCCACTGCCTTCTGTGGCAGAGAACCCCACAGATTCACAACTCTCTGGGTGAAATATAGGAATACTTATTGCCATGTGACTAAGCACAGTGAGATTCTTTGCTTGCCTACACAATGTATACAACTAGCAGCCACGTACGGCACTGACAAAGTTACAAACCACGCCGGCTCCCCCTTATATCCGCCCCTCCACAGCAGTTCCCCCACGTCGGGTCCCCATTGTCCTTTGTCTCCCCCACCCCATTGTCCATTGTCCTTCCCGTCCCCCCTCATGGTGGTTCTCCACGCTCTCCGCGACCATCGACCGTGGCTTCCACCCACGAGCGCCCGGCCGGGCCCCGACCCAGGCATCGAGACTGTGGCGCCTCGAATAACGGCCTCCGGCTGTGTTCCCTGCCCACAGACGCGGCCCGTCGATAAGCCTTCAGGCCGCGCCACAAGTTTGTTTCCAAACGTGCAGACAAATGGCTTTCACTGTACCTGGACTGTGAGAATAATATTGTATTGTGACAAGAATAACTCCAGAGTGTTTAATTGTCAGATGTCCCAGATAGAACAATGACATACTTCCTTCCGGCAGCACAACAGAATATGTATCAATGCGACACGTGACTATATTAAACACAACTAAACTAAAAAAACAAAAACATTGGTTAAAACCTTCATTCACAAACAGCAGCAAATTAATCCTGTTTCATTTTGAAAACTCTGGTATGAAATATTCCTTTCCCGATTATTAGTACTTTATGCAGACTATAGATATTTTCTTTTTTGTTCTGGTTTAGGTTTTAAAATTTAAGAATGACCCTGATCATTCCCTCTCCTGCACTCTCCCAATGGGCAGAAGATACAAAAGTTTGAAAGCACGTCACACCAGATTCAGGAACAGCTTCTATCCGGCTGTTATCAGACTGTTGAATGTAACTCTCATCACCTTAGGTGGACCGTGAATTTGTTTAATCTGCACTTTCTCTGCAGCTCGACATTATAACTCCGCATTCTGCACTTTGGTTATTTCTCTCTTTGCACTACCTGTTGTACTTGTGTATAGTTTGATTGTAAACAAGTGTGATATTATTTGCCAAAATAGCACACAGAACAAAGTTTTTAATCCTGCATCTCTGTACACGTGACAATGGATCTAGGTTTATTATTGTTCAGTGTACCGAGGTAAAGTGGAAAGCTTTGTTTTGCATGTGATTGAAACAGATCAGATATACCCCACATAAATACAATCAAATCAAACTCCAATAGGTAGAGCAAAGGGATAAGGGTGCAAGAGTACACAGGTTCTCTGGATGCTTTCAAGAGAGAGCTAGATAGGGCTCTTAAAAATAGCGGAGTCAGGTGATATGGGGAGAAGGCAGGAACGGGGTACTGATTGGGGATGATCAGCTATGATCACATTGAATAGCGGTGCTGGCTCAAAGGGCCGAATGGCCTACTCCTGCACCTGTTGTCTATTGTCTATTAAGATACAGTTCTCAGCGTTGTAGCACTATTAATATCACAAGGAGTTCAGCGAAATGATCGCCGAGCCTGCGCTTGGTCTCGCCGATGTTTAAGAGTCCACAGCTGGAACAGCGGATACAGTTGATGAGGTTGGAGGAGGTGCAGGTGAACCTCCGCCTCACTTGAAAGGACTGTCTGGGTCCTTGGACAGAGTCGAGGGAGGAGGTATAGGGACAGGTGTTGCATTTCCTGCGGTTGCAAGAAGAGATCATGTAGGTCTAGGCAGACTGAGCAGAGGTGTTCAGCGATCTATAGCCCTGTCCCACGGTACGAGTTCATTCAAGAGCTCTCCCGAGTTTAAAAATAAATCAAACATGCGGTAAGCACGTAGAATGAACGTAGCGGGTACGTCGGAGCACGGGGACGTCTCTTAGCGGCCCGTAACGCTAACGGCAGGTACTCGGGAAGAACTCTCTAATGGCAGGTAAGCTCGGGAAGACTCGTGAAGATTTTGCAACTTGTTGAAAAATGTGTCCACGAGATGTGGCCCTTCTGGCTAAGGGGATCAGGGTGTATGGATAGAAGGCTTACGAGCGGCCATTACCGTAAATCTCTGAGTTTGAATCAGGGCAAACTCGGGGAGAACTCTTGAATGAACTTGTACAGTGGGACAGGGCTTTAAAGCTTCTATGGTGCAGGACACTCTCCAACTAGATGTTGTCATGGGTAATTAATAATGGGCAATAAACAGCGGCTTTGTGGAGGGCAACCTCACCCTGTAAGTGAATAATACACGTGTTAATTAGAAAGCAGTTAAAACGAGCTGGAATCTGTTTTACTGATGTGTTAGAAGGTGCTTTATAGGCTTTAAATCTCTGACTACTGTTGTAGGGTGAGGGAAGATACAGTCAGTGACAGCTTGCGGGTGACAGATGGGCTGTGCTGACTCCAGCTGCCAGGTTATTTTGCTTCACTAACTTCCACAACTGGAGTTTGATGTTGTGCTGGGGAGATGTTTCAATGGGGCCTGTCCTCCCGGCGTGAGTCATCTGTAATGTATTTAACGTGAGGGTTTGTAAACACATTAAATATCACGGCCGTGTGGTCCTGCGGTTCACAAGTCACGCTGAGAAAGTGTTGGCATGAGCAACGCAGGAGTTGTTTTCTGGATGGACTTATGCCACACAACCTTGGCCACGCTCTCACTTCACTCCTGCCGTCGAGATGAAGGTACAGGAGCCTGAAAACTGTAACTTTAGGCTCAGGAACGACTTCTTCCCTGCAGCCACCAGGCTATTAAATACCACAACCTCCAAATATGCTCTGAACTACATAGACGGGGGGCATTGTTTTTGTCTTTTGCACTATGATTGTTTGCACTATGATTGTTTGTTTTATATATATGTGTGTGTGTGTGTGTGTGTATATATGTGTATATACGTGTGTCTGAAATGCTCACACATATATACACATATATACATATTCACACACACACACACACTTTGTTCACATATATATGCATCTATGAGTATACATGTGTGTGTGTGTGTATATATATATGGATATATATCTATGTATATATATGTGTATGTGTGTGTATATACATATGATATATATACACACACACACACACACACACATACATACACGCGCGCACATACATACATACACACACACATACACGCGTATGTACATACATATATATATTGAACTTCTTTTGTTTATTCTGTTGTTTGCAGAGTACTATTTTTACATATTTTTACATATTCTGTAGTGCTGCCTGCAAATAGAAATGCCATTGTTCTGATGGGACATATGGCAATAAAACACTCTTGATGAGGAGCTTCAATTAGCAGTGGTTTCAGGAGACAGCCGGAGAGGTCACAGAGCCTGGAGATGCCTGTCACAGACTGACTGGGCAGCCGTTGCAGTGTTACTGTGTGTGTGTGCGTGTGTGTGTGTGTGTGTGTGTGTGTGTGTGCCCTGCTGCCAAGCCAGTCTGACCAGCAGGGGAGTGAGTCTCACTCAGACCAGAATTAATTCCAGCAACCTGCAAACCGGTGCGGATACCATCAACCGCCTGGAAGGTAGACACAAGACTGGATAGACTCGGCTTGTACTCGCTAGAATTCAGCAGATTCAGGGAGGATCTTATAGAAACATACAAAATTCTTAAGGGGTTGGACAGGCTAGATGCAGGAAGATTATTCCCGATGTTGGGGAAGTCCAGAACTAGGGGTCACAGTTTAAGGATAAGAGGGAAGTCTTTTAGGACCGTGATGAGAAAATCATTTTTCACACAGAGAGTGGTGAATCTGTGGAATTCTCTGCCTCAGAAGGTAGTTGAGGCCAGTTCATTGGCTATATTTAAGAGGGAGTTCGATGTGGCCCTTGTGGCTAAAGGGATCAGGGGGTATGGAGAGAAGGCAGGTATGGGATACTGAGTTGGATAATCAGCCATGATCATATTGAATCGCAGTGCAGGCTCGAAGGGCCGAATGGCCTACACCTGCACCTATTTTCTATGTTTCTATGTAACTCCAGATGCTGGTTTACAACAAAAAGGACGTACATCTCCTTTGTTTCCTGGCATCATGATGAACATGGGTGAATGATTCTGTTGACTTTTGCTCACCACTCCCATTATCGTCCCTTGTCCTTCATTGCTGGCTCTGAGTAGCCACACTACTGGCCCCGCGCTTCAGATTGGTAAGGGCTCGGTGGGGGGGTGGGAGGGAGGGAAGATGGAGGCTTGATGCTGCCTCTGCCAGCCGCACTCGTTCATCTCTGTCCGCCCTTCGGGAATCCTGTAAAATTAACTCATGGAGATTGTTGCGTCTCGAGAGATACCAGAAGCATTCCAAAACGCATTTGGCATTGACAAATGGACTATCCATTGCTCCACCCGTCCTGTTTTGTCACAATCATTGATCGCTGTTGCCAGAGACTGAGATTGATTGTGGCTGTAATCCGTGATGCACCTTGCTGTTGGTAAAGTCAAACCTAAAGAGGAAAGCTAGGCATGAAAACCCTCTGAAGAAGGGTTTCGACCCGAAACGTTGCCTATTTCCTTCGCTCCATAGATGCTGCCTCACCCGCTGAGTTTCTCCAGCATTTTTGTCTACCTTCGATTTTCCAGCATCTGCAGTTCCTTCTTAAACATGAAAACCCTCTCACTGTTTGACCAATTGGCTGGAGAATGGAGCCACAGCATGCTCCGGCTACCTCCTGCACTGCACGCCAGCCATTATACGATGCTGCCCTTAAACCTCTGGGGGTAAGTCTCAGTATGATATATCCCAGGTGTTCTAAGTATCTAGGAAAACAACAAACCTTCTCGGGCGATAGACACAAAATGCTGGAGTAACTCAGCGGGTCAGGCAGCATCTCTGGAGAAAAGGAATAGGTAGGTGATGCTTCGAGTTGAGACCTGGAATAGGACAAAATTACCTTAGTTTAGAGATACAACATGAAACAGGCCTTTCAGCCCATCGAGTCCACACTGACTATTGATGACCCGTTAACACAAGTTCTATGTTATCCCAGTTTCACACCACTTCCTGCACACTGGGGACAATTTACAAGGCCAATTATACTACAAATCCGCACGTCTTTGGATGTGGGAAGATACCAGAGCACCCGGAGGAGACCCTTGTGGTCACAGGGAGAACATGCAAACTCCACACAGACAGCACTGGAGGTCAGGATCGAATCCGGGTCTCTGGCGCTGTGAGGGAGGTGCTTTACATGCTGGGCTACTGTACTGGCCTCTTCAAAAATACAATATCCGCTAAAATAACATTGTCTGAATTAACATTGAATTGGGACTGTTTGGCAATTTGTTGTGCTGATACAGACGAGATGGACGGAGTGCCTTTGAGCCTGACGTTCATGTTCACATGCTCATAAGTGATAGGAGCAGAATTAGACCATTCGGCCCATCAAGTCTATTCCGCCATTCAATCATGGCTGATCTATCTTTCCCTCAACCCCATTCTCCTGTCTTCTTCCCATAACTCCTGACACCTGTACTAATCAAGAATCTATCTATTTCTGCCATAAAATATCCATTGACGGACTCTACAGCCTTCTGTGGCAAATAATTCCACAGATTCACCACCCTCTGACTAAAGATATTCCTCCTCATCTCCTTCCTAAAGAGTCGTCCTTTAATTCTGAGGCTATGACCTCTGGTCCTAGACTCTCCCACTAGTGGAAACATCCTCTCCACATCCACTCTATCCAGGTCTTTCAGTATTCGGTGAGTTTCAATGAAGTTTCCCCCCCTCATCCTTCTAAACTCTGGCGAGTACAAGCCCAGTGCCATCGAACGCTCATCATATGTTCTTCCAATCATTCCTGGGATTATTCTCCTCCGGACCTTCTTCAGCCCCAGCACACCCTTCCTAAGATGTGGGGACCAAAATTGCTCACAATACTCCAAGTACAGTCATGGGGGGAGCTGGGTTTATAAGCAGTACAGGTGCAGGAAGTGAGGGATCGATCGTTCTGATTGCCACGTGTGGCGACATCATCAACATGTTCATTTAGGAATGCATTTGTGATGTCACTGCATATAGCAACATCGCATCTCCAGGAGCCAGTAACATCGTACACTGGCTGGGAGCACAAGCTAACACCAACAGGAGCTGGAGAAAGCAGGAGAGGTACAGGCTGGCTACCACGCATTCTCACTCCTGATGAATGAAGTGGCAAGAACCATAATTTGAAATATAAGAGTTCAAATACTTACGCCAAATGTTTGGATGAAGTGTGTCACATGATGTCTCCTTTCCGTTTGTGAATCAGGCACTGTGGTTTTATGCTTGGGCACCTTACAACCCAGCGGTATGAATCTTGACTTCAAGTAACCCTTATATATCCCCTCTACCTCTGTCCCTCCCACACCCTAGTCGTTGTGCTAGTTTCACTGTCGCCCTGGTGAGTTTCATTGTCTGTACAACTCATTATCACCCAGCCCACAGTCAACAATGGACCCGTTCCTTCATCATCGTTACTTTTTTGCATATCTTTCATTCATTTGTTGTATATCTCTCTATATCACCATCCATATCTCTTGTTTCCCTATCCCCTGAATCTCAGTCTGAAGAAGGGTCTCAACCTAAAACGTCACCTATTCCTTTTCTCCAGAGATGCTGCCTGACCAGCTGAGTTACTCCAGCTTTTCATGTCCATCTTATCCTTTTCATGGGGTTTTTTTTCCCCAGGTGACCATAGCTATGGGGAATGTTTAAAATATCACTTTTAGTCTGCTTTGGACAAAGTTCAGGGTTATTTGCTGAAAGTTAACGCATTAATCTTCTGGGTCAGATGTATAACATTTGCCTTCAAAGTCGATTGCATAACACTTTCTTTCAGGCTATTTCAATTGAATACAAATTGTTTCTGGGGTAAAATGTGTTAACGACCATTGTTGCCTTTACCTTGCACTAAACGTTATTCCCTTGTCATGTATCTATACACTGTGAATGGCTCGATTGTAATCATGTATTGTCTTTGCGCTGGCGGGTTAGCACGCAACAAAAGATTTTCACTGTACCTCAGTACATGTGACAATAAACTAAACTGAAACTGAAATTGAAACCCCTTGAATTCCTCGTGGTTCCAATGACTGTCATTCTCCACCTTGAATATATTTAGTGACTCCACTGAAATATGGTTTGTGTTGGGGATGATAATTCCCTACCTTGCCGTCTCCTTTTATAGCCCAGCAACCTTGTACTTGCCTTGACCATTAGAAATACAATTGGAACATATATAGGTTGTTGATTTGATGTACATTATATGCCCCAGCATGCCACAAGGTAAACTGGCAGCAATGGGAAGGAATAAATCCCAGTTATCTCCCTCATGCTTCGAATTTAAAGGGAAAAGAAAGGAATATTGAATTCCGTAAAGTGGAAGCACTTCATTCAATGAATAAGTAAAGCACATGGATTAAAATAAATGCATTGGGTAAAATCTGCCTTTTTTGGTAACTACGTGTGCATCATAAAACATTTGGAGCTTTTTATTTTGCAGTATCACACGGTGGCGCAGCAGTAGAGTTGTTGCCTTACAGCGCCAGAGACCCGCGTTCGACCCTGACTATGGGCGCCATCTGTAAGGAGTTGATGCATTCTCCCTGTGACCGTGTGGGTTTTCTCCGGGTGCTCAGCTTTCCTCCCACACTCCCAAGACGTGCAGGTTAATTGTCGGTTAATTGGCATTGGTAAAATTGTAAATTATCCCCAGTGTGTAGGATAGTGCTAATGTTTGGGGATTGCTGGTTGGCACGGACTCGGTGGGCTGAAGGGCCTGATTCCCCGCTGAATCTCTAAAGTCTGAAGTCACAGTTCTGCTCTGGATCAGGGACGTGGGATCATTTGAAAGGAAATCTGACAATTGGCAACATATATCCTCCCTCTTGATCGAGCCAAACATGATTCAGATAACCAGGACTCTGAGCAAGTGATAATGACTAAAGATGTACGATACAGTGCCTTATGAGATCTTCACACTCAAACTGGAATGCAATCTAACTGCAATAATCTGTCATTATAGTCAAGTGTTTGATTTGTCCTCTGGGCAACTTAATCTCAGGGAAACAGAAGTTTTAATGTGTATAACTGAGGTAGGCATGAAGTCTATGCAGCAGAGGTGTAACAGCTCAAGATCCAGTTGACCAGTCTGTGTCCTGATTACATTTTATCTTTGTATGCTTCATTTTCAACTTCCCCAAGCTAACAATGATCTATCTATTCTACATTTTCATTGAGCTTTGTCCCCAGTGATATCTTGCTCTCCCCCAACTCTCATTTTGAAGAAGGGTCTCGACCCCGAACCCCATTCACCCATTTCTTCTATCCAGAGATGCTGCCGGTCCCACTGCGTTACACCAGCACTTTGAGTCTATCTTCGGTGTAAACCAGCATCTGCAGTTCCTTCCTACACATCCAGTTGACTTGCTCTCTCTTTCATCAGCAGCAAAGTAGACTGTGATGCAGCCTCTGTTTGTATTTTCGAAGGGGCTGCTCCTTGCTTTCTGGCTCCACTTTAGTCCCACCACCCTCATCCATGGGCACCCAGTGCGTAGGGGGAGTGTGTAGGACTGAGGATGTCCTGGTTGGTTTGCTCCTGGGCCTGGCCAAGTTGGCCATTTGTGGGTCACGGCTCCTTTTCCGAGGTTACATCTGTGCCAGGGTGTCCCTTGAGAAAGAACATGCGGTGCCCACGGGCACCATGGATGGGTTCTGGGACCGCTGGGCATGGGGGAGGGGTCAGCTTTATCCTGGGAGAACGTGCAAACTCCGTACAGACAGCACCCGTCGTCAGGATTGATCCCGTGTCTCTGGCGATGTGAGGCAGAAACTCTACGGCTGCGCTACCATGTAAACTGTGCAGAGTCTGCTGAAAACTGGCTTACGCATCTCCACGGTTACACAATGACGCCCGACAGACTGCGCACAATACTGAGTTTATACCGCACTCAAATTCACCACCTCTCACCTCTTTCCGCCTGAAGCCATTTATTTGCAGTCGCCTTCTCACCACTAGAGGGAGTTGATGGCAATAAAGTCCCAGAGACACAAGGAACTGCAGGGGGTGGGAGATTGCAACCTTCACGTGGTCCGCCCTGTTTCGACGAATGCAATCAACCCGGCGGGCACAATCAACTAAGATCAAATAGAACAAGTTGTCCTACAACTTTAGACTGTGCATGCCATACGCAAGAAGACGAAGAAGGAACTGCAGGTGCTGAAATCGTGAGCAAAACCCAAAGTGCTGGAGGAACTCGGGTAACATCTGTGGAGGGAATGGAAAGGCAACATTTCGAGTAGGGACCCTTCCTTCTTCAGACTGACATAAGGAACTGCAGATGCGGGAAACCTGAACAAAACACAAAGCTCTGGAATAACTCAGAAGGTCAGGCAGCATCTGTGGAGGGACATGAATTCTGAGGACGGGTTTGACCCGCTGAGTTACTTCAGCATTTTGTACTTAGCTCAAGCTTTGCAATTGTTCATCCTTAAGGTGGATTTAAAGAATAATACTTATAATACGGTTGAAGAAATACAATAATTTAATAATCCTATATAGCATTTCCATTTTTACCAGATCAATCTACCTGGTTCCTTCCTATCCATTTAGTCTCTCCAGCCCTTTTTCCTTCCTACAGCAACATGCAGGTCATATTTTGAGTTTCTTGCTGAGTTTCACTCTGTAAAACCCGTTATCACCCACCGTACAGCCAACAATGGACCATTGTGGGCTCCACCTTTCCTTGATCATGGTTGCTTTTTGCATATCTTTCATTAATTTGTTCTTTGCACCTTCTATATCTCTCGTTTCCCCCTCCTGACTCTCAGTCTGAAGAAAAGTCTCGACCCGAAATGTCACCTATTCCTTTTCTCCAGAGATGCTGCCTGTCCCGCTGAATTGCTCCAGGTTTTTGTGTGTCTGTCTTGAGAGTATTATGTGTAAGCAGGAACCGCGGATGCTGGTTTAAACTGAAGTTAGACACAAAAAACTGGAGTAACTCAGCGGGACAGGCAACATCTCTGGAGAGAAGGAACGGGTGACATTTCGGGTCGAGACCCTTCTTCAGACCTAACTTCAGACTTGAGCATATTAGTTTAAGAAGGAACTGCAGATGCTGGAAAATCGAAGGTAGACAAAAGTGCTGGAGAAACTCAGCGGGTGCAGCAGCATCTCTGGAGCGAAGGAAATAGGCAACGTTTCGTCCCGAAACGTTGCCTATTTCCTTCGCTCCATAGATGCTGCTGCACCCGCTGGAGTAACTCAGCGGGTCAGGCAGCATCTCTGGAGAAAAGGAATAGGTTACATTTCAGGTCCAGATCCTTCTTCCTCTCTCTCTCTCCCACTTTCTCTCCTCCTCCTCTGCCTACCCTTCATGCCTCTCCTCTTTCCCCATCCCTACCCTTCTTCCTTCCCCCCCCCCCCCCCTCCCCCCCCCCCTTCCCATTCCCTCCCTCTCTCCTGCTCTTTCCCTTTCTACTCTCTATGCTTTTCCCTGCTTCCCCCTCCTGTTTGTCTACCTCTGTTAATCTGCCCCCTCCCCCCATTCTCTCTCGCTCACTCACTCACTAACACACACACACACTCACTTATATCGGTTCGCCCTCTGCCAATCCCTTCTCTCTGGGTCTCTCTCGCGGTGGCATCACCCGAGACGGAGCATTGTAACTACACGACAGATGGCTGTTAGTGTCATCCTCCTCTCAGTCACACGGCGGCACTTCTGGTTAATTAGAGTACTCAGTCACATGTGTTTGATTCGGCTGCTGAATCTTGAGCCAGCCTTCCCCACTTGGAAGCGACTGACAACAGAGCAACAGAATAAGGTGAGCGCGGCTCCTGTGTACAAGGCGGGGACTCTCTCTCTCTCCCTTCCTCCAGCAGTGTGTTTCGGTGATCTCTGTAGAAAGCATGCCAGAGGGGAGGGGAGGGGGGGGGATGTGTTGAAATCTGTCTGTGTCTAGCGCTGTGCACCGCCACTCTAAAACTGGCTTTCTGTTGTTTGGGCTCGGGGAACAGGCTGGGAGATGTGAGGAGAGGGAAGATAGACACAAAAAGCTGGAGTAACTCAGCGGGTCAGGCAGCATCTCTGGAGAGAAGGAATGGGTGACGTTTGGAATCGAGACCCTTCTTCAGGCTGGGAGTCAGGGGAAAGGGAAACGAGCGATACAGCCGGTGATATAGAACAAACTAATGAAAGACATGCAAACATGGGCTGGGTGAAAACCAGTCCAGACATTGAAACTCAACAAGATGTGACTGGGAGCTGGTGTTGTTTACGCCTTGCTGAATCTGGTCAAAGCCTCTGGGGTCCTGCCAGTTTGGACAATGTATAACCCAGATGTTTTTGTGCAGAGACGTGAAGGAAATTGGAATATCGGAGTCCGTGGGGATCTTAGTGGAAAATCTGTGACAACATATTATTTGTTTTATTTTTCTCTTTCTCCCTCTCCCTCCCCTCCCCCTCCCTCCCTCCCTCCCTCTCTCCCTCTCTCTCTCTCTCTCTCACACACACACACATACGATTGTTTGTCAAGCTCCTTTCTCTGAGTAACGTCCGGCATTGGTGAGTGGAATTTCTCCTTGGCAGTCCAGTCCAGGTTTTGCTCTAGATATTTACACTTTATCCACTTTCTGCCTCAGTGTGTTTCACACCTCTCAGATGCGCTGGCAACGCAACGCTGAAAGCCACAGTATACCAATTAACTAACGAGCCTTAATGACTGCCGGAACCCAGTCAGCTCAGCAAGATGTGGGTATAAGGAACCTACGTGATCGAATCTGCATTCCCCAGGGATTGCCTGTTCTCCAGGATAGTCCTAGAGTCTCCTGACATGGGGAGGTGCGGGGATAGAGTGACGTGATTAATGTACTGACATTGCTGTTGCTCAGAAGTGACAGGAGCAGAGTGAGACCATCATGTAGAAGATTGAGAGGGGACCTTATAGAAACTTACAACATTCTTAAGGGGTTGGACAGGCTAGATGCAGGAAGATTGTTCCCGATGTTGGGGAAGTCCAGAACAAGGGGTCACAGATTAAGGATAAGGGGGAAATCTTTTAGGACCGAGATGAGAAAAACATTTGTCACACAGAGAGTGGTGAATCTGTGGAATTCTCTGCCACAGAAGGTAGTTGAGGCCAGTTCATTGACTATATTTAAGAGGGAGTTAGATGTGGCCCTTGTAGCTAAAGGGATCAGGGGGTATGGAGAGAAGGCAGGTACAGGGTACTGAGTTGGATGATCAGCCATGAATGGCGGTGCAGGCTCGAAGGGCCGAATGTTTCTATGTCTACTCCGGCATTCAATCATGCCTGATCTATCTTTCCCTCGTCACCCCATTCTTCTGCCTTCTCCCCATAACCCATGACATCCATATATGTTCCTGTGTTTTATAAAATCAGTGTGTGTCTGAAACACTGTTCACACGATGCTGAGAATCTAACGCAGCTACTCTAGGCTTTCTGCTTGTTCACAATACATCCTGTGTAGGAGGGAACTGCAGCTGCTGGTTTATACCGAAGATAGATACAAAGTGCCGGAGTAACTCAGCGGGTCCAGCAGCATCTCAGCAGAAAATGATGGGTGATGTTTCTGGACCGAACCCTTTTTGAAGAGAAAACTCAGGGACTCAAGTAGGCAAGAGGAGGGAGGGGGGGGGGGGGGGGGGGGGTGAACTTTGACAGGATAAGACTCTCTGTGGAAAAATAGTCTTGATTGTGTAAATGTGCAATATCCATAGAAAATGCTGTGAATGGAGTAACTCGGCAAGTCAGGGGCAGCATCTCTGGAGAACATGGATAGGTGACGTTTTGGGTCGGGGACCCCTCTTCACACTTGTTTCTCCATGTTTATGTGTAAAGTGGATACCGCAGTGTCTTGGTGTATGGTGCACATGTCGTGTATAGGTATATAGAGTCATAGAGTGATACAATGTGGAAACAGGCCCAACCTGCTTACACCTGCCAACATGTCCCAGCTACACTAGTCCCACGTGCCCGCGTTTGGTCCATACCCCTCCAAACCGGTCCTATCCATGTACCTGTCTAACAGTTTCTTAAACGTCGGGATAGTCCCAGCCTCTCAACTACCTCCTCTGGCAACTCGTTCCATACACCCACCACCCTTTATGTGAAAAGGTTTCCCCTTCAGATTCCTATGATATCTTTTCTCCTGCACCTTAAACCTATGTCCCCTGACCCTCGATTCACCTACTCTGGGCAAGATATAAGTAAAGTCATGAATTTTACATCCTGTCAGCCCAGGGGAAGAGAAAACTCAGGGACTCAAGTAGGCAAGAGGGGGGAGGGGGGTGAACTTTGACGGGAAGCAGGCCATTCGGGACCATCTTAACTTGTCCATCCCCCATGGAGTGCATTAACCTATTGAGCCCAGGATCCCCCAGTGAGCCCGGAATTAAATTCCAAGAGATGACCATTTGATGCGTGGATACTACACAATGGATACACTCATGTATACTCATGGTACATGTATCATAGAGGTTGCACATCAACATGGTTGCAAGAATCAAGGAATTTAGGTCGACTGATTTGTTGTGAAAATCAAGGTCACTCGGAAGGACGTTAGTCTTGCCTGTAATGTGTCTGGGTTGTCGGTGCAACGCATAAGAATAAGAAAATATATTTATTTTGAAACTTGGTGTCACTTCATTTAATCTGCTTTTTGTAGAGATACACACAGAGAGCCAGTTCTTCACCAGTTAGTTAATGCTTTATACTGCAGTATTTCACATTAACTGCATTTTAGATACTTTAGACCTTAGAGATACAGCCTTTCGGCCCACCGAGTCCACGCCGACCAGCGATCACCCCGTACACTAACACTATCCTCCACACTAGGGACAATTTGCAATTTCACCAAAGCCAATTAGCCTACAAACCTGTAGTCTTAGGAGTGTGGGAGGAAACTGGAGCACCTGGAGAAAACCCACACGGCCACAGGGAGAACGTACAAGTTCCTTACCGACGGCACCCATAGATCGACCCCGGGTCTCTACTACTGTAAGGCAGCAACTCTACCGCCGCGCCACCATGCCGCCCACAACATGCCGCCCACAATATCCTTCACCATTGCGGATTGATATCCTTGCATTTTCAACCCAACGCCCCTTTGACAACTCAACAGCTCTGGGAGGGGGTCAGTCATCACCTCATTAGGTCTACCACCCAACCAATGCCAATTATCAATTTTTGTAAACGGGCACCTGCAGTTCCGTGAGCCCATCGATGACCAACTCTGCCCTGAGAATATTCCTGATAATGAACACTCCGACTTAGAATGAACCATTCTACATTTCCTTGAGCATCTTCTGTTTTGATCTGTCATTTTCACACCTTGCCCTTTCATATCTCTAGTTTCCCTCTCCCCTGACTTTCGGTCTGAAGGAAGGCCTTGACCCGAAACGTCAGCCCATTCCTTCTCTCCAGAGATGCTGCCTGACCTGCTGCGTTACTCCAGCATTGTGTGTTCAACATAGACCTTAAGTATGGTGTGCTGGTTATTATCTGTATTAAAAGCATGTTGCTTTTTGCATATTGCTGCAAGTTTAGTTTTAGTTTAGAGATGCAGCATGGGAACCGGCCCTACGGCCAACTGAGTCCTCGCCAATCAGTGCTTAGCTTAGAGACACGGTGTGAAACAGGCCGTTCGGTCCACTGAGTCTGGCCAACTACTCGTTCTATTCTACACACTAGGGACAATTTATAGAAGCCAATGAACCTAAGCATCTTTGGAGAGTGGGAGGAAACCAGAGCACCCGGAGCAAACCCTTGTGGTCACAGGAAGAACGTACAATCCCCATACATATAGCAGGCGTAGTCGGGATCGAACCCAAGTCTCTGGCGCTTTAAGGCAGCAGGTCTACCACTGCGCCACCATGCCACCAGGTTGTAATTTGTGTGTTATGAAGGTGAAATAAGATCCTTGGTCTTCTACAGAATCTTCTGCTGAACCATAGCAACAATCGATCTTCACCAAAATGTGGTGTCACACTGGAGTTGTCCCTCGAGGTGTGAGGATCATGTAATAGTTTCAATCTCTTGTCTGTGTGCTCCTGCTTCCAACAACATGGTGCTTGCTGTCAATGTGACAGCCATCCCTGGCGTGAGACCAGTATTGGGACAATTTACAACAAACTGTTCAGACACACGGGCAGTCACAAACGACCAGGAGTGGAAGCTATAAGTGACAGTGTATGGCATCTGCAGCTTCTAACCAGCTCACAAAAAAAAAGCAATGATCTTCTGCACAACAAATCTAATTATCATCTTAGGTACACAAAAAAGCTGGAGAAACTCAGCGGGTGCAGCAGCATCTATGGAGTGAAGGAAATAGGCAACGTTTCGGCCCGAAACGTTGCCTATTTCCTTTTCCTTCGTTCCATAGATGCTGCTGCACCCGCTGAGTTTCTCCAGCTTTTTTGTGTACCTTCGATTTTCTAGCTTCTGCAGTTCCTTCTTAAACACTAATTATCATCTTATACAGGCATTTCACAAATGAACTCAGAGGAGAAAACAATGACCGGCAGCAACAGTTTACAGTCAACAAAATTGTTCATAAGTCATAGGAGCAGAAGTAGGCCATTCAGTCCATCGATTCTACTCTGGCATTCAATCACGGCTGATCTATCTTTCCCTCTCAACCCCATTCTCCTGCTTTCTCCCCATAACCCCTGACACCCCTGCTAACTATGAGCCTTAAACATATCCTAATGACTTGGCCTCTACAGCCCAAGTCTAGTGTACTTTTAGTTTTGTATTATGGGAGGGGGTGGTGGGGGGAAACTTTTTTTATCTCTTTCCTCGATGGAGATGCAAGTTTTTCCGTGTTGTATCTCCGTCTGCACTGCGGCCTAACATCGAGGAGCTTGCGGTCCCTTTGCGGTCCCTTTGCTGGGAATCGACTTCGGGAGCTCCAAGCTGCAGGAGCTTCGACTGCCCTGACACGGGAGCGTCAACCGACCTGATCACGGGCGCTTCGATCTCCGCGACGTGGGCGCTTTGATCGTCCCGACGCGCTGGCTTCAATCGCCCCAATGCGGGAGCTTCTATCTTCCAAACTGCGGATGGTTCGACTCCCCCGATAGCGGGAGTAAAGCAGGAAAGATGGTAAGACTTTATTGCCTTCCATCACATTGGGGAATGTGGAGGAGCCGTTGTGGTGGATGTTTATGTCCAATTGTTAAGTGGTTGCTTTTTTGGTTTCACTGCATGGTAAACCAAATACCTTGTATGTTGCCAAACATACTTAGCTAATAAATTATGATTATGATTATGATCTATATATGGCAATGAATTCCACAGATTCACCACCCTCTGACTAAATAAACAACCCCTCTGTATCTACCCAGTTCAAGCCTTTCACTATTCAGTAAATTTCAATAAGGTACTCCCTCATTTCTCTAAACTCCAGCGAGTACAGGCTCAGTGCCATCAGAAGCTCATCATACATGAATCCAGTCATCCCCAGGATCATTCTCGTAAATATCCTCTGGACCCTCTCCAACGCCAGCACATTCTTCCTCAGTTATGGGGCCCAAAGCTGCTCACAATATTCCAAATGCGGTCTGACCAGTTCCTTATAAAGCCTCAGCATTAAATTCCTATTTTTATACTCTAGTCCTCTCGAAATAAATGCTAACATTGCATTTGCCTTCCTTACTGTAAATAAACCATTTGCACCTTCATTTTCTGAATCCTCTCCTCATTTAGAAAACACTCTGCATATTCGAGGGCAGCGCCGTCGTAGAGTCTGAAGAAAGGTCTCGACCCGAAAACGTCACCCATTCCTACTCTCCAGAGATGCTGCCTGACCCGCTGAGTTACTCCAGCATTTCGTGACTACCTTCGCTTTAAACCAGCATCTGCAGTTCTATCCCGCACAGTGGTAGAGTTGCTGCTTTGTCACATCGCCTGAAACCTTTGTTCAATCGTGTCTGCTGGTGCTGTCTGTGCGGAGTTTGTACGTTCTCCCTGTGACCGCGTGGGTTTTCTTCCAGGTGCTCCGGTTTCCCCCCACACTCCAAAGACACCATATTTGCAGGTTAATTGGCTTTGGTCAGTTGCAAAAACTCTTCCCTAGTGTGTGGGAAACGGGGTGATTGCTGGTCGGGCGTGGGCTCGGCGGACTGAAGGGCCTGTTCCCGTGCTGTATCTCAAAAGTCTAAAGTCACCGTGTACTGTTTAAACTGAATTCAATCTGCGCTTTTACCACTTAACGTGTTGCTGGAGTTTAACCCATCGATGGAAATGTGGTGGGTTCAGTGTTTGCCGGAACATTTTGTGTGCGGGTGATTACTGAGCTGAGGGGAGCTTAGTGCAGCGTGAGAGATGTCCTCCACATTGAGTCAACATTCAAGTTCAAGTTCAAGTGAGTTTATTGTCATGTGTCCCTGTATAGGACAATGAAATTCTTGCTTTGCTTAAGCACACAGAACATAGTAGGCATTTACTACAAAACAGATAAATGTGTCCATAGACCATGATATAAATATATACACACATGAATAAATAAACTGGTAAAGTGGAAATAGCAGAAAGTAGTTATTAATAATCAGAGTTTTGTCCGAGCCAGGTTTAATAGCCTGATGGCTGTGGGGAAGTAGCTATTCCTGAACCTGGTCCGAGTTGTTGTACACTGGAGGGTAACTTGCACCCTGAGCATAGCCGACCACTATAGTCGTCACAAATTGGGGAAGGAGAAAGGTTGCCGTAGCCATGAGTTAGCAATGATTGTGAAGACAAGACACAAACAGCTGGAGTAACTCAGCGGGACAGGCAGCATCTCTGGAGAGAAGGAATGGGTGACGTTTCGGGAGTGAGGCTGAACGCAAATTGGAGGAACAGCATCTCATATTTCGCTTGGGCAGCTTACAGCCCAGTGGTATGAATATAGATTTCTCTCACTTCAGGTAGCCCCGGCATTCCCTCTCTCTGTCCCTCCCCCACCCAAGTTGCAATAGCTTCTCATTTTCACCCTACAAACAGCTAACAATGGCCTGTTTTGTTTATCATTGTTACTTTTTTGCATATCTTTTATCCATTGTTCTTTATCTCTCCACATCATCGTCTATATCTCTCATTTCCCTTATCCCTAACCAGTCTGAAGAAGGGTCTTGACCCGAAATGTCACCCATTCCTTCTCTTCAGTGATGCTGCCTGATCCACTGAGTTACTCCAGCTTTTTGTGTCAATCTTTGGTTTAAACCAGCATCTGCAGTTCCTTCCTACACGAGCAGTTATTGTGAACTGGTGATGATTTATTAATACTCTGTGGATTTTTCGGTCGATGCTGTCATCGCCTGGAGCTTTTGCCTCTGAGCGTCTGAGATATTTGCTGAACTGTGTTACAATTACGCGGGAGGGTCCATTTTGATTGCCTTGGGTTCGCCTCAGGATCCGATGAATTAATGACGATGTGAATCGAAGTGAGAGACTTGCTCGAATCCCTTGATATCAGCAATGTGCGAACAACACAGGAATGCTTGTGCCTTAATGCTTAACGTCCACTAATGACATTCTAGATCAGTGCTTGCTGAATGTAGAATGCCATGTATTTAACCACCTCTCCTTGTAGTCACATATGGGAATGTTGATGCCATCTCCCTTGTCCCCTCCACAATGTCGCAGCGGTAGTGTTGCTGCCTCACAGCACCAGAGACCCAGGTTCCATCCTGACTATCCTGACTATGTACGGAGTTTTACGCTCTCCCTGTGACCTGCCTGGATTTTCTCCGGGTGCTCCGATTTTCTCCGACACTCCAAAGATGTATTTGGGTTTGTAGTTCAATTGGCTTGGTAAAATTGTAAATTGTCCCTTGTGTGTGTAGGATGGCGTTAGTGTACAGGGATCGCTGGAGGAGACCCAGGGCAGAGAGGTCAGATTGGGCGTGGACCCAGTGGATTGCAAGGCCTGTTTCTAAACTAAACTAAACTAAAAAATATATGGATTTTGTCATTGTTTTAACTGCATGCACGGAAGTAACTTCAAAAAAACAATGTTTTCAACAAAGGTCAGAGCAGCTTGTAAGGAATGTAGATTTGCAAATCGATGCATTAATGTGAGATGCAATTCAATGAAGCAGCCTTAAGACCCCAGTCTATCACACAGACCAACTTCCCCACCATCAACTCCATCTAGACTTCAGGCTGCCTTGGAAAAGCAGCTAATGTAATCGGGGATATATTTTACCCCAGATATTCCCCTTCTCTTCTCTCCCATCAGACAGAAGATACATAAGCTTGAAAGCACATATCACCAGATTCAGGAACAACTTCTTCCCCGCTGTTACCAGACTACTGAACAGCCCTCTCATAAGCGAGGGTGCAGTCCTGACCTACCTCATTGTGGACCTTGGATATTTTCTCTGTAACTATGACGCTATAATACTGTAACACTATATTCTGTAATCTAGTATTTTTCTCTTTGCGCTACCTGTGGTACTTGTGCATGACTTGATTGTACTCATGTACAGTACTGAAAGAGTTAATAGTCAAAAGTAATGTCGTACTACAGTGACAATAACAAACCAATACCAATATAATCTGATACCACCTCACCTATCATTCAGCTACAAAATATTATTCACATAGTTTGAAACTAAATTTACATATAACCTTGTCTAAACCTAGTTGAAGCATCCAACTAATTCCATTGGACTAAATACCTTCTCGTGTATTCTCCCAAGTTTATGGTATTCCAATGGGCCAGATGTGCACAGTTCTGATTTCCTTTTCTCTCTCCATTTAGGCCATGTAAAGGACCAGGTTCTTTCGTTTCCATTTCTTTCATGTTGACTTTCTGTACTGGCTCGCTGATGTATCTAATGAACAACCAGTAGTTTGGGACATGGATATATTTCTCAATATATGTTCAGCATCTGGGTATATTGGAATGGCCAAACTGGACTGCTTGCATTAACTGGAATGCTATTTCATACGGTTGGCAGTACCTTTTCAAAGCAAGGTTGAAGAACGGGCGGCAAAGTGGCATAGGGCTGCTGCCTTACAGCGCCAGAGACCCGGGTTCGATCCTGACTACGGATGCTGTCTGTACGGAATTTGTACGTTCTCCCTGTGACCAAACTCAATGCTAGCATTAATTTCAAGAGGGCTTGCATACAAAAGCAGGGGTGTAATGTTGAGGCTCTCTACAAGGCGTTGGTAAGGCCGCATTTGGAATATAGTGAGCAATTTTGGGCAACATATCTGAGGAAGAATGTGTTGGCTCTGGAGAGGGTCCAGAGGAGGTTTACAGGAATGATCCCAGTAATGAATAGGTTAACCTATGATGAGCGTTTGGCGGCACTGAGCCTGTACTCGCTGGAGTTTAGAAGAATGAGGGGGGAACCTCATTGAAACATCCAGAAGTTATTGTATTTTGTCTGTGCATCCTCAGACTCACTCTCTCTGATCAGTTTTCCAACTCCAGTGAGTTACTAGCACAGAGTGCACCTGCTACCTTGCTTTCTAGAGAGCGGTCCTCAACTGCTATCTACCTCATTGATGACCCCTGCTACCTTTGATCAGACGTTACTGGCTTCACCCGGCACTAAACGTTATTCCCACATCGTGCATCTGTACACTGTGAATAGCTCGATTGTAATCAAGTATTGTCTTTCCGCGGACTGGTTTGCACGCAACAAAAGCTTTTCACTGCACCTCGGTACATGTGACAATAAACTAAACTGAACTGGGTGTAGGATAGTGTTAGTGTGCGGGGATCGCTGGTCAGCGCAGACTTGGTGAGCCAAAGGGCCTGTTTCCGTGCTGTATCATTAACTAAACTAATATTGTAATTCCAAGTCTACAGTGTGTATACAATCTTGAGCGGAATAAACAGGATGAATACACAGAGATGGAGAGTCAAGGACCAGAGGAGGTAGGTTTAAGGTGAGAGAGGCGAGATTTAATAGGAACCTGAAGGGCAACTTTTTCACAAAGAGGGTGGTAGGTACATGGAATAAGCTGCCGTAGGTGGTTGTTGAGGCAGGCACGAGAACATTTGGACAGGTACATGGATAGGAAAGGTTTAGAGGGATATGGACCAAGGGTGGGCAAGTGGCATAAGTGTAGATGGGACATATTGGTTGGCATGGGCAGGTTGGGCTGAAGGGCCTGTTTCCATGCTCTATGACTTTATGAATAACCACATTGAGTTCACGGCAACGCCGAGGCAAGAGACAATGAAGGATGGGCAATAGAGTCCTTTAACTGCATCGCATGAAAACAGACCTTTCGGCCCAACTCATCCATGCTGACCAAGTTGCCTAACCAAGCTGGTCCAGGTGCAGGCACCATAACCTTGCCCATGGATGCAGGTCTTTCCCATGCACCCATTGACCATTGCTTCACTCCCTCTCACCTTGTTACTGATTGCTGGTAAGCGTTGCCCCTTGCTGTCTGTCCTCAGGCATGCCGGGACTTTCTGGAGTTAGCAGAGACGCACAGTCGCAAATGGCAGCGGGCCTTGCAGTACGAGCGTGAGCAGCGGCTGCGCCTGGAGGAGACCATCGAGCAGCTGGCCAAGCAGCACAACAGCCTGGAACGAGCCTGCCGCGGAGCTCCTGCACTGCCCAGCAGCTCCACAGAGCTATCCAACGCCAGCAAAGGTAAGCCTGGATAGACACACACTGTCACACTGACAGACAGACGATAGATAGACAGACAAACAGACAGACAGACAGACAGACAGACAGACAGACAGATAGATAAAAATGCAGAAGGAGTAGGTGACGTTTCGGGTCGAGACCCTTCTTCAGACTGAAGAAGGTCTGAAGTAGGGTCTCGACCCAAAATGTCACCTATTCCTTCGTTCCACAGATGCTGCCTCACCAGCTGAGTTTCTCCAGCATTTTTGGCTACCTCCGATTTTTCCAGCATCTGCAGTTCTTTCTTAAACATAGATAGATAGATAAAGATAGATAGATAGATAGATAGATACTGTATTGCCACACGCTCTGTGAAGCTACAGTGAATTATTTTGTATTTACATACAAAGTACACACAAGTATTACCCCTAGGGCTGATTGCATTCTGAGGAAAAGTTAGATAGACTGGGCTTGTATCTACTGATGTGTACAAGAGTGAAAAGTGACTTCATTGAAACATGTAAGATTTTGAGGGATCTTAAAGTGATCTTTTGAAAGATCGACACAAAAAGCTGGAGTAACTCAGTGGGACAGGCAGCATCTCTGGAGAGAAGGAATGGGTGACGTTTCGGGTCAAGACCCTTCCACAGACTGCCAACCATAGACACACTAAGCTGGAGTAACTCAGCGGGACAGGCATTCTGCATTGAAGAAGCTCTCCTCGTCTCTCTGACGAGAATTCTGCAACAGTCTGAAAAAGGGTCTCAACCCGAAACGTCACCCATTCCTTCTCTCCAACAATGCTGCCTGACCTGCTGAGTTACTCCAGCTTTGTGTGTCTATCTTCAGTTTAAACCAGCATCTGCAGTTCCATCTTACACACGTGATGTTTTGGAACGCTCTCCCTGATTGCAAAGTGATGGAGGCAGAGTCTTTGAGTATTTTTAAGGCAGCGATGTGTCTTCTCTTGCTGAACAAAGGGGTGAGCAGTTAACACAAGGAGTCAGGAATGTGGAGCTGAAGTTAGACATAAAACGCTGGAGTAACTCAGCTGGTCAGGCAGCATCTGTGGAGAAAAGGAATAGGTGACATTTTGGGTCAGAACCCTTCTTTGGACATAAAGTAGAGGTTGGGGGGGTGGAGGGGGGGGGGGGGGAAGATATAACCAACACGAGAAAAGGTCAGAACAAATCAGGGCTGGCAACAGGAAGGGTGGAGCCCACAATGGCCCATTGTTGGCTGGGAAAGGTGTGATAACAGGAGAGATACAAGGATGTGAACTGTGGAACAGGTAGAACGACCAGGACGGGGGAAGGGGGGAGAGAGGGGAGGAGAGGGAATGCAGGAATTACTTGAAATTAGAGAAATCAATGTTCATACCGCTGGGCCGTAAGTTAATTAGTTTGTTAATTAGATCAGCCGTGATCTTATTAAATTGGAGTGGGCCTGAGGGCTGAACTGGCATCCTGACTCATAGAGCATGTGCACTAATATGTCTGTCTCCGGGGTACGGTGAACATTGCCTGCTTATTTTGCAGGACCATTTGTACAGGAATAGAACTTCGCAAGAGCCGGTTCCCAATATGACCGCACTTGTTGTAGTAAAGCCCAAGGAAGTTCAATTGCCCACTTTTGGCTTCCTTCAAAATGTAGCCCATCTCCTGATTCCGCAAACCTCCGCTTCTCGAGTTTATCGTGATGGTCTTTCACTGATGATTGCAAATGAACGGTTAGGTTCTGGGCCTGAGGAAGAGTCTCGATCCGAAACGTCACCTATTCCTTCTCTCCAGAGATGCTACCTGTCCTGCTGAGTAACTCCAGCATTTTGTGTCTATCTCTGGTGTAAAACCAGCATCTGCAGTTCCTTCCCACACAATTCACTGGTCATCTTGTTTTCCACAATAGTTAATAAGATGGCTTTTGTGAATATTGTGTGGAAAAAAAACTTTTTTCACACAGAGAGTGGTGAATCTCTGGAATTCTCTGCCACAGAAGATGGTTGAGGCCAGTTCATTGGCTATATTTAAGAGGGAGTTAGATATGGCCCTTGTGGCTAAAGGGAGAAAAGGCAGGTACAGGGTACTGAGTTGGATGATTAGCCATGATCATATTGAATGGCGGTGCAGGTTCGAAGGGCCGAATGGCCTACTCCTGCACCTATTTTCTATGTTTCTATTAGCATTAATTTAAATGTAAGATTTACCTTCTCAGTTCCTTGCGTTTAAAGTATTTTTGAGGTGCTTCTCCAATTAATCCTTGGCAAACCTCTTCCCTTCTTCCTTGATCACTTCTGTTGAGGTTTCACGGAGTGACCAGGAAAACTCCCTGTAGTTTCACATTTATTCAGTTTTGGGGATTTTAGGTGGTGCTAACGAGACGGACATTTTTTCCCATCCCTCATTTCTTTGGACAGGATGTTGGGGTCTGACTCCTTGAATCACTGCAAGATAGTTCAGAGCTTCCTGCACTGTTGGAGCTGTACTCATCCAGGTAATTGGAGAGTATTTCAACATGCTTCTGATTTGTGCCTTGTAAATAATGGCAGGAAGGTTTTGGGGGTCAGAGTGTGAGTCACGAGCCACAGAACACGTCCGCTCTGGGCTGCTCTAGTTTGGAGATACGGCACAGAAATAGGCCCTTCGGCCCACCGAGCCCATGCAGGCCAGCGGTCCCCGCACACTAACATGGCCCCACGCACACGAGGGACAATTTACAATGATACCAAGCCAATTAGCCTATAAAACCTGTACGTCTTTGGAGTGGGGCAGAAAACGGAAAACCCTGACTGCACAATATTCAACTCCTCAGCAATCGAATAAAAACGTGAAAAGAAGAAACTACAGTGATGTGGGGAAAGGACAAGGGAAAAATGGTGAGATGGGGGAAATGGGTGAGCTCATTTTAAGAGCTAAGTCATTACAAAGGCATATTGGCATGGTGTGTAACGGTAGAGTTGCTGCCTTACAGCACCAGAGATCCACGTTCAATCCTGACTACGGGTGCAGTCTGTGCAGAGTTTGTATGTTCTCCCCGTGACCTGTGTGGGTTTCCTCCAGGAGCTCCAGTTTCCTCCCGCACGCCAAAGAAGTACAGGTTTGTAGGCTAATTGGCTTGGTATAATTGTAGATTGTCCTTAGTGTGTGTGTGTAGGATAGTATTAGTGCACGGGGATTGCTGGTCGGAGCCGGCTCGGTGGGCCAAAGGGTCTGTTTCCGCGCTGTATCTCTAAACTAAATGGTTAAGTTGAACTTGTTCTGTGTTGAAGTTTGCTGTGAATCTCTGTAACATGTTTAAAAATATACAAGACCTTCAGCTGGCAACTAACTGCCTGTAATTATAAACAGCTGCAACCAGAATCTCATCACTAAAGTCTCAATAAAGTGTAAAAATGTGATTTAAATGGTTTGAGGATCTCATTGTGCCTGATAGCACCAGAGCATTGGTAAGTACCAGATAAGTGCTCAATAAGTTGCCTATAAATAACCCGTACCCATAACACTGTAATTACCTGCTTTAAATATAATTGGAAGTGCTTGGCCGATACAGGACCCTTCTTCATAAATATGTTATGAAGAGGGGGAGGGAATTCAAAGGGAATCATATTAATAATGATTAAGGCCCAGTCTGAAAAAGGGTCTCGACTCGAAACGTCATCCATTCCTTCTCTCCAGAGATGCTGCTGGTCCCACTGAGTTACTCCAGCTTTTTGTGTCCATGTTCGGTTTACACATAGACAATAGGTGCAGGAGTACGCCATTCGGCCCTTCGAGCCAGAACCAGCAACAGTTTAAACCAGCATCTGCAGTTCCTTCTTACACATATTAATAATCTATCTGTTTTGTTCATTTGATCTATTGGTTGGTTTAAAAAGATTATCCAGATCACATGAAAACACTCTTCATTCTATAAAGAAACTAGAATGACATGATGCCACATAAAGGATCCAGTATATGGAATTTGATGATAGACACAAAATGCTGGAGTAACTCAGCGGGACGGGTAGCATCTCTGGATCGAAGGAATGGGTGACGTTTTCGGGTCGAGACCCTTCTTCAGACTGAGAGTCAGGGGGGGTGGGAGACAGATATATAGACGGCTAAGATGTTAGATCAAAGGGGACGAAGATCAAGAATACATCATTGATAGCTGAGGGGAAGGTGACAACGAGGCATACAATCAGTAAAATTTAATCAGGATGATGTCTCTGTGATATTCTTTGAAATGGGTGTGAGGACATTATTCGGAGTGTATGGCGTTGATAATCCTGAGAACATTTCTAATTCAAAACGATGTATTGTACACATGAAGGATAACTGGGGGGTGGAAAACAGTAATGCCGTCAGTCAGGATACATTTGGTGGAAAGTCTTGAGTAGGTCATGTAGCATTTGTAGTGGATACACAAAATTGTAAAATTGCCTTTAGTGTGTGTAGGATAGTGTTAGTGTGCGTAGATCGCTGGTCGGTGCAGACTCGGCGGGTAGAAGGTCCTGTTCCGGCGCTGTATCTCTAAACTAAACGATGATTCATGCAACCACCCTTGACAGGTAGGGAGGGATACGGAGTGCGATAGGGATTGTACGAATAATTTACCTGTATTTAATTGAAAGAAACAAGAAACTAGTTTACAAAAATAGACACAAAGTGCTGGAGTCATTCAGCGGGTCAGGCCAGCATCTCTGGGGAACATAGATAAGCGACGTTTCAGGTCGCCTCCCACTTGTTCCAAATTAAAACTGTAGCTATGGACACATGCATGGGCCCCAGCTATGCCTGCCTTATTGTCGGTTATGTCGAACTGTCCTTGTTCCAAACATACCCTGACACCATCCTCCAACTACATTGGCGACTGCATTGGGGCTGCCTCCTGCACCCATGCAGAACATTGATTTCATTAACTTTTACCACTTACTTGTTTTGCAAGAATGATCCCAGGAATGAGTCGGCTAACCTATGATAAGTGTTTGTCGGCAGTGGGCCTGTACTCGCTGGAGTTTAGAAGAATGAAGAGGGACCTCATTGAAACATACAGAATAGTGAAAGACTTGGATAGAGTGTATGTGGAGTGGATGTTTCCACTAGTGGGAGAGTCTGGGACTAGAGGTCACAGCCTCAGAATTAAAGGACGTTCTTTTGGGAAGGAGGTGAGGAGACATTTCTTGAGTCAGAGTGTGGTGAATCTGTGGAATTCCTTCCCACAGAATGCTGTAGTGGCCAAGTCAGTGGATATTTTTACAGCAGAAATAGAAAGATTCTCGATTAGTACAGGTATCAGATGTTGTGGGAGAAGGCAGGAGAATGGGGTGAGGAGGGAGAGATAGATCAGCCATGATTGAATGGCGGAGTAGACTTGATGACATGAGATGAGGTAGATATCATCTAGTTCATTTTATGTCCTTTACTCATCTCTATCGTCTCCTCCAAGCATACCGCCCTCTGATAGATGATTCTCGTTACCTCAGTTTCATCCTGCATGGTCCCGAGCCCCGCAGTTTTGTCCAAACCTCTCTGCTGGCCACCTCACTTTCCTTTACCACTCCCCTGTAATCTTGTTCCTTTTAATTCATCTGCTCATATCCCTTTCTGTAGATTGGGAACAGTTTTTGTTTGATTAAGCCTGTGGTCTATTTTGAGGGCAATTAATAATTTGAATTATTCATACAGAAAACAGCCCAAAACAGACTGTTTCAGACTCAGCACAGCTGTGAAGCAGGTTATCATTATGAATTATGAATTCTGCAGATGACAACTCTGTGTGTAATGAGGGCGTTCTCTATTGGCGTGATGTTGCACCAAGGGACTTGCGCTGTGATGCTATTGTACAGGGGGATTATTGTACAGCAGTCATATTCTACAGAGGGTGGAGGAAGGAACTACAGATGCTGGTTTGCACCAAATATAGACACAAAATGCTGGAGTAACTCAGCGGGACAGGCAGCATCTCTGGAGAGAAGAAATGGGTGACTCTTCGGGTTGAGACCCTTCTTCAAACTGAGGAAGTCTGAAGTTAATGTTATTCCCTTCATCTGTGCACTGTGGATGGCTCGATTGTGATCATGTAATCTTTCCGTTGACTGGTTAACACGCAACAAAAGATTTTCACTGTACCTCGGTACACATGACTATAAACTAATAAACTAAACTAAGCCATAATGAGGGGGACACACTGCAGTGACTTACAGAGGGAGCCAGGCTGCTCTGATGGTGTATAATGCATGTGGCCAAATGTTCCTGTGTGGAGAAAATAAAGTGTGAATATTCCTCTGTTGAATTAGATGCAGCTTCACAGTCCCATTTTCCCCACATGTTCTCACATCTTTGTACTCATTGCCTTTTCACTTAACTCGCAAAATCTCATAAAGATCCTATTTAAAGACCATAACTGTAAATTGGGCTTGACGAATGACAAGATATTTCACACTCGGTAATCATGTTTCTATGTACAGCTGATATTCTTTTTCACATTCATTGTTTGCGAAGTCGTCACCAGCTGCAAAGCCAATGTTTCTTGCCTTTCCGTCGCTGCTCCTGAACAGAGTGGTGTGTGCTGGGATATTTAATACTCATCGATCAGCATTGAGGGTCAGTTAGCCATGGAATGAACAAACTGGTTAAGGGCTACACATGTACTCCTCCGAAAGATTTAATGAACGAGATGGGTTTGTAAACAAAACTCTGGTAGTTTTGTTTGCTTTAGTTTAGAGGTACAGCAGTGAAACAGGCCCTTCGGCCCACCAAGCCCAGGCCGACCAGCGAATCCCCCACACTAGCATTGCCATACACACGCACTTGGGACAATTTGCATTTTATACCAAGCCAATTCGTACGGAATGCGCCCGTAGTCAGGATCGAACCCGTGTCTCTGGCGCTGTAAGGCAGCAACTCTACTGCTGTGCCTCTGTGCCGCCTGACATCCTCATGGTTATCACAGCGCTAGAGATCCCGGTTCGATCCTAACTTCCTGCTGTCTGTGTAGAATTTACACGTTCTTGCTGTGACCTCGTGGGTTTCCTCCGGGTGCTCCAGTTTCCTCCCACATTCCAAAGACGTACAGGTTTGTAGGTTAATTGGCCTCTGTAATAAAAATGGCCCGGTATGTGTAGCCGTATTAGGAGTGGCACAGGGGTAAAGTTGTTGCTGTACATCACCAGAGATCCAGGTTCAATCCTGACTATGGATGCTGTCTGTGTGGAGTTTATGCGTTCTCCCTGTGACTGCTTGGGTTTTATCCAGGTGCCTCATTTTCCTCCCACACTCCAACCACTTGCAGGTTTGTAGGTTCTATTAATTGTACATTGTTCCTGGTTTGTAGGCTAGTGCTGGTCAACGGGGTTATTACTGGTCGAGACCCTTCATTCAGACTAACATCAAATTCATTGTTTTTTTTCCAATTCCAGATTATTAACTGAGTTTGATTTTAAATTCCACTATTGCTATGCTGGGATTTGAACTCTTATTTGTGGATCGTTAGATCAGGTCCTAGATTAACAACTGCATCACCACTATACTATAGAGCTGTGAAATCAATGAGAAAACTAGTTTTAGCTGATACACCCACCTGTATCCTACTTAACTGGACTCGGGCTACAGTAATCCAAGTGAAGTTGATTCGACAGGGTGTTAATACAATGGTTTAATGTTGGATGAATTTGCATGCAAATATTAGACTGAAGCTATTCTGAGATCTCTGTGATATGTGCAATGACATTAAGCATTTTATCGCGATGCATCACACAATGGTTTGGAAACAGCTCCATCCAAGGCCTCATGAAATTGCAGAGAATTGTGGACGCAGCCCAGACCATCACACAAACCAACCTCCCTTCCATTGACTCCATTTACACTTCACGCTGCCTCGGCAAGGCCAGCAGCGTAATCAAAGTCGAGTCGCACCCTGGCTACTCCCTCTATTCCCCTCTCCCATCAGGCAAGAGGCACACAAGTGTGAAAATATACACCTCCAGATTCAGGGACAGTTTCTTCCCAGCTGTTATCAGGCAACGGAACCATCCTATCAACAGCTGGAGAGCGGTACTGAGCTTCCATCTACCTCATTAGAGACATTCGGCCTATCTTTAATTGGACTTTACTGGACTTTATCTTGCACTAAACGTTATTCCCTTTATCCTGTATCTGCACACTGTGGATGGCTCGAGTGCAATCACGTATAGTCTTTCCACAATGCTGGAGTAACTCCGCGGGACAGGCAGCATCTCTCGAGACCCTTCTTCAGACCCGAAACGAGAATTTCGACTCGAAACGTCACCCATTCCTTCTCTCCAGAGATGCTGCCTGTCCCGTGAGTTACTCCAACATTTTGTGTCTAAAATGTAAAGTTGTGCATTTTGGAGTGCTCAATAAAAGAACAATATTGATTAAATGGGAGAAAAATTATAGAAATTCTTTCCGATACAACTTTACATTTTACTCCCTTTGCCAACTTTTTGTACATCGATTTAACCCATCAACCTCTGCAAAATGCTTGTTTCATCCTCGTTTTGCCCAGCCACTTCTTTTGGTATCAAATGCAAAGATTGGCTATCGTACATTTTTTTTTCTCTCTGTCATTGATATATATTGCAGTCTCGGCACTGATACCTGTGGTATCTACACTCTTATACTTGGAATGAGTGTGCCTCGTGTATAGTAGGATTGCCCTTGAATGGTACGCAAAAAATAATTGCTGTACTTACTGTAGGTTCACATGATAATAAATGAACACATTGAATTGAGCATTGAATAAAGTGGAGTAATGTGAGATTATCCACTTCACAAGGAAGAATGCAAAGCAAATGATCATTTAAACGTAATAAGCCTAAAAAAAGTTGCGGCTTCTGACACACTGCGCCCATGTTCCATGCAATTTAAAATTAACTTGTGATCTCAGTTTTCCAGCACTGCTTGCAGAGACACTTGTGTAGCATCTTTATCACTGGTGCTGCCTGTTTGTTTAGAGCCTTTTCTATGCTTATCCCACTCACAGTCTCATCTAAAGGACGTCCTTTTACGAAGGAGATGAGGAGAAATTTCTTGAGTCAGAGGGTGGTGAATCTGTAGAATTCTTTGCCACAGACAGCGGTGGATATTTTTAAGGCAGAGATAGATAGATTCTTGATTAGTACGGATGTCAGAGGTTACGGGGAGAAGGCAGGAGAACGGGGTTGTTAGGAGGGAGAGATACATCAGCCATTATTGAATAGTGGAGTAGACTTGATGGGCAGAGTGGCCTAATTCCTTGTGGCCTTATGAGGTTATCTCTTTATTGACCAGTTCTACGGTACTTAATCTAGTGTTAAGGGCCTGTCCCACGAGCATGCGACTCCATGCAGCAAGCGCGACCTAACCAGAAGCGGGGGCCGCGCGGAGGTCGAGTGAGTGACATGAAGTGCGAGTGAAGTCCGCGGGAAGTTTGCGCGTGATGTATGGGCGTCGAGGCAGCTGCGGGCCGGCAGGCCGTTGCCACGTGGAATTTTTGAACACGGTCAGTTTTTCTGAGCCCCGCGCGATGTCTGGACCAGCTCCGCACAACTCCATATGGCTCTGGCGATCGAAGTGGGACCGGCCCCGCGAGGCCGTACGGCTCAAGCGACCACGTTAGGTTGCGCTTGCCACATGGAGTCGCTTAGGTTGCGCTTGCCGCATGGAGTCGCATGCTCGTGGGATAGGCCCTTTAGTAATCCAGTTATCCTTCCTCGCTCTCTGCCTTGCTCCTGCCTGTTCTGTCCATTGAACTTCCTTCTATGGTCGTGCATAGAAGATATACAGAGGGTAGGAAGCAGGGAGATTCCCATTCTCACACTGACCTTTCTGTCCTGGGCCTCCTCCATTGTCACAGTGAGCCAAACATAAATGAGGAACAACAGCTCATATTTCGCTTGGGCAGTTTACAACCCAGCGGTATGAATATTGATTTCTGTAACTGAGTAACCCCTGCATCCATCCCCCCCCCTAGTCATATTACTAATTTCACTGTTGCCCTCTTGAGTTTCACTGTCTGCATAACTCTGTATAACTCATTATCGCCTAGCCCACGGCCAACAATGGACCATTGTGGGCTCCACCTTTCCTTCATCATTGTTACTATTTGCATTTATTTAATTCATTTGTTCCATATTTCTCCATATCACCATCTGT
Organism: Leucoraja erinaceus; assembly: GCF_028641065.1. Classification (NCBI taxonomy): domain Eukaryota; kingdom Metazoa; phylum Chordata; class Chondrichthyes; order Rajiformes; family Rajidae; genus Leucoraja; species Leucoraja erinaceus. The sequence continues at coordinate 23,563,667 of NC_073401.1, forward strand.
ATCTCTCATTTCCCTCTCCCCTGACTCTCAGTCTGAAGAAGGGTCTCGCACCAAAACGTTGCCTATCTCCTTCGCTCCATAGATGCTGCTGCACCCGCTGAGTTTCTCCAGTATTTTTGTGTACCTTCGGTTTTCCAGCATCTGCAGTTCCTTCTTAAACACTTATCTGGAGGTTGTAGTGTTAATACCAATAATGACTGCAGGGGGAGAAGCTGCTCCTGAACCTTAACATTACAGTTTTCAGGCTCCTATATCTTCTTCCCGACGGCAGGAGGTAAATGAGAGCGTGGCCAGGGTGCTGTGTGTCTCTGACTGGCGGCATTATCTAGCCCCTTGAATAATGATCTACAGTAACCATTATTGCAAATTGATTTTTAAATGCCATTTGTATGAATGACTTGCTGTTTGCTCAGTACCACGTTGGTGTGTGTTGCGATTTGTCACAGCAAGTCACTGTCAGTGTCACAAGAGTCAACAGCACATTGCACAGACAGAATGGGTCCAAAGGATTTAACAGTCAGCTTATTCAGTTTACTTTCAATTCATTGTTATTTTGGTGTTTTGTTTCATATCTGCTCACACAGCAGTGATTATTGTCGCTGACCTAGACCTAGATGGCCTTATTTTCAAGGCCCTGTTAACATCCTCCAGCCCACTCTATTTCTCCAAGATGCCTCGTCTCCAAATTGTGTCCCCCTTATTGGAAGCACGTCTAGTCGCAGAGGCCCTCGACCAGTGGCGGACTGGGTCTAAAAATATTGGTTGCCAGGAGACAAAGGGGGCCCACCCACAACTACAATGCTATCATTTAACAGGGGCCCACTTGCCATCACTTGCTATCACTTCATCAGGGGCCCACTTGCCATCGGGCAAGCTGACACCCTGGCCAGTCCGCCACTGCCCTCCACTCTGCACTTTTCTCTATCTCTCCCTCATTCTAAGATCCTCCGTAAAAAACCCAACCTCCTTGGCCAAGCTTCTGACGATAGAATTAATGTGGCAGCGCTTGGAGATGGCGGGGGTGAGGAAGAGACGCAGGGTTTGTCTATTTGGATGAAGTCTGCTGGCTTTACAATGACTGTGGGAGAGTGATGGGGTGATGTGCGACTGTTGTGTGAATAAGCTGCAGCAGGACAGGGAAATCAGGAGAGGAGGAATGGGACTAATGGGATTGCTGCCCTGAGAGATGGCCTGAACAATGGGCCGCCTTCTGCTTCGACGTTAGTCCTCTTGTACAACAGATGTCACCCGGAAACTTTTGAGCCCAAATAAATGAATGGAATCGGGGATTGTGCCCTAGAGCAGATCTCGGTGGTGTATCTGGACAGCTACTGGTTTGTTGAATGAGACAGTCGCACAGTTAATCACACTGTTCATTACAATCCATCTGTCAGACCTGCTTTCTGATTCCTCGTTGGGCTCTGACTGTCACGGGTAGTTAACGACATCGATGAGCGCGGGTGGACAGCATTGGTAAATAGGCGTCAGCCTCCACTGAGCAGGCACTCAGCATTAAACATGAACTAACTGGATGAGGGAGAAACCGAAGCAACGTGAGATTTGCTGCCCTTGGCAAGACAGTGTTGTGAGTTACGAAAGTGCTGCAGAGTTGATCAGAGGATGCCTGGCCTAGGTCCTTACACAGCTGTCCTTGTTGAAGTAACGTGAAGTCTGCTCCCACTAAAATCAACACCAGCTCCGTTCAAGTAACTGGTATAATTGGTAGGCACAAGATGCAAGAGTAACTCAGCGGGTCAGGCAGCATCTCTGGAGTATCATCTTGTGTATGTGCATCATATTGTGTATGTGATCAATACATCTGATTTATTGATTGATTGGAGAAAAATTATGGGTGACATTTTGGGTCGGGACTCTTCTTGAGCCTGAAAGTAGGGTGGGGGTGAGTGAAGAACTGAAGGTGAGAAAAGACCAGGATTGAAATTGGGGGTAGAATTGCAGCTTCCCATCTGCTCATCGGCCTCTCTCCATGTTGGAGATGGTAGACTGGAGCAATGCTGCGAAATCTGAGGGGTGGCAATACAGAAATAAGAAATTAACCAAATATTGAGCAGATATTAAATTTCAAGAGAGAGTTTGATTTAGCTCTCGGGGCTAACGGAATTAAGGAATATGGGGAGAAAGCAGGAACGGGGTATTGATTTTAGGTGATCAGCCATGATCATATTGAATGGTGGTTCTGGCTCGATGGACCAAATGGCCTACACCTGCATCTATTTTCTACGTTTCTGCAAAAAGTTGCAATCTTTTGCAATCATCTGCATTTTTTGCTGTTTGTCAAAACGGACAATTTAATACAGATATAATTATTCCCACGTCAGAGAGGCAAGTTGTGACTTCATTTCAGAATGGAGAAAATCAAAATGATGTCCCTATTTTTGCCCTAATGTTGTGTACTGCTGCATTCTTTAAAGTTTTCCTAATATTTATTTTATGGGGATGTGCATTGTATTATTGGAAGGAATAAGTGCAAATAATTTCAAAGGCAATTTCCAAGAGTCTCCTGCCGTGATATGTTTTTGGGATCGTTGAACAAATGGCCTTGCTCAAGGCTGCTGCTTATCTTAAGTTGTTCTCTCTGTTCCTCGTCCCAAAGTAGATACCAAGGATTTGAAGCTGCAGTTGTCTCCCCCCACACCCACCTGTTCCTTTGCTCTTTTTTCCTGCTGGAGGTTCGTTCATTCTTCATGTCTGTCCTGTTCTATCCGAGTAGACTGTATTGATTGGTACTAGTGTTAGCGGGTACATTTACTGGACCTTGGTTCATCTTCCAAACCAGAAGCGGAGAGTTCAAGTCCTTCTCCAGGTCCTTGGTCAAGATCCTTCTCCCAGACTCAAGTCCTTACATTAGTTGTAGGCACACAATCCAGGTTGTTTCAGCTCCATGTTGTGGGAGGTACACAAAAATGCTGGAGAAACTCAGCGGGTGCAGCAGCATCTATGGTGCGAAGGAAATAGGCAACGTTTCGGGCCGAAACCCTTCTTCAGACTGAGGGAGCACTGCACTATCATTGGTACATTATGTCAAATGGCAATGGAAGATTTTCCCAATGTCTAAGCCAATAATTATCGATTAATTAAGGCAATTAATCTCATTATCATCACATGAAAATAATTTATAAGGAATAGGAAATTTATAAGAACATTGTATGCACTTATTGGCTGTGGCTTTTTGTAGTGACTGCACTTACAAAGTATTCAATGAGCTATAAAGTGTTTTAAGACACTTTTAAGTAGTGGAAAGTGCAATATAAATGCTAGTCTGTCTTTCTTTTACATGCCTTCCAAAGGAAGCTGGACCGATTCTTGGCTGGGGAAGAGATCGCACTGTTTAAAAGGTAGGTAGATTAACTGTTAATGATCACATTGGATGTCCTTATCTTGATTGCCTGCGAGTGATGAGTGGAGGTAGATTTGGTTACGATGCCTCAAACTGATGCGGGACGGTTCAGGAAGATTGCTTTTCAATGCATCGAGATCACACTTGATGTTCTGCTGGATTTTAGCACACACAATCTCAATGGTTCAATAGTGTTGTATTTGACACATGTGAAGCTGTATATTTACACATGTTTTAGCGCCCTTTCCAAAGTCCAAAGTCCGGTCCCCCCACCAGCTTGGTCTACCGGAGGCTCCTGCAGGTATAATGAAGATAGAGTCTCTTAATTAGAATTTTTAGGACCAACATCCCTGTCATCATCGAGATTATGTAATGGCATCTTGTATAGTTCGTAAGTTATACAGTATATCACATGAATTAAGGTAGACGTTGTCATCTTGATGATATAGTCGAGCATTCTGTTCCATATGAGGACAACAGACATAGTCCATTTGTGTCTTGTTTCTGCCACTTCCTGATAGTTGCGTCTTCACGGGCAACCAAACTCCAATAATCTGCTAATCCCGAGCACCTTTTCATATCGCTCCTGACTCTCAGTCCACAGAAGGGTCTCGACCCGAAACATCATTCAGAGATGCTGGTATACAAAAATGCTGGAGAAACTCAGCGGGTGCAGCAACATCTATGGAGCGAAGGAAATAGGCAACGTTTCGGGAGTTCCTTCCTACACATGTGTTGGTGGTTCAGCATCAGGCTCAGGGGGAATGGATCCAGTGCCCACGTTCCCTCTAGAACTAGTTAGCATCAGTTCCCGAAATCTTTCTCACTCACCAACAGCTACATTCTCATGCTCCTTTCAACACCCTGACGTTGCCATAACTTGCCCTCCATTAACAGATTCCATCCCCCTCCCCTGCCCCGTTTCCTTGCTTCCTTCAACGTACTGGAGGACTGGTTCCTGCACCCCCCCCTTCAACACATGAGGGCTTTAGTTCCTGTCCTCACATGTTAGCTCACCGGGAGACCATTTCCATGTTCTCTTGAAATTCAACTGCTTTCTGTTTCCCTGGCTCCACTGGGATTCACTTTTTTTTCCTGTTGCCCATACTCCCATGAAACTCACTGAGTTGATTGGAAAATGTATTCCTCCAGTTTGCAACATCTCAAAGAAGATGTGAGTTAAGAGATGTGTTGGAGTTTTAATAAGAATGTCAACCTTCCATTGACTTTATGCTGCCTCCTTCCATTGATGCCACCTACACCTGACGCTGCCTCGGCAAGGCCACCAACACAATCAAGCACCAGTCTCACCCCGGTTACTCCCTCTTCAACCCCTTCCCCCATCAGGCAAGAGAGCACACCTCCAGATTCAGGGACATAGCAACATAGAAAATAGGTGCAGGAGTAGGCCATTCGGCCATTCGAGCCTGCACCGCCATTCAATATGATCATGGCTGATCATCCAACTCAGTATCCTGTACCTGCTTTCTCTCCATACCCCCAGTTTCTTCCCAGCTGTTATCAAGCAACTGAACTAGAGAGGGGTCCTGAGCTACTATCCACCTAATTGGAGACCCTCAGATTATCTTTTAGAAAGAACTGCAGATGCCGGAAAAATTGAAGGTAGACAAAAATGCTGGAGAAACTCAGCGGGTGAGGCAGCATCTATGGAGCGAAGGAATAGGTGATGTTTTGGGTCAGTCTGAAGAAGGGTCTCAACCCGAAACGTCATCTATTCCTTCGCTCCATAGATGCTGCCTCACCCACTGAGTTTCTCCAGCATTTTCGTCCACCTCAGATTATCTTTCATCGGACTGTACTGGACTTTATCTTGTGCTAATTGTTTTACCGTTTATCCTGTGTCTGTGCACCATGAACGGTTCGATCGTAATCATGTATAGTCTTTCCACCGACTGGTTAGCACGCAACAAAAAGCTTTTCACTGTACCTCAGTACCGGTGGCAATAAACAAAACTAAACCATCTGGGGCCTCCAAAGTCCCAAACTGCTGGAGTAGCAAGTACATTTTGCCTTTAAATTAAATCACTTTAATGCTTTTTGATTAAAATGTTATGTTGGGGAACAAGAAGTAAGGAAGTAAAATCCAACAAGATGTATGGATCTATATTTATAGCAGCAATATAATCCTCTTTGTGTTTTAAGCCCAAGCGAATGAATTTTATATCGCTGCTTAGCATATAATTATGTGGTAATTAGTATTGTATTATTCAGTGCAATCAGCAGTCATGGCTGGTAATGACTTAATTATCTTTGTTACAGATTGTTTGAGAGTTGATTGCGTTGAATGAAAATCAGGTTCATGGTTTCTTCTAGATACCTAACTTCCCGACTGAACTGATGGTTTTGTAATGGAAGAGCAGTTATCTATTTCTTGAAATAAATGGATTTGCCAATTAGTTTATCACAAGTGAGGCAGACTCTCTCTGGAGTGTTGATACTGCTGGGAGAAACTACCACAACAGTTATAGTCATAGAGTCTTACAGCGTAGAAACAGGCCCAACTTGCCCACACCGGCCAACATACCCCATCTGCACGAGCCCCATCTGCCTGCATTTGGCCCACATCCCTCTAAAATGTCCTATCCATGTACTCTGTCTCATTGTTTCTTAAACGTTCCAATTGTGTCCGCCTCAACTACCTCTTCCAGCAACTCGTTCTCTGCACCTACTGCCCTGTGCGTGAAAATATTACCCCTCAGGTTCCTATTAAATCTTTGCCCTCTCACCTTAAACTTATGTCCTCTGGTCCTTGATTCCAAGCGGCGAGAGACTGTGCGTTTACCTGATCGATTCCTCTCAAGACTTTGTACACTTACACTTTTTGTACACGTTTGTACAGTTATGAACAAGTTGAATGACAGAGCAACATTGAAGGTTCTGAATGATAATAGGACAATATTTTCCTATTGTCTATGAAAATGTCTTCCCAAGTAAGAGCCTGCCCACCATCCGTGTTTCTATGTAAATAATGTGTAATTCTCTGCAGTTCAAAATTCAGCCGATGACCTTCATTGGTCTGTACGGCTTTATTTTATTATTCATTAGGAAGAGAGGGTAGCATCTCTATATGACCCACTTGCTGCCGACCTGGCATTGGGAGAACTGGCATCCAACTATCCAAAAGCCATTTGGAGCTGGATAGTGGGAAGGTAGAGGTGGCACGGTGGCACAGCGGTAGATCTACTGCCTTACAGCGCCAGAGACCCAGGTTCAATCTTGACTGTGGGTGCTTGTCTGTACGGAGTTTGTACCTTGTCCCCGTGACCTGCATGGGTTTTCTCTGAGAGCTTCGGTTTCCTGCCACACTCCAAAGAAGTACAGGTTTGTAGGTTAATTAAAGTTAAATTGTCCCTAGTGTGTGGTAGGGTAATGTTAATGTGTGGGGGTCGATGGTCGGCGCGGACTCGGTGAGCCATCGGGCCTGTTGCCACGCTGTATCTCTAACCTAAACTAAACTAAAATGCGTGTGATACAGTGAGACCGTGAGTGATGTTGAAACAGGTGAGAAATGGGAGAAACTAAGAATGAATCTGTCCCAACTAGTGCAGAGCAGCAACTAACAAAACAATTACCTGAAGTTGGAACAGTGGTCAAGGTCTTGTTGGAGAAGCAAGGAACCGCAGATGCTGGTTTACCAAGGAAAGACATAAAGTCCTGGAGTAACTCAGCAGGTCAGGCAGCGCCTCTGGCGAACATGGATAGGTGACGATTCGGCTCGAGTGACTTCTTCCTGACCCGACCCGGAATGTCACCTGTACAGAGCGTCTTCGACGTTAACAACGCCAGAAAAATAATGGCTGTGAATTCAACTTTAACCTAATTTTATTTTTAACTGCAGATGAAGGTGGTATCTGGATGTAAACAGAAAATCTTGTGCTTTTCTAGAATGTGGAGTAAATCCTTTTCTTTCTCAGTGAAGGGAGAAGATTTCGATGTTTAAAAGCAAACCTCTTCTGCGTTACATGGACAGCATTTGGTCCATGCTAAAATTCACCCAATTCACAAATTTGGTCCAAAATTTGTGAACCATACATATTTTTCCATTGACGTTTTACTGAATACAGGAAATATGGTTAAGGTCTCATAGGTAACATTTATTAATTACAGGTTAAATGCTTGATTACAATGTGTATTGGCCCATAGTACATTTACATTGTGCTCAGGAAATAATGCCCCCCATAATATTAAGTGGAGAACTGTAATTTAGATTTGAGTGTTATTGTAAAAGAAACAAATTGCATATCTGTTAATTTTCATTTCCGTCATCTTCAATGATTCAAAGTAAAAATGTCCCCGATGGATTGTTTTGTTATGTAATCTATCTCACAGCATTATTTTCAAGAAGCTTTGCAATCACTGACTGATGTGATGCTGTTGGGCACGTTGCACTATAGAAGCATCTGCTCCTGGGTAAAGCTGTGATTCATTCCATTTAATTATCGTTGAGTAAATGGACTGCAGCTCACCCTGAAGTCTATGTACTTCAGAAATGGGGAATGGCATTTTGGAAATGTCCTCACAATTTTAGAACATGAATCAGAATTTAGCATGAAGCAGCTTGTTTGCAGCTTTTAAACCAAGATGCTGGTAAATGTCTCGTCTTGAATCCTTCCCTTCTACCTCGAGTTTTCAACACCATTTTTTCATCATACAAAACATAGAAAATAGGTGCAGGAGTAGGCCATTCGGCCCTTCGAGCCTGCACCGACATTCAATATGATCATGGCTGATCATCCAACTCAGTCTCCTGTACCTGCCTTCTCTCCATACCCCCTGATCCCTTTAGCCACAAGGGCCACATCTAACTCCCTCTTAAATATAGCCAATGAACTGGCCTCAACTACCATCTGTGGCAGAGAATTCCAGAGATTCACCACTCTTCTGTGTGAAAAATGTTTTTCTCATCTCGGTCCTAAAAGATTTCCCCCTTATCCTTAAACTGTTACCCCTTGTTCTGGACTTCCCCAACATCGGAAACAATCTTCCTGCATCTAGCCTGTCCAACCCCTTAAGAATTTTGTAAGTTTCTATAAGATACCCCCTCAGTCTTCTAAATTCTAGCGAGTACAAGCCGAGCTAGTGAGTACAAGCTTTATCATAAGGGCGGCATGGTGGTGCAGCAGTAGAGTTGCTGCCTTACAGCGCTAGAGACCCAAATTCGATACCGACTACGGGTCAGTCAGTCCAGCCAGTCAGTTTAGTTTATTCGTCACGTGTACCGAGGTACAGTGAAAAGCCTTTTGTTGCGTGCTAACCAGTCAGCAGAAAGACAATACATTATTACAATCAATCCATTTACAGTGATAAGGGAATAAGGTGATAACGTGATAAGGCAATAAGGGTGCTGAATGTATGGAGTTTGTACGTTCTCCCCGTGATCACGTGGGTTTTCTCCGAAATCTTCGATTTCCTCCCACACTCCAAAGATGTCCAGGTTTGTAGGTTAATTGGCTTGGTAAAAATGTAAATTCTCCATAGTGTGTGTAGGATAGTGTCAAAGTGATGGGATCACTGGTCGGTGCAGACTCTGGACCACAGGGCCTGTTTCCGCGCTGTAACTCTAAACTAGACTAAAACTAAACTCAGCAGGGCAGACGGCATCTCTGGAGAGAAGGAAGGGGTGATGTTTTGGGTCAAAACCCTGCTCCTGTTTTCTCCCGTTTGCATTCTGTAAATTGCAGCTGGTTCAAGGACCTGTTTATAGATCCCAACGTCTACAGACCATTCTACACAGAAGCCCACCCTGAGCACACGTCACTCAGCCCATGGTGTATGTTCTGGAAACTAATGCTGCAAGAATGATGTGTAATAAGGCAACCAACTGCCTATTTTTTTTATTATCAAGTTGAATATAGTGATTTGAGTATAGAAGCTGGGAGAGAGATACAAAATGCTTGAGTAACTCAGTGGGTCAGGAGGGATCTCTGGAGAAAAGGAATAGGTGACGTTTCGGGTTGAGACCCTTCTTCAGTCTGAAATCTGAGTCAGGGAATGGTTTGCCCAGAGTTGGGGAATTGAGAATAGGTTTAATGTGCAGGGGGAAAGATTTAATAGGAGCGGGGCCTGTCCCACTTAGGCAATTATTTGGGTGACTGCCACAAAATCTTCAACGTGTTGAACATTTTTTGGCAACAGTGGTGACAATTTTTGCTGTCGTAGGTGCTGTCATAGGTTGTCACCAGGTGTATAGGTGAATTCCATTGAAACTAGCCCTTGGTTGACTAAAGAGTCGCCTAAGTGGGACAGGCCCTTTCAGGGGTAACTTTTTTACACAACGGGTAGTGGGTATATGGAACAAGTTGCCAGAGGAGGTAGTTGAGGCAGGTACTATCGCAACGTTTAAGAAACATTTAGACAGGTATATGGATAAGGGTAGGTTTAGAGGGATATGGGCCAAAAGCAGGCAGGTGGGACTAGTGTAGATGGGGCATGTTGGTCACTGTGGGCAGGCTGCATCATAGGGTCTGTTCCCACACTGTATGACTCTACAACTCTGAGGTAGGGTTATATTGTTAGTTTATTTGGCCCTGCTGGAAAGTCTACACATCTGAACATGGAGCTGAGTTTGCTGCACTGCCCCCGTCTGTGACTATAATCAAATTGTCCGCCAACCCGAGAAGAATTGAGGTGAAGGAAGAATTGCCATGGTAACTAGGCTTTCGGGATCTGGAAGGGTGAAAAGTACATGAGCTCCTGCTAACAGATATCCTAGATATTCGGTGTACGTAGCTACCAGGCGGATCACAGCCCCAGGACTCCACCGTTGACCTTTGAGTTTCAGTGGCATAGCTTTGCAGGTTTGCCATGAGGATCAGTTGTTGTTCTGTTTATTTATTTCCCAGGTTTAAGGTGAGGGGGAACCTGAGGGGCAACACAAAGGGTGGTAGGGGTAGAGTGACACGGGGGCACAGTGGTGCAGCGGTAGAGTTGCTGCCTTACAGCGCCAGAAACCTGGGCTTGATGCTGCCTAGGGGTGCTGTCTGTACAGAGGTTTGTACTTTTCCCCCTGTGACCAGCTGGGTTTTCTCCGGGTGCTACGGATTCCTCCCACACTCCAAAAGCAAACAGATTTGTAGGTTCAGTATCTGAGGTAAAAGTCCTTAGTGTGAGGGATAGTGTGAGTGTATGGTGTGATCGCTGGTCGGTGTGGGCTCAGTGGGCTGAAGGCCCGGTTACAACGCTGTATTTCTAACGTCTAAAGTAAAGTCTATGGAATGAGCTGCCAGAGGTGTTCGTTGAGACGGACATTATCACAATGTTTTAAAAACATTTGGACAGGTCAGGATATGTTTAGAGGGAAGGTACACAAAAAAGCTGGAGAAACTCAGCGGGTGCAGCAGCATCTATGGAGCGAAGGAAATAGGCAACATTTCGGCCCGAAACGTTGCCCTATTTCCTTCGCTCCATAGATGCTGCTGCACCCGCTGAGTTTCTCCAGCTTTTTTGTGTACCTTCGATTCTCCAGCATCTGCAGTTCCTTCTTAAACACTAGGTTTAGAGGGATATGGGCCAAATGCAGGCAGGTGGGACTAGTGTAGATGGATGGGGCATGTTGGGCGGTGTGGGCAAGTTGGGCTGAAGGGCTTGTTTCCACACTGTGTGACTTCTATGACCAGAGCATTAGTCAAGGCAAGGCCACCAGTCATTGCCCATTCTTCAGTGTTCTGGAGATGGTGGTGGCGAATCTTACATTTCTGCAAGGTTTCTGGGTGGAAGTTTTCCCTCAGTGTTTTGTAGGGTGGAGAGATTTTTGACAGCGACACATGAAATGCAGAAAACAGTTTGTGTGTCTTATGCTGCCACAAGAACAGTGTAATGAAGATAAATGGGATCCAAAATTATCCATTGAATATGAAATACAAATAGACCCATAAATCATTCTAAACAATGACTGTCCAATAACCAGTGCCATGAAAATAAAAAGAGTGCACAGGCTGGAAATTTGAAAATGCCGGAAGCTCTCAGCAGGTCAACCACACACAGCGCCACACACCCGGGTTCAATCCCGACTACAGGTGCTGGCTAAGAATTTGTACGTTTATACGTTCTCTCTCTCTCTGACTCCAGTTGCTGCAGTTTCCTCCCACATCCCAAAGACGTACAGGTTTGCAGGTTCATTGGTTTCTGTAAATTGTAAATTGTCCCTATTGTGTAGTATAGTGCTAGGGTAAGGGGTGATCGCTGGTCGGCGTGGACTCGGTGACACGAAGGGCCTGCTTCCACACAGTATCTCTGCAGTCTTTAGCCACTTTCAGATCAAAGAGACTATGACGTGAAATGTTAGCTGTTTTTCTTTTCATCGATGCTGCTTGACCTGCTGAGTATTTTCAGCAGTTTCTGTTTTTATTTAAGCTGGTGCTGGGTGTTTGGTGACTTATTCAGTGCCTGTAACCTCTGACATTTTAAATCATTTTAATATTTTCCTGAGAATGGAGAGATTTAATCTTGATGCCTCACCATTCACATTTTTTCTATAACTTTCACCTTGTGGAGTGATGTGATCTGTGGTCCACCCTCACCCGTCCACTAATGCGAAACGCTGATGGTCTTGTAATGTTAAACTTTTCACCTGCGTCCAAGCTCAGGGGAAAACCATCGCACACAGCTCGACATTAAGTTGTTGGAAGGAACTGCAGATGCTGGATTAAATCCAAGATAGACGCAAAATGCTGGAGTAACTCAGCGGGACAGGCAGCATCTCACAAGACAAGGAATGGGTGACATTCCGGGTCGAAGCCCTTTGTCAGACTAGTCAGGGGAGAGGGAAACAAGAGATATAGACAGTAATGTAGAGAGATATAGAACAAATGAATGAAAGGTATGCAAAAAAGTAATGATGATAAAGGAAACAGGCCTTTGTTAGCTGTTTGCTAGGTGAGAATAAGAAGCTGGTGTGGCTTGGGTGAGGGAGGGAAGAAGAGAGAGGGAATGCAGGGGTACTTGAAGTTAGAGAAATCAATACTCATACCACTGGGTTGTAAGCTGCCGAAGCGAAATATGAGATGCTTTTCTTCCAAGGAAGTTCATTTAGTTGTCATTAAGTTGTCATTTGCACTAACAAAGTGTGGGAATGAGAGGTGCAGGAGACAGAGAGATCTGGGGCAACAAGAGCTACTCGTGTGACAGTATTGCTTCTGTATAAAGACACTAAGCAGCGGGCATTTGCCACCGACCAGGGCCCTCGGTGCTGTTTCTCCTCCCACCAAGTTACAATGGAGCATCATAAGCAAAATGAGCCAAGTTACATATTTCGCTTGGGCACCCAGCGGTATGAATATTGATTTCTCTAACTTCATGTAACCCTTGCATCCCCCTCTCTCTCCGTCCCTGTCCCTCCCCCTCCCCCACCCTAGTCGTCGTGCTAGTTTCACTGTCGTCCAGCTGAGTTTCACTGTTTGCATCCACTCATTATCATCTTCTCCACAGCCCAACAATGGACCATGGTAGACGCCACCTTTCCTTCATCTTTTCTGTCTTTGATCTATCCCTTTGCATACGTTTCATTCATTTGTCCTACGTACCTTTTCACAGCTTCCGTTTCTATCTCCCCTGACTCTCTGTCTGTAGAAGGGCCTTGACCCAAAACGTCTCCTATTCCTCTTCTCCAGAGATGCTGCCTGGCCCGCTGAGTTACTCCAGCGTTTTGTGTCTATCTTTGGTGTAAACCAGCATCAGCAGTTCCTTCCTGTACATACCATGGAGACAAGCTCTGTGGACATTTTTTTCCGACGAAGCCCAAGGAAACTAACTGAACGCAGCCGTAATTCCCAGTTCTCAGGAGGTTCTGTTGGGAGACCGAGAGATTTCAGTGCTGTGTACTTGCGTATTACAAATGGAGCTAAATACACTCGGTGGCTGGAGTTGTACAAAAGAGAGCTTTATTGTAAAACAAATCTGCCCTGTACATGACCCTGCGGAGACTGTTGAGGCGGAGAATTATGAACCGTTTAGTTCCTGGCATCAACAGCCATCACTTTAATCGGGAGGGGTAAGATAGTGCTTGCATCCTACATAACAAAGGGCCCATTTTAACCCAGTTCTTCAATGCAGCGAGAACAAGACTCGTGAAAGGGGAGACAAGTGATGAAGATGAGGAGACCGAGTATTTTGATGCCATGGAGAGTGCACCAGACTTCATCACAGTAACCACGGACCCGACGGAACACAGGTGAGTGATCAGTGCCGCCGAGCGCAGAGACGCTGCTCATTCACCTTGAGCACAAATAGTTACTTCCAGCCCTGACTGACAAAATGAAATGCCTTCTCTGTGAAATGTGTGTTTTTTTTTTAAATTTTCTATTTGTAACCTTGTTTTAAAGAGATGAGGCATAACAATCTCCACCTTCAGATCTCGGTATGAAAGCTCCTAAAACAGTCCGAGGGTGTATACAGTCAGTTAGGTGCGGCACGCTGGCGCTGCAGTAGAGTTGCTGCCTTACAGTGCCCGAGACCTGAGTTCAATCCTGATTACAGGTGCTGTCTGTACGGAGTTTGTATGTTCTGACTGTGACCACGTGGATTTTCTCCGAGTGCTCCCATTTCCTCCAAAGACATACAGGTTTGTAGGTTAATTGGCTTCTGCAAATTGTAAATTGTCCCCAGTGTGTAGGATAGTTCTAGTGTAAGTGTAAAGATTATCCCTCAATGATTGATCCACCCACACTCCATAGACATACAGGTTTGTAGGTTAATTGACTTTTGTAAATTGTGCCTAGTGTGTAGGATAGTTCTAGTGTACGGGGTCACTGGTTGGCTTGGACTCAGTGGGCCGAAGGGCCTGTTTCTACGCTGTATCTCTAAAGAAACTAAAGTCTAAAGCTGAAGTGGAAAAAATCAGCAACGCAAGGGATAATCTCTCCGAAACCTAAGAATCTTTTCCCTTTGGAAAGAGATCATAACCCACGCTGAGCCTCTTTAGGATAGAGAATTGTTTCCTACTTTAGGAATACACAAGCAAGATTATTGTTACAAGTTATAAATTCCTTTGGTGTGTTACCAGTGTGCAGGAATTGATGTGATTATCAACTCCGATCATCATGTTCCCATGTCCCTCAAGGGGTGGGTAATATTCTTCTGATTTAGTCACCAAATTGCTGAGGGATATTTAATTTGTGATTCATAGTGGATTCTGTAACCCTACACAAAATAAACTCAAATCAAATCATGCACATTAGGCAGTTTACAACCCAGCGGTATGAACATTGATGTCTCTAATTTCAAGAAACCCTTGCCTTCCCTCACTCTCCGTCCCTCCCCCACCCTAGTGCCCTGCCAGTTTCACTGTTCATATCCCTTCACCTCTTCCACAGCCAACAATGGACCATTGTGGGCTTCACTTTTATAGTCATCTGTAATGTGTTCTGTACCTTTTCATACCTCTAGTTTCCCTCTCCCCTGACTCTCAGTTTGAAGAAGGGTCTCGACCCGAATCGTCACCTGTTCCTTTCCTCCAGAGATGTTGCCCGTCCCACTGAGCGATTCCATTTTGTGTCTATCTTCAATGCAGATTACAAACCCATTTCAAAATCAATCTTGTCACAGAGGCTCCATCATATCTTTAGCCACAGACCAACCAGTTGAAGCTTTTTATTGTAGGATGAATAGTTAGTTTTGTGTGTTTTTGAGAGCTCCCTCTGTCTGTTGAAATAATATTTTGTTCCAGGCATCAGTGGTGACTCAGTGAAACAACCCTGACATGGACAGTTACAATTGGTCCGGTTGATGGTCACACCACTGGCATGCTTTGTTGCTGAGATTAGTCATCGTTTCGACGTGTAGTTTTACAACTAACCAAAAGAAAAATAAATTTGTGTTTTATATTTTGGAATCTCAACACACTTTATAGCAATCTCCTGTCAACAAAATGCCATAAACAATGAGATACTGACCAACCTAATCTGATTTAATGTACAACAGGTAGAAATGCTCAGCAGAGGCAGTGAATTGCTGGTGCTTTTATGTACAGTAAACCCTTGTTATAATGGACCATTGGTTGGCATCCATTGTCGTCAAGTGTCCTCTATAACCGAGTTAACCATATAACCATATAACAATTACAGCACGGAAACAGGCCATCTCGGCCCTACAAGTCCATGCCGAACAAATTGTTTTCCCCTTAGTCCCACCTGCCTGCACTCATACCATAACCCTCCATTCCCTTCTCATCCATATGCCTATCCAATTTATTTTTAAATGATACCAATAAACCTGCCTCCACCACTTCCACTGGAAGCTCATTCCACACCGCCACCACTCTCTGCGTAAAGAAGTTCGCCCTCATGTTACCCCTAAATTTCTGTCCCTTAATTCTGAAGTCATGTCCTCTTGTTTGAATCTTCCCTATTCTCAAAGGGAAAAGCTTGTCCACATCAACTCTGTCCATCCCTCTCATCATTTTAAAGACCTCTATCAGGTCCCCCCCGATAGGGGGTTAATATTAACTAGTTTAACCCAAGGCCGGGGGGGGAGCGGGGCAGTGGGGGGGGGGGGGGGGGGGGGGGGGGGGGGGGGGGGGGGGGTATTCAGAGCCCGGGGCACGTCAGAGCCCGCAACCCCACACGCGGTGAAGAGCCTGTTTCTGTGCTGTACAACTCTACGACTCTATGAATCCAGTTACTAATGTGCAGTTCCCTCAATGCCCGTAGAGTGACTCTAGAAAGACAGCAACATTGCCCCGCCAGTATTTCATTGCTCACATCACAAATCACTTTTAGATTTGTTTAGAGATACAGCATGGATACAGGCCCTTCAGTCCACGCTGACCAGTGATCATAGTCATACATCATGGAAACAGGCAATTCAACCCAACTTGCCCATGCCGACTGACATGCCCCATCTACACTAGTCCCACTTGCCTGTTTTCAGCCCATAATTTACAGAAGCCAATTAATTAACCTACAAACCGGCACGTCTTTGGAATATGGGAGGAAGCCGGAGCACCCGGATAAAACCCACACGGTCACTGGGAGAACATGCAAACTCCGTACAGACAACACTGGTAGTTAGGGTGGAACCCGGGACTCTGGCTCCACCGCTGCACCACTTTTGTTGAGGTAAGGGGCGTGCCTAAATGCTGCCTCACCTGTTTGAAATTTCTCACCTTGTGTTTGCGTGCAGGCGCACAGGAAGCAATGTCAGTGCGACGAGCAGCGAGCAGACTGAAACTTGGAACCTGGACAGTCAGGTGAGTAGCAACGGGTAGCAGCGATCGCCGGTCTTGCCCTTTACACCTCCTGAATTTGCCCTCAACTGATTGATCGATGAAAGGCGGTCGGTCATTCACACTTGGTCTTGTGGCATCAGATGACCGCGGGCTCGTCTTTAATCAGCACAACCCCAGCAGCTGAAGAAGGGTCCTGACCTGAAACGTCACCTGTCCATTTTCTCCAGAGATGCTGCCTGACCCACTGAATTACTCTCGCACTTTGTGCCTGTCCCCAGCAGATGAAGTGTTCCTTGTTGTGAAATGCATGGCGATTAACAACCTAACCCCACAGCCAAAGACGTGCGGGTTTTATAGGCTAACTGTCCTCTGTAAAATTGCCCCTAATGTGTAGGGAATAGGTGAGACAGTGGCATAACATAAAACTAGTGTAACTGGGCGATTGATGGTCGGAGTAGACTCACAGGGCTGAATAATAGACACAAAATGCTGGAGTAACTCAGCGGGACAGGCAGCATCTCCGGAGAAAAGTACTAGGTGACTTCTCAGGTCGAGACCCTTCTTCAGAGTCAAGCACCTGACCCACTGAGTTACACCAGCATTTGTGTCTATCTTTGGTGTAAACCAGCATCTACACAATGGGCCAAATGGCCTGTTTCTATGTTCACGCGTTCACAAGTTATAGGAGTAGAATTAGGCCATTCGGCCCATCGAGTCTACTCCGCCATTCAATCATGGCTGATATCTGCCTCCCATTTTCCGATATCTAATCCCATTTTCCTGCCTTCTCCTCATAACCCTTGACACCATGCTGTCCTCTCTAAACTAAACTAAAATGTCAAAATCGTGTGACCTTCAGAAACTGAGTATCAGTCCTGTGACGATATGTGGGGGGCCATGGGGCATTAGGCGGGACCTCAGCTCCTGCCACTTGTGGACTACTTGCAACATTAATATTACTTACATTTTGTTCAGCAAAACGACTACTAACCTTGAACCACCTGCCCTCCAAATACAGGGGAACTGAGGGGCCAGGTATAAAGTGTGATCGACCCCAACTTTAATCCGACTTGCCAATGACATTTCATTGCCCCTTCTAACCCTTCTAATAAGCCTGTTTAAGTTCTATCTTGCTTGCTTTATATTCCTCAAAGCCCCTTTCTGATTTTGTCTTCCTAAGCTTTCCTTCCTTGGTTCCTTTTCCTTTTCTCCAAATTTAGAACCTCATCTAAGATTCCCTTACCTTGCCATCCTTATCCCTCCTCCTGACAGGAACGTGCCTGTCCTGAACTCTGAATGACAATGACTCTCATATAGCCAGTGCGGACACCCAATAAAAAGTGGTCCCAATTGACTCCTTTTAGCACCTGCCCGACAATGCTGCAGTCTGCCTAATCCCAATTAAGTGCATTCCCAGAAGGTCCAGACTTATCCTATTCATAACTATTTTAAAACTTATGTAGTTGTGATCACTGCTCACAAAGTGTTTTTGCACTGAAATACCAGTCATCTGGGTGGCGTAAGGTGCAGATTTGATGAACAGCACCTTGTATTCCGTCCCAGTACACATCAACCCGTCAGTATGAAGACTGAATTATCTAACTTCAGGTAACCTGCTGCCCCAGTCCCTCTATCCACATGCATCCTCCCATATGGGCCTTTCTTTCCCCCAAACCCTGCTGCCCCCTCTACTCAGCTTCTTTCCCACACACTCCTCCCGTCACGTCCCATCCTCCCCCTCTTCCCATCCACCTGTTATTTGGACCAATGCTTCACCTTCCTTTCCTATCATCAGATTCCTTCTTCTTCCACCCTGGTTACCTCCACCGATCACCTCCCAGCCTCTGCTATTATTCCCAGCCCTCTCTTCCTCTCTCTCCCTGACTCCAATCCACCCTTCCTCACATGGATCCATCTATCGCTTGCCAGCTCTTACGCCAACCCCTTTACCTCTTTGTACTGACGATCTCCCCTCCATTCTTAAAGGTTTCGACCTGAAACCTCAATTGTCCATTGGCCTCCACAGATGCTGCCGGACCCGCTGAGATCCGACAGCAAGTTTGTGTTTTGCTCCTGTAGTCACAAAGTTGCTCAGTCAACTGTAAAAATTGTGCATTTTAAATGTATTAATTTTTTCTTGGAACTGGTGCCGAGCCTGGTTTCATGAAGTGTCTGAACCGAACCTCACACTGGCCGTTTTGCCGTCCTTTCTGCAGGGCTTTGACCTTCCACACCAGGCTTCCTCCAGTACATCAGCAAATAGAACGGTGAAGCTAAACAGAAAGAGACGGACCCATATCCCGGAGAAACCCAACTACAGCCTTAACCTTTGGAGCATTATGAAAAACTGTATTGGGAAGGAGCTGTCCAAAATCCCCATGCCTGTAAGTAACCTACTTCCGCATCCCGTTTTCTGTGTGTTGCTTCAGATGCTGGTGCGAGGCAGTGTTTATTACACTGCCAACTGGTATGGACTCGTAACTCCAAGGTACATTTCCTCCCATTTTATTAAATTGAACTCTCCTAAGTGCGTTTTACTACTTGGCTGGAAAAAGAGGACGTTGGACTCAAATACGAAAGACTCATGGCATAGGACCTGTAGTTGATCTTTTTAGTTTAGTTCAGGGATACAGCACGGAAACAGTCCCTTCGGTCCACTGAGTCCGCACCAACCAGCCATCCCCGCACACTTACACTATCCTACACACACTAGGGACAATTTACAGTTTTACCAAGCCAATTAGCCAACAAACCTGTACGACCTTGGAGTGTGGGAGGAAACCGGAGCTCCTGGAGAAAACCCACACGGGTCACGGGGAGAACGTACAAACTCCGTACAGACAGACAGCACACTGGATCGAACCCGGGACTCTGGCGCTGTAAGGCAACAACTCTACCGCTGCACCACCACGCTGCCCTGTTGTCAGCCTCCTGAAGTTGCTGTGCCATTCAATAAGAACGTGGTTGAACTCCCAATACCAATAACTCCACATTTTCGGCCTACCTCGGGTAACCTTTCACCTCCGTAGACGTATGAGGAATCTGTCCAAGGACCCAGAGATAGTTTGAAATACTCACAAGCTACAGACTGAAGAGATTTTGCCTCATTTCTGTTTTTAGTGGATGAGTAAAAAAAATCATAGAGGGAAAAAGGCCCTTTGGCCCAACTCGCCCATGCTGACCAAGATGCACATCTAAGCTAACACATTTGGCCCATATCCCTTACTATTTATGTACCTATCCAAATGTATTTTAAACATTGTTTTTGTAGCTGCTTCAATCATTGTCTCTGGCAGCTCGTTCCATATCTGTGTGAAGAAGCTGCCCCTCGCGTCTCTTTTAAGTCTTTCCCTTCTCACCTCAGCCTATTTCTTTTACTCCCCTTCCATGGAAAAGCACCAGTGTACAATCACCTTATTTCACTCATGATTTCATACACCTCTCTGTGGTCACCCCTCAGTCTTCTCCCCTCCAAGGAATAAATTCCGAGCCTGCCCAAATTTTCCGATGCCTCAACCCTTGATTCCTGGCAACATTCACGCAAATCCTCTTTGGACTCAAACCAGCTTAATCACACCTTTCCTGTAACGGGGCGACCAAAATTGTACGCAACACTCCGTCCGTTGCGGGATCACTGACCTCGGGGTTTTTCTCCGGGATATCTGGTTTCCTCCCACACTCCAAAGACGTACAGGTTTGTAGATTTAATTGGCTTTGGTAAAATTGTTAATTATCCCCCATGTGTGCAGGACAGAGATAATGTGCGAGCATCGCTGGTCGGCCCGGACTCGGTGGGCCGAAGGGCCTGTTTCTGCGCTGTGTCTCTAAAATGAACTAAAAACGAAACTACATTCTGGACACAGCAGGTGTGTAAGGAAATTGCAACGTTCATTGTTTTGCTGTATAAGCCGGCGCTGATGTGAGGTAGAGGCAGGCCGATTGCTATCTCGCTCACATTAATACGCAGTTTGGAGCCCAGCTCACTATAAACTATAGTGGCAAGGTGACCTTGAAAAGGTAATTGGAGGCGTCCAATTAAGTAAGGTTCACTGAGTATGTTCCTCTGCTTCCTAAAGCAGAGATCTGCAGATTAGAGTTTGTACATTATATTTACGACAAGGCAACTTTGGAACACCGAGCCCATTCCGACCAGCTATTGCCCCAGACGCCAACACTATCCTACACACTAGGGACAATTGACTATTTCTTTACCAAAGCCAATTAGCCTACAAACCTGTACGTCTTTGGAGTGTGGGTGGAAACCGGAGCACCCGGAGAAAACCCACGCGGTCATGGGGAGAAAGTACAAACTCCGTACAGACAGCAGCCGTAGTCAGGATCGAACCCGGGTCACTGGCGCTGTAAGGCAGCGACTCTACTAATATACCACAGTGGCACCTTCCTCTTATTTCACATTTCCAGCCTGTTGGATTTATTTATTTATGTAAAGCGGCGCATTGTTAATTGAATGATAGGGTTGCTGCAACATTGAAGGATCCCACTCCCTCCGCTCTGTCCCGTTGCCCTGCAGGTTATCTTCCCTCGTGCTCGTCTCCTCAAGCCCTCCCACCAGTTCTGTGGGTCCTGGGATGGCTGTTGAGGGCAGTGTGGGGAATGCAGCAGGTGGGGCGGGTGCTCTGTGGTGGATGTTCCTGGTGCTCCTGTCCACTCCCCCTGTGCTCCTGATCCACTCCCTCTGCTCCTGATCCACTCCTCCTGTGCTCCTGGTTCACTGCCTCGGTGAAAGCTCCTTTCCCCCCGTCAGTGGTCCTGGGTCACGGGTTGCCAGGGGTTGGTGAGAATGCTACAATTCTTCATGGAAACTTTCTGTACAATTGCCTTTTGAAAGCAATGATTGACTCCATTGCCACCCCCTTTAAAGGTTAGACAATGTCACTGCTCTCTGCAATTTTTTTTTCTTAACATCGTCCGTCAGTTTATTAAATCACTTTGAGATCACTTTCTGGCTCACTGTTTCTCCCCCTCTCTCTCTCTCTCTCTCTAACTCTCTCTCTCTGAGTCATTATCTCTTTCTAATTGTCTGATTTTCCTGCTCATTGTCTCTCTCTCTCACTCATTCTTTCTCCTTTGCCACCTTTCCTCTCTGTTGCAAAACTCTGAATGCTCTGGGATTATACATATGCAATGCATATACCAGGTACTTGATGAAGGCTTCCTTTAATAGCACGAGATTTGCTGCGAGGGTGATGACGAAAGCCCACAGCAGCTTATTTCTGAGGATGCATGTGTTGTTGCATTTCCAGGGAAGGCGCAGGTGAAAAAATATTGGAAACTGGGGCAGCTATTTATAGTGAGTGTGAGGAGCTGGAATAATTAATGTCTCCTAGGAAACTGCCAATTTGGAAGAGAATACCTTGACTGTGACAGGCTTGTCTTGCAAGATGTGGAGCCACAAGATGGTTGGGAATGGGATCACTCTTTAATCTGCTGCATTGTGGAATGGAAGCCTATATTACAGGTTATATGCCTACAGCATGTGCCCTTCCCTCCTACTTTGTACAGTATGACTGATTATGAATTATGATTATGAATGCATTGGACATTTGTGTTCAGTGGAGTGTTGGGTGGGTGTGTTTGGAAAAGTGTTTGCTCTAAGTGGGTAGGGGACGTGGGAGTGCTTGTTTTCTTGATTGGTTTATATAGTTTAGTTTAATTTAGAGATACTGCGCATAAACAGGCCCTTCGGCCCAACGAGTCTGTGCTGATCGGCGACCCCCGCACACTAACAATATCCTACACACACTCGGGACAATTTACAATTATACCAGGCCAATTAGTCAACAAGCCTGTATGTGGCTGGGGTATGGGAGGAAACGGAGCACCTGGAGAAAACCCGCACAGGTCACGGGGAGAAGTTACCAACAGCGTACAGACAGCACCCGGAGTCAGGATTGAACCTGGGTCTCTGGCGCTGTAAGGCAGCAAATCCACCGCTGCATCACTGTGCCGCCCCCAAAGTAATTTTGCCTGATTCCGATCCTTTTTTCTGTTCTTTGCCAGTTCCTGAATAACATATTTGGCTTATTCTCCTTTCTGCCCAGAATAGAAATGAAAGCAATTGGTAACCCACATAAAATTTCCCGCCTACTTCGAGAATGGCAAACGAAAATTGAGCCAGAAAATGTAGTTCAATTAAATCTTTAAAGCTTGGCCTGCTTTAGGCTGACATATACTCTTTCTAACATGCTAACCTTTATGCTTTAATTGGATGTGACGTTGTAACCTTTTCCAAAGCACTAGGTCAGTCTCATAATTGTAGATTTGTTATTATAACATCCTGCTAAAAATGGAAATGGTATCCCATAGTGTGATTGTCGAATCTGAAATGATCTCTTCCTAAAATTCCCCAGCCCAATAAGCAGTTATTTTTGGCACTTAGCTATTCCTAAACCAAACTAATTATTCCTAAACTAAACTAATGCATTTCGTTGTCTCTGTACTGTACACTGACAATGACAATTAAAATTGAAGAATCTGAACCAATGTAGATTCAGAGTTAAATTACAAAAGACTTGTGTTTAGCCACAAGTGATCACCTTTGTAGTTTAAAGGCACAGCGTGGAAGCAAGCCCTTCGGCCCACCCAGTACTCGCCGACCAGCGTGCACCAGTTCTATCCTACACACTAGGGGCAATTTACAGAAGCTAATTAACCTACAAACCTGCATGTCTTTGGAATGTGGGAGGAAACCTGATCACCCGGAGGAAACCCACACAGGTCAGGGGGAGAACGTACAAACTCCGTACAGACAACATCCGTAGTCAGGATCGAACCCTGGTCTCTGGCGCTGTAAGGCAGCTGCTCCACCGTGCCGACCCCCTCTTCTGACCTCTTGCTGACCTCTTTCACCGTCAAACGCTTCCACATTGACACAAACTTATCTTCTTCATGAGCTGTGACCATAGCACAGCACATTTCTTTCGTGAAGGAACAAGGTTATTGATAATCCGGACACTGGGAGTTCTATTGATCAGTAGGTTTGGTGTTAGTCCAGAACCTTAGTTTGCAGTGGAAGTTGAAAAAGTGACAATGGGAAATATAAAATGGACAGTGGCCATCCTGTTTAAGATGGAGACACTGTACAACATTGATGCATTTTCCAGTGGACTCCAAGCTGCGAGCCTTGGTCACTGCGCTCGACATCTACAGGAGACAGTGCCACCTACTGGAGCCATAAATTAAAAGCATCAACGCAGAGAGAATGGAGGAGACAAGGCAAAGATTATAGGATAAATAGAAAGTAACAATGGTGCAATAGATCTTTATTATCATAGAATCGTACGGTGTGGAAACAGGCCCTTTGGCCTAACTTGCCCACATCGACCAACATGTTGCATCTACACCAGTCCCACCTGCCTGCGTTTTGCCCATATGCCTCTAAACCTGTCCTATCCATTTACCAAATATCCAAATATTTTTTCAATGTTGCGATAGGATCTGCCACAACTACCTCCTCCAGCAGCTTGTGTGTCCCCCCCCCCCTCCATATGCCGAGGTGCAGTGAATTCTCTTTTGCTTCAGGATCAGTGAGGTTATTGCCATACATACGTACAAACTCTGATTAAGTACAGAATGCATAGAAACAGCCCACTCCTGTACGGAGTTTGCACATTCTCCCCATGACCTGCGTGGGTTTTCTCCAGGATCTCTGGCTTCCATCCACATCCCAAAGACGTGCAGGTTTGAAGGTTAATGGCCTTCTGTAAAATTGTAAATTGTCCTTGGTGTGTAGGATCGTGCTCTTGTACGGGGCGATTGCTGGTCGGCACGGAGTCAGTGGGCCGAAGGGCCTGTTTCCGTGCTGTATCTCTAAAGTAAAGCTGCCAGACCACACTCTTGAAAGAGTGGGGGGAGTCGAGGGGGGGCTGCAGTGGGGATGACAGGGGTCGATTGAGTAGAGTCCAGCAGATTCAAGATTCAAAATTCAAGAGAGTTTATTGTCATGTGTCCCCGATAGGACAATGAAATTCTTGCTTTGCTTCAGCACAACATTGAGTTATACTCAATTGGAATAATCTCCACAGGAGCCAATCTGTCAGGTTTTTCTTGAAGGTTTTCCCTGCAGGGTGCTGACACTATTTGCATCTGCATCAGGACTTTCATCAGCAGTCAAAAATAATCCCTTAAACTGGAGTAAATCTTTGAATAGCTTTGACCCAAATGCTTGCTGTTTCCCTGCTGTCTAAGCTGATCAAGGTCTATCTGAAGTTACGTCCTGTGACTCAACCTGCACAAAGAACAGCAGGCTGGTATAGCCAGGAGATCCTGCCACTGTTGATTTTATTTAACTGACAAAGCAGACAAAAGGTATAAAACACTCAAATCCCATCCTCGGAGGGGAATCAGTGTCACAGATATCACCCACTCCAGTGCACAGCTGGTGACATGGAGACACAGAGCTGTACAGCCCTTCGGCCCAACTTCCCCACACTGACCAACATGCCCCATCTACATTAGTCCCACATGCCTGCATTTGGCCCATATCCCTTTAAGCCAAAGGTATAGACAAAATGCTGAAGTAACGAATCGTTACAGGCAACATCTCTGGAGAGAAGGAATAGGTGACGTTTCGGGTTGAGACCCTTCTTCAGACTTGTTCTATCCATGTACCTGCCTAATTGTTTCTTAAACATTGCAACAGTCCCTGCCTCAACCACCTCCTCTGGCAGCCACCACCCTTTGTGTAAAAACGTTACCCCTCGGATTCCTGTTAAATCTTTCCCCCTTCACCTTAAAGTTTAGTTTGGAAAAATTAACTTGGTAAATATTATGACTCAATATGAAATGGAGGTAAGATTCTTGCCATCTTCTGAGTGAGTATCTCAGTGCACTGGAAATTTGTGTATTCAGTGATACAGCTGTTGTTCCCCCTTCTGAAGAAGGGTCTCAATCCGAAACATCATCCATCCGTATTCTCGGAGGCTGCTGAGTTACCCCAGCACTTTGTGTCCTTTTTTCCCATTATTGATCCTTGCTCAACGACTTCTAATCCGTAAGGTTTGGATCAGATTTTAGATTTTTAAATTTAAGAGATGCAGTGCGGAAACAGGCCCTTCGGCCCACAGGATCGATGCCGACCAGTGATCACCCTGTACACACGCACTATCCTACATACTAGGGACAACTTGCTATTTTACCAAGGCCAATTAAGCTATAAACCTACAAACCTGTACATCTTTGGAGTGTGGGAGGACACCGGGCCACTCTGAGAATACCCATGTGGTTGCAGGGAGAACATACAAACTCTGAACAGACAGCACCCGTAGTCAGGATCGAACCCAGGACCCTGGTGCTGTAAGGCAGCAACTCTACTGTTGCACCGTGTGCCGCCCAATAAGATTGAACCCATTTGTGATGCTTCATTGTGGTCGAATCGCTTTCCAGCACTTAACTCAACTCTGGATCAGTGATGTGTTCAAGAAGGAACTCCAGATGCTGGAAAATCGAAGGTACACAAAAATGCTGGAGAAACTCAGCGGGTGCAGCAGCATCTATGGAGCGAAGGAAATAGGCAACGTTTCGTCCCGAAACGTTGCCTATTTCCTTCGCTCCATAGATGCTGCTGCACCCGCTGAGTTTCTCCAACATTTTTGTGTACCTCTGGATCAGTGATGTCAAGAGTAAAGAGTGTTATATTGTCACATGTCCCAAAATGGAACTAAAAAATCCTTACTGGCAGCAGCGCAACAGGTATGTAAACATAGACTCAAGACTAAAGACTTATCTTTACTCCCAAGCCTCTCCTGACGTCCTCTGAGTGAGGGCTACATGTAGATATGTATGTAGTTTCTTTTGTTGTGCTATTCTTATAACAAATGTAAAGCACTTTGGCCAACGAGAGTTGTTTTTTAAATGTGCTATATAAATAAATTTGACTTAACTAGTATTCTGTAAACAGCATAATAAACAAGCAAACAATAATAGTGTAAAGTGTAATAATAGTGTAATAATAGTGTAAATAATAGTGTACTCGCTAGAATTTAAGAGATTGAGGGGGGATCTTATAGAAACTTACAAAATTCGTAAGGGGTTGGACAGGCTAGATGCTGGAAGATTGTTCCCGATGTTGGGGAAGTCCAGGACAAGGGGGTCACAGTTTAAGGATAAAGGGGAAATCCTTTAGGACCGAGATGAGAAAAACATTTTTCACACAGAGAGTGGTGAATCTCTGGAACTCTCTGCCACAGAAGGTAGTTGAGGCCAGTTCATTGGCTATATTTAAGAGGGAATTAGATGTGGCCCTTGTGGCTAAAGGGATCAGGTGGTATGGAGAGAAGGCAGGTACGGGATACTGAGTTGGATGATCAGCCATGATCATATTGAATGGCGGTGCAGGCTCGAAGGGCCGAATGGCCTACTCCTGCACCTATGTTCTATGTTTCTAAAGACAACAATGATGTCCCAAAATCTATGAGGTTCAGAGCTTATTTGGAAGTGTTTAAGAACCTGATGGTTGCAGGGAAGAAGCTGCTGCTGAACCTGGACGTTATCGTTTTCAGGCTCCTATACCTCCTTCCCGATGGCAGGGGTGAAATGAGTGTGTGGCCAGGGTGGTGTGGGTCTCTGATGATGCTGGCTGTCTTTTTGAGGCAGCGACTCTTATAAATCCCTTCTGTGGTGGGGAGGTTGCCACCCGTGATGGACTGGGCAGTGTTCACCACTTTTTGCAATCTTCTTTGATCCTGGGCATTTATGTTGCTAAATCAGGCTGTGGTGCAACCAGTCAGTATGCTCTCTACTGTTCACCTGTAGACATTTAAGAGAATATTCATCGAATTAAAAGATGGGTGTGAAAAATTAATGCCACGTGCAATTGTATCCTCATCGACTTAATTAAGCAAGACCTTTGACCTAATGTTTCTTCTACTTGCAGGTTAATTTCAATGAGCCTTTATCAATGCTTCAAAGACTAACTGAAGATTTAGAATATCACGAGCTATTGGACAAGGCAGCTCAGTGTGAAAACCCGGCTGAGCAAATGTGCTACGTGGCCGCATTCTCCGTGTCTTCCTACTCAACCACCATCCATCGCACAGCAAAGCCATTTAACCCTCTGCTTGGGGAGACCTTCGAGCTGGACAGGCTGGCGGAGAGTGGCTACCGCTCACTATGTGAACAGGTGAGGGGGGACCCTTTGCGGCAGGCAGGGGCCTTGAACTATACTGTACATTTCCTTGATCATCATCTGCTTTGACCTGTGTCGGAAGGAACTGCAGATGCTGGTTTACGCCGAAGATAGTCACAAAATGCTGAAGTAACTCAAGCAACATCTATGGGAGGAAGGAATGGGTGACGTTTCGAGTTCAGACTGATCTGCTTTGATCTGTTCTTTTCAAAATCTTACATTTTCTTTGCACCCTTCCCCCTCTCTCGTCTCCCTCTCCCCGACTCAATCAGAAGAAGGGTCTTGACTCAAAACGTCACCCATTCCTTCTCTCTAGAGATGCTGCCCGTCCCGCTGACTTACTCCAGCATTTTGTGTCTCTCTTACTGTGTTCCCTGTCGGATTCTCATGCCCAATAATTTCGGGTTATGAAGCATGTCTCGCCAAAAAAGTGGATGGGGCTGCAGCCCCATCCGGTTCCGCGGCCCATGTTCTGAGCTTGAAAGACCATTCCCTTTCATTTCATTGGAACATTTCTTCCTGTTTTTGGCCTGTAACTGTGTGTTGCAAGAATGTAAAGCCATGTTAAATCTTGGGTCAATTCAATTTGGGTCGATGACCAAATGATCTGGATCTAGGATCCTCTGGCCAGAAATATTCCACCCCACGGATTCGACCGGAAATTAATTTGTTATGGTGTGGTCAAAGGTCTGATCATCATCTACTACTTCATCGTTTTGTGCGGCACAGTGACGCAGCGGTAGAGCTCCTGTCTTACAGCCAGAGACCCGGAATCGACCCTGACTACGGATCCTACGGTGCTGTATGGAGTTTGTACGTTCCCCCCCATGACCTGCGGAGGTTTTCTCCGGGATCTCCAGTTTCCTCCCACACTCCAAAGACGTACTCGTTTGTTGGTTAATTGGCTTGGTAAAATGGTAAATTGACCCTAGGATAGTGTAGGGCATGGGTGGGGAACCTTTTTATGTTGGAAGGCCACATTAAGTTAGCTGTAATCTAATAAGGCGGCATCCAAGAAACTTCAATTAGATATAGGATTATTTTGTTGAATCTTCTTTTACTCTTTGGTATTTTAAATACGTTCATTTAAAGATTAAAATTAAAATAATGAAAGACGAACAAAAACATATTAATAAAAATAAAAGGATTTGTTGTACAAAATTTGGATTAATTCAAAAGACTGCACCTAATGGCCTAGAATGCCGCATGAGGCCTTAAGGCCACAGGTTCCCCACCCCTGGTGTAGGACTCGGTAGGCCGAAGTGCCTGTTTCCACAGTATCTCTAAACTAAACTAAACTAAATCTAGCATGCATACCCAGGATTAAATCTCCAAAAACTGAGTAGTGCAAAATCAGTGAACTTGATGGATTGACAAAATAATAAGATTTTGTTCCAGTCATTAATTGACCCAACTGTAAAAATGACACACAACGACAGAAACTCTAAGGCTGTTAAACTCATGAATATTAAGAACCAATCTTGCATATTCTGTCATACACTATTACATTGATGACTGCAAGCTCGATTTATAATTAAAAGCCCAGTAAAGGTGTTGATGCTTTCTGTCACTAATAATTACAGTTAATATACATTCGTGGTGTATTCATAAATAAATTTGAATATTTTTGGAAATTATATAGCGATGCCATTTTCTGCTTGGGTTATTCTACTTCGTTACTGCTGAAAATTAATTTGGAATATGGATTTTCTCCTGAGCTCAAGCTGCCAGAATACCCCACTCGCGTCCCCAGAAGTTCCACTGGTTCCAGCTTTGTGTAGCAAGGAACTGCAGACGCTGGTTCACACCGAAGATAGACGCAAAATGCTGGAGTAACTCAGCGGGACAGGCTGAAGGAATGGGTGATGTTTGGGGTTGAGACCCTCTTCAGAGTCTGAAGAAGGGTCTCGAACCCAAACGTCACCCGTTGGTTCCAGCGTCGTTCATTCTGGGGAACAAGCACCCTGCGGCTCTCTTTATTATCAGTGGGCCTTTACAATCACTACCCATTAATGTCTAGATCAGTATCTCCAAGCCACCACTTTGTTTTGCCATCTGGATCCAGTCCCCTCATATTCCTCACCCTCCACTTCCAATGTTGCTTCTCTCTTTCCATCCCCAGTCCCCTGCATCTCTCACTCCATTTCCTACCCAGCTCTTTCTCTCCCAACATTTCTTGTCTCTTCTCCTTTTTTTCCCCCTCCATTCCGTCACCTCACCTTCTCTCCATCCATTCCTTGCCCCGTCCCTTCCATTTCCTGCCTCTGCTTCTCTCTCTCTCCATTTTACACCCCGCATCTTCTCTCTCTCTCCATTTCCTGCCCCCTCTCCTTCACTCCCTCCATTATCCGTCCCTGAGACCTCTCCCCCTCATCCCCTATGTTTGCTCCACCTCCCTGTAACAATGAAACTTCCAACAGCTTTTTCTGCTGATATTGAGGCACATCTTGTTGGCTTGCCCTGATTAGTTTTCTCTCACCCTCCTGCACGCAGGTGAGCCACCATCCACCCGCTGCGGCCCACCACGTCTACTCCAAGTGCGGCTGGACCCTATGGCAGGAAATCACCATCGCCAGCAAGTTCCGTGGGAAGTACCTCTCCATCATGCCGCTAGGTAAGAGACTGGTTTTAGTTTTTTAGTTCCGTTTATTGGTACGGTGAAAAGCTTTAGTTGCGTGCTATCCAGTGAGCAGAATGACAACCCATGATTACAATCGAGCCATTTAGTGTGTGGATACATGATAAGGGAATAAAGTTTAGTGCAAGGTAAAGGCAGCAAAGTCCGATCAAGGATAGTCCAAAGGGGTAGATAGTACTTCAGCTCAGCTCTCTGGTTGAGGTAGGATGATTCAGTTGCCTGATAACAGCTGGGAAGAAACTGTTGCCAAATCTGAAGGTGTCCCTCAGCTTGCAGCTGGGATAATGGGATATCCAACAGTGCTCTTCACAACAAGACCTGTGCAATTTTCTATCCAACACACAAGGAGGCAGTCAAACACTTTGCAATGAAAAGTCCCCAACCTTGGGTTGACTTTTGCTAGCATTTGTCTCTGGCACAGGGAGGAGGAGCAGTTCATAGTCATAAAGGGGGGAAACAGGCCCTTTGGCTCAACTTTCCCACACCGCCCAACATGCCCCATGCTGGTCCCACCTGCCTGCATTTGGCCTACATCCCTCCAAACCTATCCTACCCATGTACCTGTCTAAATGTTGCATAACCGTCGCGACAGTATCTGCCTCATCTGCCTCCTCTGGCAGCTTGCGCCATACACCTACCAACCTTTGTGTAAAACAAGTTGCCCCTCATGTTCCTATTAAATCTTTTCCCCCTCACCTTAAACCAGTGTCCTCTGGTTCTCAATTCCCCTTCTCTGGGTGAAACAATCTGTGCATTTATCCCATCTATTGCTTCCCCTCTGGAGATTTGGATGAGGAATTAACATTCTCAGATTATTTGAACATGTGTGGCACGAAAGTTAATTCCCATCTGATCATTCCAATCTTCACACGATGTTTTACTCCAATCAATTTCTACAATAGCTTATAGTTCTTGGAAAATCACCTCAGTCGATCTGGAGCATTCAATATTAAAATGTCTTTCAAAACACTGGATTTCTCATAGAGATAGTCTCATTGAGTCATACAACAGGGGTACGTTGGGCCGAAGGTCCTATTGTCATGTCACCATGCAGTTCATAAATTCTAGGAGCAGAATTAGGCCATTTGGCCCATCAGGTCTACTCTGCCATTCAATCATGGCTGATCTCTTTCCCTCTCAACCCCATTCTCCTGCCTTCTCCCCATAATCCCCAACACCCATACTAATCAAGCACCTGGCTCCACGAAATCTGTTGTTCCTCTTGCATCCCCGTCAGCTTACCACCTGCCCCCAATTCTCCTGCTACTTTCCTGCACCATGGGCCGATATCATCTGCCAACCTACCGACCTGCATGTCTTTGCAATGCGGGAAGAAACCGGAGCACCTTTTTTTTAGACACTTTGAGAGAAACAGCGTGGAAACAGGCCCTTCGATCCAGGGCGTCTGCGTCGAACACTGGCTGGTGATCACCCTGTACACCAGCACTATCCTACACACTAGAGACAATGTACAGAAGCCAATCAACCGACAGACCTGCACGTCTTTGGAATGTGGGAGGAGACCGTAGCACCCGGGGAAAACCTGATGGGGAGAATGTACAAACTCTGTACAGACAGCACCAGTAGTCAGGATCGAACCCGGGTCTCTGACGCTGTGAGGCAGCAACTCTACCGCTGCGCCACCCAATTGTGGGTTGAGTGATTTAACCTTTTCTCTCGAATTCATTACCATGAAATCCATCCTGTTTAGAAGCATCTGAGCTTCCTACAGCAGTGCAGGCAGCCATTGTTCAGTGCCTCTGCTGGTCCTGCTGACCCATCGAATCTTGCCCTTCTTCGATTTGTGCTAGAATTTTTGCCTGTCAAATAGAGATCTGTTTTCCCCTTGGATACATCTCTCCTGCCTCTGCAGCTATTGTTAGGTTGTCAGACTGCCAGCGTGTTGTGGTCGAAGCAAGGGGTACAGGATGGATGGTTCACCTCAGATAGAAAGACGCAAACGTCCTATTGTCTCTGCTCTCATCTGCTTCTTGTTGTCCCGCAGGTGCTATTCACTTACAGTTCCACACGGGGCGCAACCACTATATGTGGAGGAAGGTCACCTCCACTGTACACAACATCATTGTCGGCAAGCTGTGGATCGACCAGGTCAGTGACAAGCTTGGTATAACTCTTACAAACTAAACGTCAGGTCAGAACAGAAACAAGAGTACTTGGGTTAACTGGTGCAGTGGTGGGGAGGAGATGAAGGTGGTTATACATGGATCGGTGAAGCAGTAAGTCAGGCAGTTTGCCATTGTGTTGTGTGTTGTGTCCTTTTGTTTGAAAACATTGGGAATGGATTAGGGCACGAGGACCATCCTGGATCTCTGGCGCAAAGATGTCCACACGTTCACCGTATCCACCGAACCAGTTCCATAACAGGCGAGGAAATTTAAAGTAGCTCTTTCTTCCCAATAACCCTTTCTGGATTAAGCCCTCCCTTCACCACCTCCAGTTTAAATTCCACTTGGAATATTTTGGAGGACCAAGAAACCAAGAACCAAGAACCAAGATGAGTGGGCCAGCAGAAGAGGGTATGGTTGTTTGTCAAGGTTGATTGCAGAAGGCACCCCTTGCACACACGGGCAGTCGGGTGATGAGTGGGACTTGATCCCCAGGCCTGCAGCAGCTGGATCAGGGGCGCCTCAGTATTTCCAGTATGTGGACTTGGCTTGTTGGCCTTTTTCCTTTTCTTTGCAAACAGCACCAAACTACGGCGACTGTGCATTTGTGGGTTGTGCAACAGAAGTTCAATGTGCTGTGCATACGTGACAATAAAGAACCCGAGGGCGACACGGTGGCGCAGTGGTGGAGTTGCTCCCTTGCAGCTCTTGCGGCGCCAGCGCCCCGGGTTCCATCCCGACCACGGGTGCTGTCTGTACGGAGTTTGTCCGTTCTCCCCATGACCTGCATGGGTTTTCTCTGAGATTTATGGTTTCCTCCCACATTCCAAAGACGTACAGGGTTGGAGGTTAATTGGTTTGGTATAAGTGTAAATTGTCCCTGGTGTGTGTTACTGTGCGGGGATCGTTGGTCGGTGCGGACTCGGTGGGCCGAAGGGCCTGTTTCTGCGCTGGATCAATAAACTAAACCATTGAACCATTAAAAAATGAGGGGAAATTAATCAATTTCTGCCACTCCGTCCCTCTCTCTCTCCCTCCCTCCCTCTCTCTCTCTTTGAGCTTTGTACGTTCTTCCCGTAACCTGCATGGGTTTTCTCCTGGTGCTCCAGTTTCCTCCCACATTCGTACAGGTTTGTAAGCTAATTGGCTTCGGTAAAATTGTTTCCGGTGTATGTAGAATAGCGTTAGTCTACAGGGATCATTGGTCGGCGTGGACGCGGTGGAGCCTGATTCCGCGCTGTATCTCTAAACTAAACTAAACTTCAGCAATTCATTCAAGAAAAAATCAAATCCAGTTTTCATTCAACTGTAGACTATCAATTACAAGAACTTGTAATTAAATTCTTGTGAAGATTCAGAGTGTAATCGTGCATTCTCTCCTTCAGTCAGGAGACATCGATATCATCAACTTCAAGACAAAGGACAAGTGTCAACTCAAATTCAGTCCCTATAGTTACTTCTCACGGGACTGTGCCAGGAAGGTGAGTGGCACGACGTATTCTGCCTGTGTAGCGGGGATTTCCTTTTAGCAGCAGAATGCTGGTTCATTTAATTTGATCGCAACTATTAAATTATTTGCTGTTTTTTCAAATTCAGTGTGGTCCAAAAATAATCATAACTGATCTTTGAAATTATCACCAACAATAAATTGTGGCATCAGGGACAATGCGGGGTTTGGCAATGACACTTGTAGTAGGGCAAATTCATGTGAAATATTGTATTTACAGTGGTTAGAAAGCCCAGGGCTGCATGGGAGCGCTATCGCTCACCATCAGAGCACATGTGCGATGGCACAGATGATCTCGGCTTGGCCCAGTAGCTTAGTCCTGGTCTTTGAAGAGGGAGACGAGGCGATCACAGGCTTCTTCCTGCAGTTCACCTTTGCCTCGGGAGGCCACTGGCAATCTCTCAATTATCCTGGCAGCCAGCCTTTGCCTCTTGTGTGTGGGCACAGTCCCTCATTGTCTGTGGGCAGCAAGAGGTTCTGGTGTCTCAGACTTGTCCCCGGCAACCCAGTCTTGACCACGCGGTGCCGAAGATGGTCTCAGGTTTGTCCCAGTGGCTCAGTCTTCCTCGAACCTGTGACAGGGGGACACAGCTAACAGGGAGGCTCCCAACTTTGTTACCCTTACTCTCTTTCCTCTCAACTTCCCCCCCCCCCCCCCCCCCCTCCCCCTCCCCTCCCCCTCCTGATAGGTAACACAATGAGAACATTTTTCTTGTGGTACAACAGGTGACAGGTGTAGTGACAGACCGAGATGGAAAAGCTAATTATATCCTGTCAGGGACATGGGATGAGAAGATGGAGTTTGCAAAGGTTGTACAGAGCAGTCAAGATGGGACCAGTTGCGAAGGCAAGCAGAAAACCGTCTACCAGACCCTTCCACCCAAGGTGCTGTGGAGGAAATATCCACTTCCGTGAGTATTGCCTTCACACAGATAGATTAACACATGGTGTAAATTTATCAAACATCATCTCAGGCATTAGACTGTTTTGAATGCAGTCTGGAACAATTTGTGATCTGGAGTCCTTTCAAAGAGTGGGCACAGATTCAATTAGCTCAATTGCCTCTTTCTGTGGTGTGGGATTCTGTGATCCATAGAGCCACATCTGGTTTATCACGAAGTCTACACCAACCTTGTGGTAAATAAGCCATGCATGCTGGTACATACCATGTAACATTTCTTGTCGTCGTTTCAGATGCGGTAAGGTGCGTGTTTGCCATTTCCCCTCCTATCTTTAGTTCTCATCACTGCTGTCACCTTCTCCCTCCACCCAATCCCAGTCTTCAAAACTTAACTTGACCAATCACCCATGTTCCAATTTTATACTAGTGTTTATGTGGAGAAACTGCTTCCTATGTTGGTTGTGACTGGCCTAATTCCAGTTTTAATATCATACTCTCTTGTTTTTTGGCCCTTACCCAAAATAAATATGTATTTATTCTACTCCACTGACTCCTAAAATACCTCAATTCTTCAGCCACAAGCACTCAAATTAGTCATAGAGTCATACAATGTGGAAACAGGCCCTTTGGCCCAACTTGCCCTCACCGGCCAACATGTCCCAGCTGTACTAGACCCACCTGCCTGCATTTGGTCTATATCCCTCCAAACTTGTCCTATCCATGTACCTGTTTAACTGTTTCTTAAATGTTGGGATAGTCCCTCTCCACCTCCTCTGGCAGGTTCCTTACACCCACCACCCTTTGTGTGAAAAAGTTACCCCTCAGATTACCTTAAATCTTTTCCCCTTCACCTAGAACCTATGTCCTCTGGTCCTCGATTTCCCTACTCTGGGCAAGAGATTTTGTGTATCTACCCGATTTATTCCTCTCATGATTTTATACACCTCTATAAGCGGAATGGTACCATTCGGCACCGCCGGTTCAGCGCCTCCGTTTTGGATGGTTAGGGTTAGGGTTAGGGTTAGAATTCAGGACTGCTTTTCGTGAGGGATGGCCGATGGGGGTTTTTAACGTTTTAGAAAGTTCATCAAAATTTACTGACCTGCATTTCATTTAATATGTTTCTTATTCTCACTACAGCATGCTGTTGAATTTATTTTGTCATATGTATTTAGCATTAGCACTGACATAAGACTGTGCTAATGTGCCATAGGGAAGGAAATGTTGAAAACTTAAAGCAGATCGTTTCCTTTGCAGCGCCAAAAAGTACCCGACCCAACCCTAACCCTAACCCTAACCATAACCCTAACCCTCCAAAACGGAGGCGCCGAAACAGCGGTGCCGAAAAGTACCCAACCCACTATAAGATCACCCCTCATCCTCCTGCGCTGCAAGGAATAGAGACCCAGCCTACTCAACCTCTCCCTATAGCCCAGACCCTCTAGTCCTGGCAACATCCTCGTAAATCTTCTGTGAACCCGTTCAAGCTTGACAATATCCTTCCTATAACATGGTGCCCAGAACTGTACACAATTCTGGAACCTATCCTCAAAATGTAGCCTTTTAAACTCTGTCGAATGTTGTGTACCGTTCCGAGGCCATTAGATGTGGGTTCCCTGCTGAGAATCACAGCAACAATATGTCCTTCTGTTTCAGCGACAATGCAGAAAACATGTACTACTTCTCCGAGCTGGCGTTAACCCTGAACGAGGTGGAGAACATGACGGCGCCTACTGACAGCCGTCTGAGGCCGGATCAGCGCCTGATGGAAAACGGCGATTGGGAGGAGGCAAACGTGGAGAAGCAGCGGCTAGAAGAGAAGCAGAGAGCTACCCGCCGTTTGAGGGAAGCCGAGGCAGTCAAAGCCTTGGAGGACGGTGAGAACCAAGAGTGTGTTGGGTGAGGCTCAGGGAAGAGTGAAAGCAGAGCTGGCTGACAGGGTAAAGCAGCCCTCTCGACTCACACCAGTCCTTAAACCCAGCTCAGCCTCCCATGACCTGTGTAGACATCAACGTATCCTTGATAAGTTCTTAGTTCATAAGAGATAGGAGCAGAATTAGGCCATTTGGCCCTTCAAGTCTACTCCACCATTCAATCATGGCTGATCTATCTTTCCCACTTAACTCCATTCTCCTCCCTTCTCATCATTACCCCTGACATCTGTACTAATCAAGAATCTATCTATCTCTGCCTTAAAAATATCCATTGACCTGGCCTCCAAGGCCTTCTGTGGCAATGAATTCCACAGATTCATCACCGAGCACATTGGTAGAACTATCCCCAGACGAGGAACAATCACCGATCCAGTAGCTGGAGTCTGGCCATTAGGGGGGGGGGAGGGAAACTTCACCGTGAAGAAAGGAGGTGGACTTCGTATTGAAAACTGACATTCCTAAAAGTCCAGAAGGAACTTGGAATGAATGAATGATACTTTATCACATGTGACATGTCACATTAAAATTCTTTGTATTGCATACCATACACAAAGTATGCAAAGTCACCACATATAGGGCGCCGACAGTTACAAAGTGTTCAATGTTCTCCTGATGGTCCCTCTTTGTTCTCTCAGTGGCCCCCCCACGCCGGGTCCCTCTGTCCTCTCGACGGTCCTCCCATGCCAGGTCTCTCTTCGTTCTCAGGCAGATGGGGCTCATCAGCCTGGGAAGGCAGTCCACCTAAGAGAGGGAAAACTCTGATTTAAAACCTCCAGAGTCGGAGCCCCTAAGGCAGTTCATCATTGTCTACAACCTCGCTCTGACAGCTCCTGCGACAGCGCTGTTGCCAAACTGTAACGGCCCCGCTGTTCCTTTGGATCGATCAGCGACATGGAAAGGGGGGGGACGTGCTGCATGACCAACAGCCTGTCCTCCATATGACATCGCCCAGGCTTGCATCCGACCCCCACACATCACCTGCAAACTAGGATGCATCACCCATGACTGAGGGGGGCCTACTACTTCCTACCTACTACAGTGACTGTGCTTCACAAATTGCTTGCACGGTGCTTTTAGATGTCAGGATGTTTTGAGAGCCACTATTTGTGGGTTGCACAGTGACACAACTGGGAGAGCCCGGGCCACAGAGCCCCAGAGATCCTGGTTCAATCCTGACCTTGGGTGCTCTCTGTGTGGAGTTTTGCTCCCTCTGATCACACAGGGTTTCATCTGGGTGCTCTAGTTTTCTCCCATGCCCCAAAGGCTTGTGGATTAGTAGGTTCATTGGCCACAGTAAATTGTCCCCAGTGTGTAGGTGAGCAATGGAATGAGGGTGGAGTTGATGGAAACGTTCGGAGAATGGGGCGGCACACTGGCGCAGCGGGAGAGTTACTGGAGTTACAGTGCCAGAGTCAGGTTCGATCCTGACTGCTGTCCGTATGGAGTTTGTACATTCTCCCAGTGACCATGTAGGTTTTCTCTGTGTGCTCCGGTTTCCTCCCACAGTCCAAAGGTGCACAGGTTTGCAGGTTAATTGGCTTTAGTTCAAAAAAATTGTAAATTGTCCCTAGTGTGTAGGATAGTGCTAGAATGATCACGGGTCGGTGCGGACTCGGTGGGCCAAAGAGCCTGTTTCTACGCTGTATCTCTAAAGTCTAAATTAAAAATGGGGATCAAAGTAGAATTTGTGTAAAAGGATAGACACACAAAGCTGGAGTAACTCAGCGGGTCAGACAGCATCTCTGGAAAGAGAGAAATAGGAGACATTTTTGGTTGAGACCCTTCTTCAGACGGATGGTTGATGGTTGGCACAGACTCGGTGGGCCAAGAGCCTGTGCGTTGTCTCTCTGTGACTCGATAAATGAAATCCTGTTCTTTCAATTACAGGCAGGGACTGTGATGCTTACAAGCCTGTGTGGTTTCAGAAGAAGGAAGACCCCATCACTGGAGAGGAGATGTATGTTTACAAAGGTGGCTACTGGGAGAGTAAGGAGACACAAGACTGGAACCTGTGCCCAGACATTTACTGAGTGCGGCCAACTCCAGGCCAATGGACCTCAGAGTGTCCTCTGTCACCAGCAGAAGAGGAAAGGAGCAA
This sequence comes from Leucoraja erinaceus, assembly GCF_028641065.1. Lineage (NCBI taxonomy): Eukaryota > Metazoa > Chordata > Chondrichthyes > Rajiformes > Rajidae > Leucoraja > Leucoraja erinaceus. The sequence continues at coordinate 23,602,558 of NC_073401.1, forward strand.
TGCCAACCTCCACTGTGGGACAACACAACGGAAACGTACAGGGCAGCTTTCTGGTACCAACAATGTCAATGCAAATAAACACCACAGCCCCACTCCAAAGATACAACACAGCTCCCTCCCCTTCCCCCTCCCCAAATAATATCACCCAGAGAAGATTCATGGAATTATTTTTGGCTACAGGTAACTGCAGAGGGAGAACGGTGGGTTGATTGAAGACCGGGATTAGTACCAGTGTTCTAATAGCCAGGTACTCCTTAAACCCCCGACTGTTGATGTGATCTGCAGTTTTGGATAAAAGGTCAGAGTTTTGCTCAACAAATTAGTCAGAGCCATACAGTAAGGAGACGGCCCCTTTGGTCCAATTCACCCATGTCATCAGTCCTGCCTGACCACATTTGGCCCATATCCCTCTAAACCTTTCCTATCCATGTACTTGTCCAAATGTCTATTAAATGCTATAGTACCTGCCTCAATTACCTCCTCTGGCAGCTCGTTCCATATACCCACTACCCTCTGCGTGAAAAGTTTGCCCCTTAGGTTCCTATTAAATCTTCCCCCTCTCACCTTAAACTTATGTAATCTGGTTCTTGATTCTCCTACTCTGGGTAAAGGACTGTGCATTCGCCCAATCTATCCCCCTCATGATTTTATTGACCTGTTTAAGATCACTCCTCAGCCTCCTGCGCTCCAAGGAATAAAGTCCTACCCAACCCAACTCTCAGCCCTCAAGTCCTTGCCACAACCTTGTAAATCTTCTCTGCACTCTTTCCAGCTTAACAAGATCCTTCCTATAGCAGGGTGACCATAACTGAACACAATACTCCAAATGCAGCCTCACCGACATCTTTAACTGTAACATAACATTTTAACTTCTGTACTCAATACCCTGACTGATGAAGGCCAACATCCCAAAAGCCTTTTTGACCATCCTTTCAACCTGTGACTCCACCTTCAGGGAACTATGTACCTGCTCTACAACAGTCATCATGGGCCTGTCATTCACTGTGATGGTCCTGCCCTGATTTGACTTCCTGAAACGCAACACCTCGCACTCATTTGTATTATACTCCATTAACCATTCCTCATCCCAATTGCCCAACTGAGGCCTCAGAAACCACTCCAGTAACTTGCTCACCGAAGATGATGGCTCACTGGTCTATAGTTCCCAGGCTTTTCCTTGCAGCCCTTCTTAAATAGAGGCATAACGTTAGTCACCCTCGCCTCACCCATGCCATATCATGAAAATTCTTCTCTAGCCTCCCAAAGTGTCTTTGGATATATCTGATCAAGCCTGAGATTTATCCATCTTCAGGAGCCTCATCCAAAACCTCCTCAATCGTAATACAGACTGTCCCCAAGACATCTCCATTAGCTGTCCCATGTTCCCCAATCTTCATGTCTTTCTCCACGGCAAAAACTGAGGTTTAGTTTAGTTTATTGTCACATCTACAGAGGTACAATGAAAAGCTTTTGTTGCATGCTAACCAATAATCATTGGTGAAATAATAATTGAGGACCTTGACCATGTCCCGCAGCTCCACACAGAGACGATCGTTTTGGTTTTCTACATTATCAGTTGGAATTAGATTTTACTGTTAAAAACAAAATGCAGAGGTCTCTGGCTGTAGCACTAGACTGGAATCAGCCTGGGTTTGGGAGCAACATTGGCCTTTTACTGTAATATGTGAGAACTCACAGATGGACACTTGGCCTGTATAAAGAGCAAATGGCTGAGGGAAAAAAAGGGTCTGCTGCAAGAAATTATGAGACAAACTTGAGGTGATCAAGCAAACTGAGATTGAAAGTTTGCCTGTAGAAGGTGAAATGTAGATCTTACCGGCCACGTTTGTAGATTGCTGCTCCGGAACAAAATCCCTTTTGGGTATTGAGTAGGTCAACTGATCTGTTATGCTTTAGATCGACGTAAAACATACGTTGATCTAAAGCGGCGGTGCAGGCTCGAAGGGCCGAATGGCCTACTCGTGCACCTATTTTCTATGTTTCTATAACATCTTCACATTTCTAGAGCGTAATTGCAAAATTACAGAAATCACACTGCAAATCACATTGCAAGCTTTAAGTGTAGGGATTCTACATTGTTTGACACAAAAAATCATTTGCTCTAACATGCAATGCATCATCAACATTATTTTCTACCTCACAATCCAGTGAATTCTATATTTCACTGCACAATGGGCTGCTAGACTACTTACTAAAGACAGCCTTCCACTCCCCAGTACCCTGAACTGCTGGTTGTTACAGGTTGGGATTGCTATGATCTGATTCTAGCCCCCCCCCCCCCCCCTTCTCCACACCACAAGCCCTACAGATAAAGCACGACAATCAGAACTTACAGTTGGTGTTACACATCCAGTGGTCGATGCGTTCGGGCAGGCATAGACATAGGCATCCTTAGAGATGTTGAGGTAACCGTCTATTAAATGTCAGAATCGTTCCTCAGCAAGTAAAGGGTGGCATATTGGAGCAGCGGTAGACCTGCTACCTTATAGCACCAGAGACCCGGGTTCAATCCTGACTATGGATTGTCTGTACAGAGTTCGTACGTTCTCCCTGTGACTGTGTAGATTTTCTCCAGGTGCTCTGGTTTCCTCTCACACCCCATAGACGTCCAGGTTTGTGGGTTAATTGGCTTTGGTAAAATTGCCCCTAGTGTGCAGGATAGTGTTACTGTGTGGGGTGATTGCTGGTCGGCATCTCGGTGGGCCGAAGTGCCTCTTTCCATGCGATATCTCTAAAGCCTAAAGTCTCCATGAATGTGCCACAACCAGCAGTGGTGTGGACTAAACATGTGAGATGCCAGTGGTTTCAGGAACTTTAAGGGATAGCTGATGGGGATATACTTCCTGGAAGGGTCCTCCCTCATGCACTGATGTCCCATCTTATCGTCCTGTAAGCTGCATCTAATGTCATGCTTCGGTGGTCTTAACTGGTGTGGGGGGTACAGGAATGCAAGCTGATGAATTGCAAAATTATATCTCACTACGGGACAGACTACACCGATTGCACCAGGGTCCCACTCCCGACTGATTTCTACACTGGGTCCAACAAGACTGGAGCAAGCCATATGGAGGGAGCCATGACACAGCCAGATAGGCAGTCAACGCCACAGATGCACAGAGACAAAGGCTGCAACCAACTGGCTTCAATGGAAACTGAGATTTTATATGCCAAGAGTGTCGCTGTGAACCTCAGAATGACCCCACTTGTAACACAGTGAGAAAGGCTCAGTCCAGCACCCATTCCTTGCTCTTTCCAACAGTGCATTCCCGACTGTGACTGAAGTCTGATCAGTCTGCAGAAAAATAAGTGTCCATGCTACATAGACCTGTGCAGCATTCTGCAACAGAGACGGGCAACATCATATAGAGAGCACAGTCAGTAACCATATCAGTGCATGAATGAAATCCATCCACTGGAATAATATTCACACAGGAATGGATGGCTTCAGTTTAATTTCAGCTGCAGGACAGCATATCAATAATGTGTTAATGGCACTGAAGTACTGATCTAAACGTGGAGAAGGTTGTTGCTTATTGACGTTTATGAAGGCCTCCTGTTGCTCAGACCTTCATCAAAGGAACAGACGCCTGAAGTCTCTCGTCGTGCTCCCCTTGGCTCCCAATCATGTACAGGGAGAGAAAGTCTCCTCACGGACGAGTTGCAGATTTGACATTAGGTATTCATGAGGAGTTGAATGAGAGTGTTCTGGTCACAGAAAAGCAGGGCCAAGGCAGACCCCAGGAATGAGATGTTTAAACCATTCCTTGGATCATAAAGTCCAAAATGCCTAAGCACCTGAATAACAGTTATTCTAATATTCCTGTGCTTTTCTGAGTGTTGGGACACATTCTGTGCAGTGTGCATGTTGTGAAGAACTGCAAAGGGAATACCATACAAAGGGAGCATTTACTGTGATGGAAACACCAAGTTATCATTTCACAATGAAAGCATGCTTTAGATATCTGTTTCCAACCTGGAGTTCAGAACCTATTGATGGAGCATCAGGTAGTACCAGAGAATGATAAGCCCAAGGCATCTTCCACCAGCATTAACGATTGGTCTAATTTGGGGCAATGGCCTTACATGAAGACAAATTCAGATTAGTTTAAAATTAAACCAATCAAGTTCTATACATCTATATTTCTCCTCCATATCCCTGAGATGACTGAACATTTGCTGTCGATGAAGGAAGTTATTTTGACCCCAGAAAGAAACAATGGGATGTGTTATCTTCATGGCTTCTCTAATCTCTATCCCCTGTTCGGCCTTTTTCCTTCCAATTATTGTTCTTGCTCAGTCCAGTACCTTGATAATATTTTACCAGCTTTGATCGGCCCTCTCCCACTCTTTCCTTTAACTGTTTCTCCCTGAACCTACACCATCCCACATCTCCACCCAGGTCCCCCGCTTCTGGAATCAAGGAACTGAAGATGCTGGTTTACAGTAAAAACACGGAGTGCTGGAAGAAGGGTCCCAACCCAAAATGTCACCTATCCATGTCCTCTAGAGATGCTGCCTGACCCGCTGAGTTACTCCAACTCTTTGGGTTTTTCCCTCCCCCCACCTATGACTGCTTTCCATTTCTCTTCCAAGCACTTTGAGACGTGATTTTTCCTCACTGAAGGCACTTTATTAATGATAGATCATGGATATGATATTAATTTCTCATTTTTGCACAAACATTTGGCCCATTCCCATTAATTACAACGTCAATTATCGGAGGAACCATGGATCTGGCTTGTCAACCACCCTACCCTATAACTTGTGAACGCACACTCAATAACAATCCAAATAACCTTGATCTTCAAAGATGCTGCCTGGCCCACAGAGCTACTCCAGCATTTGTGTCCCTTCGATATAAACCAGTTCCTTGTGTCTCTGTTGAAGAACATAATTACTTTTGTTTAAGAAGGAACTGCAGATGCTGGAAAATCGAAGGTAGGCAAAAATGCTGGAGAAACTTAGTGGGTGAGGCAGCATTTATGGAGCGAAGGAAATAGGCAACGTTTTGGGTCGAGACAGATTGATGTGAGGATGGGGGGGGGGGGGGGGGGAAGACGAAAGAAAGAGGCAGAGACAGTGGGCTGATGGAGAGCAGAGAAGGGGTGGAGAAAGCAGGGACCACCTGAAATTTGAGGTCAATGTTCATTACCTTTGTTATTACTTTGAGGAGGATTGCGTGCATGCATCTACATTTTTCCCCTCTCGATTTCCCCCCCCACACTGGGTAACTACGAGTACAAGCACAGTTCAAGGCAGACAAACACAGCAAATTGCCCGGCTCAATAGACAGAGAGTTATCGGTTGGCTTGTAATGGAAGCAAGCTGAAGAAAAATAACAGGCCGCAGAGACCAGAGTTAATGACCTGTCGTCACTCAGCAACACTAATTGGGTGGTTTTCAGGAACCAGTTCCCCAATGAGTCGGAATGATCAATAACACCCTGAAAAGCAATTACCTGGGGCTAAGGCCTCTGCATTATGTTAACAGTGAAATCCTGACATACATTTAGAACCATCCGTGGTTGTGTTGCAAATGCCTCACCACAAATGTTTCATTTTAAATGTGCCTGCAATTTTAAATGCAGCAACTCCTACCTGTTAACTGGGATTTGAAGAAATGTCAAGTAGAAACTAGATAGTTTGACGAGGAAAGCGAGAAAAGAAAAAGTGAATCGCCCCTCGCCCAACTTCCCCACCAGTCCTTTACTCCAGTCACCATGAAAGATGTGGCCTGTGTTTTAACAACCCTGACTTCAAAGTAACCCCTCTCGAATGAAACTCCTTTAAGGATCCTTGGTTTGTAATAAGTCCATTTTGATTATCCAATTACTGGGCTGGTCTCACGATTCCATAATTGGCCACTATGTACATATATTGTGCCCATTAGCACTACTTCATTTTATACAGCAGGATTAGTTGTTAAGTGTATGAATCTAATACCACAGGACAAACATAACTCATTACTTTCTTATGTTTGTAAAATGTCAGATGCAGTAGACTGCCACCAACGGTTGTGACTTCTTTGTGAAAAAAACCCAAATAGACCGTGTAAATATTTACAATGTTTAAATTGTTTAGAACGTAAAACTGTGATTGTATAAATCTGCAGTTTATACTTAATTCTGACTAGTAATATATTTGTAATTTGTAATATATTAAGATTTATTTCAAAAATGTGAAAACAGTAATGTTTACCCTGAGTGTCTTCATCCTGTCTTAAAGCGAAATGGGAGCTTATGAGAAAGCTGAACTTGTTGGTCTGATGATGATACAAATCTGGAAAGAAATTGATAGATGGTCAGCTTCCATTGAGCTTTTCTCTTTTCCCTCAAGTTTCCCATTTGTTGCCTCTATTTTTACTGCACTTTTCACCCATGTTGGCAGCATAATCTGACCCCTCAGTTTTCCAGCCCTTATCCACAAAACCTAACTGTTATTAATATATTTTTTAAATACCCTCTACAATTGATCAACAGGCCATGTGGGTGCATTCTTTCCCATTGCCTTTCCCACTGGCATGGATGACACGAGTGTCTCGGATCCTTCCTCCTTGCTGAGGTTGCTTCAGGTTGATGTTCTCAATACTTGCCCATTGCACAGATGCTGAAAATGGAAGACAGTGCTCTTTGTACCAAATCACCACGCCTTCCTACTGAGATATGCTTGCGAAGAGTCCATTTGGCTCCAGTAGATAAGACCATAGAAGACCCATCAGACCACCATGTCTGTGCAGAACTTGATGCCAAGACCGTCAACGTGCACATAATCCATATCCCTTCATTCTCTGCATATCCATGTGCCTATCCAAAAATAATTTAACGTATCTGCTTCAACCACCACCCCTGGCAAGCAGGTTCCAGATACTCGCCACTCTTTGTGTAAAGAAAAAACTTGCCCCGCACATCTCCTTTAAACTTTGACCCCCTCACCTTAAATCTATGCCCTCTAGTATTTGATTTTTCCAAAAGATTCTGACCATCTATGCCTCTCATAATTTTATATATCTGACAAAATGCACTGTGTGTAGGCTGCAGAGGGGTCATTGACCCCTTGTTAATCTAAAGTTGTGCTGGTAATTTTATGATAATACGAGGCAAACACCTCTCATCCTAACACTGTTGATCTCACCCAAGATTTCCAGCCTCAGATGAAAAGTTACGATATGCCAACTACGATTTTGCAATGAGTTATTTCATTTGAACAACACTATTAAACGCAGTTCTCTGGCCTTGACCTTTGATAGATCTGGTTTGATAGATCTGTCTCTACCTTTGATAGATCTGGGTTGAGCTGAATAATATCAGGTTTCTCCAACTATTTCAAATCAGAAACCTTTTGAATTGGACAGGGTGTCAAGAAAATTGGAAAAACTGCAGATTCTGGAAATCTGAAATAAAAAGAGAAACAGCTGGAAACATTCAGCAGATCAGGCAGTATCTGTGGAAAGAGAAACCGAGTTAACATTTCCGATTGAAGATCAGAAATTCTCTTTCCACAGATGCTGCCTGACCTGCTGAACATTTCCAATGTTTTCTGATCTAATGTCAAGATGATAGGTTTCCTATTATTTTAAACACTCGGGACAATATTTGAATAGTCATCTCTTTCTCTAGTCTCCTCATTAGGAGTGGTAAAAGTTATCTTGAACTTGTCTCTAACCCATTTTGGATTAAACACGTTTTTGACATCTCTCAATAGAAATGGTTTAATTTACATTTTTGATTGATAATTGAAACAATTATTGTCAAAGAACACCTCCCATCGAACAATGTAAAAATTGTTAAGTAAACTGAACTGTGAAAGAGGAATAGATAATGAGACAAAAAGCTGGAGTAACTCAACGGGTCAAGCAGCATCTCTGGAGAAAAGGAATAGGTACTGTTCAGGTCAAGGCCTTCCTCGGACTGAAGAAGGGTCTCGACCCAAAACTTCACCTATTCCTTTTCTCCAGAGATGCTGCCTGACCAGCTGAGTTACTCCTGCTTTTTGTGTCTATCTTTGGTGTAAACCAGCATCTGCAGTTCCTTCCTACATAAATAATGAGTACATGCAAAGAGTACTAAAGCCTACTGTTTAAAGATGCTAAAGCATAGTGCCATAATCTCAACACAGGAGCCAGGTGGCTTATATCACCTACATCTCCACTCCTTCTGCCCCCCTCATTCTAAATGTTTGTATCTTTTTAACCCCAATCCATTGGAAAGCACTCTCAGATAGGAAGGGGGCCATATCCTCCCATTAAATGAGATGGTATTTGCAACTTACTCTTGGACTTAACGCTCTTGTTTAGACAGTATAAGACTGGGAAGTTATTCCCATCTTGGTAAACCTTGAGCGAGGGGCACCAGATGCTCAGGACGGTGGTTCATGATTCCCAGTGTGTCCGTATCATCGGAAAGCATTGGCCACCCACTGAAGATTACCGTCAACCCTTGAGGCCAGTGGCAGAACTCCACAGTACAATAGTAACATGTAAATGTATTCAATATGAAGAGATCGCAATTTATATTTAATTAAATTTTATTCTCATTGTTAGTAAAGTAAAAGCAAAGTTCAATGGTTATAACTTCCTCTAATTCTATTTTGTAATATTTAGTGGTAGAAAATGTACAGCAAACCTAGCTTGCTGAGAAAATGCAATAGAATTGTGTGTACTTTCAATGGTGCAAAAGTGTTAATCATGCTCTTCCCCAATGTACTTCTATAACCTGCTTAATTATGAAAGGAATCATGGCTCCTTAGTTTGTATGTACATTTGAATTGCTTAAAGGAATATATTTACAAACATTAATGAATTATTTCGATAAAGTCTGGGCCTTTTGGGTGCACTCACCTGCCTATTGGAATATTTCACCAGTTTGGTCACTGATTTAACCAGCACCAATCAAAATCCATGCTGACAGAACATCCGAAAACAACATCGTGTGTGATTAAAGACAAAAAATGCCAAAAATGTAGAAATAAAATAAATTCAGAAATAAAGATCCTTCTTGTGTTTGTGGTGTTATAATTATGTAAGATATCCAAACTGAGCAGTAATGAAATCCTTCAGTGTACAGTACTGAAACTCATCCGCATACAGTACTGAAAATGCAAGTAGTTTGATAATAGTCTGCAACACCTTGTCCAGTGAGAATGCACTTACTTATGCGAATGCACTGCCTACTTACTTACCATATGTAAAATCCTAAATGAATTAGTATATGCTGTTTTAGTTTAATCAGTCTGCTGCATTATGGATTCCTGGACGTAAACTAGATTGATCACTGCCTACTGTGTTCTAGATTACACATCTGCTGTGTCGCGGAAAACCCATCAATTGACTTCTCATGGATCTGCAGCCACCTACTGCTGTGTACCACTTCCCTCCATGTGAAAGTGGATCACTGGGTGGTGAATTTTCCCATGGAAGTGGCATTTTCCACCAGACTCTTCCTGTCATGCTGGAGTAACTCAGGAAGCATCTCTGGAGAAAAGGGATAGGTGACGTTTCGGGTCGGGATTAAAGTTACCAACGGAGAATCCTTAATTTAGCAGATCCAGACATGAATTGTATTTTAGTGGCAGGTGTATTCATAAGTTCTAGGAGCAGGATTAGGCCATTGGGCCCATCAAGTCTACTCTGCCATTCAATCATGGCTGGATCTATCTTTTCTTCTCAACCCCATTCTCTTGCCTTCGCTACATAACCCGTAACCAAGGGTGCTAATCAAGAATCTGTCAATCTCTACCTTAAAAATATTCATTTACTTGGCCTCCACAGCCATCTGTGACAATGAATTCCACAGATCCACTACCCTCTGACTTAAGAAATTCCTTCGCATCTTTCTAAAGGTACGTCCAGTTTTCTCCTCTCACAAATCCACAACTGAATGTACAAGTACTCCAAAAGTACTATTAGTGTGAGAACCTGGACAATGAAGGTGGAATTATTCTTCATGATCCCAGAACATTGCAGGTACTATCGAAACGTTTAAGAACCATTTAGACAGGTACATAGATAGGATAGGTATGGAGGGAGATTGGGAGTGTGGTAGGCGTGGGCAAGTTGGACCGAAGGGCCTGGTTCCGTGCTGTGTGACTATGACTATGAGTCAATTGACCTTAACTGACATTTATCACCAGCAGTGGAATCAGAGAAGGTTACAGTGCAGAAGGCAACTCATTGTACCCATGGCAGCAAAAATAAGCCAGGCCTGCAACTGTTCACTTGGGTACAAATGAGGTCATGAGTACTTTTGTTTCTGTCTACAGTTCAGCTGCCACACTTTGGGTGAAAAAGAGTTTCCCCATTCCCCCATCTAATCTCATCAATTTTCACACCGTACTAATTGTTGATGTCTCTGCTATGGGAAATAGGTCTACACTTTCTAGGCTTCTCGCTTTAGACATCATGAATAAATCTCTCCCATCGGAAGAAAATAACCCAGGTCTTGCCAATTTTGCCATCTAATTAAACGTATTCATCGCTGGCAATGCCCATATAATTCTCCTCTAAATCCTCTCGCATCTTACAAGGGTGGAAACGAACTTCTGTCCACATTAATCACCAAGCAGGTATTTACACCAATACCACATGAATCACATTTATTCAACTCCGATTCACCCGATTCCACCGGAGCAATTGATTGTGGCCACACTAACACACCATGCAATTGATTGTGGCCAATGACCTGAACAAACCTGATTGGAGAGGGAGATTGGTGAATGGTCAGCTTGAACACAGGGGTTAAAACATTAAGCTAATACCCCAGGACTGTTAAGGCTGAATAGTTTGCTGCTTATAAATGGTTGCTCTGCCCTAGCTGAGTTTAACATAAAGAATACTGTGACTTTGTACCTTCATTGGCAGTAGAGTCCTGTAATGGATCAAGCCTACAGTTGAATCTGAACAAGTATGATTGGAGAGGTTATTGGTGAATGGTCAGCTTGCATGAGGAAAGCTAATAGTAATTGCTGAATCTTTCATATTTTTTCTGAACAGAAAACTAAAGAATGTGATACCTGGCATTGTTGGTAGATGTCATAATGTAGCTACACCTCAACAGTTGGTTTGGAACAATCACTGCCTTTCTCGCCTTCAGTCATTTTATCCTTTTACTCTGGAACCTATTTCCCTTTGTCTCATTCTCTCGCCCCCATTTCTCCTTTTATATACTTATCCTCTCTTCCCCTCCCTCCCTCATTCCCATTCACTCACATTTTCTCTCTCTCCCTCCCTCTCATTTTCCTCTACTTTCTACCAACCTTCCCTCCATCCCCCAGCCTCCCTCACTCTCTCTCTCAATTTCCTCCGATAATTTATGCTCACCTTCCCTCCATCCCTCTCTCCATCAATCTTACTTTCACTCTCTTTTTCACCTTCCCTCCCTCACTGCCTCGTTCTGTCTCTCTCACCTCTCCCCCTTTCCTCGCTTTATTTCCCCCTCTCCCCCTCTCAATCTTGTTTTCACTCTTTTTCACCTTCCCTCTCTCGTTCTATCTCAGCCTCGTTCTCTCTCTCACCTTTCCTCTCTATCCTTCCTTCTTTTCTTTCTATACTTTCTCTGTTTCTCTCTCTTTCTTTCTTTCTTTCTTTCTTTCTTTCTTTCTTTCTCGCTTCGTATTTCTCTCTCTCTCTCTCTCTCCCTTCCTCGTTATCCTTTCATCCTGTTATTTCTCTCTTTGTTCCTTTCTTTTTCTTAAGTTTCTGCCTCTTTCTTTCTCCCTCTCTCTTTTTTCGTCTTTCTCTCTCTCCCTTCCTCTCTATCCTTCCTTCCTATTCTTTCTCTCTTTGTTCCTTTCCTTTCTTTCTCTCTCCCTCTTCGTCTCTTTCTCTCTCTTCGTCTCTCTCCCTGTCTTTCTTCCCCACACCCCTCCCTCCCTCCTTCCATCCCTGCTTCTCCCCAGGGCGCTAACTTTCCCGCCTGCCTTGTTCCTGTGGGCCTCTGTTGCTGAGCAACCGCGGGCGCCGCCGGCCGCCGATGGTGAAGGGAGCTGTTTCCGGCGCGTGCCGGTTGCCGGGCGACGGCCGGCCGTCGAGCTCCCGGAGACAAGAGTTTGCAGAGTTTCCTAAACCTAACTTCTGGCAGTGCAGTTGCAAATTGAGACAAATTCCAACCGGTTAGTGCTTTATATCATTGTCTACAAGCATTTCAATAAGCAATGTATTAATGGCAAGTATATAATTTAAATTGCTGTAAATTAACCGAAAGAAAAATGTAATTCTCATTTCGCAGTTTAACTCGAGGGGGTTTAAATGCATCGTGTTATTTTGCAGAGTCTTGACACCCCTTAACTTTTTTTAACCGGTGTAAAATAACCAAGTGGTTTGTAGTTTTGATTCGTGCACAACCTGTGCAGGAATACGGTCGTTTGAAGGCACTGCGCCTGTGCTCACTGGAGTTTAGGAGGATGAGGGGGTATCTCATTGAAACTCACCGAATAGTGACAGGCCTGGATAGAGTGGATGTGGAGAGGATGTTTCCACTTGTGGGAGAGTCTCGGACCAATCAGAATAAAAAGATGTACCATTAGAAAGGAGATGAGGAGGAATTTCTCTAGTCAGAAGGTGGAGAATCTGTGGAATTCATTGCCACGGACGGCTGTGGAGGCCAAATCAGTGGGTATTTTTAAGGCGGAGGTTGACAGATTCTTGATTAGTAAGAATGAATGAATAAGTTTATTGGCCAAATATTCACATACAAGGAATTTGCCTTGGTGCAAGTCATGTCAAGTCAAGTCACATTTATTTATATAGCACATTTAAAAAACAAAATGTTGTCGCAAGTGACAACATGACATTTAGTGACAGTTAGGAATGACACATAAAACATTAAACATTAATAATAAAACATTATCGATTAAACGTGAATGGTAATTAAATATAATACCAGAGCAAAAGGAGGCTACAGATTTTTGGTTATTGAGCAGAGCTACTACTCGTGTAAAAAAGCTGTTTTTATGTCTGGCTGTAGCAGCTTTGACAGTCCGGAGTCGCCTTCCAGAGGGAAGTCAGGAGTTACTGGGAGAATGGCAGAGTAGACTTGATGGGCCGAATGGCCCAATTCTATTCCTGGAACTTATAAAGACCGTTGAAGTGTGCATGCAGGGAGGGGGTCGGGCGGTATAAATCGGTGCTTTGGTACCTCAGGTTTTGCACCCAGGCTTTGAGGAGGGACTCAGTGTGGAGCAGGAGGAGGCTGGACTCGGAGGATGTCCTGTCTCTTCCTGACCACCTGTCCGGCGGTGGCACTGCCTAAATCTGCAGGTGGTCACGGTTTTGTCGACATCATAAGAGGCGCTGGACAGATCCCCATCTACACTGACCAGCTGAAAATTTTACTTTTTCGTCACTTGTGCCAAGCTAGGTGGAGTGAAATTCTTTGTTTTTTCATACAAAGTACACAGAAGAGTCGCCACAAAGGCTCCGACAAAGTTACAAAAAGTACTAATTCCTTCTTCGTCCCCCCCCACCTTTGTTTTTGGTGCCCCCCCCCCTCCATGCTATGAGATATAGTGAGAGGCAGGGTCAGAGGTGAGGTGGGGGAGATGGGTGGGACGGAAGTCGTGGAGCCTTGATGGAAATGGCAAAGACACTGAGGTGCAGTGTCTGGAAATACTGTTTATATTTCTCTTTTTTCAGTTTATTGTCACGTGTACTGACATACAGTGAAAAGCTTTCTGTTTCATGCTAACCAGTCAGTGGAAGGACAATGCATGATTACAATTGAGCCATCCACAGTATACAGATACATGATAAAGGAAATAACGTTTTGTGCAAGATAAAGTCTAGTAAAGTCCGATCAAAGATAGTCCGAGGGTCTCCAATGAGATAAATAGTAGCTCAGGACTGCTCTCTCGCTGTTGCTAGAATAGTTCAGTTGCCTGCTAAAAGATGGGAAGAAACTGTCCCTGAATCTGGAGGTGTGTGTTTTCACGCTTCTTTTCCTTTTGCCCGATGGGAGAGACAGAAGAGGGAGTGACCGGTGTGTGACTCATCCTTGATTATGCTGCTAGCCTTGTCGAGGCAGCGTGAGGTTTGTTTGTGTGATAGTCTGGGCTGAATCCACATTTCTCTGCAATTTCGTGGTCTTGGATGGAGCTGTTCCCAAACCATGCTGGGATGCATTCCGATAAAATGCTTTCTACGGCACATCTGTAGATGGCGTTTCCATCTCTTTTTTGGATCAGAAAATACAGTAATTCCAACTGTAGGGGAACAATATACATAACCCACTCGTCATTTTGAAGCAAAACTGCTATTTATAATATCTTCACTTTTCATTATTTGAGTAGAGAACATCCAGTTGATCCTGATGCTTCAGTTTTGGATGAATGGTTTTCTCTCCTCCCCCAGGACGGGCAGTATCTGTGGAGAGAAGGAATGGGTGATGTTTCGAGTCGAGACCCTTCTTCTGACTGATGTCGTCAGTCAGGGAGTGGGCGGTACAGAGACGTAAAATGTAGCCAGAAGCTGGAAGACTGGTAGGAGAACTGGGAAGGGGGAGGGGATGAAGTGAGAGGGAAAGCAAGGGCTACTTGAAGTATGTTCATACCACTGGGGTGTAAGCTACCCAAACAAAATATAAGGTGCTGTTCCTCCAATTTGCGTTGGGCCTCACTCAGACAATGGAGGAGGCCCAGGACAGAAAGGTCAGCGTGGGAATGGGAGGGGGAGTTAAAGTATTGAACAACCGTGAGATCAGGTAAGTTTAGGCAGACCGGAAGATGTTGGTCCTCAGTTCTTCCATCCCTATGGTGTGCTCTCTGTCCACACCTTAACATGAAGGCCCATCTTCAACCTGTGCCTTGTCTTCAACCTGAGATGGATGTTCAATGCAACTGTGGCAGGGCTTGAATGCCATCACCTCCGACAAGGCGAAATCAGGAGGCAGGTCAAATGTCAGCGAAGCATCACTCCCTGACGAGCTCAATGCATTTTACGCACGCTTTGATAGGGAGAACACTGATGTGCCTTCCGGAGCCTCCATTCGCCGTTATGGTATTTCAGTTTTAGGTGATGACATGTTTAGTCCAGGTGATAGTCTTCATGTTGTGCTTCCTTCTGGCTCCTGTTTGATACAGTTTTTAGCTTTGTTGGAAGCTGGTGGCATTGTGACAGCTTGTATTTGGCCGGTTTCTTTTGTATACCTGTATGCAATTTCTTTTGAAGCCCTCGCTTCAGAAAATCAAAGCTGACAGCAAAGGAATTGTGTACCGTTGACCTGGGAGAAGGATGAGATCAGATTTTTGTACAGCTTTATGGTACAGGTTACCACGCCAACGGCAGTTCCAAGTAGAAGCCAGGAAGTCACTTACCTGTTTGAAGGCTCGCAATGAGTTGAAAGGTTGTTAGATTTGGGCTTGGTTTACACTGAACAGATGCTGAAGCCAACCTTTCTCAACCTGGCCATATTAAAAGAGGCTCTATATCCTGTAGCTAAAAAAATCAATAAAAATTTTTTTTGATGAAATCGCACAACTTGAGCCAATTGGAAATCTGCATTTGCTGTTTGTAGTGCAAAAAATATTTAAATACTTATTTTGCACAATGGGCTAAAAATGTATTTGCATAGCCTTGAATGATACGGCATTGTGAACATAGAATGGTGCAGCACAGGAACAGGCCCTTCGGCCCACGTTCGGCATGTCCCCAACTCTCACCAACTTCTACAGATGCGTCGATCACTGGGCCAGGCATGGTGTCCCCTTGCTGGGGCCACAGTTCCACAGGGGAGTGAGTCCACAGGTGTTTGACATGACTCTTGAAGATGACTGTCACCTTGCCATGAGGCTGACAATACAGCCAGACATGTCCACACACAGGTAGAACCAACCCAACAGCAGGAAGATAAGACACAAAATGCTGGAGTAACTCAGCGGGACAGGCAGCATCTCTGGAGAGAAATGGGTGACATTTCGGGTCGAGACGCTTCTTCAGACTGATGCCAGGGGAGTGGGCGGTGCACAGATAAGGAAGTGTATAGATAAGGAAGTGTAAGATGTGAAAACAGGACAAAGGCAAACTAAATTTTTCATTGTGTCCATATCACACTGTTCCTGTGTATATGATCATGAACAGACCCTTGTTATTTAACATGTCAAGTCGGGTCAAGTATATTATCATATTCACAGGAACAGGACACAATGTTTGCAGCGGCATCACAGGCACAAAGACGCTGACATCACAAAAAATAGAACAATAATCATAATAATAAGGGTGGCACAGTGGCGCAGCGGTAGAGTTGCTGCCTTACAGCACCAGAGACCCGGGTTCAATCCTGACTATGGGTGCTGGCTGTATAGGGTTTGTACATTGTCCTTGTGACTTGTGTTGGTTTCCCCCGGGTGCTCTGGTTTCCTCCCACACTCCAAAGACCTACAGGTATGTAGGTTAATTAGCTTCACTAAAATTGTGAATTGGCCCTAGTGTGTGTAGGATAGTGTTAGTGTACGGGGATTGCTGGTCAGTGGGCCGGAGTATCTCAAAACTAAACTGAACTAAAATACATGGATCATACACATTCTGCAGGTTAGAAGAAAAAAAAATGAAATGCAACAAAGGCCTCTGAGGTGCCATGGCCATTGCTGCCATTATCCCCTGGAGGGACACCATACCTGCACAGTATCCATCACCTGTTTGAGAGGGGAAAGATGGGTCTGCCACCATCCTCCTGCCTTTACTGCCTTCCTGGTTGTGACCTGTTCCCTCTTCTTCTGGTGCCTTTGGTGTGACCACCTCACTAAACACACTCTCCACCACATTTTCTACATCCTAGAAACTCCACCACGCGTATTCCATGGTGAACACGGGTGGTTCTGTTGTAATGGGTATTTCCACAACAGATATTCCTTATAATGCGATTGATGGATTTGGTGGGGTGGGAGATTGCAACCTTCACGTGGTCCGCCCTGTTTCGACGAATGCAATCAACCTGGCGTGCACAACCAAATAAGACCAAATAGAACAAGTTGTCCTACAACTTTAGGTTGTGCATGCCATACGCAAGAAGAAGAAGAAGATGGATTTGGAAAGATAGACACAAAATGCTGGAATAACTCAGCGGGTCAGGCAGCACCTCCGGAGAAAAGGAATAGATTACATTTCAGGTTTGTAGTCCGAAGGAAGGTCTCGACCCGAAACGTCACCTATTCCTTTTCTCCAGAGATACTACCTGATCCACTGAGTTACTCCAGCATTGTATGTCTAACTTTGGTATAAACCAGCATCTACAGTTCCTTCCTGCACATGATGGATTAGGGAACACTATTTGCAAGACACATTGGTTATAGCACAGTCACTAATACTAAAGTGTGTCTAAATCTGTGCTTGGAAGGCAACTACATAATGTCATGTCCTGTCCTGCCATAATGTGACTTTCTGTAAAGCAAGGAACATAACCATCACATTATAGCAGAGCTACCCATTCAAATCTAACTCATTTTGCTGCTTGTTGAAGGACAACGTAATGATTCCAGAAATTAATCCTGTCCATCTCTTTTAGCTAGCTCCAATGCCTGCAATTCCTTTCATCGGTTAGGGGACCAGAACTTTGCACGTAACTCCAGAGGTGACACCATCAATACATCGAGCAAGTGCAACAATACAGTCATACTCTGATAATCCATTATCCAACTATTTGTAAATCCCATTGTTCAGCATATGGCTCACCAGATGATGATGTGCCACACTCCCCCACACACACACCAGGGCCCCATTTCTGGCATTTCCCATCCGCCTATCTTTCCCATGCTCCCTTGAAATTTGCCACAGGCTCACTGGGGAAAAAATATTCAACTGTCTTACATTTTTTAAAAAAAGGGATATTAATAGAACCGCATCCAATAGTCCAGAAGATCTGCTAATCCAGCATCATCAGAATCCCAAATGGGCTGGATTAATAGAGTTTTACTGTACTTTCCCATTTCTAAACTCTTAGTTTAGTTTTGGCCCACCAAGTCCGCACTGGCCAGCAATCCTCACACACTTACACTATCCTTCACACAAGGGACAATTTACAATGATACCAAGCCAATTAATCTACAAAGCTGTAGGTCTTTGGAGTGTAGGAGGAAATCACGCAGGTCACGGGGAGAATACAAACTCCACACTTGCAGTCAGGATCGAACCCAGATCTCTGGCGCTGTAAGGCAGCAGCTCTACCGCTGTGCTACCATGCTGCTCTTCTTCATACTCTTCTTGAATGAAGGTCTTTTCTCTCTCCAGGGGAAGTTGCTTGATTGCTGAATATTTCCAGCTCAATCCAGATCAAACTGAAGAAGGGACCCAACCCGATAGATCACCCATCCCTTTTCTCCAAAGATGCTGCCTGACTCTCTGAGTTCCTCCAGCACTTTGTGTCCATCTTGATCTAAACCCTTTCCCCTGCACAGAAATGGTTCACTGAGACCCTCCAGTGGCAATGATGGAGAATTGCAGTATTGCAATGTGACACTTCCACTCAGCACTAAGGTTATCTAACAGTTTGGTCCTCCAGAAAACCCATACAAATATTACAACATGGTTTTGTGCTCAGGCGGGTGTTGCCATTGCCCTTGTGTAAATATTAACCCGGGCCGAACAGGGAAACAGCCTGATTGGAAGTGGGAAGGAGGAGGTGAGTTGGTCGGGGGATCTCCTGGTCAGGTTGCTGCTGGGCGTGGGCCAAACAGCTGAAGGCTCCGCCTGTGTCGACTGCCTGCCCCTCTTCCAGGCTTGCATCCATGTCTGAGTATCCCTGGAGAGGGTTCCCGCGGTGACCACGGGCACTTTGCCCACTTACTGGGACCGCTGGGCGCAACAGGGCTTGAGTGCATCTTAGATAAGGATATCAACATTTTGCTTTGATATTTGCATATTCTTTTTTTTGTTGGACTGAAGTATCCTTAGAATAGAGCTTTGGTTGTCATTTTGAACCTGTAATAAACTTACTTTTGCTAAAAGAAAAATAAGTGGGAAGGATTGTCTCCTGGACAAGTTTGCTCTCTCCTGGTCATTAATTAAAAAATTGCTATCCCACTAACAAGTCCGCAATGATCCCAGTTCACAGAATTTTATTGAAGGATAAAAGATGGGGGTTTGGGAAGTGATTTCAATTAGTGTAAACATTTAACTTGTTTAAAATACACAATTGGTGTAATGAATGACCTTTGAAATATTCTGCTCTGCCTCTTGTACAGGGATGGAGACGGAGAGTCAGGTTCAAACTGAGACTCCATCAGGTCCCATTAAAGACCACTGTGATTATCTGATGGACTCCATTGATGCTCAACTCAGTCAGATGCAGGTAAAGCCGAGTTATCAATGTACAGTATCTCGAAACTAAGCTGAATGCTGGCACTAACTGGATTTTCTTTTCAGAAGGTCTACCTCCCCTTACTCTGGCAGAGGCCTCTACTGTGACTCCAGCTCTATACAGAGCCCAACAACCCAGAAGAATTCCACGGCATTTGTGAAGAAAGACCGCACTTGCTGCTGGTGATCTCTGAATGTTGGGAGGTGCATTGGTGCTGCCTGCCCTTTGGCATGGCTCCCAATGCCCCGAGCATTGCCCCGAATGACTGGGATTAACATAGATTGTTGGCATACACACGATGGGCCAAAGGGTCCATTCCTGTGCTGTATAATTCTCTGACAAATTTGAGCTATCCTGGCCTCAGTCTCAAATATCCCATACTTTTTGTAAAAAATCATTCAAGGGATAAGTGCTGTGCAGGGTGAGACAATACTTAATTGCCCATCCCTAATTGCCCTCAAAGGTGGTGGTGAATTGCTGCCTTCTTTAATCGCTGCAGATCTCGAGGTGTAGGTGCACCCGCAATGCTGTTAAGGCGGCAGCTCCAGGAGTTTGGCCACACAGTGGTGCAGCGGTAAAGTTGCTGCCTTACAGCACCAGAGACCCGGGCTTCAATCGTGCCCACGGGTACTGTCTGTATGGAGTTTGCACATTCTCCCTTTGACCCCATGTATTTTCTCCAGGTGCTCCAGCTTCCTCCCATGCTCCGAAGACGTTAATTGTCTTCTGAAAATTGTCCCTTGGGTGTAATAGAACTAGTGCACGGGTTATCATGGTCGGCGCGGACTCATAGAAACATAACATAGAAAATAGGTGCAGTAGTAGGCCATTCGGCCCTTCGAGCCTGCACCGCCATTCAATATGATCATGGCTGATCATCCAACTTAGTATCCTGTACCAGCCTTCTCTCCATACCACCTGATCCCTTTAGCCACAAGGGCCACATCTAACTCCCTCTTAAATATAGCCAATGAACTGGCCTCAACTACCTTCTGTGGCAGAGAATTCCAGAGATTCACTACTTTCTGTGTGAAAAATGTTTTCCTCATCTCGGTCCTAAATGATTACCCCCTTATCCTTAAACTGTGACCCCTTGTTCTGGAACTGTGACCCCTTGTTCTGGAACTGTGACCGTTGTTCTGGAGACTCAATGGGCCATAGGGCATGTTGCTACACTGAACCTTCTCCAATGCTAAACTAAACTATTTACCCACCGACAATGATGGGATGTTGTTATCATTCCAAGTTGGGATTTTGTGTGGCTTGGAAGATAACCTGTAAGAGGAGGAGTTCCCATTATTTTTCTGCCCGTGTCCTTCTAGCTGGTTGAGGTCATAGGCTTGGGAGGTGCTGTCTAAGGGTGCTCCAGTTTCTTCCCACATTCAAAAGACGGCGGGTTTGTAGGTTAATTGGCTTCGGTAAAGATTGTAAATTGTCCCTGGTGTGTAGGATAGTGCTGGTGTATGGGGAACGCTGGTCGACCCAGTCTTGATGGGCCGAAGGGCCAGTTCCTGTGCTGTATCTCTATACTCTAAACCAGTGGTTCCCAACCTTTTTTAGCTCATGGCCCCCTTGGGATCTTTTAATTTTTCTGTGGCTCCCCCTGACATTATTAGTGGAGAAGATGTACTTCAATATTATAATACTTTCCATAAAAATATCCGTGTCTATTAATTGCACATATATTCTCTTTTATTCTATTCCACAAACATCAAAAATATTTCAACTACATAGATTTAAATTTATTAGAACTGAAATTTAGGAGGCAACAGGGTGGTAGCTCTGTGGCCCCCTTCATTGAACCTGTGGCCCCCTAAATCCCCAAATGTTTCTGTGGCCCCCCTGAAATTTGCCATGGCCCCTTTGGGGCTATATGGCCCCAGGTTGGGAATCACTGCTCTAAACTAAATTGTTCATCGTCCGTAGTTCTCGAACGCTACAAGTCCTGCACAGCCAGCCACTGAGAGCGCCACCTTCTGGAGCGGAGAAGAGCTCCACAGCAGCACTGGTAAGAACCAGGACTTGTATTTGTTATTGTGAGGCTCTTCCTAATGGCAAAATGCCCAGTCACTTTATAATACAATTCTGACTTTTATTAAATGTTATTAATTTTCTGGGGTCTGGGTTTAGCCCTTACCCCCCCCCCCCCCCCCCCCCCCCCCCCCCCCTAAATCTGTCCATGTACCTGTCCAAATGTTATAATTGAATCCAATCTTCAATCAGACTGATGATAGACACAAAATGCTGCAGTAACTCAGCTGGACAGGCAGCATCTCTGGGGAGAAGGAATGGATGATGTTTTGGGTCGAGACTCTTATTCAGATGGGTCTCGAACTGAAACGTCACCCATTCCTTCTCTCCAAAGATTCTGCCTGTCCCGCTGAGTTACTCCAGCTTTGTGTGTCTATATTTGGTGTAAACCAGCATCTGCAGTTCCTTCCGACATAATTCAGACTGATTGGAGGAAGGAAAGTTGGAAGAGAGTTAGTGCCAATTTGCTTGCATTTAGACCCTATCCTTCTCACCCTTTTCTATCAATTTACCTGTCCAAAGGTTACAATTGAATCTGATCTACCACTTCCTCTGGCAGCTCCGCCCACATACACACCATCTTCGGTGTGAAAAAAAAACATGTTCCTCAGCTCCCTTTTACATCTTTTCTCTCGCATATTAAACCTGTGCCCTTTAGTTTAGGAGTCTCTACCCTACTAAGGTCCAGACCTGAAACATCACCTATCCATGTTCTCCAGGGATGCTGCCTCACCCACTGAGTTACTCCAGCATCTTCTGTTTTTTTTGTTGCAGTTCCTTGTTTCTACAATAAAACAACTCAGTCAGCATGGATGAGATGGACTGACGGGCCTATTTCCATCCTGTATATCTCTGTGGCTCTGTTTAAAGTCTGTGCTTCTTGCTGCTGTAGCTCTTGCTAACCTGCAGCCAGTGTGGTCCAGGGACAAAGGCCTGGTTGGGGCAGGTGGCCCCGGTGTCCTGTTGGACGTGGAAGTAAAACTCCTTGCGGCTGAAGGTGGCTGTGGTTGTGGTGGGTGGAGGGGATTTACTCCAGAGAGGGTGCTGAATGGTTCCTGCATGAGAGGAATCCCCTGATGTGCCTGCCTAGTGTGGAGCAAGTAGGTCTGTGGCCACATTCCCTGAACTGTTCTAGGTTCAACCGTGGCCACATACCTCTCCGTGGTGTGTCATAGACATACAGACACGGTAACAGGCCCTTCGGCCCAGCTTGTCCATGCCAACCAAGGTGTCCCATCTACACTAGTCCCGCCTCCCTGCATTTGGCCATATCCCTCTAAACCTTTTCTATCCAAGTCCCTGTTCAAATGTATTTTAAATGTTGTTATAGATTGTGCCTCAACTGGAAGGTAGACACAAAATGCTGGAGTAAGTCAGCGGGACAGGCGGCATCTCTGGAGAGAAGGAATGGGTGACGTTTCCAGTCGAGACCCTTCTTAAGACCCTTCTTCCTCTGGTAGCCCATTCCATAACCCCCTTGGGAGGGGGTATTGCTCCATGGGGACCTCTAGGGGTACAGAGCAACTGACCCTCCTGTCACTCTAGCTTAATTCTACAGATCCCCATGTTGTGTCTTGGTTGCAGGTCGCCTTGGCCAGGAGGCAGTCCAGCGTCTGATCGGGCCACGGGACGTGACAGTGTCGTGCAGTCAGAACCCAGGTTCCAGAAGCCATCCCGACGTTCCTTTCCCCGGGCCCGGAAGAGAAGCGGGAGACGGAGACTCCAGGAGGAGACAGTATGAGTGGAGAGTCCAGTGCCTCTTGGGACCCCAGCAGATGCAGGAAGATGCCCACCACAGCGACTCCAACAGCGTGTGCACAGAGGACTTTGCCACCCGCTTCCATGAGGGGATGGTGGACCCCGTCTGGACCTTTGACTCGGGTTCAGAGGGCAGGATGTCACTTGGCAGCCAGGATTCCCTGGAGGAAGTATCTCAGGAGTCCACCGGCCTCCATCCAGGAAACCCGGGAAGCGAAGCCTCGGATCATCCTCGGGAAGGGTCCTGTGGGGAGAAGGTCGGCCGCGACCCGATATTATGCGGGCGAAATCACGCGGTTGCTCTTTGGGAAATGTCAGGAAGAATTCGGCCGTCCCGATCCATTGAGAAGCGGGATCCTGTGGGGAGCATCGAGGAGGAGGTTGTCAACCCTGCCAGTTCTCCAGCCGAGGATCGGGAGATCGTCCAACAATTTCAAGAGTTGGAGCATGTCCTGCTGGGGAGCAGGTCCCTGGCTGGGCCTGAGTGGGATTATTCTGTGCCCCAGGGGCTGAGCTACAGGACCGGCAGCGTCGAGTCTTTGGGCCACAGGATTTCAAAGCTCAGCCGGAACAACATGTCGGAGCAAAGAAACCCCCCTCTGGGGAACGGGACCAGGGTTCCCATCTCGGCCCTAGAACCTCCTGTCAACCCAGATCCAAGGAGAGACAGCACTTTGGTCTCGAGTAGCTCTCTTGCAACCGCCCCAGGTGAGGAGAAGCACGAGGGTCTGAGCTCTGATCTGGCTGGTGTCGGAGTGAAGCTGAGAGAGACAACACAGAGAGTGTCACGGGACGGAGAGGGGCTGGGCAGAGATGTCCACCCTGAACCACCGGCCCTGTCATCTGTGTGTGTCCGCAAACCTATGCCGTTGCAACAAGGGAACCCTGCTCCCAGATTTCAGGAGGATGCCGTGCCGCTGAATGGATGCCGCTCGCCGTACCATGCCGCACACACTTCCGTGTTTCGCCACGCAGCGAATGCCGGCACCGCACCTGCAAGTGGCCGGGGCGCAGCTGAACATGCAGGTGAACCCACCATTGCAGGACAGCGGGAGGGAATGAGCGGCAGTCTTGTTGGTGGCTCTGAATCCCTGCCGTGGTCCACTGACCCCTCCAAGGACCGGCCAGTCCCGCCGCCGGCTTGTTGTGCTTGGAGGAGCAGCGTTGTCGGTGATCGCTGCCCCGTCACTCCCCACTCCCCGGATCCACCACGCCACACGCTGACCGGCTCCAGCCTCGGCGCCAAGGCAACAAGGCAGCTTGCACGAAGCAGCGCACCGGGAGGCTACAGAGGCTCTCTGTCCTCGCCCCAGGGTAAACCTCCACCAGGACACTCCGGTAAGTCAGCACTTCAAACTAAACCTCACAACTCTTGTGTGTTTGTCGATTAAACTGGAGAGCAATCGCAGATGGAGTTTAATCTGAGCAAGTGTGAGATGTTGCACTTTGGGAGGTCTAATGTAAGGGGAAAGTTAACGGCAGGATCCTTAACAGCAATGATGTACTAGAGGGTCCAAGTCCATCAAGTTTTCTGAGAAGTTGACTTTTTCTTCTTTCGTGTGGCGTGCACAGCCTAAAGTTGTTGGACAACTTGTTCTATTTAATCTTCCGTTTGTGCACGTCGAGTCGATTACATTAGTCGAAACAGGGCGGGCCACGTGAAGGTTACAATCTTCCACCCCTGAGAAGTCGACAAAGCTGATTTATATAGGTCGCGGGTGATGTGTCTAGATGGATTTTAGTATGGCATTTCATAAAGTTCCTCAGGATAGGTTGATCCAGAAGATTATGAAGCACAGGATTAACAGTGACATGGTCTTATGAATTCAGAACTGGCTTACTGGTAGAATACAGAGGGTTATGCATAAAGGACAGTATTCAGGCTGGGGTCTGTGACCAGTGGAGCTGTGACAGGGGTCTGTGCCGGGACCTCTGTTGGATGTGATGTATAAATGTCTTGTACGTAAACATGGATGGGTAAGTGTGCAGGTGACATTAACATTGCTGGAGTTGCGGACTGTGAGGAAAGCCTTCAAAACGTACAGCAGGATTCTGATCAGTTACGGAAATGGGTGGCGGAATGGCAGATGGAGATTAATTCAAGCAAGTGTGAGGTGCTGCACTTGGGGAGGTCGAATGCAAGAACAAAATAGTTCAGCCAACACCTGACCCTGTGTGGGAGCGTGAGGTGTGAAGAGGGTGCAGAGATGCACCAGTGGGATTTTGACAGGTCGAGTGAGTGGGGAAATGTGGGTTGATGCGAGTTTAACCAGGTTGGTGGCAAAACAGCAAATAACTTTGTTGTTGCGTGTCTAAAACATTCTAGCCCCTAACCCCCTTTTCCCCATTAACACAATTGTCTATAGAATTTGGTTTTCTATAACATGAGGTTACAGAGGCCAAATGTACAGTGTTGTTGAATCTACACCTTAAGTACTGCCTGCAGTTTTGGTCTCCTGATCTGGGGGGAAGAAGAGACACAAAATGCTGGAGTAACTCAGCGAGACAGGCAGCATCTCTGGAGAGAAGGAATGGCTGACGTCTTGGGTCGAGACCCTTCTTCAGATGTTCTTGTTCTAGACGTAGTGCAGTGAAGGTTCACCAGACGATCCCTGGGATGGCAATGCTGATGTGTGCAGGGATGGTTGGCATTATATTTGCTGGATTTTGACGAATGAAAGGGAATGGCATTGAAACCCACTCGGGACAGACTAGATGCAGGAAGAGGACCAAGACTGAATGCGCTGGATCCTTGAACGAAAAGAGAACTGCTGGAAGAACTCAGTGGACAAGGCAGCATCTGTGGAGGGCAATGGACAGACAGTGTATCGGGTCGTGACCCTTCTTCAGTCTTCAGAAGCAGGAAGGATAGTCCAGATGGGCAGGGAGGCCACAACCAGGGATCACAGATGAAGGACTCAGACTGAGATCAGGGAGTGGAGAACTTCTGAAAATACTCAGGCACAGAAAACTATTGAATCTAAATCGTTATATTTATTGAAGAAGTAGTTGAATTATAGTTCTTAGGACTAACACAAGGGATATTGGCAAGATACCTATAATTCATGATTCATGATTGAATGGCAGAGTAGACTTAATGGTCAGAAGGGCCTAATTCTGCTCCTTGAACTTTTGAACAAGGGATATGCGGAAAAATCAGAAAAAGGGTACTGAATTTGGATGATCCGCACTTGTAACGTGGTTATTAGTTTATTTTATTTTTTGTTATTCATATGTTATCTATGAATTTTGTTTACAGGTTTGTTATGCTGCTGTAAGTAAGGATTTCATCGTTGTGTTGTTGGTACTTATGACAATTAAACATTCTTGACTCTCTTGCCCCTCTCTCTTGATCATATTGGATGGCAGGCTTGAAGGGCCGAATGGCCTTTCCCCTACTCCTACGCTTTAGTGTTTCTATCCTCCGATTCCAGTTTTTTTTTACAAGGCTGGAGCTGTCCAGGACAGCTTGCATCAAGGCAACCATTGAGAGACTGTCATTGCTGATTTGTTATGTTGCAGGCGACGGATTCCAGGCTGATGCAGGTGTGAATGGGAATCACAGCGCGAGGACTCACTGTACTTCCACGACAGAGAGAAGCAGGTCAGAGAAACGCAGCACAGGTTTACTTCACTCAAAGCAGCTCTGGGGAAAGAAGGGAGCCTCTACATTTATAATACAAGTGTGTTTTAAGTCCTTCAGCTGTGTGATTTGCAATCATGTTGTTGGGAACTCCAGCTCTGCATTGTTACTGCCGTGCATGAGGGAGCCTCACTCTGTATCTATCTGGAGATTGGCAACCACTCAACTCTGCATCCAACCCGCGCAATGCATGATGGGAGAGTGTTTGGTGGCACTAAGTTCGTATTCATTCCTGAACCTCCATTAAATCAAATATAAAGAACAAATATTTCCGTCGGTGAGTGGAGAACACCACAATAAATTTACATCCCGTTCACTTTTGTCCCCTTCGGGAAGTTAATCTTTCATCTTGTCTGATCTGTGATTCCCAAGCTCATGGCAGGTTGTGAAATGGAAGCATTCATCTTTGCATCTGCTGCTTCTTTCAATAAGCTCATGGCCTTAAGGTCTGGAGAAAAGGACCAGGTGATGTTTCGGGTCAAGGCCCTTCTTCAGACTGAGAGTCATGGGACTCTGTCAGAGTGAGGCCACACAAAAAAATGGAGGAACAGCGCCGCATTTTTAACTCGGGCAGCTTACAACCCAGCAGTATGAATAATGATTTCTCTAATCGCGAGTAACCCATGCATTCCTTCGCTCTCCATCCCTCTCTCACATTAGTCATCCTGCTAGTTTCACTGTTCACATCCCTTCATTATCACCTCTTCCACAGCCAACAATGGCCCATTGTAGGCTACACCATTTCTGGGTCATCGGTTTGTTCCGTACCATTTAATACTTCTAGTTTCCCTCTCCCCTGACTCTTAGTCTAAAGAAGGGGCTCGACCCGAAACTAAACCTATTCCTTTTGTCCAGAGACACTGCCTGACCCGCTGAGTTACTCCATCATTTTGTGTCTATCTTCGGTCATTATTAAGGGAGCGGCTCCAATACTGTTAACCCCATGAAACAGTTACAAGGCTTGGACCAGCGATCCTGCGGTCAGGTTCTCCCTGGAACTCCAAGCTTACCTGAGCGACGGAGGCTGGTGGGGATTTGTGACTCCAATCCTGAGAGGGTCTGCTCCTGTTCCAGATGTGCAAGCTCCCAGCAAACGGTGACATATGAAAACTTTGCAGAGCGGAGCAACGAGCAAAGAAACTCCACGTGGAATCCCAGGTTCAAAGACTGTCTGAATCACTCCTGGAGGTGGAACAGAAGCCCTCAGGTGTCCAGCACTCTCAAGGTGCAGTACAACTCTTTCCTCAGACACATTTTTAAATTCTGCCACATAGGATAAGTACTAAATGTTCACACAAAGGGTGGTGGATGTATGGAACAAGCTGCCAGAGGAGATAGTTGAGGCTATCCCAACATTTAAGAAACAGTTAGTGTTTAAGAAGGAACTGCAGATGCTGGAAAAGGTACACAAAAATGCTGGAGAAACTCAGCGGGTGCAGCAGCATCTATGGAGCAAAGGAAATAGGCAACGTTTCGGCCTGAAACGTTGCCTATTTCCTTTGCTCCATAGATGCTGCTGCACCCGCTGAATTTCTCCAGCATTTTTGTATACCTTAAGAAACAGTTAGACAGGTACATGCATAGGACAGGTTTGGAGGGATATGGACCAAACACAGGCAGGTGGGACTAGTGTAGCTGGGACATGTTGGCCGGTGTGGGCAAGTTGGGCCGAAGGGCCTATTTCCACACTGTATCACTCTATGACTATGACTATATAAGTGTTGGGGAAATGAAACTCCACTTGCAATGCCTTGCACTGTGATGCACACATAGGAAGTCTCCTCCGTGGTGAAAACCCAGCTCCACATAGGAGCAGTAAAACTAGCAGACCCAGAGGATTATCGCTAACCGTGTTCCTCTGACCCTCTGGGAAGTGGTTTCACTAGTGGGAGTTACGAACAAGGATACATTGCTGCAAAATAAAGGGTCATTTAAAATTAAGGTGCATAGAAATATTTACACTGAGAGGGAGTGAACCTGTGAAATTCCCTGTTGCTGAGGGTAGTAGAGGACTGATTATCAAGTTCAAGTGAGTTTATTGTCATGTGTCCCTGATAGGACAATGAAATTCTTGCTTTGCTTCAGCACAACAGAACATAGTAGGCATTGACTACAAAACACATGAATACATAAACTGATAAAGTGCAAATAACAGATAAAGGGTTATTAATGTTCAGAGTTTTGTCCGAGCCAGGTTTAATAGCCTGATGGCTGTGGGGAAGTAGCTATTCCTGAACCAGGTTGTTGCAGTCTTCAGGCTCCTGTATCTTCTACCTGAAGATAGCAGGGAGATGAGTGTGTGGCCAGGATGGTGTGGGTCTTTGATGATACTGCCAGCCTTTTTGAGGCAGCGACTGTGATAGATCCCCTCGATGGAAGACAGGATTGTCTATATCTAAGGTGGTGATAGATAAATATTTGAAAGATTGAGCAATTGAGGGGTGTGGGGCACTGGCACAGAGGAGTTGGGACAGCATAGATCAGCAATGATCATATTGAATGGTAGGAAGGCTTGAGGGGCCGAGTGGCCTCCTCCTCCTATTTTCTTGTGTTGCCGAGTTTCTTCTTGTGTTTCAGTTTGTCAACAGGGGATATTCAACCTTAGAGGCATCTTTCCTACCCCCGCTCTCTCTCTCTCCCCTCTCACTCCCTTCTCTCTCTCTCTCCTCTCTCCTCTCTCACTCCCTTCTCACTCATCCCCTCTGTCTCTCCTCTTTCTCCACTCTGTCTAAATGTTCCTTAAACATTGCGATAATATCTGCCTCGGATACCTCCTCCAGCAGCTTGTTCCATTCACTTACCACCCTTTGTGTGAAAATGTTACCCCTCAGGTCCTATTAAATCTATCCCTGCCCCCTTGCCTTAAACCTATGTCCTCTGGTTCTTGATTCCCCTTTGGGCAAGAGATCTATTCCTCTCATGATTTTGTACACCTCTATAAGATAACCCCTCAACCCCTGCCCCATAGCTCAAGCTCTCCCTATAGCTCAGACCCCCGAGTCCTGGCAACATCCTCGTAAAAGTTCTCTTCACTTGCAGCTAGTGATGGGAGACCGTCAGTCCCCGAAGATGATGATGGAGAAAGACCTACAAGAGCCGAGATCCTTGGAGGCTCCAGCAAGGGAGATGAAGAGCGAGTCTGATCGAGCCAGGTGGTACAGAGCCTGCATGCTGCCAAATCTGAATCGCTGTTTAAAACTTTGCACCATTGTGCCGGGTCTGGGCAAATGACTTTAAATGGAAACAGAGGAGGGGAAGCTCTGTTTAAAAGGGGCTCATGTTTGGGTGCATTTTGGATTAGGGTAGGGATGGTGCCCAAACCTTGAGGTCACCTGAAGACCTTGGAAGGTCCAAACTGGTCACTGCCCCCTTGATAGGGACGAGTGAGGTTAAGTTCATAAGTAGACAAAAGTGCTGGAGAAACTCAGCGGGTGCAGCAGCATCTATGGAACAAAGGAAATAGGCAACTTTTAAGGACAAAACCCTTCTTCAGACTGAAAGTTCATAAGTTCTAGGAGCAGAATTAGGCCAATTCAACCCATCAAGTCCACTCCACCATCCAATCATGGCTAATCGATCTCTCCCTCTCAACCCCATTCTTTTGCCCACCCTATAACCCCTGACACCCCACGTATTAATCAAGAATCTGTCAAGCTCTGCCTTTAAAATATGCGTTGACTTGGCCCCTACATTGGCAATGAATTCCACAGATTCACCACCCTCCACCTAAAGGAATTCCTCCTCATCTCCTTGTTTTAAAAGTAGGTTGTTTTATTCTGAGGCTGTGTCCTCTAGTCCTAGACTCTCCCGCTAGTGGAAAAATCTTCTCCACATCCACTCTACCCAGGCCAATGATGCCTGTGGACACCGTGTGTTCTTTCTCAAGGAGCATAACCCTGGAAAAGGGGCAGGCAGCCGGCTCGGGCAAAGCCCTCTTCTGCCTGGCGCCGTGAATCACAAATGGCCAGCATGGCCAGGCCCAGGAGCAGACCAACCAGGATATCCTCTGATCTACCCACTCCCCCTCTGCACTGGGTGCCCAAAGATTAGGATAGTGGGACTAAAGTGGAGCCAGAAAGCAAGGAGCAAATATTCAAACAGTGGCTGCTACCTCACAGACTCCAGCATGGGGTTGCAGGCTTGCAGTGGGTTTACAAGCACTGACTGGTCCTGCTTCACCTTCTCCGTAAAAAGCTCAGATAATCTGGAGTGCCTCTCCCAAGTCTCCTCTTGGTCTTCTCTGTCGGAATTAGCAAATTGTTTCCTCCTCGTAGCTGAAGCTCTGGTATATGTGGAACACAGACTCTTCCAGCCCACAGAAAATTTGACTCCGTGGGCTGATATGTGAACCCACGTGCTCTGACTCCACAGAGCCTGTGGGCTGTTCAGGGTGGGCTTGGTCCTGATCCCACTGTCATGCAGTCTACCCTAGACCGTGTATTCCTGGGGTCCACAGCAAAGTAGCATGCGTTTAACTGTAGTTTAGTTTAGAGATACAGCACGGAAACAGACCCATCAGCCCACCGTGTCGCCTGTACAGTGTCAGCAGTGGTTCAACACAAGAGTGGAGGAGGAGGAATCTGATGTTTCTGCTGTTGCACAGTGTCACAATGGCAGGGAATTGTATCCACACTAGGAACAGTGCTCTGAACACTCCCTCTCTCACTCTTGCCCTCTGTCTCTGACCATCCCATTTTCCCTGCCTCAGAACAGAGTCGGTAAATCTGGGGCTCGGTGAGGATGGCAGGCGGCAGGAGTTACGAGATGCTGGACGTGGGAATGATCTCAACAACACACCAAACCAGAACATGACAGCAGACAGGACGCGGAGCCGGGTGAGAGACCCTCACACATTGGGTGTTTATCAGTGCTCCATAGATTCTGGCCTCCACAGGTGTCAAGTCAACGTTAAACATAGATAGACACAAAGTGCCGGAGTAACTCAGCTGCTCAAGCAGCATCTCTGGAGAAAAAGGATGGGTGATGTTTCGGCTTGGGGCCCTTCTTCAGACCTCAGCACGCGGTTGCAGGATTGCAGTGGGAACACAGACACTAACTAGCCCTCCTTCATCTTCTCCATAAAAAGCCCAGATAATCTGGAGTGCCTCTAGCACATCGTCTCATGGCCTTCTCTGTCGGAATGAGCAAGTTGTTCCCTCCTCGTAGCTGAAGCTCTGGAATCAGCTCAACGATCTGATCCTTACCCTCTTCCTGACTACACGTGGTGTGGCCCCTAAACCTCCTACCTTTGACCTAGCTGAGACTCAATGTAGGCTTTACCCTAAATATTAAACTTCCCTCTCTCGGCTTCCTTCACACTCTGTAGGTTTCTCATCCCTCTCCCTCTCTTTGTTCCCACAGCAGCCGGAAGGGTTGGAGCTGGGACAGGAGCAGAGGGCAGCTGAACTCACCCAACTCTTGGAGAGAAACAGCAACTTGGAATCAAGGGTCCAGGAGCTGGAGAGGAGCCTGGAGGCCGTGGTGAGTCCTGGCGATGAGGGCCAGTATCTCACTGGGGGTGTGAGTCACCTCCTCACCTCCTGCTATCCATCTGTTCTTCATTGAGTGCTTGCTCTAAATGATTGGCAAGCATGACACAGACCAGAGGCTGGTCCCTGGATTCACTGCACCTGTCATAGTTTGCTCTTCCTTGCCCCAAGGCGATGTTCTATGGTTTGAGATGTCTTTTCACTCTTGCAAGCGCAGGACTGCCATTAGTGAAGGGAAAGAGGGCGTGGGGGGTAAACTGGGACCTAGAAACCCACGAGGATTGAGGAGACCATTCTTCCTAATGGTAACAGTGAAATGAGAGCGCGGCCAGGGTAATGTGGGCCCTTGATGATGCTGGCAGCATTTTTGAGGCAGTAGTTCCTATAGATGGTGAGGAGGTCGGTATCTGTGATGGACCAGACAGTCTCTTCGTTCCTTGGTGATGGAGCTGCCGATCCAGGGCGTATGACAGTGAAATGCTCCCGACTTCTTGAAGGTGTGCATTTCCCTCACCGCAAGGTCACGTTCTCTCGCTTTACACCTGGTAGAGGGTTCGTCCCCGGCCCCTGCAACTCTGGATGTTTCCACGAGCTCCTGGCGCAGCTGAGGGTCAGTGCCCTGGGGAGGATCCTGTCGGAGAGGGAGCTGGAGCAGCTGAGGCTGAGGGAGGCGGTGGTGGTGCTACAGGTGGAGAACGAGGCCCAGCTGTCCGCCCTGGAGACCCTGAGGCAGGAACGCCAGCGGCAACTGGCCCCGGGGGCCGTAGAAGAGCAGCGGAGGCAGGCAACCGGACATCGCCCATCACCCACTGCAGTCCCCGGGGCTCTGAGTTCAAATCCCAGCCCAGACAGCTGAGTGCATCACCAAGGTGCAGTCTTTGGGATTAGATATTAACTATGGTGGGGCAGCGATAGTTGCTGCCTTACAGCGCCAGAGACCTGGGTTCGATCCTGACTACAGGTGCTGTCCACAGGTACTGTCTGTGTGGGTTTTCTCCAGGAGCTCCAGTTTCCTCCCACATTCCAAAGACGTGCAGGTTTGTAGGTTAAATGGCTTGATAAAATTGTAAATTGTCTCTAGTGTGTGTAGGCTACTGTTAGTGTGCAGAGATTGCTGGTTGGTGCGGACTTGGTGGGCTGAAGGGCCTGTTTCTATGCAGTATCTCTAAACTAAACTAAACCTGGTTCAATCCTGACCTTGGGTGCTGTCTGTGCAGAGTTTACTTGTTCTCCCTGTGAATGCTCTCCCCCCTTACCTGCACACAGGTATTCCTGCCTTCTCCTGAGCCTTGTCCTTGATACACAGCTGAGATAAGAAACATGGTGATGAGGTTTCTAGGAGGTTGTATCCTGCTGAAACCAATGGATTTAGTTGATGTTTTGCTCTGGGATTCATTGTGCGTGCGTGTTCCCTGTTTGTTTGCGTGTGTCCGTGAATACGCCATAGAGCCATACAGCAAGGAAACAAGCTCTTTCGCCCACCTCGCCCACGACAACCTGATGACCCATCTGCACTAGTCCTATCTGCCCATATCCCTCCAAACATTCCTACCTGAAACCCGTCTAAATGTCTTTTAAAAGTTGTTCTACTACCTGTCTCAACTATCCCCTCTGGCAGTTCATTCCATACACCCACCACCCACAGTGTGAAAAAGCTACCCCTCTGGTTCCTATTAATTCTTTCCCCTCTCAACCTAAACCTGTCTGTGTATGTGTGTGTGTGTCTGTGTATGTGTGTCTGTGTATGTGTGTGTGTGTATATGTGTGTGTTCATGAATGTGTGCGTGTCCCCGTGAATGTGTGTGTGTCCATGAATATGTATCCGTGAATGTATGTGTGGATCTATGTCCATGACTATCAGTGTCTATGAATGTGTGTGTCTGTGTATGTGTGTGTGCGTCTGTGACTGTGAATGTACGTGTGTGTCTCTGTGAATGCATGTGTGTGTGTGTCCGTGAAAGTGTGTGTCTGTCCTTGTGTGTGTGTTTGTGGGTCTGTACAAGTGTGTGTGTGCGTCTCCATGAATATGTGTGTGTGTATCTGCTTTGTGGTGAGAGCTCTTATTGACCTTCAATTATTAGAGGAATTATTCGTGCAACTAAGCAGATCAGAACCCAACCACTTCAGAAGTGAGGGAAGAAAACTTGCTGTTTATCCAACTATACTGTGATTTTTCACATTGAACAGTCAAGTGCTTGTATCAAACTCCAAAGCGATACATTTCCAGTGTTTCAGGAAGGATCAGTTCCTTCTCGGGTTAGATAAGGGTGACTGGTAGCTTTGCTAGTAATGGCCCTATGTTGAGAATAAACATCTACATATTAGTAAAACTCTTATCTTGTTTGTTATTATGTCTGTGATGTGTGTGATCCTGAAATTACGGCAACACCATAACGCTACCATTTTTGGCCTACCTTACTCACCATTGTCCTGTGGTGTGTTGTATCAAGTTTGTTGTCCTGTGGTGTGTTGTATCATATTGATGTTATATTTTACAAGTTATTCACATTTTAAACTTTTAAAAATTCACTTTTCACTTTAAAAAATCCAATTCCTCTGGCCCTGCCTTTCCACTTGCCTTGCCCATTACATTGTTAACAAATGACAGGACTCCCAGTGCAATGAGAGATTTGTTGCATTTAATGTTATTTAAACGTGTTTAGTGGGGGAGTGGATAGGGGGAGGTGAGGAGTGGGGGAGCAGGGAGATCGAGGGAGAGGAGGGAGGTAGGGAGGGGAGAGGGGTTATGGAGGGAGGGAGTGACTGAGGGTAGGGGAAAGGAGACGGAGGGAGAGATGAGGGAGGGACTGGTGGAAGGGAGGAGGAGAGGGGAAAGACGAGGGGGAGTGCTGGGCGATGAGGGGAAATGAGCCGTGTCTGCGCAGTTGGGGGCTATGGGTGAGTGGTGGAATATTGCGATAGGTTGAACGGGTTGCGTTGGGGGAACGGGTAAGTGGTGGAATATTGCGTTGGGGGAACAGGACCCAACGGGTCCCCCTTGGTCTAGTGTCTAATAAAAATGAGTCAGAAGAAGGTCCCGACCCAAAACAACACTTGCCCATTCCCCACAGCGGATGCATCCTGACCTGCTGAGTTCCTCCAGCACTTTGTGTTAACGTCTAATAAAAAGATGTGAACACTCTTTGTATATGATTTGCGTTGCACTGTATATTTTGTGTGATCGGTATTTTACTTGCAATGTATATCTCGCTCAAAACGAAGCATCAGTAATAGGCGTACATGTTTCTAGGAATAATATGTACAGACTATCAACACACAAAAGGCCTATTTTCATCCTGAAACAAGGCACTTTGTACGAGGGATTAAACCCCTCCACAATACCGATAGACTTAAAGCCCATGAAGGGCTTTGGGGCCCATTGGGAACTTTGGGGCATTGCTGTTGATCCTACTTTCTCTTTCAGACGGCCAAGCATGAAGAAAGTCTGAGTTTGAGAGATCAGGTTTGGCCTTCGGAAGAGGCGATGAAGAAACTGAGTGAAGAACTGAAGCAGGAGGCAAAAATGATGGTGAGCAACATCTTTATGAGGCACGTGGGCGCATTGGTCAAGTAACTGCCTTATTGCGCCAGAGACTGTTCGATACTGTCCACAGGTGCTGTCTGTACAAAGTGTATCGTCTCCCTGCGACTGCGCGGGTTTTCTCCGGGTGCTCCGATTTTTTCACCCACACTCCAAAGATGTACAAGTTTGTCGGTTAATTGGCTTGGGTAAAATTATAAATTGTCCCAAGTGTGTCAGGTAGTGCTAGTGTACGGGGTGATCGCAGGTCAGCGCAGTCTCAGTGGGCCGAATGGCCCGTTTCCGCGTCGTACCTCTAAAGTCTAAAGTAAAGAGATTCTGAGCCCGGACATCCCCAAATTATACAACTATACATTATAGTTTAATAGCTAATACGCAAAGTTGTTCAATATATCTTGGTGTATGTGTTAATAAAAAAAAATAATAAACCAATACCAATATAATATTTGTGATACTTATAAATATACTTACAATTATACGTAATAACTTCATTTTAAAATTAAGAAAAAATTATTTTGGCTGTGAATGGTATTCCACAATGTGAGATACTCACTGTGTGTGTGTGTGTGTCTGTCTGTCTGTCTGTCTGTCTGTCTGTCTAGGTCCAGAACGCCCTGGCTCAGGAGTACAAGAAGTGGGAAGCAGATCGGGAGGAACAGCTCCAACAACAGCAGTCGTCTCTCAAAGAGGAGAATGAAAGAGCCATCACTCAGTCAAAGGAACAGCTGGCAAAGGAACGATGGAATTCACTGGCGTTACAGAATAAAATGATCGAGTTGCAGAAGGTTGGCATGTAAAATGCTCTGGGATGAATGGGTAACTGTACTGCTGATCAGTTGAACAATATCATCTACATCAATGATTTGGATGAGAACCTATAGGGCAAGATTAGCAAGTTTGCTGATGATACAAAAGTGAGTGGTTTTGCAGATAGTGAAGATGGTTGTGAAAGATTGCAGCAGGATCTGGATCAATTGGCCAGGTGGGCTGAGGAATGGTTGATGCCATTTAATACAGAGAAGTGGGAGGTGTTGCATTTTGGGACGTCTAACAAGGGCAGGACCTACACAGTAAATGGTATTTTCAGCACTCTCCCACATCCCTTTACCACTCTGAAACATATTGTTGAAAGAATGCAGCAACTGAGGTCCGCAGCTCTCCAGGGTAAGCTGGGTGATGCAGACACCCTTGCAGTCACACTCCTACAATGATAGAGTCTGTCAGCTGCCAGTGGAGGGTCTGCCAGTGTTGCCATGTGGATTTGTCTTGTCTCTCTAATGGAGCAAAGTGTTGATTGTAACATGACCATAACGTAAGTGTTCATCAGAAAGATGATTGTGTTAGAGTCATAAGGAATAGGAGTATAATTAGGCCATTCGGCCCATCAAGTCTACTCTGCCATTCAATCATGGCTGATCTATCTCTCCTTCCTAATCGCACTCTCCTGCCTTCTCCCCATATCCTCTGACAACTGTACTAATCAATCAAGGTTGGGTTTCCTTACTTCCTGCTCTCCAATCCTCTGGTGTTCCCTGAGCCCCTTAAAAGTTGCTTGAGTGCCTGATTCTCCTGCTCTCACCTGCTACCCTGTTTGTGTTGGCAGAGGGTTCAGGAGCTGGAGTTGAGGAGTCGCTCCCTCCAGCAGGAGAAGGAGCAAGCTGTGCGAGACGTGGCTGAGGACAAGCAGAGGGAGCTCCAGCAGCTCAGGAAGGAGATGCAACTGGTAGGTCACTGACAACCTTGGCTTTAAAGTGTGGTTCCAGCTTCCCAAAAGGATGCACCTTTGGCAAGAAGATGAGGAATTTATTTAGCCAGAGGATGGTGAATCTGTGGCATTCATTGCCACAGACGGCTGTGGAGGCCAAGTCATCGGGTATTTTTAAAGCGGAGATTGACAGATTCTTGATTAGTACGGGTGTCAGGGATTATGGGAAGAAGGCAGGAGAATGGGTTGAGAGGGAAAGATAGTTCAAACATGATTGAATGGCTCAGTAGACTCGATGGGCCGAATGGCCTAATTGTACACCTATAGCTAATGAATATCACATCAGCCCTGGGGGAGAGTAGGATCAGAGAAGGAGACACCAGGATTTACCGATCTGCTGCCCAAAGCTTGGTGATCCCCAGTTCTGTTTCCAACTGCAGCAGTGCTGCTGGGGTATATTAGAGGAGGCATCCACCAGATGGAGTGACTTGATTACTGGGGGGTTGGGATGGGGATGCTGGTGGGGTTTTTTTGAGGCACGCCCTTTATTCTCCCATTCCGACTCAAATCATGCAAAATGATTTTAGTTTGGTTTAGAGATACAGCACGGAAACAAGCCCTTCAGCCCACTGAGTCCACGCTGACCAGCCATCCCTGTATACTAGCACTATCCTACACACAAGGGACAATTTACAATATTTCCTGAATACAATTAACCAACAAACCTGTATATCTTTTAATTTTCACATTCAAAAAGCAAAGTGCTGGAGGGTGTTGGCAGTATCTGCAAAGGGAAACTGACAGACCTTTTGGGTTGAGACCGAAATGAACATGTTTCATTCATAAATGAACATGTATCTTCATAATACTGATGATCAATCTGAAGAAGGGCCCCAATTCCAAACGTTGACTGTCCATTTCCCTCCAGAGATGCTGCCTGATCTGCTGAGTTCCTCCACCAATGTTTTTTTTGCTCAAAATTCCAACATCTGCAGCCTCTTGTGTTTTAATTTTCATGTTGATTGGTTGGTTATAGATTTTAGGCGCAGAATTAGGCCATTTGGCCCATCGTCTGTTTAGCCATTCAAACATGGCTGACCTATCGAAGGTACACAAAAATGCTGAAGAAACTCAGCGGGTGCAGCAGCATCTACGGAGGGAAGGAAATAGGCAACATTTCGGGCCGAAACCAAGGGTTTCGGCCCGAAACGTTGCCTATTTCCTTCGCTCCGTAGATGCTGCTGCATCCGCTGAGTTTCTTCAGCTTTTTTGTGTACCTTCGATTTTCCAGCCTCTGCAGTTCCTTCTTAAACACATGCCTGATCTATCTTTCCCCCTCAACCCCATTCTCCTGCCTTCTCAACATAAGCCCTGACACCCGTACTAATCAAGTACGTACCCATACTAATCATCTGCTCCTGTGTCCAGGAAAAGGAACGCGAGGTCAAGAGGCTAGCGTGGAAGGTGGAGCAGTCAGAGAGAGAGCTGGCTAACCTGCAGTCCAGGAGCAGTGAGGCCACGGTGAAACAGAGGGAAGCCCAGGAGCAGAGGGAGCAGGCCGAGGGATCCTTAGTGTCCACGATCAGAAAGGAGTGTGAACGCCTTCAAGCATTGATACGGAGCACAAGAGGAAGAGTACTGGCGGAGGCCATGAGTCCATCATCCAGAGAACTGGGGTAGGTCATTGTAAACAGAGATGCCATCCTCTGCCAACTCCTTTGCCTCTTCCGAGCTATCACATCCTTAAGGTATGTGATGGAGCACAATACACACAAGCAAGGGTAAATAGTCAGAGCAAGAAACTATATGCTGGGAATCCAAAAGAAAACCAGAAAAGGCTAGAAGTACCGAGCAGTCAGGAAGCATTTGTGGGCAGAGAAACAAATAACATTTTAGGTTTCCGTGAGAGTTTTGAGAAAAAGTGAAAAGTCAAGAACTGGAAAATTGAAAGCATAATCGTCTTCGGATGTAAAGAAGAGGAATGGAGAGAGCAGAGGGAATGACCGTGATTGGGAGCAGGTTGGCCAGGTAACAATTAATAGTTGGAGGTAGAAAAATAACATGGAACTGATTAAAAGAAAAAGGTACATTCACATCTGTAGAGAGAGGGAAATAAAGGGCTTCAAGCAAAATTGTTCCTGCAGCTCACTGTTTCAACTTGCTCTTATCCCAGTGAACAGGTTTCTTCATACCTTGATTTTTTTCCCCTCCTCATCCAGTTAGGGTCGTAGTTAAACAGCATGAAATGAGGCCCATTGTCCATGCTGATTAAGTTGCCATGCATTTTTCCATCATCACGACACCAGCCTTTTCTTCAGCTGGACTCTGGCTTTCATGTATAAAAAGTTCATTCATTTTATGTTACAGTAAGTTCTTTAAAATCTGACCCCCATCCCAGTGGTTAGAATAGCAATGATCAACCGGTTGTGACCTTTGCATACAATGGGAATGGCAGAGACCCTGCCTGTGTAAAGAGCTAGTTTTGTTTTGTTTATTGTCACATGTACCAAGATTCAGTGAAAAGCTATTGTTGCGTGCTAACCAGTCAGTGGACAGACAATACATGATTACAATCGAGCCATCCACAGTGTATAGATACATGATAAAGGGAATAACATGAATAATATTTAGTGCAAGATAAAGTCAAATAAAGTCTGATTAAAGATAGTCCAAGGGTCTCCAATGAGGTGGATGGTAGCTCAGGAATGCTCTCTAGTCGTTGGTAGGATGGTTCAGTTGCCTGATAACAGCTGGGAAGAAACTGTCCTTGAATCTGGCAGTCTGCGTTTTCATACTTCGGTACCTTTTGCCTGATGGGAGAGGGGAGAAGAGGGAATGGCCAGGATGTGACTTTACCTTGATTATGCTGTTGGCTTTGCTGAGGCAGCATGAAGTGTCACTGGAAGGGAGGTTGGTTTGTGTGTGTGATGGTCTGGGCTGCATCCACAATTCTCTGAAATTTCTTGTGGTCTTGGATGGAGCTGTTTCCAAACCATGCTGTGATGCATCCCGATAAAATGCTTAATGGCTAAGTTGTGACTGAGATTTAGAGAATTACAATAGGAAACTGGAAGATCACTGATCAATGGAGAATACAGGGGTGCAAACTCAGAACCTCATCAGGAGAGAACTTTATGGATTGAGCTATTTTTCAAACACATCATTGTCATGTTTAATTTGGCTGCAAAATATGCATTTTATTTGAGGCTGGAGATGTAGCAGGAAGTTGAATGCAAAGATGTGTGGCTGGACCTCAAAGCTGTTGGCTCCATGTTTGCAAGACATCAGGTGAGTAGTAGGGTCCATTCTGTGTGACATTTACAGGACATAGTGCAGGATTGTCGGGTGAGGCTGGCCTTTGTGTGGGTTTACATGATGTGGGTCTCTCAGGGTTGACTTTCCACACCATCGTGATTATTGGAGTACTACGCTCCCAGGAGCACATGGGGGGGGGGGGGGAGGAGCTGTCAAAGTACTGCTGCTGCAGTTACATTCAATAATTATGAAGCAGCTTGAATGCAGAAGAGAAGCAGATCAGTGTTCATAGCATCTCAATCTTACAGTTCATCCATTTCTCAGTGCATTTGGCTTCCATTCTTTTCAAATGGCCGAAGACAGAAATGTCTACATCTCTCCTCCAACCTGCACGTCAGAAGGGTATCTACTGGAGTGGGGCTCAGTAGAAAGTCTACTCTGCAAAATAAATATGCCTGTTGCTTTACAGAAGCCCATCACAGATGACACTGGGGGAAGCTCTTCACACACTGCACACAGTTGGTGAGGATATGCATCAACTTGTGATGGACCTGCAGCAGAAACTGGAGACCAAGTGGCAAAAAGGACATTCTCCACAGAGGGACAAGGTACCAGATGCTCCAGTGAAGTGTGTTAGCTGCATTACTTTGCTTCAGATGTGGTCTTGGACTGATTTCTGCGCAGTGGAAAATTTTAATCACACATTTGTGCCGTTCATACAAACTCATTTGGCCAAGTAATGACGTTGTGATGTTTACAAAAGGTCTTTTAAAATACCTAATGCAGTAAAGACATTTCTCTGCACTTCCACTTTAAGTTGTAGGCAGGGCAGCGATGAGGCAGAATGTAGAATTGTTGTTTAAGATGGATGACCATGAGTCAGCATGTTCTATTCTTCTCCATTTTAATTTCCTTTGGCAGGGAAGACGTAAAATAGCCTGCAAACCCACTTTAGATCAGTTTAAACAATTATATTAAATATACATCAGTTGTTGATTATATTGCACACACCTTTTGATTTAATGTAAATGGATATCTGAATAAGCTATCTCCAGACAACCGGACTGTGTGGTTAAAAAGGAGGAGGGGGGAAGGGGGGGGGCAGTGTGGGGGTAGTAAAGCTTGATCTCATGAAAGGGGCAGCAGACTTGTTAAGGGTGGCACAGCTGGTAGAGCTGCTGCCTCACAGTGCGAGACCCACGTTCGATCCTGACCTCAGATGCTTTCTATGTGGTGTTTTCACGCTCTCCCTGTGGCCACGTGGGTCCCCGTTTTCCTCCCCTATCCCAAAGACGTGTGGCTTTGTACGTTAATTGGTCTGCAAAATTGCCCCTTGTGTAGGGAGTGGATGCATCAAACGGGTGATCAGCGGTCAGTGTTTCCACGCTGTATCTCTAAACTAAACATCAACGGGAAGAACAGCAATAAACTTTAAACTGTTGACAAATGCGTCATTACTTAAATGAAATTGGAACAGAGCATACTATTGGGTTCACAGTAATTGTGCCAGTTCCACACACACACACACACATGACATTTGCCCTCCACAGCACAAATTTTATAACCATTTTTTCCCCAAAGGATTTGGGAAAAGAATCACGTTAAATGTTGGTCTTTTTTTTTTTTTTTTTTTTTTTATAAAAGGCTTGCATTTATACAATGTTAATGCCCAATAATTACTTTTTTAATTATTCACATAATCACTTTTTGATATTGGTTACTATTGTTGCCCAGGATATGAGGGTCATCTCCAACACAATACCACTTAACCAGCATTAATGGCCATGATTTAAATTACTGCAAATTAACCCAGGTTATCTTTATTAATACATTAACGGTCTATGCTAATGCTCTGTCTCTTGCACACTTGCTAGGCAGCAGCTAGCTGTTCCATTACATTAACTGCCCTCAACCTATGATTGAAGACCCCCAGATAGACACAAAATGCTAGAGTAACTCAGCGGGACAGGCAGCATCTCTGGAGAGAAGGAATGGGTGATGTTTCGGGTCGAGAGCTTTCTTCAGACTGAAGAGTCCAGAGCATTTTAACACAGGAGTTAAGGATCGAGCTACATGCCCATAATTGGATTTAAAGGCACTGATGCAAGGATTTGCACAGAACTATTAAAAAATATTAATACCCTGCTTCTCTTTAACAGGCCAATTAAAGCAACAAATAATAGTTAATTGCTTTAATTGGTCAGCAACCCTGCCAAATGAACTTTTATTTCTGCCTGTGGAGCCAGAGCAAACCTGGCCTGAATTACAAGAAAACAGTTTGTACGCCAAATGCACTGAGACTTGTCTCAGAGGGACATTGTCACCAGGCAATGGGCAGATATTTAGTACCTACATAGTTCAGTAACATTGTGGTGCTACTCATCAACTCTTCCACTTATTGCAAACCCAATTTTATTTTTTCGGTCTTTAGGAACGAGAGGTCAGACAGCACCAAGGAGAACAGTTTTTGCTGGAAAAGGAAAAGGCTCTGGCAGCCATTGAGGACAGATTGCTCCAGGTAACTCCATCCATTCTCCACCTCAAGGTTATTTCTCATTTTCACGAGTGACATGGTATTTTGAAACAGAGTAGATTATGACTTTAAAGACTGTCACACGGATAAGTTCTCCTGAAATCGGCCTGAGTTCTTGCAAGTGCTGTAAAAAAAAGAAAGAGCTTGCAATTATATAACACCCTTTCATGATCTTGCAATGCTTCAAAGTTGTTTGGCAAACCAGTCAGCATTGTAATGTAGAGGAACTGGCAAAGTCCCACAAACATCAATTCATCTGCCAATTACAATTGAATCAGGTTGATGAATATATATTGATTGGCAGAGCATACCTGTTCTCT
This sequence comes from Leucoraja erinaceus, assembly GCF_028641065.1. Taxonomy (NCBI): domain Eukaryota; kingdom Metazoa; phylum Chordata; class Chondrichthyes; order Rajiformes; family Rajidae; genus Leucoraja; species Leucoraja erinaceus. The sequence continues at coordinate 23,646,133 of NC_073401.1, forward strand.
GCTTTCACATCCACCTGAGGTTTAACCTTTCATCTGACCCTGTCAGGATTATGTGTAGACCTAATTCCCATCCACAAAAGAGGTGTACATTATGTATTTCAAGCACAAAGGGCACTGTGCAGTGTCTAAGAACGTTGGGCGAAAAAGAGGATGACAGCATCTCTAATATTTATTTGTTTAACTTAGTTTTAACTGCTATGCCCCTGTCCCACTTAGGAAACCTGAACGAAAACCTCTGGAAACTTTGCGCCCCACCCAAGGTTTCCGTGCGGTTCCCGGAGGTTTTTGTCAGTCTCCCTACCTGCTTCCACTACCTGCAACCACCTGCAACCTCCGGGAACCGCACGGAAACCTTGGGTGGGGCTCAAAGTCTCCAGAGGTTTCCGTTCAGGTTTCCTAAGTGGGACAGGGGCATTATGATATTCTCAAAACTTTGCAGTTTTCATTTACATTGGTAACCGGGTTAAAAAGGTAGGCAGCTTGAATTGGATGCTGGTTATTCTCAGCTGATTGAGAACCTTTAGTGCTTGGGAATATAAATCTATTGGTTCGCCTGAAGCACAGTGAGTTTTGAAGTGGTTCATGTCTCCACACTCCATGGACGCTAAGAGATTGCAGGTGCTGGAAACTGGAGCAAAAACTGAACAGCTGAACTTGGCGGGTCAGTCAGCATCTGGGAAGGGAAATGGGTAGTTGACGTTTCAGATTGAGACCCTTCATTTGGATTAGAGTGTGGCCTTTGGTGAGCCTAGGGCAATAGTGCAGCTTCATATTTAAACTAAGAATTAATTCAAACACGGCAGGCCACCTTCGGTGCCATCTTGGAATTCCTGGATCTTTACCAAGTCCTGGAAAAGTGCAGGAGGTTAAAGGGGCAGTCAAGGTCCCTGCAGTTTAGTGGATGAGGGGGAATCTCAAGGGGAACAATATCAAGGGGTATGGTAAGAGAGCGGGGATTGGTTTTGAGATGGGAGGATCAGGCATGATTCTATGAATGGTGAAGCAGATTCGAAGGGTTGGTCTAATCTTAGTCTTGTTTTTTTCGGTTTGTAAGATGTGATATCATCTTTCTATCAGGTGCATTTTAGGGAGTTTGGAAATAAATCAAAAGCAGGATCTCCAAGATGGTAACCTTTTACTTACTTGTGTGCCTCGCACTAGCGAATACAGAAATAGACATTCTAAACGGTCAGAAGGAGATAGAACAAATTAAGGTAAATGTCAGACAAGTGCAAAAGCATTGGTGCAGTAATAGTGGGGAAATTTCACTTAGCCAAATATTAACTGCATTACAATCAGTGGGAAAGCCTAGAGAGAAGAGTTCCAAAATTACACTCCGGAGCAGTTTTAAAAATCCAGTATGTAGGAAGCTCAACAAGATGGGGGCGGACGGCAATTCTGGGTGGGGTTCAAGTTATGAAACTGGCCGGGTGGAAGGAGAGTTAGGGGGAGAGTACTTTTGAGATGGGGATCAAAATTCAGTTGGATTTAGCTTGGTTATTTGCAGAGAACAAAGATGAAATGGGAGTGGAGACTATAAACTGTGTTACGGCCAGTTTTATTAGACTAACAGGTGGACTGGAAGCAGTTACTTGAAAGTTTGTCGATATCAAAGCAACAGGAGGCATTTAAGGGTTGGATTCAAGGATTTTGAGGTATTGGGCTCGAAGGATGGATAAGGATCAGGATAGGACTGCCAAGTGTTGAACGCTTTGGATGAAAACAGTGCTCAGAGGTAAGGCGAGGCAACAAGATAGGCTAATGAGAGACAGCAGAAATCCTGGAAGATCAGTGTATTAGTGCAAAATTCAAAGAAAAAGAGAGAAAATTCAAAGAGAGGGTATGAAAACTGAGATCAAAGAAAATTCATAGATATTTCATCCATAATTGGTTAAGAGAATAACAAAAAATAGAGCAGTACCAAAAAGGCTAAGTACGTATGATGGCAGAGGCTGGTATAGGCCTCATTGAATATTGCGAGTCATCACAGACATAGGGAAATAGGTACTGATGATGTGGATGGCAGATCGGCGTGAAATACTGGACAGGAAAAATGTTTTAAGGGATTTAGCAATTTTGAAAATGGATACATTATCAGGCCCAGATTAAATACATTCCAGTCTGCCGTTTGAGTAGAAAGGTGTTTAATCCAGTTGAATGCAAAGTGATGGATTATGAGCAGGTGTAAAGTTAATGCATGGTAAAGAAGATACTGAATGCGTGGAAGAGCGGAAAAGTGTATGACCACAGATCCTTAAATACAGCAGTCAACAAGGTGAGTAAACCGTATTAGATCATTTACTTCACTAGATATAGAATATATGGGCAAGAAGGTTATCCAAGGCACAAAATGCTGGAGTAACTCAGCGGGTCAGGCAGCATCCCTGGAGAGAAGGAATGGGTGACGTTTTGGGACGAGGCTTTTCTCCAGATTCTTCTAGGTTATGCTAGAACTGGTTGGGGAACAGCTTTGTAAAGGTGGAGTTCTGGAATTGAAATCCTGAAAGGGCGGTAGCCCTCCACAGTTAAACTGTCTTTGGATGTGTACTGGAAGAACCAGGATCTATACAACCTGGGGATGAAACGTAGGACAAGGATCGTCAAATTACTGCTTACAATTGATTAGCCTCCACCAAAAAACGGCAAGGAATTACAAAAAGTCTCAGGGCTGGTTATTATAACCTTTTTGTTTCAATCACCTCGGTCAAATTAGTCAATTGATATGCAAAGGAGTTACCTTCTGACTGAACAAGGAGATGTGATGTATGTGCTCCCAGACTGAGCCATCCAGGTCTGCAATAGTGTAAATGGTTCCTGTGTTGTCCATTGCACAGAATCGCAATGAGGTCAGCAGGTTGCAGAGCTCGCCAGTGCCGGACTGTGGGAGTGAAGAGGAGCACACACTAACACAGCAGCTTCTGGGGAAGGCCACTGAGTCACGAACAGTCCAAAGGAATATTGCCAAATGGACGTTTGAGGAAGAATTGAATGAAGAACTTGAAAAGTACGTGACTTTCATATCACTTTAAGTGTCGTCAGAAATAGTTTTACACAATAAGAACATAAGCAGGAGGAGACTAGTCTGCCTCTTAAGGCTGCTACACCATCTGATAAGATCCTGGTTGATCCATTCTTGGTCTCAACACATTCCTACTCTCTCCCCTTATCTTGTGACTTCCTTGTAGTTTAGTTTATTATTGCCACATGTACTGAGGTACAGTGATTTACTTTTCTTCGTTCTACAGCATTATCATGAAAATGTATTAAGACCTATTCGAAATATTTCACTTTCTTCCTACAACCCCTACCTCAGCCTCCCCACCAAATCATTCAATACTGTTCCTGACTTTCCCTTGAAATATAACTCTCTTGCTCTGCTCTTCCTGATTACAATTAGAGATTGGACTGTGTCCCACAGTAGACTGGTGAAATAAAAACAGAACATGTTGGAAATATTCAAGCAGGTCAGGCAGCATCCGAGGAAAAAAAACGGAGTTAATATTTCAGGTCTGAGACCCTTTGTCAGAACCTAATTCTCACAAACAGTCTCAGAACTGAAATGTTAACTCTGCTTCTGTTCACACATGCTGTCTTGCCTATTGTTTCTAGCATTTTCTGATTTTGTCTCAGATTTTAAGCAGCTGCAGTCTTTTTTCCGTAGATAGGTGGAATCTGCCTCGACTGTTTTACCAGCTATTTGGCAACAACAGGACGATTCATGATTATCCTGGTATCCATGTAGGTATGATGACATTCCAAATCTAAAATATTCCTCAATAATCCAGGTCTTTTTTTATGAATTGGATAGTCAAATCATGGTGTCTGGATAGCCAAGCTGGGGGCTTGATTTCCCTCAAGCTATGAGAGAAGTCATGTAAATCTGCCAGAACTAACAACCTCCAGTGTAAATATAAGGCCCCAATTACTAAATATACATTGGCTTGCTTTAATGGACGGCCTGCAGCACTTTTTGTTTAATGAAATACTGTCAGCAGTTAAGAGTTATTCCAAAAGGAAACAGGCCTTTCAGCCAACTCGCCCATGCCTATCAAAGTGCCCCATTATTTAGCAGTGTTTGGCCCATATCGCTATATATCTTTTCTATTCATGTGCCTGTCCAAATGCCTTTTCAGTGCTCTTATAGTACCTGCCTCAACTTTGTTCTCTGGCCACTCATTCCACATACCTACCACCTTTCTGTCAGGTGGGAACTTGGATTGCAGCCGGACTTTCAACTTGTAAACAGTTCCGTGTTACCAACAGTGTAGGAAGGAACTGCAGATAATGGTTTAAACCAAAGTTAGATATAAAAAGCTGCAGTAACTCAGCAGGACCGGCAGCATCTCTGGGGAGAGGGATAGGTGACATTTCAGGTCGAGACCCTTCTTCAAACTGAAAGTCACGGGAAAAGGAAATGAGAGATTTAGACGATGATGTAGAGAGATATAGAACAATGAATGAAAGATACGCAAAAAAAGTAACGATGATAAAGGAAACATGCCGTTGATAGCTGTTTGTTGGTTGAAAATGAGAAGAACATAGGACAAAAAGACCAATAGAGGAATGGGAAGGAGAATGAAAGTGTTTAGCAACTGGGAGATCAGGTAGGTCCAGGCGGACTGAGCGAAGGTGTTCAGAGAAACGATCGCCCAGTCTACGTTTGGTCTCGCCGATGTATAAGAGTCCACATCTTGTGTTATGAACAGTTCTGAGGAACAGGACCCTGTCGTAACCGGGGAGGACCCATAAACTGTATGCACGTGGGGGGTCTGATAGCAGCAGCATTGTTTTGTTCCATGTTAGGACTTGATCCGATTTTCATTCACTGTAAACCAAGCTCCTCTTACTACTCGATCTCATTGCACCTCAGTGTTCGAATACGTTAATACTAACTGCACATCAAATTAGATGATGTTGAAACAATTTGCTGTTATATTTCTTCAAGACAACCATTAATCTACCCAAAGAGAAAATAACATCAAGTACACTGGCAACGCCACCTAGGAATGCGGAAAAACTACTAATTTATCACTTTATACTACCTCTTACTCGTAAGAAAACAGTAATTCCTTTCCACTTGTTTTAACATTTTTATGGGCACATTTTACTGTGATTTGGAAGCATTTTTAAAAGACTGTACGGGGGAAGAAAGATTCAGAAAATAAGTTTTACACATACATAATACAACTTAGACCTGTCCATGTGAATTGCCATTATCTAAAATTCCAACCAGCTAGGTCCCAGTAATTGGATTCCACAGGTCCGAATTAAATGATTAACTGTTTTCTATTAACAGCACTTCGTTCTATGTGGAAAGCAAACCCTCCCTCCCAGCCGTGCATGTCGAAGGTACCCTGGGATCTGACAACCTCGCTGCAGGTCCATCAGAAATAATCTTTATAACTATATACCAATTCCCAATGCTACCTCTGGATTCTAATCTCAGAAAGGGGATGCATCATGAAGCACTAATTCTTACCCCAATGTTAATTTCTGCTAATTATCTATCACAAACAGCTAATCCCTAATGCTCAGGTTTATCCTTACCAGAGTTACAAAGAAACATAGAAAATAGGTGCAGGAGAAGGCCATTCGGCCCTCCGAGCCAGCACAGCCATTCATTGTGATCATGGCTGATCGTCCCGTATCAATAACCCATGCCTGCCTTCTCCCCATATCCCTCGACTCCACTAGCCCCTAGAGCTATATCTCTCTTAAATCCATGTTGAATTTCATATTCCATGTTATCTCTTCTGATTCCTAATAGCCAACTTCCCTTGGAGTTATACAACCAAAAACAAGTCTTACAGCCCAAGTCCCAACCCATGCTGATCAAGATGCTCCATCTAAACTAATTACATTTACTCGCATTTGGCCCTTATCCTTCTATACCCTTCCCATCCAATGTTCCTGAAGAAGGGTCTTTGTCCTGAAATGTTAACTGATTACCTTATTCTGACTGACCAGCTGAGTGTTTCTTCCATTTAGATTTTAATTCAAACTTAGCAACAGCCTTTTGGGTTTAAAGGCCAAAGAATGGAATTTTGAGCAAGGTTTGTCTAATATTGAAGTAATATTTGCTTGTCGAAAGTTAGATATATGATAGATGATGATACCAATAAGCAGAAGATTTCCAGAAAGTTAGGAGATATACACCAGGACCAGTCCAGTAAACCTGCACCAGACTAGTCACACTAAGCAGGTTGTCACAAGTTTTCTCAGAGGAATAATGGGTATAGGAAAACAGCAAATTGGTGTAATTGATTAAAAAAAGGGATTTGCAAAAACAAATGCTGCTTATAATACAATATTCCCACATGATAGCTCTTGGCTGCTTGGTAAAAACGAGACAGGTTTTACAAGGGAAGGTTGCCTGCCTGCCTGTCATACCACTTGAAGACAAAAATAACTTAGCCAGTGGAGAAGTGTTAAAAATAAAAAACAAAATACAATGAATTAAGAACAGTGGCTTGAGGGGAATGTGGTTAAATTCACTATCAATACATTGGGAGTAAAATAATCAGTTCTGTAGGTTACACTTATTGTTTCCTTAACTGTAGGGATGTCTTGAAGAATACAATTGAACATCAAAAGAAGATTGAAAAGCTGGAAAATGAAATCCACCAACTATCATTGGTAACTTTTCTGAGTTCATTTAAATACACAATATGTAATACATGGTCATGGGCTGAGGATTAGCCGTGGCAAGCGGAGAGCTGCTCCTTTAGCCATATTTACCTGCAGCATCTTTTGGGTGGACAATGTCCCAGCTTGGTTATTTAACAGTGACCAGTTTTAACTCATCACCCAGATCCCTGAAACTGGCTCTTAATCAGCAAGGTCCAATGGATAACCGACAGCTGATTTAGCCTCCCCACTGGGTGAAATAACTCAAAACGCTCAAATACTTCAAACCACACTTAAATGAACAATCAAAATAATCAAGCAACTTATTAATGGTAAATTAACATATATTTTTAAATAAACTTAAAATACTGGAAAATGCATTTATAAAAAAAAAATCACTGCATTTGTTAACTGGAAAAGCCATAAAGTATTTGAAATTTGCTTGTTTCCCTCTCATTGAAATAAATGCAGTTGCTGAACTAGCAATGGATCTAACATCATATGCAGGTTCATTGTTCAGATTGAGGATAGGCACAAAGTGCTGGAGTAACTCAGTGGGTCAGGCAGCATCTCGGGATAAAAAAGAATAGGTGACTTTTCGGGTCAGGACCCTTCTCCAAAGAAGAAAGGCTCCGACCCGAAACGTCACCCATCCTTTTTCGCCAGAGATGCTGCCTGACTCGCTGAGTTACTCCAGTACTTTGTGTCTATCTTTGGTATAAACCGGCATCTGTAGTTACTTTCTACACTCAATAGTAGACAGAAATGCTGGAGAAACGCGGCGTGTGAGGCAGCATCTATGGAGCGAAGGAATAGGTGATGTTTCGGGTTGAGACCCTTCTTCAGACAGTCAATGGTCAGATTTCCTGTCATAACTGCTGGGGAAACTGTGGGAAGTGATAGTCCACCAGGGTTCCAGGAGGAATCCAATGCTAGAATGTAGCAGATTATCAGCAGTGAGGTCCTCTCAGGAAATTCAAGACTTCCCTATTCATGTGCTGGCCCTCAAAAGTATCTTGGATGGTCATTCTGGATCTCACCACAAATAATTATGCATCTCTAAACAAACAGTGTCATTCTATAGAGAATAAATACAATGTTCCTGGTTGTGCACATCTCTGAAGTTATGTTCTGGACACAGCTCATCGATGCAATCATTGAGAAGGCCCTTAATGCCTGTACTTCTTTAGAAGATGGAGGAGATTCGGTACATCCACGAATACGCTCTTAAACTTCTACAGGTGTACAGTAGAGAGCATATTAACGGGTTGCATCATTGCCTGGAGTAGCAATTTAAACATCCAGGAACAATGGAGATTACAAAAAGTGGTGGTCCATCATCAGTACTGAACTCTACTCCATCGATAGGAGCTGTAGGAGGCGCTGCCTCAAAAAAGGCAGCCAGCATCATCAAGGACCCACACCACTCTGGACACACTCATTTCACTCCTGCACAATTCCAGGTTTCTGAAAACCATTATCTCCATGTTCAGTAACAAGTCACTTGTTTTTTGCTTTCCTCGAACTGCAGATACTTATTGCACATATGGGTGACGTGGATTTCAATTATTTCCATCAATTCCTGCATATTACAGCTTCAACACATCATCTCCGCAACTGGGTCCACCTTAATTTAATTTGTTAAATATAAAGCTGCTTTGCCATTTCCTCAGCAGAGTGTAGAATTATACAGTACAGTAATGTGTGTGTGCTTTTTATTCCTTACAAGGAGCACAGTGAAAGTTCTCATTTGCGATGCGTTTCCACTCCGTCAATGGCTTCCTCTACAGTCATCTCTTTCAGACAGCAGGATTTTGGGACACTGAAGCTGTTCCGTCATTTGCAAAGTCGCGTGAAGCAGCTCCGAGCAGAAAACCGCATCTACCATGGAACTGGCCTGGAGGATGTGAACACTCTGCACATTGAAGCAGGCAACTCGTACAAAAAGATGGTGAGTAGGTTACTGGCCAGTAAAGCACCAGCAATCAAATTGATGCAGAACTTGTACAGAGAAACCAATAGAATACTGGTCTGGAGAAAACACCCTTGGGACCTTACCAGTACCAGATCACATCTGGTAGTACCTGGGCATCTTCTTCTGAACAGGAGAACTGTTCCAAGTCTACACACCCCCCGCATTATGCAAAGCCTTTGAGGATTATCTATAACCCAAAGTCTGCCTAAATCAGAAACCCGGTACGCTGAGATTGCTATTGGCCGAGATGACAAAAATTGCACAAGTACGTTAATTAGTCATCAGTGATAATGTTAGTTGATTAATCTGATCTTATCCAAAACCTTTTTTGCTCTAGTTCTATTTACCCCTTCCATTCCTTTCATAAATTCACTAGTTCTAGGAACAGAATTAGGCCATTGGGCCCATCAAGTCTACTCCGCCATTCAATCATGGCTGATCTATCTTTCACTCCCAACCCCATTCTCCTGCCTTAGCCCCATAACCCCTGACTAATCAAGATTTTACACATTTTTCCTACTTTTCATTCTTACATTTTAGAGCCTTTTCTCCTGCCGCATTAATTCGAACCACAAGCCCCCACTCTGCCCTCCATCTCCAGGAGAACAATGAACGTGAAAGGAGCTGGAATCACAATCACTCTAGTTCTGATACCCCATGAATCAGAATCTCCCTTACTGCACCCTTTATAACATCACTTTCCTCTGTATTTTACTTAACCAGTTTGCAGCATTCCCAGCAATCTGGAGATTAATACCTTCGAAACCCTGCTTAAACACTTAAAAAAAAATCTTACCCCTCCCTTCATTGTCTTTTACTCTTGAGCGAGTGAAAGAATATACTATCCTGGAATCACACCTGCTCCCATAAATACAAAATCCCTTTTACGTTCTTTAACTGACTGGACGATTGCAGCCCAGGGAAAAAGGATCTGTGTCTACACTATTTATGCTTCTCAAAATGTTATATACTTCTATCAACCTCCCACACACCAGAGAAAATAATCTAAGTTTGTCCAAAAACACAAAGTGCTGGAGTAACTGAGCGGGTCTGGAGGACATCGATAGGTGACGTTCCAAGTTAGGATCCTTATCCAGACTGTTTTTGCTGAAGATTCCAACATCCGCAGTTCCGTGTCCAAGTTTGTCCAATCCTCTAATCCAGACAGCATTCTGGTAAACCTCTCTTGCACCTTCTCCAAGGCCTCCACATCCTTCCTGCACACCATTTAAGACATTTGGACAGGTACAAGAAAGGAAAGGTTTAGAGGGATATGGGCCAAACGTGGGCAAGTAGGCTGGAGTAGATGGAACATCTTGGTCAGCATGGACAAGTTAGGTGACAGGGCCTGTTTCCTTGCTGTATGACTCTATAATTCTATCTATGACTCCATAAAATCCTAAAGCAGTTAAATTCAGTGGTACGTTTAAGCAAGAACTGCAGATGCTGGAAAAGTCGAAGGTAGACAAAAATGTTGGAGAAACTCAGCGGGTGAGGCAGCATCTATGGAGCGAAGGAATGGGTGACATTTCGGGTCGAGAACCTTCTTCAGTCTGAAGAAGGGTCTCGACCCGAAACGTCACCTATTCCTTCGCTCCATAGATGCTGCCTCACCTGCTGAGTAAATTCAGTGGTACAATCATTTTGCTTTGTAAATCTGTGCCACCCCATCTCTCCCGAAACACTGTAACCACCTTGTGGACTCCAACTGGAATGGTGGTCTGATTACGAGCTCCAGTTGAAAGAAAAGGCTAATTCAGATCCAGCAAGGCTCTATGGTAACTTTTCTCCCTTCTCTCCAGAACCAGCTCAAGAACTAATTGGAATGGGAGATGAGATCTGGGGAGGAAGCATCATTTCACTTGTCTCGATCCGTTTGCAGTGAGAGATTGTACATGATCCAAGCCATCTATTATTCTGCCAAATGAAGCCAGGACTTAACCCTAGGCTGCAGTCTACCCTGCTAACATGGAGAAGCTGGTCTTGATCACGCGCAAAACCCGAGTTCTATGAGGAAAGAGAGACTGAGTGCTATAAACGTAAAGTCTAGGGATACAGCATGGAAACAGGCCCTTCGGCCCACCAAGTCTGCGCTGATCAGCAATCATCCTACACACTAGAAACAATTTACAATTTTACCAAAGTCAATTAACTTACAAACCTGCACATCTTTGGAATGTGGGAGGAAGCCAGAGTACCGGATGGAAACCCACGCGGTCACAGAGAATGTACAAACTCAGTACAGACAGCACCCGTAGTCAAGATCAAACCCAGGTCTCTGGTAATGAAAGGCAGTTGTACTGCTGTGCCATTGTGCCACCCTAAACTATTTAAATAACAATTTTAAAATATATTCAATGCTAAACTCCTTCAATTCTTTGCAAGAGAACAATGCAGCTTTCCTAAACATCAGTTATACCAAATCAGCCTTGCATTGGATTACTTAAAATGCAAAACTGAACAGATGTAATCTGTTGAATGGTTACCACAACAGATTGCACAATGGTGGGCATGATATTTAATACATCTACTCCACCATCAACATCCGAGACATAGAAACTTCTCATGCTTAAAAATAAGTCACCACTACCAGAACCAGTCAGAGATTGAGCATTCTGCAGCTATTAACTTCCCAAAGCAATCTACCACACAAAAGTCAAGGTGATGGAATGATTTCAACTCCAACAGTATAGAACTACGGGACAAAGCTGACAGCTTGATGATACAACGTACTCCCTCCAAAATCTAAACCAGTCATGTAAGTTGATGCTTCAAAAATAACTTTCATCTAAAAGAAAGCTATGATTGCCTGTAAATATATCATGCAATGCAGTGTCAGATTTAAACAATATTATGCTGTGATTATCTTGAATTGTTTTACATTATAAATTACATTAAATGGTGCTATACAAATTCAAGTTGTTGTGTTTGATTTCACCGAGATAGAAGCCATAATGCTGTTGGTCGGAATGAACTTGATGGGCCGAAAGGCCTGTTTCCATGCTGTACGACTCTGATCGTTATATACATAAATATTTAAATGTTTAAAAATTACTGCGGTAGATGCACCTGAAAGGCTCATATCTATTTTTAACATTGGAACTCTTGTGTGCATGCAATGTTACATTTAAAGATAGTATCTTGTGTAATGATAATGTCAGCCACACAGAAGCTACCCTAATTAAAAGGAGCATATTGACCTGTCTCTCAGAGTAGGAACACTGGTGCACTTCATTCAGGTGAATCATACTTACAAATAAAACAAACATGAAACATGAGGATTAAAGAAAGTATGTTGGGTAGATTTACTGATTCAATCCCAGAAACAGAACAACACAGAATGAATGGAGTAATTGGAACACAACATACAACAGAGTATTTTATTGATTGTTTGGCACTGCCTGGAGACAGACATCCTTGCATGCTAACACAATTTATACTAGTGTATCCATTGTGAAAAAGATTCACTATGCACACGAAGTCTGACAGCTAACGTTTTTTTTTACAAATATCGACTTGTACCTTTATGTACCAGTTTTACTTAACCCAATCCCAGTTACTCCATTAAAGCTAATTCAAAATCAACTGAAATGGCATCTTTGAGAAGATGCCAAAATATCTTAAGAACTTTTTGAAAAGTTTAGGATAAGACTAGTGCAAGAAATCTATTCCTCCGCTTCTATTGTAACCCAGGAGAAGCTAAAAGCACAAGGGTCTCGACCTGAAACGCCACCTATTCCTTTTCTCCAGAGATGCTGACTGACCCGCTGAGTTACTCCAGCTTTTTGTGTCCATCTTCAGAAGCTAAAACAAGACAGCCTAAAGTAACAAACATCAGTAGCCATGTACAAACTTAAGAGAAATTCCTCAACCTATCTGTCCACAGAATTCAGTGGTGACCAGACTAAAACAATTTGTTAAGACTATTTGTTCTAGGCACCACTTAGTAGAGGAACCAAACCCAAACTCAACCAAAGACCCACATGCAACTATTTTTTCAAGCGTTTGGACCAATTAACGATATTATTCAAGTTAGTTCACTTGAGCTAGATCCTATTTTGTGAGATGACAGAAGAGTCTATTTCAAGAACCAACACAGCAACTTTAAATAAAACCGAAATCTCCTTTCTAGGAATTGAAACTAATAAATATGCTACTAGTATACAAATAGTGGTGTCCACTACAATGGGGAAACCAACAACAGTTAAGTGACCATTTTGCAGGTAGACAAAAATGCTGGAGAAACTCAGCGGGCGAGGCAGCATCTATGGAGCGAAGGAATAGGCGACGTTTCGGGTCGAGACCCTTCTTCAGACTGATGGCTTTCTGGAGAATACCTCAATTCAGTTCACAAGTGTGAATTCAAAACATCATAGCCACTTTAATTTCCTATCTCAATCCAATTTATTTTTTGACCTCTGGTGGAACTTCCACCGAAACAACGCAAGCTCAAATGACAGCATTTCTTCTTCCATAGGTTCCAACCTTGGGGACTCGACATGGAATTAAAAAATTCCAAACAATTAAACTTTCTTTGTGCTAAAACTGGAGAGCTCTGTTGCAAGGTCATCGGCCTGTAAATGTTAACTCACGTTGTTTTTATAGATATTGTCCGACCTGCTAGGTATTTCTAGCAATCTGTGAGTTTAGATTTCTGTATGCCAGCTTACCCCCCAAAACAAAGCAGCTTACAAGCCAGCGGTATGAGTATTGATTCCTCTAACTTCAAGTTACCGCTGCTTTCCCTCTCTCCATCACTCCCCCTAGTACTCAGAAAGGTTCTGCTGTCTGAAGAAGGGTTTCGGCCCGAAACGTTGCCTATTTCCTTCACTCCATAGATGCTGCTGCACCCGCTGAGTTTCTCCAGCTTTTTTGTGTAACCTTCGATTCTCCAGCATCTGCAGTTCCCTCTTAAACAAGGTTCTGCTGTCCTACTGATTGTGTGCGGCGTTGTCATCTTCCCCATGGTTAACAATGAACTATTCTACATTTCCATTTTATCATCTGCTTTGATCTATTGTTTCAACACCTTATCCTTCCCCTGACTCAGTCTGAAGAATGTTCTCGACCCAAGAAGTCACCCATTCATTCTCTCCAAAGATGCTGCCTGTCCCAGTGAGTTACTCCAGCATTTTGTGTTGTATTTGGTGCAAACCAGCATCTGCAGTTCATTCCTACACATATCTTATATTTCCCAGTATTTACTCCCTTCAGCAGGCCACTCAGCTATGATTAACAAGCCTTTCCCCCTCTGGTAGCTGTATCATCCAGTTTCTCTTTTTATTTTTTTATGTTCTGTTCCTGTTTTCTTCGCTCCCTGCAACTTTCAGCTTTTTCTTATTCAGATGAAAGGTCATTGGCCGGAACTGTTAACTCAGTTTGTCTCTCTAGAGAATTTTCTGTACTTGTGATTTCCAGCATCTGCAGTTTACTTTCTACCTCAATCCCCCTCATATTCTGAAACACTTCCCAATTTTCTAAATGGTTTCTACTTCACTGGCAATTTTAATGCTTTAATAGCCCACCACTAGCAACAACCCACCCACGCCCCAATTTGCCACAAACGTCATTTATCTGCTGGCTATCAACAATCCACACCCTTTTTAAAATTCCATTTTCTGCTCCACAATTAAATAGGCCTCTGGAATTTCTTTGTGAAAGCCCCTTCTCCAGAAGACAATTTCTGTTTTGTAGTCAGACAACTTCCCTCGTCTGAGAAAAGTTGCCCTCAAGTATCTACCAATCCAAATTCCTTACCCACAGAAGCATCCTGGCATTACTCAGTGTATACGATAACACATCTCTAATAGAGAATGCTTTCTTCTCAGCATTTTGATGGGATCATGAATTTTCTTTTAACATTAGCACTTACATCTCATAATATTTTAATGATTACATATCAGGCTTGCAATTGTTACCGAACCTACACGGAACAAAAGGTTTATAAAAAAACTCTTCCAGTTCGATGTTCTAGTGTTTGTTCCTTAATGGCATATTTCTCACATTCCTAATGAGACAACATCTATAATAAACTTGTTAATAGTGGTAGCCAACACAGTAAAACAACGATAATCCATTATCTGACGATGTAGTATCTAGGAACATTTGCCTCTGCCCACGCCACTCAGCAGGGCTCTGGTTCACATGCTCCATTTTAATTTACTTAAGACTCAGAGTCATAGAGCACGGAAACAGGCCCTTCAGCCCGACTTGCCCACACCAACACTTGTTGGTTCACTAAAAATGTATTTTTATATGTTACACATCAATATAAATGTGAATTAACATTGGTTTTAATAATAGAACATCCAACAAGTTGAAAGATCTGGCACCAAAGTCCCGAGGGTGCGGATTACATTTCATTGCAAGCTGCTTAGGGGAATGCAACATCTTCCCTCCAAAATTCCAAGTGAGTTTATCCCAGTATGAGTTTATTTAATTACTCTAGGCAATACTGTGTCGACAACAAAATCTAGGGTCACCCACATTTTCTTTTTTTTTTTTTTTTTTTTTTTTTTTTTTTTTTTTTTTTTTTTTAAAAGCTGCAATACAAGTATGTGATTTTGGGTTTGATATTCAATTGAAAGAGCAAAATAACATGGTAGGAATCTTTCAATGCCCATTCACCACCTGCCTAAGCTGACCAGTTCCATGCCAATAGGAGCATTCCGAGACTTCCGAGGGGAGGTTGCACCCCCCCCCCCCCCCCACCCCCCAGCTTATTATCAGTATTTGCAAGTGACTATCCCTATCCATTAATGTCTTTGAAAGTCAGGGAGGCCCACCCAAGGATGACTGACTGTCATAAGCAATGCCTCATGCCTCCAATGCCCAATGATTTAGCCCAGCATCTTGCCAAGACACAAGCCTCATGCAAACCAAAAGTCAGCTCTATACTGACAGTTTATGAGTGCTTTGAGTCATATCACAACTTATTGTGGAAGTGGTTGCTTTCTTATTTTACACTTTTCCTAACACAATTTTTGGGTGTGGGTGAAAAAGAGCAAACACACAAATGCTTAGAATGTAACAAGTATATACGAAAAGATTAATAGCTGTGACATTGACAAGTAGAGATCTTAAGTGCACATTTCTTTTTTATACAATACCCCTCAATTTTTATTTAGTTTTCTCTCCATTTTGTATATAGTGCAAGAAAACTTAATCTTTATCTTGAGCTCAATACCAAATAAGTTCATAGTTAAAACATTTTCAGCCAAAGTTGAGTCAAACAATACTTCCATGTACATCCATATTCCATACAAATCTCTTGTACACTTCATGGAATGCCTCTACCACTTCCCTATCTTGTCATGTATTACATAGAAAACAAAATAGCATTTCAAGAGCATTATAAATTACGGCACTTATTTTCTTAAAACTAATCACAAGTAAATATTTGACACTGGACAGCCTATGGCTGATTACAATGGGAACAGACTTAAAAATATATTTATAGAAAGGATATCTATGTGCAGTCACAGACACTACACAAGACTGCAGCAATGACTAGCTTCAGTGTTTGGTTTATGCGAGAACAGTGGGGACATCAAAACCTCAGTGTCACTTAAAATCTTTAAAACGTTAACAATACTCCATTTCCCGCTGATGGAGAATCTTGGCAAGTTACAATGCTTTTACCCCACAGATCTGTGCCGCAAGCTGCCTCTAAAGCTCCATGTCCTCTTCAACTGCGCTGGTTTGATTCATATCACCACACATCAAGGATGAATCCAGTTTTGTGTTCTTGTTGTATAAATCAGGATCACATTGTGGCTCCCTATGCTTGGACTTCCTTTGCTCTGTTAAAGCTGCAAGTTTATCTGAAAGAGGCTCACATGGGGGTCTCCACAGAACAAGTTCCATGCATGGACGATTCCTAAGATGGCAAAAAATAAATAAAAAATTGGATATCAAATCAAAGCATGCCATCAAGAATCCAGTGTTTTAAAGGTTCATCTATAATCACATTCCGTTTACATAGTTTGCTTATCTCTCGTGACATTCAGCATACTGCTCAAACCAGGCAATTATGTTCACAGCCTACAGCTGGAAATGGTCTCTTAATTCAGGCTTAAAAATAAACAGAAGTCACTTCTGTCAATGCTCCAAATGCTACTCATTCTGCTATTCATAAAGTATCAGACAGGCAAAAGGTGAACTTGTTTCATCCTCATTCACACAGCTAACACTATATCTGGTACAATAGATTAACAAGAAAAAAAAATATCCAGGGATGCTCAGCAAGTCAGTCGTTGTTAGAAAGAAGAGTCAATATTTCAGATGCCTTCTCAATCAGAAAAATGTCACAGATTTGAAACGTGAAAATGGAAGCAATAGTCCTTGCAACACAAAAGTAACTGATTGGCAATAATTGGGGCACTAAAAGCTAACGCACGATTCCCAAGGCCCCTTGTGGACTCACAGCAAGATATTCCAATTTGAATACGGGACTGATTTTTAGTCTGCAGACGCTAACGTTCTCGCATCCCACCTGTAGGTCCCCATAAAATAGCGTGGATCAACAATGAATAAACTCACTCTGAACGTTCATTTGAAGAGGAAAAGATGGTGAAAAGGGGAAATGCAACCTATCATAATTTAGACACGTGAAGCTGGTTAGATGGAAAAATGGTGGTCATACTTACAGGGATTCCATTATTGTATGAGGCAAAACTTCTTCCAGGCCATGTTTCAGTTCTTCTCGGAGAGATTCAGACAAGACCAGTACCGGCAGATCTGAAATCTCAACCGTGTCAATTTCTGAATCATCTCTCCCATCCAGTCTGTGGAATGGAAATTACGTTATAATATGTTAATAATGTGTAAGGAATAAACAACAAATTCACCCCGATCAATCTGCAAAATAGCAGTTGGACCCACCACTCTCTAGGAAAAGATATCCTATGATTTCTGGAATGGAATCCATGCTAATTAAATCCCAAATGTTTAATTTGTGTATCTATTTTGCCTCTCACAATTATCTCAGCAATGCTAAGTCTTTAACATACTTATTAATTTGAAATGGCAATATGTTTAAATTTTGCTGAAGGGATACCGCAGTCTCCAACATTATTGTTTTAAACTCAAGCGCAGGAATTATTTTCTTCTAGACCTCCAAATTCTTATTTTTCTCCTGCCCATCAAAATTAAAATATAACTTGTCTCTCCTTAAAATAGGTTTCAAAGTGTTACTTTTAAAATTATCATCTGCAAACAGATCTTTATGCAGTAAAAGATTTCAGGAATGCTATCAAGAAGCTTCCTGGATCTCAATCCATTGAGTACAAGGATTTCTTACAATATTGAGGATGGCAAGTGCACAGTAGGTCCAGATTAACTAATTTCTCAAAAGCTGCAGCACTTTACAAAAACACCACTTGGTCAGAATAGGTTAAGGATGGAAGCCTTCAATGACTTGCCAAAACCTCCAGCAGATTACAGAAACGGGATACAGATTCCACCACCTACCGATCTTCAATTTCTTTCAGCCTTTCCAGTCCGATTTGGTTTGGATCAGTTTTCACCTCCATGCAGCCCTCCTCTTTGTTCTCAACCGCCCTATATTCCTGTGAGGTAGATTCATCCTGCCAGGAAGTGGAGGCAACATCAGATACCCCATTTCCCTGGGGACATGGAATGTAAGGCCAAGAGCTGCATGAAATGCTTCCTGAAGGTACCAGGTAATCCAGCATCTTCTCAGTTAAACGTTTCTTTTGAGCAGGAGCTCTGCGAGAGGATTCAGCAAAAAAATTAGTAGGATATACTATTTAAAAACTGCACTATTCATTTCCATGGCAAAAAAAATAATTAATTAATCACCAATAGCTACATGTGCTTTAGTTTAGAGATGCAGCGCAGAAACAGGTCCTTCAGCCCGCCGAGTCCGTGCCGACCAGCGATCTCCGCACACTAACACTATCCTGCACACTAGGGACAATTTACAAATTTACTGAAGCCAATTAACCTACTCGTATTTGGAGTGTGGGTGGAAACTGGAGCCCCCGGATAAAACCAACGCAGGTCACTGGGAGATCTGTACAGACAGTATCTGTAGGGATCAAACCCGGATCTCTGGTGCCTTAAAGTTACATGATACTCAGCTAGGTCATGGTTAACCTATGCTGGTAGCTTAGTTCTCCAAACAAATGATGCCTTTTTTTAAAATAAATTCTGGATTGGATTATTACAGCTATAACGTTATGGGATAAATTTAGGGAATGGGGAGGGCAGCAAAAAAGATCAATTGCTTGAAATCACAACAAAGCACTCGTAGATGTTGGCAGATTAAAAATCCTTGGACAAACCATCAAATTCCATTTTTGAAAGTGTCCCGAATTTCCAATAGGCAAAATACAAGAGTCAATGTACTGCTATACAAATTAGATTAGCAGGATCATTCATTGTTCTGCATTTAATTAACCAAGGTGAACAATATAATTAGATTTCCCATTCAATCATTTCATGACCCAAACTGACAGATGTTAAAGTAAAATAACTCAACCAGTAATTTAAACTTAGCTCTTCCAAATTTGTACCAAATATCTCAAGAAATACAGTACCCTCCATAATGTTTGGGACAAAGACCCATAATTTATTTATTTGCCTCTGTACTCCACAATTTGAGATTTGTAATTTAAAAAAAATCACATGTGGTTAAAGAGCACATTGGCAGATTTTATTAAAGGGTATTTTTATACATTTTGGTTTCACCATGTAGAAATTACAGCAAAGTTTATACATAGTCCCCCCCCCATTTCAGGGCACCATAATGTTTGGGACAGTAATGTTATGTAAATGAAAGTAGTCATGTTTCATATTTTGTTGCATATCCCTTTGTATGCAATGACTGCTTGAAGTCTGCGATTCATGGACATCACCAGTTGCTGGGTGTCTTTTCTGGTGATGCTCTTCCAGGCCTGTATTGCAGCTGTCTTTAGCTTATGCTTGTTTTGGGGGTTTTCTATTCTGCATATAAAAGGCATGCTCAGTTAGGTTCAGATCGGGAGATTGATTTGGCCACTCAAGAATTGATTCTTTTTTAGCTTTGAAAAACTCCTTTGTTGCTTTAAAAGTATGTTTGGAATCATTGCACAAGTTAATCTTCATCACATCTGTCCACAGGACCTTTTTCCAGAACTGTGGTTGCTCTTTGAAGTACTTCTTGGCAAACTGTATCCTGGCCATCCTATTTTTGCAGTTAACCAGTGGTTTGCATCTTGCAGTGTAGCCTCTGTATTTCTGTTCATGAAGTCTTCTGCGGACAGTGGGCATTGACAAATCCACACCTGAAGAGTGTTTCTGATCTGCCGGACATGTGTTTGGGGATTTTTCTTTATTAAAGAGAGAATTCTTCTGTTATCAGCTATGTAGGTCTTCCTTGGCCTGCCAATCCCTTTGCGATTAATAAGCTCACCAGTGCTCTCTTTCTTCTTAATGATGTTCCAAACAGTTGATTTTGGTAAGCTTAAGATTTGGCTGATGTCTCTAACAGTTTTATTCTTGTTTCTCAGTCTCACAATGGCTACTTTGACTTTCCATATAACCATATAACAATTACAGCACGGAAACAGGCCATCTCGGCCCTACAAGTCCATGCCGAACAAATTTTTTTCCCCTTAGTCCCACCTGCCTGCACTCGTACCATAACCCTCCATTCCCTTCTCATCCATATGCCTATCCAATTTATTTTTAAATGATACCAATGAACCTGCCTCCACCACTTCCACTGGGAGCTCATTCCACACCGCCACCACTCTCTGCGTAAAGAAGTTGCCCCTCATATTACCCCTAAACTTCTGTCCCTTAATTCTGAAGTCATGTCCTCTTGTTTGAATCTTCCCTATTCTCAAAGGGAAAAGCTTGTCCACATCAACTCTGTCTATCCCTCTCATCATTTTAAAGACCTCTATCAGGTCCCCCCTTAACCTTCTGCGCTCCAAAGAATAAAGCCCTAACTTGTTCAACCTTTCTCTGTAACTTAGTTGCTGAAACCCAGGCAACATTCTAGTAAATCTCCTCTGTACTCTCTCTATTTTGTTGACATCCTTCCTATAATTTGGCGACCAAAATTGTACACCATACTCCAGATTTGGCCTCACCAATGCCTTGTACAATTTTAACATTACATCCCAGCTTCTATACTCAATGCTCTGATTTATAAAGGCTAGCATACCAAAAGCTTTCTTTACCACCCTATCTATATGAGATTCCACCTTCAAGGAACTATGCACGGTTATACCCAGATGCCTCTGTTCAACTGTATTCTTCAATTCCCTACCATTTACCATGTACGTCCTATTTTGATTTGTCCTGCCAAGGTGTAGCACCTCACATTTATCAGCATTAAACTCCATCTGCCATCTTTCAGCCCATTTTTCCAAATGGCCTAAATCACTCTGTAGACTTTGGAAATCCTCTTCATTATCCACAACACCCCCTATCTTGGTATCATCTGCATACTTACTAATCCAATTTACCACACCTTCATCCAGATCATTGATGTACATGACAAACAACAAAGGACCCAACACAGATCCCTGAGGCACCCCACTAGTCACCTGCCTCCAACCCGATAAACAGCCATCCACCATTACCCTCTGGCTTCTCCCATTCAGCCACTGTTGAATCCATCTTGCTATTCCTGCATTTATACCCAACAGTTGAACCTTCTTAACCAACCTTCCATGAGGAACCTTGTCAAAGGCCTTACTAAAGTCCATATAGACAACATCCACTGCTTTACCCTCGTCAATTTCCCTAGTAACCTCTTCAAAAAATTCAAGAAGATTAGTCAAACATGACCTTCCAGGCACAAATCCATGTTGACTGTTCCTAATCAGACCCTGTTTATCTAGATGCTTATATATATTGTCTCTAAGTATCTTTTCCATTAATTTGCCCACCACTGAAGTCAAACTAACAGGTCTATAATTGCTAGGTTTACTCTTAGAACCCTTTTTAAACAATGGAACAACATGCGCAGTACGCCAATCCTCGGGGACTATTCCCGTTTCTAATGACATTTGAAATATTTCTGTCATAGCCCCGGCTATTTCTACACTAACTTCCCTCAATGTCCTAGGGAATATCCTGTCAGGACCTGGAGACTTATCCACTTTTATATTTTTCAAAAGTGTCAGTACTTCTTTTACTTTGAACCTCATAGTATCCATAGCTACTCTACTAGTTTCCCTTACCTCACATAATTCAATATCCTTCTCCTTGGTGAATACCGAAGAAAAAAAATTGTTCAATATCTCCCCCATCTCTTTTGGCTCTGCAGATAGCTGTCCACTCTGTCTCTCCAATGGACCAATTTTATCCCTCCTTATCCTTTTGCTATTAATATAGCTGTAGAAACCCTTTGGATTGACTTTCACCTTACTTGCCAAAGCAACCTCATATCTTAGCTTTTCTAATTTCTTTCTTAAGATTCTTTTTACATTCCTTATACTCCTCAAGCACCTCATTTACTTCATGCTGCCTATAATTATTGTAGATCTCCCTCTTTTTCCGAACAAGATGTCCAATTTCCCTTGAAAACCAGGGCTCTTTCCAATTTTTACTGTTTCCTTTCATTGGAACAACTTTGGTCCTCGTGTTGATAAACAGTTTCCAACAGTGATGGAAAGACTTGGTGCTGGGAGCTCTCTTATACCTGCATTAAGGAGGCAATTAAACACACCTGAGCAATTACAAACACATGTGAAGCCATGTGTCCTAAACATTATGGTGCCCTGAAAATGGGGGGGGGGGGGGGGGGGGGGGGGGGGACTATGTATAAACACAACTGTAATTTCTACATGGTGAAACCAAAATGTATAAAAAATACCCTTTAATAAAATCTGACAATGTGCACTTTAACCACAAGTGATTTTTTTTCTATTACAAATCTCAAATTGTGGAGTACAGCGGCAAATAAATAAATGAAGGGTCTTTGTCCCAAACATTATGGAGGGCACTGTGTGCAAGTAAGTTACATCTTTCCTTACCAATGACAACCTACAGCATTCAATACCTCAGCTGTGTGCTGTGTCCCAATCTCCCTACTACAAAACTACTATTCATAAGCTAATTAGTCATAAGAGCAGAATTAGGCTTTTCAGTCCAGCAAGTCTACACCATTCAATTGTGGCTGATCTAGCTTTCCGTACATTCTCCCCTTGATTGCCTGGGTTTTCACCGAGCGCTCCAGTTTCCTCCCACCCTTCAAAGATGTACACGTTTGTAGGTTATTGCCTTCTGTAAATTATACATTGTCTCTAGCGCGTAAGATAGTGTTATTGTACGGAGTGATCATTGGTCGCTGCAGTCAGTGAGCCAAATTGCCTGTTTCAATGCTGTAACTCTAAAGTCTCTAAAGTACCTTGATTTCTTACTATTTCCATCTGAGAATCTTACCCAGATACAGAAGAATGTCGGCAAACAAAAGGTAGCAATGCAGCCATGCAACCCAAACAACGTACAACGCAAACTCTTTCCTGAAGCCTTTTTGGAAATAGTAGATCCAAGGTGACATTTTGCTGTTGAACATAACCCGATAAGCAAGATGATTCAATAGATCATGTGAATTAAGAGAATGTACACAAAAGGCATTCAACCAGAAACTACATAGAAATTAAACGTTTGAATTGTGCATTTACCTTGATTGATATTAGTTCATAAAAAATTATAGAACAAAAGACATGCCATCCTTTTGCTTCATCATATCCCCGTAGCTTGTAACTCACTTTGACTCCAACTGATTTTGTTTTCTCCCTACATTTAAATAATCCGATTCTGTCTTTTAATGAGCAGAGAGTTAAGCCATTGTTCACAATCATTTGGTGGTCATCGTTGGAGGCATGTTCATCACTATCACATAAGATCAACATTCCAGCAATTTATAATGAAAATGTAGAGCAAACTCAATGGCGAGTATGAATATTAAATATCCACCAGCATTTTTTTGCCTCAAATTCCGATAACATTTCAAAACAGTTTTACAATTTTACTCACTCTTCTTCCTCCTGCTCCCGCTTGTGCTTCCTTCTGGAACAAAACTCATTCCTCCTATTGAAAAAGGAGAAATCTATGTTAGTTGAAAGAGGAAAGCTATAAAATAATTATTAATTAAATTAGCATTTTGACTTCCTTAAAATTTAAAAATCACACCAAATTTATTCTACCTGCTTAAGAGAGTGATTTTTCTATAAAACTGTAAAGTGATGTTGTAGAATTCTTTTAGGCTCCAAAGTGCCATTGGTAATCTAATTCCCGAAGATCCTCAAAAAGTTAGTTTTGGGAAACAGCATATCACTTTCTTTTGAAAGCAGACACACACTGGTGCAGATTTCAAATACAATTAGGCACACACCATTTTTAATTAGTGGGCAATGGTCACTTTGCAGTGCATCATATCCGCAGTGCGTGCTTTCATAAGCCAAGGAGCACTGTAGGTAAATGGCATGTGCAAGTAACAGAGACTGGGGCAAACACAGTCACATAATGCCGTCCCACTGACATCATAAAGAGTGTCATGCAGAGTCATTGACCCCAGCGACACAGTAAGGTTCAGAGTCTGCAGATTACCAAGTTTTGTGTTGAAATATCGGCTTCTGTTAGGACTGGAGGACAACAGTGGTAACATGGTGGTTAAGTGAGCAAACTAGTAACTCAAATGGGCTGGACTAATAGGCCAGTGAAAATTCAATATCAGATTTTTAAATAAAATACTTTGTAACGACACTCATAAAATTAGCAGATCGCCATGAAAACGTATTTGTTTCAACAATTTGCTGCCATTTCAAGTGGTCAGTTAAGGTCTAGTACATTAACCGTTAGTGATCTTCTCTTCAAGGGTGGAAACCTGCCATTCCTACCCAGTTTGGCCTACACACGACTGCACACATCTACGGAGACTCTTAAACTCACTGAAGTGACCACTGCTTAGTGGGCAATTAGGGTTGGACAATAAATACTGGCACTGCTCATGATGTCCACATTCTGAATTTTTTATTTTTATTTTTTTAATTCCTATCATTCTGGGCCACTTCTTTGTTCAATGGCAACTAATAAAGATTTCCACAACAACCAAATGAACTGTTCCAAGTAAGTCAAAAGTACTAGAGGTTTGAATGCAGAGAGAGGCTGGTGATTCTAATACGTTACAAATAACCCACTCTCCAGTCTGTCATAAACCATCTCAATCAACCCTGCCATCAGGGATTCTCCATTCCACTCCCTAAAGTTGAATTGAATTGAAAAGCTCTTTTAAAACATTTTCTTGTTCCTGGTACCACCATCCCTCTCAATTTTGAATTTCTCCAATGCACAATACACATTGGCAGCCACCTTGGATATCCATGATTTGATGCATATTTTCTGGCATCAATTGCAAAATGCTTTGGAAGGTTCATTCACATTAAGACTGCCTTTTGTTGGTAAACACTGAAATCAACTGGTAATACAGGTGGTTCTGCATTTAAGTGAGAACTAGGTTAGGAATTTGCCCATGCATTCGAAGAGAACGCCAAATATCTTTATTAAGATTCATGTGTGGAAGAACTACACATCTAATTTTAATTTTAGAGATGCCGCGCAAAAGCAGGCCCTTCGGCCCACTGAATCCGTGCCGACCCAGTGATCCCCATACACTAACGTTATAACTATCCCACACTAGGGACAATTTATAATCTTTGCCAAAGCCAATTAACCTACAAACCTGTATGTCTTTGGAGTGTGGGAGGAAACCGAATACCCAGAGAAGATCCACGCGGTCATGGGGAGAACGTACAAACTCCGGACAGAGAGCACCCGTAGTGGGGGGCAGTGTTAGCTGTGAGGAGGATGCTAGGAGGCTGCAAGATGACTTGGATAGGCTGGGTGAGTGGGCAAATGCATGGCAGATGCAGTATAATGTGGATAAATGTGAGGTTATCTACTTTGGTGACAAAAACAGGAAAGTAGACTATTATCTGAATGGTGGCAGATTTGGAAACGGGGAGATGCAACGAGACCTGGGTGTCATGGCACACCAGTCATTAAAAGTAGGCATGCAGGTGCAGCAGGCAGTGAAGAAAGCGAATGGTATGTTAGCATTCATAGCAAAAGGATTTGAGTATAGGAGCAGGGAGGTTCTACTGCAGTTGTACAGGGTCTTGGTGAGACCACACCTGGAGTATTGCGTTCAGTTTTGGTCTCCTAATCTGAGGAAAGACATTCTTGCCATAGATGTAGTACAGGGAAGGTTCACCAGACTGATTCCTGGGATGTCAGGACTTTCATATGAAGAAAGACTGGATAGACTCGGCTTGTACTCGCTAGAATTTAGAAGATTGAGGGGGGATCTTATAGAAACGTACAAAATTTTTAAGGGGTTGGGCAGGCTAGATGCAGGAAGATTGTTCCCGATGTTTTGGGGAAGTCCAGAACAAGGGGTCACAGTTTAAGGATAAGGGGAAATCTTTTAGGACCGAGATGAGAAAAACATTTTTCACACAGTGGTGAATCTCTGGAATTCTCTGCCACAGAAGGTAGTTGAGGCCAGTTCATTGGCTATATTTAAGAGGGAGTTAAATGTGGCCCTTCTGGCTAAATGGATCAGGGGGTATGGAGAGAAGGCAGGTACAGGATACCGAGTTGGATGATCAGCCATGATCATATTGAATGGCGGTGCAGGCCCGAAGGGCCGAATGGCCTACCCCTGCACATATTTTCTATGTTTCTATGTAGTCAGGATCGGACCCAGGTCTCTGGCTCTGTAAGGCAGCAAATCTACCGCTGCGTCACCGTGCTGGTGCTTCAATTAAGTATTGGAGGACAATTGGCCACTTTCATCAAATCCATGCTTTCAAGAAGGGAAGGGTTAGATATTGGACTGGAGAATAAAAGGCAGGTCGGCTTTGCAACAATGTAAATAATTCCCAGGCATTGAAATAAGAAACATCATTAACATAAACAATGGTTTGACAAAGGGTCATCGATGTGAAATGTTAACTCTGTTCCTTTCTTCACAGATGCAGCTGACCTGCTGGTTATTTTCAGCTTTTACATTATGTAATTGTGATACTGGAGCTGAGTGGCAGAGATTAATTTGAAAACTCATTCTTGCAATAAGAAAAGTCTCCAGATGTTGATATTTATTGAAATAACCAGAAACACAGCATTTAAAGAACCAAAACAACAAAGAGATATATATATAGTAACATATCGGGGCAGGTGTAATACGTCACGTAATTCTAATACAATCTCTCTGCATATGGAATACTTGGGTTATATAACGGGATTATCTCGTTTTCTACCTGTAAACACTATTTTTAGCACCTTTGGTAAACATAGTATTTATTGACATTACAACCAAACACCACCACAGTATCCATTCTGGAATGTTTTAATTAAATAACAGCAAAAACAAGTTTATTGTCAAGTGTCCCTGTATAGGACAATGAAATTCTTGCTTTGCTTAAGCACACAGAAAATAGTAGGCATTTTCTACAAACAGATAAATGTGTCCATATACCATGATATAAATATATACACACATGAATAAATAAACTGATAAAGTGCAAATAGCAGAAAGTGGTTATTAATAATCAGAGTTTTGTCCCAGCCAGGTTTAATAGCCTGATGGCTGGGGGGAAGTAGCTATTCCTGAACCTGGTTGTTGCAGTCTTCAGGCTCCTGTACCTTCTACCTGAAGGTAGCAGGGAGATGAGTGTGTGGCCAGGATGGTGTGGGTCTTTGATGATACTGCCAGCCTTTTTGAGGCAGCGACTGCGATAAATCCCCTCGATGGAAGGAAGGTCAGAGCCGATGATGGACTGGGCAGTGTTTACTACTTTTTGTAGTCTTTTCCTCTCCAGGGCACTCAAATTGCCGAACCAAGCCACGATGCAACCGGTCAGCATGCTCTCTACTGTGCACCTGTAGAAGTTAGAGAGTCTTCCTTGACAAACCGACTCTCCGTAATCTTCTCAGGAAGTAGAGGCGCTGATGAGCTTTTTTGATAATTGCGTTAGTGTTCTCGGACCAGGAAAGATCTTCAGAGATGTGCATGCCCAGGAATTTGAAGTTCTTGACCCTTTCAACCATCGACCCGTTGATATAAATGGGGCTGTGGGTCCCCCTCCTACTCCTTCCAAAGTCCACAATCAATTCCTTGGTTTTGCTGGTGTTGAGGGCCAGGTTATTGCGCTGGCACCATATGGACAGTTGCTCGATCTCTCTTCTGTACTCAGACTCATCCCCATCAGTGATAGGTCCCACAACAGTGGTGTCGTCAGCGAACTTGATGGAGTTCGCACTGTGGTTGGCTACGCAGTCATGGGTATAGAGTGAATACAGTAGGGGGCTGAGCACACAGTCTTGAGGCTGACACATTTCCACCAATACGAACAGACTGTGGTCTGTAGATGAGGAAGTCGAGGATCCAGTTGCAGAGGGATGCGCAGAGACCCAGTTCTGCGAGTTTGGTAACCAGTTTGGAGGGGATGATTGTGTTGAATGCCGAGCTGTAATCGATGAATAACAGCCTGACATATGAGTTTTTGTTGTCCAAGTGGTCCAGTGTGGAGTGGAGGGCCAGCAAGATCGCATCCACCGTTGATCTGTTGTGGCGGTAAGCGAACTGCAGTGGGTCCAGGTTTTTGTCGAGGTAGGAGTTGATTTGCTCCATGATCAGCCTCTCAAAGCACTTCATCACCACCGGCGTTAGTGCCACTGGTCGATAGTCATTGAGGCACGTCACCTTACTCTTCTTGGGCACCGGTATAATTGATGCCCTTTTAAAGCAGGTGGGGACCTCAGACCTCAGAAGTGAGAGGTTGAAAATGTCCGTAAAAACTCCCGCCAGTTGGTCCGCACAGGTTTTTAGAACACGACCGGGTATACCATCAGGACCAGGTGCTTTTCGGGGGTTCACCCCTCTGAAGGATTTCCTGACGTCGGCCTCTGTGACTGAGACTGAAATGCCATCACAGCGAATGGGGGATCAGGAAGGCACATCAGTATTCTCCCTGTCAAAGCGTGCGTAAAACGCATTGAGCTCGTCAGGGAGTGATGTTACACCGACATTCGAGCTGCCTCCTGGTTTCGCCTTATAGGAGGTGATTGCATTCAGGCCCCGCCACAGCTGCCGAACATCTGTCTCATCCTCAAGTTTGGAGCAGAAGTCCCTTTTGGCCTTTTTGATGGCCTTACCAAGGTCGTATCTGGACTTCATGTAGGCCACTGTATCATCGGACATGAATGCCCTGTGTCTGGACTTTAGAAGAGTGCGGATCTCAAAGTTCATCCAAGGTTTCTGATTGGGAAACACTCGGAAAGGTTTTTGTAGGGATGCAGTCCTCCACACATTTCTTTATGAAGTTTGTAACGACTGTGGCGTATTCGTTCAAGTCCGTTGCCGAGTCCTTGAACATTGCCCAGTCTACAGACTCCAAACAGTCCTGGAGTTGTTCTTCTGCCCCCCCACGACCAGCTCTGTGCTGTCCTCACTTCTGGGGGTGCGCTCTTCAATTGCTGCCTGTAGGCAGGAAGAAGCAGCACCGCGGTATGGTCGGACTTACCGAAGTGAGGGCGAGGGATAGAACGATAGGCATTCTTGATGGTGGTGTAGCAGTGGTCGAGGGTGTTTGGTCCTCTGGTGCAGCAGGAGACATGTTGGTGGAAGTTGGGGAGTGATTTCTTGAGGTTCGCCTTATTGAAGTCCCCAGCAATGGTGGTAAATGCCTCGGGGTAAGACGTCTGGTGTTTGTTGACCACGGCGTGCAGCTCCTCCAGTGCCAGACGGACGTCTGCCTGGGGTGGGATGTAGACCGCGGTCAGGATAACGGAGGTGAATTCTCTTGGGAGGTAGAAGGGACGGCACTTCACCGCCAGATGTTCGAGGTGTGGAGAGCAGGAGTTGGACAGGACTGCCACGTCGGAACACCACGCAGAGTTGACCATGAGGCAGACGCCCCCTCCTCTCCCTTTCCCAGATGCCAGGGTAGGTCCATACGGTGGATGGAGAACCCTTCAGGCTGGACCACTGAGTCTGGGGAGCTGGGGGTGAGCCATGTCTCTGTGAAACAGAACACAGAGCATTCCCTCAGCTCCCTTTGATAAAGCAGTTGATAAAGAAGAAACGGCATTGTTTCTTCACTGTCATGTAGCATTGCCTCCCTTGCAGTATTGTGGGTACACCCACACTTACAGGTTTAGAGGTAGCTTACCACCACCTTCTCAGAGGCAATTAAATACTTGCTCAATCTTTGAAGAACACATCTCTTCAATTTAGGAAAAAGGGAATAAGAGTCAGCAATTAAATCACAACAGTCAAGGGCCAAAATTGAAGACATTCCTGTTTCAAAATCCTGGCGCAGCTTTCATATGCGGTTTTACTGAATATCTCCAGGCAAAATATATTCATCCAAGTTAAAATTGTACTGTAACTTTTTTTATCCTCCTCTAGCTGCTCGCCATCGAGTAAACAGGGGAAATACTTAATTGTTGCTATAATAGTCCTGAGTGAGCCAATATAATAGAGGCAATAGAAAGTGATGGTGTTAGACATAGGATCATTCTGCAGAAATCTTTCCACTGACTGGATAACACGCAACAAACGCATTTCACTGTACCTCGGTACACGTGACAATAAACTAAACTGATTACTGAAACATTAACTTTTTTTTTAAAATTCCTTAATTGTGTAACCTTCTCCCTGGATTCAACACAAGCAACACCCAAACTTTGCTCATACTATCAACAATGGCGAGTTCGAACAACTTCCATCCAAAGACAGTGATAAAAACTCTCAATACTCACATGGGCATGTGCCTAAATTCATAATTTGCAGTAGATCTCATTCCATTCAAAGGATTGCATACGGGAGTCTCCATAGCGATGTCCATGTTTTCATGTATACCATCTGTCTGCCTAAAGCCGTTTCCATTTAGTTGTAAAGCGGGATTACAATACACTGGTATGAAGCATTCTGGCTGCTGTTTTGGATTCTGGACGTGTGCTGCTGAATGTGATGCATTTCTCCCATACACATCCAATCCAGGTGACTGAAACAGCTGTCTGCTTGAGGGTGCCAAGGAGCTGTAACAGAGACTGTGTGCCATCACCATAGCAGGTAATGCACTCAAGCGTTCAGATAAACGTCAGTCCCTGTTAAAAAAAAAGCATTACAATGTCAGAAGATCCATTACAGAAAGATACTTACTTCTCCTATGCAATTCTCAGGCAGAATGACCAAAACATTGCACACAAAGAAATGAGCATGCTGATTTAATTAAGCCATGTTAGAAACACTCCATTCATTTCCATAGCTTTCTTTAGAGCAATAAAAGGCTCATTAATCCAAACCGCTTGCATTGCCGTGTGAATATTTTGCTATATATAATATATATATATTATAACACAAGTTATAAAACTGGCGACATTAAACTCCTTTTTATTCTATCGCTAGTATTGAGGACTACACTGATTACTCATGCAATTTCTGTTTTAAACACATTCCCACCATACCAAATAGAATTCTACCCTCATGAGGACACTCCTTCACTTCAAGGGCTCAATACCACAGGTACAAGGAATTGTATCCATCAAGATATATATTAATGACATCACAAACATCACAGTGACACTGGTAGATGCACCCTCACCCAGCATGCATTTCTTCCCAGTCTAATGCACTTACAATTAATAGGGTTTGACATGATATTTTAATAATATTGCTGCTCAAACTTGGCTTGCGTAAATATTATTGATGTACAAAGTTAAATGCGAACACAATCAAGATTGAAAGATTGCTTGAACTACGGTGAGCATTTCCCTATTCAATAAATGAATTCCCAATTTTTAAATTCAACAACACTTCCACAACATAATTGCCAAAAATCCATGCTTCTTTTGAGAATCCAAAATTAATCAGCCTTGAATGTTTTCACCAAGTGAGCATAAACAGATTCTGAATAGCAATCCAAATATACAGTGAGGAACTTCTCTTGGTCTTAATCCAAAATGGCCTTGAACCCGAGATGCTCTTGTATGTTGTTAGCTCGCCTAACTATCCTCTCAGCATGCACACTTTCAGGCACTCAGAGTCTTATGCTTCATCGAGATCACCTATTCTTCTACACTCCAAACAATCTCTCATCTGACAACCACATCGCCATAAGAATCAATGAAATGAATCTTCATTATACCAATTTCAACTTAACAAAAAAGCCTATCTGGCTTCTGTCAGAAAGAATAGGTACCAATCAAAAATCGCCACTTAAACTAGAATCTGCTCACTTGGTGCAGTTCATCCATTGACCCCCCTGTTAAATGTTAGCATCTAATGCCTTCAATAGAAAAACAAACAAATGGAATCTTGGTTTTCTATTTAAAGGCATAGAATATTAACATCATAATTTAAACCCCATCCCACCTGTGTCCTTACAATAAAACTATAATAAAACTACAATAAAAAAGTTAATTGTAGAACAAAGTTTGGGCTAGGGGGCTTGCAATAACAAGTTTTGGTAAATACATCTGATAACAACATACTAAAAATGCTGGAGCTGAAACAAAAAGAAAATGCAGGGCAATTAGGAGATCAAGCAGAAACTTAGCTAATGTTCCAGTCTATTACCGTTCTTAGAGATTAGAGAATAAAAAAAAACTATAGAGAAGGGAGAGGGAAGGAAGGAGAGTATATAGAATAAAAGGATGAAGAATGACTGAATGAGTAAGTGGTGCTGATGCAAACTAAAAGAGGCGCTAAACATATGAAAATAAAAGAGTTGTCTGTGGGATGTTTTAAATGCCAGGCAATTAATGAAATTTGAGATTAATAAAATTTAAATATTTAATCATATGTGCTACTGATTTCCACTCAGGTGTTATTTTCACAGAATCTACCCAAGGCTTTTCCTTCTCAACCTTTTTGTCAGTGTTTCAGCAGATGGTTAGCAACCAACATCCATTGCAAGCCCAAGAACTCGCACATCTCTACCTTGTTGACAGTTCCTCCTACCCTGTGATCTGCAAGAACTCATTCTATTCTCTAGTTTGTCGGGTTCTGCTGCATCAGTTTCTCACGATGCCATTTGTCAAAAGTGCTTCTGATATGTCTTTTCCTCAACCATAATTTCCCCTTCAGTACTTGTGGACAGACAGGTCAGTTACACCATTCACACACTTGACACCAGATCCGATTCAGACACTATTCCAGTGTCGGTCATGAAAAGAGATTACTAGGAGGACAGAGAAAAAGATTCAAGAAAATGCTCAGAGCCTCTGAAGAAATGCAACAACCCGATTGACTCCTGGTAATCTCTAGCCCATGACAGCTTAAACCATAGAAGCAGAATTCACACTATAAGAGAACCAACACCAGGCATTTGTATCACAAAGGCCCTCCACAAGTGGCAGGATTAGACCACCTCAGCAGCTACCGATTTGTCTACCCTATCTGCCACCATCTGCCCCTTCTGCAGCCTGAATGGCCAATTCTCATACTGACCCTGTTGGTTCAGTGGGCTCTGAAGTGGCTGGAGTGGAAATTGATCACCAATTTCTAGAGACTGCATAAGATGACGAAAACAGGTGACAGGACTCTCAATCTTTTCCGATCCATTTCCAGCATTTCTGCTCTCAGTTCTTCTCCCACTCACCCTCCCCTCCCTCCTTTTCCAGCATTCCTAAGCAATGTGCTCTGCCTCGGGTTTTCCATCTTCACTCTCCTCACAACACTTTCCCCTGTAACTACAGGAGACACAGCACAGAATAAAAGATCAGAAAATACAGATACGCGGAATCTGAAAGACTGAACAGTAATTGTACTACCCAAGACACAAGAAATGGTAGAAAGTTGTGAACACAACCCAGTTCATCACACAAACCAGCCTACATCCACCCCCCACCCCATCAATCGACTCTATCTCTGCTTCATGCTGCCGACGGGAAAGCAGCCAACATATTCAAAGACAACTCGCAACCCAGTCAATGCCTCTTCTCACATTGGGCAGAATGTACAAAAGTTTGAAAGCATGTATGACCAGATTCAAAAATGGCTTCTTCCCTGCTGTTATCAGGCTCTTGACAAACCTCTCCCATGCTTCGGGCAAATTAGGTCCATTTTTTATCTGCACTTTCTCTGCAGATGTAATACTATATTCTATTTTGTCTTTTGCACTACCTGATGCACTCCCATATATTATGATCTGCCTGGATAACATGCAAAAAGCCTTGTCACTGTATCTTGACACACGTTACATAAATAAACCAATAACTATTTCACTCCACATATGCTGCTTGAACTGTTGAGTATTTTCACAATGTATTTCAGATACACCTTCCCATTTACCTCCAGCCTTCCTGACATACAGGGACCCAAGCCCACTTTCCCATTTATTTGTAGTTTAAATTTAATATCCTGCATGCTCATGATGTGGTCTCAACACACTTGAGAAAATTGAGTGACTTCATTGCAGAACATTTGTTCAGCCTAAAAGTGGACTTCCAGTTACCTAATTCTGAAGAAGGGTTTCGGCCCGAAACGTTGCCTATTTCCTTCGCTCCATAGATGCTGCTGCACCCGCTGAGTTTCTCCAGCTTTTCTGTGTAACCTACCTAATTCTTTAATTCTCTAGACAACTCCAATCTGTGTTTGGCCTCCTACACTTTTCCAACAAAGCTCAAGGTACAGCACTCATCTTCAGACAATGCAGTCTTTAACAAGTTCAGATGTTCACCCGCTCCAGCCTTAAATCCTATAGCTTTAGTTGTACATCAGTCACTGAAAGTAAGCCAATTTGTGAGAGGATTTGAGTTTAGGAGCAAGGGGGTCCTACTGCAGTTGTACAGGGCCCTGGTGAGACCGCACCTGGAGTATTGTGTGCAATTTTGGTTTCCTAATTTGAGGAAGCACATTACTGCTATTGAGGGAGTGCAGCATTGGTTCACCAGATTAATTCCCGGGATGGCGGGACTGACGCATGGTGAAAGAGTGGGCCAACTGGACTTGTAATCGCTGGAATTTAGAAAGATGAGAGGGTATCTTATAGAAACATGTAAAATTCTTAGAGGATCAGACAGGATAGATGCAAAAATGTTCCCGATGTTGGGGGGAGTCCAGAACCAGGGGTCACAGTTTAAAAATAAGGGGTAGGCCATTTAGGACTGAGATGAGGAAAAGCTTTTTCACCCAGAGAATTGTGAATCTGTGGAGTTCTCTGGACGCTAATTCACTGGATGTTTTCAAGAGAGTTAGATTTAGCTCATAGGGCTAAGGAAATCAAGGGATATGGGGGAAAAAGCCAGAACAGGGTACTGATTTTGGATGATCGGCCATGATCATATTGAATGGCGGTGCTGGCTCGAAGGGCCTAATGGCCTACTCCTGGACCAGTTTTCTATGTTTCTATGTTTTCCTTCCGCTCTCCTGAAATCAAAATTGAATTTGCCCTTTTATACTTCTACATAAGCAATATGAATTTTAGCACAATTATCGTGGCCTCTGTCCTACAACAGCCAGACCTTTTCACCAATTTGTTGTCCTCTCTCTTTCCCTACAACTTGTTTCTTTGCTAACTTCACAGTTCTGTTGAAAGTGTTTCACACCATGGCTTCGCTCTCCACAGATGCATTTCCAACATTTTCTGTTCTTTATCACGAATGACTTGGTTTGCTTTGGCATGAAGCCTGCATTGATATTTCTTTCTTGCTAGATTTTTAACAGTTAAAACCAAATTTTGCACATCCTGCAAAGGCAAGGGTCTATTTGTGCATTACCTGTAACATGTTCAAAGCACCTAACTTCCAGACATGTGGAGAAAAAGTGCTTAAAAATACTACACAAAAAAGATAACTACGATCCTCAGATGGAACCGGAAACAATGCCAATACCTATTTTGAACTACGTTTGACAGCAGGCATGTACTTTATACACATCCAGTGCTCCGCCTCTGTTCCCCAACCTCATTATTTTCTGGAAACTTCCAGAACATCTTTAAATTGTTAGAAGAACATGTAGATTTTATGCTTTAAACCACGTAAGCCATTGATTACGTGTTGATCCCCAGGAAAGCCATCCCACCTCTCTCCTTTGTTCTTGCACCTTAATCTCTCACATTTCGTGCAAGACACACCTCCAGATTCAGGGACAGTTTCTTCCCAGCTGTTATCAGGCAACTGAACCATCCTACCACAACTAGAGAGCAGTCCCGAACTCCTATCTACCTCACTCGAGACCCTAGAACTATCTTTGAATGGACTTTACTGGCTTTATCTTGCACTAAACGTTATTCCCTTTTACCATGTATCTGTACAGTGTGGGTGGCTCGGCTGTAATAATGTATTGTCTTTCCGCTGACTGGTTAGCACGCAACAAAAACTTTTCACTGTACCTCGGTATACGTGATATAATAAAACTAAATATGTTCATCAGTTCCCATTCCTCACCAACCGTACGTAAGTCCAAGTTACACGGAGGTAGCAGGACTTCTCTGCCTTCGCAGCCAGTGAGGTGGCCACACACAGCGCGTTGGGACTTCCGAGCCTTTGGAACTGAACCGGATTGTAAACATTTACGTCCGCTAGTAGGCAACATGAACAGGATTCTTGGGGTTGACGGTAGATGAAGGGGGAAATAATAAAGAGTGTGCAACAGAGTGGTTTGGGCGATTGGGTTGGGGACATGCTACAGGACTGGCTTGGCAAACATCAGCGCAGATGTCATAAACACCCCACATGCACGGTGCAGATCTGCTGTTTGTATTTGTGACACACAAGGGCACCGACGCTCAAGTGAAAAGCTGTGCAGCGGCGAGGGTGACTGCAAGGCGCGCAATCACCGATAAAGCGGCCGACCCCGCGACCGCGGACCCTCGACACTCCACTCCACTCCCCTCAGTGATCGCCGACACTCCCCTCCCCTAAAGTACGGACCCTCGACATTCACCGGGAACGCGGTCCCTCGACACTCCCCACAACCAACGGACAATTCAGACGCCCCCTCGGCCGCGTAACAGCGCCGAGGTTTATGACTCTGTGCCACCGACCTGCGCGCCGATTCCCCGCCGCTCCTCTCCCTCAGTTGCCGCCGCCGCCTCGTCCCCAACGGCTCGCACGGCGTCCTCACAAACGCCCGCTGCGATTGGCTGGTGAATTACACCCGATCATGCGCGTTGCCGCGATTGGGGCGCGATCGCCATCTTTGTTCGGGGCACAACGGCTGGAAGGCTGTTGGTCGCCATCTTTCTGCGGGGCAGAGCGGCTGTCGGGCTTTGGATCGCCATCTTTGTTCAGGGCAGAGCGGCTGGAGCGCTTCAGACCACCATTGTTGTTAAGGGCAGAACGGGTTGGGAGGATTAGGTCGCCATCTTTGTTCGGGGCAGAGCGACTGGAAGGGGCGAGTCGCCATCTTTGTTCGGGGCAGAGCGACTGGAAGGGGCGAGTCGCCATCTTTGTCCGGGGCAGAGCAGCTGGAGTGCAGCAATGGTTTGGTTACCGCTGACAGCGCTATCGATGAAGCTGATCTATTGTGTTCTGGTCAAAGTCCCTTCAAGTTACGTTTTACATTGTTTTGTGAGGAAATATGTCAACCCCAAACAACACGGTAACATCTGTTACACATTTTTAAATTCGGCGAGGGTTCACTGTTGCTTTATTTTAAGGATAACTAAATCGCATTGAAGTACCAAGACACGGTTGCAGTCAATAACAGGACATCCTCATCCACGATTTGTCAAATTATTTTGAAAACTTCTGGACAAATTTGCTAATGTTACTTTGAATCCCTTCATCCAAATCATTGATGTATATTGTAAATAGCTGCAGTCCCAGCATCGAGCCTTGCGGTACCCCACTAGTCACTGCTTGCCATTCTGAAAGGGACCCGTTAATCACTACTCTTTGTTTCCTGTCTGCCAACCACTTCTCTATCCATGTCAGCACTCTACCCCCAATACCATGTGCCCTAATTTTGACCACTAATCTCTTATGTGGGATCTTATCAAATGCTTTCGGAAAGTCCAGGTACACTACATCCACTGGCTCTCCCCTGTCCATTTTCCTAGAAGATTAGACAAGCATGAATTCCCCTTCGTAAATCGATAGGAGACTTTCTACAGTGCATGTGCAGAACTGATGACTGAGCCTTTCAGAAAGGTCAATCTGATGTCTGCACAGGCGCTCTCGAGCCTAATAGGCAGATGGCGTCTTTCCCCTGACCATCTGTTGAAAGCGACATTGAGCTTGTCGGGGAGGGGCACATAATACTTTCACTTTGTAGCCTATTATAGCGTGAAAGAGTTGTTAGATCCTCATTCATGCTGCAAAAATTAAGTAGCAGTCAATTAGTGACCCTGCAGCTGGAGAGATGAGGATAAGTGCTGAACTCACTTGGGTATTAATACACAGAGGATTATTGTGATACCTCTTTGCTCACTGGCTGCAAGTCCATTTCCAGAAACAACAACTAGGTTGCTGCTTTGATGAAATGCCTTTGTTTTGCATACAACCCGGTAAAATACTACAGCAGACTTCACCCAAGCATTACATGATAGTCGTCATGCCAACAAAGTTACAAAAGTTCACCAACAGTCCAATATTCTGCCTGCCGCCGCGTGTGGCAGCAGGCAGCCCCACGAAGTGTTCCCCCGTCGTTTTTAGATGCTCCCCACTGGTTCCCCCTTTCGTCTCGGTGCACCCCTGCTGGGTCTAAAGTCTTGCTCCCTGATTTGAGCTCAACAGCACCCACCTAAGCACCGAAACAGGCCCTTCAGCCCACTGAGTCCACGCCGACCAACGATCACCCCGTACATTATTAGCACTATCCTACACACTTGGGGCAATTTACAATTATAAACAAAGCAAATTAACTTCCAAACCTGTATAGCTTTGAAGCGTGGGAGGAAACTGGAGCACCCAGAGAAAACCCATGCAGTCACAGGGAGAATGTGCAAACTCTGTACAGACAGGATCGAACCGGGTCTCTGGCTCTGTAAGGCAGCAACCTTACCACTGCGCCACCGTGCCGCCCATTGTTTTGTATTAATGTGTGTCCCTTGTGCTTGATAAATAGCAAAATCATGCAGTGCAGCAAATCTTTTAAGTGTAAGCAGCCCTCTTGCAGGAAGTTTATTGCATCGGGCAGGGTTCAGGAAAATAATTATCATCTTGTTCTTTTTATAGTAGGATGCTATTGTACAATGTTACTTGTGTCAGCCAAAGTCTGCAATAATGACATTATTGCCCTTTATCCCAGGATCGGAATTACCCCATCCCCTAGCTTATCTACAGTGTCTACTATCCAAGTAACACTGAAGTTATATACAACTGTATTGTTGGCCTTGGCGATACCTAACACTATAAGAGTTATCATGTCATCAACACTGCCTCACCCTATGGTCTCCATAAACCACAGATATGTAATCACATCTGATTCAACATGACAATGCAAATACACTCTGTGTATGTATGTGTCTCTACATTTCCCCTTCCTATATCTGCATCTCTGTTTTGTCTCTGATGGTCTAATTTAGTCTGCAAAGATAATTCTCAAGTTTGTGTCTTTTGGCTGCTTAGGAAACTCATTTGTGACCCGAAACGTAACCTATTCCTTCGCTTCATAGATGTTGCCTCACCCGCTTAGTTTCTCCAGCATTTTTGTCTACCGTCAATTTTTCCAGCATCTGCAGTTCTTTCTTAAACACTCATTTGTGCTGTAGGTGTATTCAACATTGTTTTGGGATGGATGTAGAAACAAGGGACTGCAGGGTTTTAGATTAGAGATACAGCACGGAAACAGGTCCACTGAGTACGTGCCGACCACCAATCCCCGTACACCAGCACTATCCGACACACTGGGACTATTTGCACTTTTTACCAAAGCCAATTAACCTACAACCCTGCATGTCTTTGGAGTGTGGGAGGAAACCGGAGCACCCGGGGAAAACTCACCTGGTCACAGGGAGAACTCCGTAAGTTATAAGTTATAGGACCAGAGGCCAAATGACCTAAATCTGTTCCTATAACATGAATATCATATGATCCTCTTCTGATAATGCAAATATCAAAATAATCATTTAACATGTCTGATCTTTTTATTTAAATTTCATGTACAATCAATAATTTCCCTCTTTTTCTCATCCCTCCCTCTTCCTTCCTCCATATCTCTCCCCTTTCCCTGTCTCTCTCGATCCCTCATTCTCTCTTCCAGTCTCTCTTTCTCCTCTCCCTCTCTTTTTCTCTCCCCTCCCTCATTCTTTATCTCATTAACCACTCTCCCTTTATCTCCCCCTCATTCCCCTCCCTCAATCTTTCTTTTCCCGTCACCCTTTCCCTCCCTCTTTTTCTTTCCTGTATCTTCCTCTTTCAATCCCTCCTATGCTTCAACCTCCTCCTCCACTCTCCCCTTTCTTCCATCCCCCCTTTCCCTTCCCACTTCCCTCTCTCCATCCCTCATTCCCTTTTCCCTCCATCCGCTTCCTCCCTCATCTTCCCGTTCCATCCCTCTCTCCTCCTCACACCCTCTCTCCTTTCCTCTACCACCCCCCTGCCTGCCACCCCTACTATCTCCCCCTCTCTCCCCTTGCCTCCTCTATCTCCCGGTCCCTCCCTCCCTCCCCTCGGTTTACAATCTTGCTGACCGAAGCAGCAGCCAGCAGCTCACATGATGAGCGAGCAGCGACTCGCATAGCAGACGGGCGGAAATCTCCCATTTCCCAGTAGGGACGGTACTGGTGTTGGTGGGAGCGCGGCCGGGCGGCGAGTTACCCCTTGACCAGCGACCCGCGGGGTGACAAGCAGCTCGTCCCGGGGCTCACGCCGTTACTAACCTGCTGCCTCTAACCTCTACTCACAGTTGGACTGGAGAATCTCTTACACGTTAGATCTCCGCGGTAAGAAAGTTTTAACTTTGGCCGCTCAATTATGTTGTCAAGGGGAGGGGAGGATGAGGAGAGGGGGAAAGGGGAGGGAAGGGAGGGGAAGGGGGAAAAGGGGAAAGGAGGAGAGGAAATGGATGGAGTGGAGGGGGAGGGAGGGAAGGGGAGTGAGGATGAAGGGTGGAGGGAGGGAAGGGGAGTGAGTGAGGGGGGGGTGAGTGAGGGGGGGGGAGTGAGTGAGGGGGGGGGAGGGGGGGGGAGTGAGTGGGGAGGGGGGGGAGTGAGTGGGGGAGTGAGTGAGTGAGGGGGAGTGAGTGAGGGAGGGAAGGGGAGTGAGGGGAGGGGGAGGGAGTTTAACAAACAAACAAACAAACAAACATCACACTCTGCGGATGGCAGTGTATGCCAGTAGTAAGATTCCGACGGTGCAGGAAGGATCTGACTGAGGGTCCCTCCCTCTCACCGCCAGCCAAGCCAGGTCTTGGTGCTTGTTGGTGAATTCTGGTGATGAGATATTTCTCCAGACAAGCTGTGCAGTCTGCTCAGGGAACCTCGCCACAGGATCCATCACGTCCCTTCCCTTCAGTGCCTGCAGAATGTTCCGTGCTGACCACTGCCTGATGGACGTGGCAAAGGTGTTGGCCTGGAAGAACTTTTCCACAAAGGACAGGTGGTCCAATGTTGATTTATACATCCCACCTAGATAGAGTGGATGTGGAGAAGATGCTTCCACTAGTGGGAGCGTCTAGCACCAAAGGCCATAGCATCAGAATAATGGGTTGTACCTTTAGAAAGGAGATGAGGAGGAATTTCTTTAGTCCAAATGTTGTGAATCTGTGGAATTCATTGCCATTGAAGGCTGTGGAGGCCAAATCAATGGTGTATTTTTATGGCAGGGGACTGATTCTTGATTAGTAAGGGTGTCTGGGGTTATGGGGGAAAGGAAGTGGGGTAGAGAGGGAAAGATAGATCAGCCACGATTGAATGGTGGAGTAGACTTGATGGACCAAATGGCCTAATTCTGCTTGTATCGCTTTAGAACTTATGAATTCCATCTCGCCGTTAATTCTGAACTTAAGAAGTTAAGTAGAGTGTTTGTTGACGCACCAAGTCACCTCTAGAATTTTGTATATTCTCGATCAGCAAAGCTGAAACGTCAACAGGAGCAAGTGGGAATGAGGAGTTAAAGTTCTGATCGGATTAGCCATGATATTGTTGAATGGCAGAGCCAAAGTAAAGAAATGAGAGACCTCTAACTTTTAGTCCGAACATTGATACCACATCCTATCTGTTTTATTGATATGTGTGTGTGTGTTTCATTGTCCTATCTGGGACACATAACAATAAACTCTCTTGACTATTGGGACATATTCCAGTAAAGGAATAGATGAGGTAGATGCACAGAGTCTTTTGCCCAGAGTAGGTGAATCTTCTTCTTCTTCTTGCGTACGGCGTGCACAGCCTAAAGTTGTGCAACAACTTGTTCTATTTGATCATATTTGATTGTGCACGGCAGGTTGATTGCATTTGTCGAAACAGGGCGGACCACGTGAAGGTTGCAATCTCCCACCCCAAGTAGGTGAATCAAGGACCAGATGCCAGGTGTAGGATGAAAGAGGAAAAGATTTAATAGGAATCTGAGGGGTGACTTTTTCATACAAAGGGCGGTGGATGTATGGAACAAGCTGCCAGAGGAGGTAGATGAGGCTGGGACTATCTCAACATTTAAGAAGCAGACAGGTACATGGATATGGACCAAGTACAGGCAGGTGGGACTAGTGTAGGTGGGACAATTTGGGCTGAAAGGCCTGTTTCCACACTGTATCACTCTATGAGTAACTCCACTAATAATTTGTTTGGGACTGGGTTTTTTTGTAATTGTCCCCAACAATTTTTCTATTTTATCGACGGGGAAATGCACCAACTTTTAAATAATTGCATTGCTGTTTTTGCAGAGCAGGTTGCATTGGTGCATCATGCAGCCCGGTGTGTTGTTGTTGTTGATGTCCTACATGGGAGTTCCCCTCCTCGCACACAGTAAGTAGAACGCTCTGTGCATCAACTATGAATAGCAAGCACTGCCCGCTTTAAACATGGTGGAATTTACTTGATGGTGCAGCGGTAGAGTTGCTGCCTTACAGCGCCAGAGACCCCGGTTCGATCCTGACTATGGGTGCGGTCTGTACGGAGTGTGTACATTCTCCCTGTGACCTCATGGGTTTTCTCTGGCCACTTCTGTTTCCTACCACACTCCAAATACATGCAGGTTTGTAGGCTAAGTGACTTCTGTAAATTGCCCCTAGTGTGTAGGATGCAAAACTGGCCGAACATAGAACTAGTGTATGGATCATCATTGGTCGGCACGGAATTGGTGGGCTGAATGGCCTGTTTCCACACTATATCTCTAAACTAGAACAGGCCCTTCAGCCCAAAATGTCTGTGCCGAACGTGATGCCAAGCCAAACTCTTGTCTGCCTGCACATCATTCATATCCTTCCATTCCTGGCACAAGCTTATGTAAAAATGTTTTAATTGCCACTGTTGTAACTGCCTCCACCACCATCCCTGGCAGCGAGTTCCAGGTACCCACCCACTGGGTGGTGGTGGTTTGCCCAAAGAAACTTGCGCACAAGTTGAAACAGTGTGGGCTCAAAACTCTATGGAATTGGCCACACACATAAAGGGCTACTCTTTGCAGGTGCCACTGGCTGATGTTTCACCCAATCACTGAATCATAGTCATAGTCATACAGCATAGAAACATGCCCTTTGGCCCAACTTCCCCACACCACCAACATGTCCCATCTACACTAGTCCCACCTGCTCATACCCCTTTAAAACTGTCCTATCCATGTACCTGTCTAAATGTTTCTTGTATGTTGCGATAGTATCTGCCTCAACTATCTCCTGCCGCAACTCGTTCCATACACATGCCATGTGTAACCATCACTCCTATAACCTCCTAGATCATCTGGTCCGTGCTCTCTTGCTGTCCTCTCCTCACATTACATCCTATTGCTCCTGTGCACTGAATCATAGAGACGGATTGTGCTGGTCCATTTAATCAGCAACAGCAGAGCTCCTAATGCAAACATGGGCTTAGCTGTGGTTTAAGTGTTCAACATAGCTGTGGGTGGTTACTGCATAGGGTGAATTTGTTCTAGAGGAGATCCTCAATCCCCACTATCACCTGTATACCAAACCCACCCCCAGTTTTATATTTGGGGTGTTAAAGATAGGCTGAGGGTCTCCATTGAGATAGATAGTTGTTCAGGACTGCTCTTCAGTTGTTGGTATTTAGAGAACCTTCTGTTCTCATTGACACTGAGTGTGTGAGTATCTTGAGGGGGATTTTATAGGAACAAGGAACTGTGGAGACTGGTTTACACAAATGGACATAATGTGCTGGAGTAACTCAGCGGGCCAGGCAGCATCTCTGGGGAAAAAATGGATAGGGTGATGTTTTGGGTCGGGGCCCTTCTTCAGACACAAAGCTGGGGGAGAAGAGAGGCAGGTGCAGGCGGACAGGGGGGAAGGGTGTTTCTGATGGACAGATGGTTGGAACAAAGGCCAGAGGTTAAAACAGAAGGTGTGAGGCAGATGGATTGAACTGTGAAGCCAGAGGAAGGAATGCCGAAGGAGGGGGAGGGGAAAAATAGATGCGAGCCCAGGTGGGGCACAGGGGTGGAAGGGCGCTGTTCCTCCAGGTTATGTGTGGCCGCACTCTGGCAATGGAGGAGGCTCTGGACACAAAGATCAGCATGG
Organism: Leucoraja erinaceus; assembly: GCF_028641065.1. NCBI lineage: Eukaryota > Metazoa > Chordata > Chondrichthyes > Rajiformes > Rajidae > Leucoraja > Leucoraja erinaceus. The sequence goes on from NC_073401.1 coordinate 23,690,346, forward strand.
GAAAGAGAAGAGGGATTCAGGTAATGGGCGTCCATGCTGGGATGGTGGTGTCATTATCATTATCAATATCATTAGTGGGCGGCACGGAGGCGCAGCAGTAGAGTTGTTGCCTTACAGTGCTTGCAGCTCCAGAGACGCGGGTTCGATCCTGACTACGTGTGCTGCCTACGGAGTTTGTATGTTCTCCCCGTGACCGCGTGGGTTTTTTCCGAGATCTTCTGTTTCCTCCCACACTCCAAAGACGTACAGGTTTGTGTGTTCATTGGCTTGGGTTTGAAGGCTTGGTATAAGTGTAGATTGTCCCCAGTGTGTGTAGGATAGTGTTAATGTGCGGGCATCGCTGGTCTGCACGGATTCGGAGGGCCGAAGGGCCTGTTTCCGCGCTGCATCTCTAAACTAAACTATCAACAGATAGTTATTTTGTCTGTTATTTGCTCTGTCTGTGTCAGAACTGAATCACGAGAAGGCCATCGTAGCCTTGAACTCCCTTCTCCTCAGATCCACAAGGACATTCCCACCCAACCCCAGTGTCCACATTGCCTTGCGACTGTCAGAGAAACACAACCTCCACGAGGAGCAGAATTACCTTCACCGGCTGAAGACTGACCTCCGGAGAATCCTGTCCAGGTAATCATCCCTCATCTGATTCGAGTTGAGTTTATTGTCACGTGTACCGATGTACAATGAAAAGCTTTTGTTGCGTGCTAACCAGTCAGCGGAAAGACAATACATGATTACAATCGAGCCGTCCACAGTGTACAGATATATTTAGTTTAGATTAGAGAAACAACGCGGAAACAGGCCCTTCGGCCCACTGAGTCCGTGCCATTCAGTGATCCCCGCACATTAACACTATCCTACACAGAACTAGAACAATTTACAAATATACCGAACCAATTGGCCTACGTACCTGGGTGTCTTTGGAGTGTGGGAGGAAACCGGAGATCTCGGAGAAAACCCACGCAGGTCACAGCGGGAACGTACAGTCTCCGTACAAACAACACCCTTGGTCAGGATTGAACCCGGGTCTCTGGCGCTGTATGGCAGCAACTCTACCGCTGCGCCACCGTGCAGCCCTACATGATACAGGGAATAACGTGAATGATGTTCAGTGCAGGATAAAGTCTAGTGTAGCCTGATCAAAGATAGGCTGAGGGTCTCGAATGAGGTGGATAGTTGTTCAGGACTGCTCTCCAGTTGTTGGTAGGATGGTTCAGTTGCCTGTTAACAGCTGGGAAGAATCTGTCCTTGAATCTGGAGGTGCGCGTTTTTACACTCTATACCTTTTGCCCGATGGGAGAGGGGAGAAGAGGGAGTGGCCGGGGTGAGACCCGTTCTTGATTATGCCGGTGGCCTTGCTGAGGCAGCGTGAGGTGTAAATGGAGTCAATGGAAGGGAGGTTGGTTTGTGTGATGGTCTGGGCTGCGTCCACAATTCTCTGCAATTTCTTGGGATGGAGCTTGTTCCCAAATCGTGCTGTGATGCACTGGGCTCCTAAACACCAGCCCCCTTCCACCTGGTGCTGTGGGCTTCCACTGACAAAAGAACAAGATTAGTGAAGGTTTGAAGGATTTAAGCAGGATTATTCAGTACAGTCCCAGATTTCGATTGAATTTATTGTGCATTTAAAGGCTGCTTAGTGCTAATGCGTGAAAACGATACTGGCAATCGAAGCCATGCTGGTACATCTTGGGCCAACAAAATAGGGTGGCACGGTGGCGCAGCGGCAGTTGCTGTACAGCGCCGGAGACCCAGGTTCAATCCTGACTACGGGTGCAGTCTGTACAGAGTTTGTACATTCTCCCCTTGACCTGTGTGGGTTTTCTCCAGGATCTCCGGTTTCCTCCCACACTCCTAAAGCGTACAGGTTTGTAGATTAATCGGCTTTGTCAATTGTAGGTTAATCGGCAAAAATTGTCACTTGTCCCAAGTGTGGGGGATAGTATTAGTATGCGGGAATCGTTGGTCGTTGAGGACTCGGTGGGGCCGAAGGGCCTGTTTCCGCGCTGTATCTCTAAACTAAACTACACTAAATGAAACTAAACAAGGGGAACCAGGGTTAAACAAGAAGGCCCAGGATCAGATGAGGAGATGGAGGCCAGGGCAGAGGGCTAATGTTACTATCAACAATTTTTTTTTTTTATCTTGGTGATAACAACAGTGTGACTGCCTGACGCTTCTCTCTCTTGGCTCCTTCAGGGCAGAGCAGGGCACTCGGCCCTTCACCGGCCTTGTGGCCTTGCATCTACTGGCACTGCGTGCCTCCTGCCAGGACCTGCAGGAAAAGCGTCAAGCACTGCTCTATCTGAAGAAGAAGCTCAGTGCTGAGAGGAACCATACCATATGTACGTACTCCACTCTTCCCCACCTCTGTCCTGTGCTGCTCTTACACAGTTGTTATGTTTAGTTTAGTTTAGAGATACAGCACGTAAACAAGCCCTTCGACCCACTGAGTCCGCGCCGACCAACAACCCTCATAGGCTTTACTATCCTACACACTAGGGGCAATTTCTTTTTTACCGAAGCCAATTAACCTGCAAACCTGCATGTCTTTGGAGTGTGGGAGGGAAACCAGAGCACCCGGTGAAAACCCACGCAGTCACGGGGAGAACGTACAAACTCTGTACGGGCTACACCCACAGTCAGGATCGAACCCGGGTCAGTAAGGCAGCAACTCTACCGCTGCGCCACTGTGCCATTACTTGGCCTGCTGTCTAACTCTTGTAGTTACAGGTATCTCTATCTCTCTGAAGTCATGGCTGCAAATCCCAATTTTAAAATTTCCATTTATTTAATTACATCTGGAATAAGATCTTCTACACTGCCAATCAAACCCAAGAGAGGGGAATCGGCCTGATTTATTTGTGTCCTGGGTTCCACTGCAGTGCGCTTGATGCTTGGTTGGCCTCTGAAATGGTCGCTCCGTCATTTAGGCAAGAGGAGCGAAAGCAGTCCCTGCCGGTGACATCCATGTCTGATGATTACGTTTATAAAATAATTAATCTGAATAAAGAATGTAATGATATGTGGTCTATATTGAAATACATGTCTTTAATATTTGTGTTCAGTCACCACATCCCAGTTAATGTAGTTTTGCACCTGTGCTTTTGTGTGCTTATGATGTCATGTGTGTGTGTGTGCATCCGCATCTGTGTATTGTGTGTATGCATGCGTGTCTGTGTATGTATATGCGTTTCCGCGTATTGGATGTGTGTTTGTTTCTGTGTATTTGTGTGTGTGGTTTTGTGTATTGTGCGTTTGTGTGTGTGTGTGCATGTGTATTGTATGTATCTGCATCGTGTGTCTGTGTATTGTGTGTGTATTTTTGTGTATTTGTGTGCGTGTGTTTTTGTTTCTGTTGTATTGTGCGTCTGCATTGTGTGCGCACATGCCTCTATAGGGTGATTTCACGATAGGTCACTGGAGCGTAGATCAGCACCCATGTGACCGAAAATCTCAAGTGGAGGACATGCTAGACATCCGGTACATGTTAGTGGATGGGAAAACACGCACTTTCCCACCCGTTAAAAACATAGAAAACGGCCAGGTTTTGATCTGCAATTTATTGTGCCAGTCGGGGTGACCGTGAGGCACAGCTACCTAGATTTACAGTTAAAAAAAAAGATAGAAACTAAGGTAAATTAAAGAGGGAGCTGAAGGTGCCAATCCAGCGGAAGTGAACAGCGGACATTTGCCGTGGAGATTTAAAGGTCCAAAATATCGGGAATTATCGCGTTTGCTCGCTGAATTTCATCAAAAGTAAGTCAATAATGCCTTACTTTTGAAAGTGCGTGTGGGAAAGTGCGTGTTTTCATATCCACTAACATGTACCGGATGTCTAGCATGTCCTCCACTTGAGATTTTCGGTCACGTGGGTGCGGATCTACGCTCCAGTGACCTTTCGTGAAATCACCCTATACATGCGTGTGTGCGATTGTGTGAGCGTGTCGAAGCTCCCAACGTACACTTAATTCATGTTTTCTTTAAACGTTACACAGCAGCATAATACATTTTCCAGTGAACCTGGTAAATATAAAAGGTGGGGAAGGATTTACAGAAGCAGGTATATTTTGAAGGATCTGAATAAAAGTGCAACACACACCAACCACCCGGTGATCCAGGAGTGAGACTGGAGGTTTAGCCGGATAGTGGGTGATTGGAGTTTAAGTGTCCCCGTGTTCTCCAGCCGTTAGGCTGTTCTCTGTACTGCTGTTGCTGCCATCCTGTGGTGATGAGGATGCACTACAAACCTCTCAACGTGCTGAGCGTGGCCTCACTCTTGACTGGAGCGGGCGGGCCCAGGTCAGTATGGGAATGGGAAGGGAACATGTAGTGTTTGGCAACCGGGAAATCGCCTCGGCCAAGGCAGACCCAGGTCTGGGTTAGTGGAGTGTGACTAGCGCGGTTCTCCCACATCAGCCAGTGTTGCTGTTCCACTAACACCCCGTGCCTCACCTTACTCTTGCAGATCATCAGGTGCCTTTGACCAACTACTACCAGTACAGTCTGGGCGTGCTGGCCCTCTGTGTGAATGACATACGGATAGATCACAGTGTCCTGTCTGGCTTGGTGCCACATGACCACCACCACCACCACCACCACTCAGCAGGTGAGCAAACTCATTCCCTGCTGCGATATTACTGACGTTATTACTGATGGTATCAGCGGTGTAGTGGTGCAGCTGGTAGATCTGCTGTTTCACAGCGCCAGAGACCCCGGCTCGATCCCGACCTCGGGTGCTGTCTGTGTGGAGTTTGCACTTATTCTCTGTGAGTTTCTTCTCCAGGTGCTCCGGTTTCCTCCCGCATCCCAAAGATGTGCGTGTAGGTGAATTGTAGGTTAATTGGCCTCTGTAAATTGCCCCTGGTGTGTCAGGAATGGATGAGAAGGATTATAGTTAATAGGATGGAATTAACAAAAAGCTGGACTATCAGCGGGACAGGGGTCAAGTACAAGTGTCACTATACACACATAAGCATTTAGATACATCTTGGAAAAGCATCTCATATACAGTCCAGGTATATAGCAGTAGTACACTGGGTCAGTATACAGAGTGGCCAATTTGGGTGCTATTTTCAAGTCCCAGGTGTAGAGTTCTTAACCAGGACAAGGGGAAATTTAAGGATAAAGGGGAAATCTTTTAGGACCGAGATGAGAAAAACATTTTTCACACAGAGAGTGGTGAATCACTGGAACTCTCTGCCACAGAGGGTAGTTGAGGCCAGTTCATTGTCTATATTTAAGAGGGAGTTAGATGTGGCCCTTGTGGCTAAAGGGATCAGGGGGTATGGAGAGAAGGCAGGTACAGGATACTGAGTTGGATGATCAGCCATGATCATATTGAATGGTGGTGCAGGCTCGAAGGGCCGAATGGCCTACTCCTGCACCTATTTTCTACGTTTCTATGACCATGAAGACCCGTTGACCTGGTGGCGTTGCAGGGTCGGCCTGACCAAGCGTGGCCATTGGTGTCCTCCACCGCTCCGTGCCACTGCAAGTCGGGTCCGGTCCATGCTCCAAGCCTCCTGGAGCGGTGCCAGGCTTCTGCCGGGCCTCCAGCTGCCCACTCCACAGTTGAGGCACTGCAGGGGCCTCCCGCAGCTGATCTCCTCACCGGCTTTCCGTCCGAATCAAACTCCCTCCTCTCCGGTCCACGGGGTGGGCAGAGGCCGGGCTCGGCGGCTCCTCTCTCCAGCAGGTGCCCGGCTCCCCGGTGGGCGAGACGGGCCCGGTGTCCGGTTTGTCTGCAACTCGCCGGGGGCCACCTTCGTGCGTCTGGGCAACCTGTACGCTGATGGTTAACGTGCCTGTTTCAATGGTAGACACCTCAGCGATGGTGGTGTTGGCACTCAAGTGCGTGCAAGAGTCTACAGTCCCCGGCCGTGATGTATGGATGTACAGCACTGAGAGAAGGCTGAAGGCCCAGCAGGCCGTCAACAAGCTGATGGAGAAGATACAGAGATGGTGGAAAAGCAACGGGGAAGTGGGCAACATTTACAGCACCCCCCTGGTTCTGCAGGTAACACAACGCTCACCCCCCCCCGTCCATAATGCGTTTTAGACGTCACACATCCAGTAGCCAATGCATGTTGGCAGAGAATCCATGGTCTTCCCGTCTCTGATCTTCATCAGCATCTCCCTGCAACGCCGCCTCCATTATTCCACTTGTTGGGATTGCTCTTGCACTTTCCCCGATGGAGGGTCTCAACTGACGGCTTCACTCTCTACGATCCACCCAAGCATTCGTTGTCCTCTTTGAAGAGCTCTTTGAGGCGTACACCCCTCCTCTCTACCCCTATCTCTCTCCTCTTGTTTACTCTCTCTTTTCCTCCTCCTTTCCCAACTTGTCCTCCCCCTCTCCCATTTCTCCGCTCCCCTTCCACCCACTTTCTTCTCCGTCCCCCTGTTCCCTTCTCTTTCTAGCCCCATCTTGCCTCTCTTCTCCCTCCTATCCTCCCTCTCTTCCCCCTATTCACCCTCATACATCCCAATGTCCTGCCCACTCTCTTCCACCCCCTGTCCTCCCTCCCTCCCTCCCTCCCTCCATCCGCACTCTTTCCCCCTTCACTCTTTTCACTGAACACTTGCGCCCGCTCTGCCAAGGCCTGCTGGATCTCCCACTTGCCAATTATTTTAACTCCCCTTCCCATTCCCATACTGGCCTTTCTGTCCTGATCCTCCTCCACTGCCAGAGTCAGGCCACACACAAACTGGAGGAACACCACCTCATATTCCGCTTGGGTAGCTTACAAACCAATGGTACTCCAGCAATTTGTGTAAAAAAACATCGGCCATCCTGTTTCTCCAGAGATGCTGCCCGACCCATTGAGTTACTCCAGCACTTTGTGTCTATCTTCGGTAAGAACATTGAATGCTGGAGTAACTTAGCGGGTCAGGCAGCATCTCTGGAGAAAAAGAATAGGCAACGTTTTTTGGACAGAACCTCTTCTTCACACCATTTTATATTTGGGAGGAATCGAAAGAGAAGTCGTTAAGACGACCTAGTCTGCAGGAAGAGTAGACAAAAGTGCTGGAGAAACTCAGCGGGTGCAGCAGCATCTATGGCGCGAAGGAAATAGGCGACGTTTCGGGCCGAAACCCTTCTTCAGAGCAGGGAGAGGTTGGGCATGCTCAGACTTTATTCCTTGGAAACTGAAGACCATTTCCGCTAAACGCAGGAGAATGTTAATAGAGGGAAATTGGCTGTGTCTGAGGCGAAGGAATAAACGGAGGTGCTTAAGGACTTCCTGGCGGGGGTGTAGAGGGACTGAACATCCTTAGTAAAGATGAGGGACTGGAAACCACAAGGTTTATTAAAAGAGTGTTCAGCACCCCATTGTATAGTGCTGCCCTGTGAACCCATTCTGTCTCGTGGTACCCAATGCCTGTCTCGGAGTTACATTCGGAGCCTATTGTGTATTCTCTCCTGTGCCTTATGCACGTTGTACTTTAACTGAGCATCGACGGTTTGTTCTATGCAGGCTCTCTTGGCCACGGGAGACACGGAAAGATGGTTAAAAGGAAAGATAAATCTATTGAATAAGTCCAAGCAAGGAGCCTTTCAAAACCCAATGGCATTATCCCAACTATTGCCTGTTCTGTACCGGAAAACCTACCTGGATATTGGCCAAATGGACTGCCGCAGTAAGTCTGGTAAGAAAGACTCCTCCAATGGTGAAGGGGACTGAGCTGCTTGGTTGCCCGGGTAATGGGTGAGGCCAGCAGATCACCAAGTACACAACATATATTACACACCATGAAAGTGGCATCACTGGGGTGAGGAAGAAGGCTTTTGGCAGGCGAGCCTTCATCAGGTAAGAGAATTTAGTTGAGAAACTGGGACATTATGTCACGGATGCACAAGGTGTTGGTGAGGCTGCAGCTAGAGTGTTGTGTTCCGGTTTGTTTGGTTCATAAGTATTTGGAACAGAATTAGGCCGTTTGGCCCACCAAGTCTACTCCGCCATTCAGTCATGGCTGATCTATCTTTCATTCTCAACCCCATTCTCCTGCCTTCTTCCCATAACCCCTGACACCAGTACTAATCAAGAATCTTGTCAATCTCTACCTTAAAAATATCCATTGACTTTGCCTCCACGGCAGCCTGTGGCAATGAATTCAACAGATTCACCACCCTCTGACTAAAGAAATTCCCCCTCATCTCCTTTCTAAGGGTATGTTCTTTTCTTCTGAGGCTGTGGTCTCTGGTCCTAGATTCTCCCACTGGTGGAAACATCCTCTCCACATCCACTCTATCCTGGTGTTTCATTATCGGTAAGTTTCAATGAGGCTCCTCATACTCTAGTGCGAGTTTGGCCGAATGGCCTAATTCTGCTCCTATAACTTATGAAATGGCCTTCTATAGGCAAGATGCTCCCCTTGTGCCTCCACGGAGCTGAGATCAGCCTTTATCTGAGCCGTTGCAAAACATGTTAGAAACATAGAAAATATGTGCAGGAGGAGGCCATTCAGCCCTTCAAGCCAGCACCGCCATTCAATATGATCATGGCTGATCATCCAAAATCGGTACCCCGTTCCTGCTTTCTCCCCATATCCCTTGATTCCATTAGCCCAAAGAGCTAAATCTAACTCTCTTGAAAACATCCAGTGAATCGGCCTCCACTGCCTTCTGCGGCAGAGAATTCCACAGATTCACAACTCTCTGGGTGAAGAGAGAGTTGTGAATCTGTTCCTCTTCATGAAACCAACGTGAGTAACTTTACTCTTTTGTTGACAGATGAGCTGAGGTGGGTGGACCTGGAACCGCAGGAGCCTGAGACGAGGTCGCAGTCGGGGTTTGTTTACATCAGCGTGAAGGGGAAGAATTTGGTGACGACTTACACGACCAGAGTGCCGCTGCTCAATCAGATGTCGCTCCTCGATGTACTGCAAGCAGCCAGCAGAAATGATACAAACTTCACGTAAGGCTATGATTTTAGACTTTAGAGATACAGTGCGGAAACAGGCCCTTCGGCCCACTCCTGTACATCTTTGGAGTGTGGGAGGAAACTGGAGCACCCGGAGAAAACCGGACACAGGGAGAAAGTACAAACTCGTACAGACAGCACCCATAGTCAGCATCGAACCTGGGACTCTGGCGCTGTAAGGCAGCAACTCTACCGCTGCGCCACCGTGCCTCCTTTTTGGGACACTGGGTATTTTTAAAGGGTAGATTGACAGGTTCTTGATCCATAGGGTGTCAAAGGCTGTGGGGAGAAGGCAGGCGAAGGCTGTGGGGGGCAGAGCTATATCCTGCATCTCAGGAGTGGGCAGAAGTGCTGCCTCACAGCTCCAGTGAAAGCTGGTTCGATCTTTTAGCCATCTTTTAGGTTAATCTGTAGAATTCATTGCCACAGACGGCTGTGGAGGCCAAGCCATTGGGTATTTCGGCAGTGTCAATTGACAGGTTCTTGATTAGCAAGGGTATCAAAAGCTATGGGGAGAAGGCATGCAAATGGGGTTGAGAGGGAAAGATAAATTGAATGGCGGAGTAGACTCGATGGGCTTATGAACACCTGCACAATCTCTCTCTTTCTCTCTCTCGCGAGAGAGGCTCTGATCTTTTCCTGAAACTGAATGATATAACCAGTCAAGGATGGTTTTGCGCACAGTGACCTCGCACTGGCCAAAGAGAGGAAGAGCACATTCAAACCAGCAGCCAGAATTGGATTTGATTCCTTTATTGTCATTCAGACCTTTCAGTCTGAACGAAATTACGTTGCCTGCAGTCATACATATAATAATAAATAACAAAACATACATTTAACACAAATTAACATCTACCACAGTGAGTTCACCAGGCACCTCCTCACTGTGATGGAGGCAAAAGTCTTAAGTCTCTGTCTCTTCCCTCCTTGTTCTCCCTCTGCACTGAGGCGATCCAGGCTTCCGTTGTTGTGACCCCACCGGATGATGGTGAGTAAGTCCCGCGGCTCAACCGAGCTCCGCGAACGGGCCGGTTCAGCTCTGTCGCCCGGGGTTGTAGAAGCTACCGCCTTCCAGCCCAGCGGACGCAGCTGTAGTTACGGGAGCTCCGGAAAAACAGGTCACCAACCTGTGACCTGCGAGCTCCTGACGATGTCGTCCACTGGCCCGCGGCCGAGCCCCGAATTCAGGTCAACGCCGCCTCAGCCCCGCAGCCGGGCCACCGCCACTGGAACACTGCCTCAACTCCAAATTCGGCCAGACTCTCTGTTCTGTTGTCCTTTAGAGTCAAGGTTCTGCCGATAGTTTTGAGTGAGCTCAGGTTGATTTTAACCTCAAACTAACTAAGAACAACTAGCCATCATAAATCCAGGGCTTAAAATAGAGTACTCGGAATATGGAATCATTCTGCATGCAGCAATCATGGTGAGTTGTACACGTGGGAAGTGTGGGCTGAATATAGCTTGCTGTGGAAGATAGCTAACTCAGGGTACATAGACAACTTTTGTTCCCGTTTGAAAACCAAGCATTTTGGCCCAATATTGTATTTATTATTATCAAGGGGAACCTGCCAGACGATAACTCAACTTAAGATAGACACAAAAAGCTGGAGTAACTCAGCGGGACAGGCAGATCTCTGGAGAGAAGGAATGGGTGACATTTCTGGTCGAGATCCTTCTTCAGACTGGAGGATCTCGACCCGAAACGTCACCTGTTCCTTCTCTCCAGAGATGCTGTCTGGCCCGCTGAGTTACTCCAGCTTTTTGTGTCTATCTTCGATTTAAACCAGCATCTGCAGTTCCTTCCTACAGGTAGAACTCAACTTGATGGGATGGCTCGATAGTGCCCCCTGTTGGCAAAGCATATTAAGTACAGGCTGACAGGTTCTTGAACACAAGATAGACACAGATTGATGGAGCAACTCAGCGGGTCAGGCAGCATTTCTGGAGGGGGAAAAAAGGGACACAGAGTGCTGAAGTAACTGAGAAGACTGGGCAGCATCACTGGAGAAAGCAAATACATACAAAATGCTGGAGTAACTCAGCGGGTCAGGCAGTTTTGTTGTCTAATGCATTTCGTTGTCTCTGTACTGTACACTGACAATGACAATTAAAATTGAATCTGAATCTGAATCTGAGCATCTCTGGAGAATGTGGATAGATGCCATTTCAGGTTGGGGTTGACCCTTCTGAATCAGTGTGAAGAAGGGTCCCAACCCAGAACGTCACCTATCCATGTACTTCGGAGATGCTGCCTGACCTGCTGAGTTACTCCAGCAGTTTGTCTCCTTTGTTGTGAGTGGTGCAGTTTGATTGACAGGAATTTATTTGAATGGCCTATCTTTGACCGCCATGCAGTTTGAAAGATCCTCAACATCTACTCAGAATGACGTTTATCTGCAGCCTGAGGAAGAAGTTAGATTTAATGGCTCTTTCCAGGTCATAGGCAGAAGATGGACACAAAGAGGGAGTTAGATGTGGCCCTTGTGGCTAAGGGGATCAGGGGGTATGGAGAGAAGGCAGGTACGGGATACTGAGTTGGATGATCAGCCATGATCATATTGAATGGCGGTGCAGGCTCGAAGGGCCGAATGGCCTACTCCTGCACCTAATTTCTATGTTTCTATGTTTCTATGTAAAATGCTGGAGTAACTCAGCGGGTCAAGCAGCATCTCTGGAGAAAAAGAATAGATGACGTTTCAGGGTCGAGACATGAGCCTTTATGCTCTGGCATTAACTAATGGCTGATCTATGTGACGCTTTGTTGAGTTTAGTTTATTGTCACATGTACCGAGATACAGTGGAGAGCCTTTTTGCTGTGTGTTAACCAGTCAGTGGAAAGACAATCGAGCCACCCAAAGTGTACAGATACGTGATGAAGGGAGTAACGTTAAGTGCAAGATAACATCTGATTACAGATAGTCCGAGGATCTCGGGAGCTCAGGACTGCTCGCTAGTTGTTGGCAGGATGGATCAGTTGCCTGATAACAGCTGGGAAGAAACTGTCCCCGAATCTGGAGGTGTGCGTTTTCACACGCGATAACCTTTTAGTGCAAAATTCTTACGGGGTTGGACAGGCTAGATGCAGGAAGATTGTTCCCGATGTTGGGGAAGTCCAGAACAAGGGGTCACAGTTTAAGGATAAAGGGGAAATCTTTTAGGACTGAGATGAAAAAACATTTTTCACACAGAGAGTGGTGAATTTCTGGAATTCTCTGCCACAGAAGGTAGTTGAGGCCAGTTGATTGGCTATATTTAAGAGGGAGTTAGATGTGGTCCTTATGGCTAAAGTTATCAGGGGGTATGGAGAGAAGGCAGGTACAGGATACCGAGTTGAATGATCAGCCATGATCATGTTGAATGGCGATGCAGGCTTGAAGGGCCGAATGGCCTACTCCTGCACCTATTTTAGGTTGGGGGTTTCTAAGATAAAGCCCAGTGAAGTAAGATTAGAGATAGTCTAGGGAGAAGATGTTACCACCGGCCAAACCTCTGTTCTCTCAGGAGCGACGTTCCCATTGACAGCTGCTGCTCCTTGTGTTGGTTAAAATGTTCTCATTCCTTCCTCTTCACTGTAGCTTTGAGACTGAGCAGACTCTGTGGGGACCTTTCCTGACCTCAGTCAACCACGTCCCGGGACAAGACGACACGAATACTTACTGGCGTCTGATTTCGGGAGCACACACTCCACTTATTGAAGGTAAGAGGCTGTTCCGGGTGGCCCTCTGTTGCAGGCCCAGCCAGGTAGTGAGTGAGCTGACAGGAGCATGGACTTTAGCAACAGCTGCCGAGCAAGAGGCTCCTCTGACCTGCTCCTCGTTCAGCTGGATCCCACGTCTCAGCAGTGGGTAGTGCTGCTGCCTCACAGCTCCAGTGAAAGCTGCTTCCATCCTTTAGCCAGAGGGTGGTGTATCTGTGGAATTCATTGCCACAGACGGCTGTGGAGGCCAAGACACTGGGTATTTTTAAAGCGGACACTGAAAGGTTCTTTAGTTTAGAGAAACAGCGCACACTATCACTATCCTACACACACTAACGACAATTTACAATTTTACCAATTAGCCTCCAGACCTGTACATTTGGAGTGTGGTGGTAAATCCCGGAGACAACACATGCAGGTCACAGGGAGAACGTACAAGCATCTGTAGCCAGGATCGAACCCAGGTCTAGGGCAATGTAAGGCAGCAACTCTACTGCTGTGCCACAGTGCCGCCCAATCTTCTTCAGGCTGATTTCGAACCTGAAACTTTGTGTGCCCATTCCCTCCATGGATGCTGCCTGACCTACTGAGTTCTCCCAGGACTCTGTGTTTTGCTCTCAATCTGAACGGCTCGCTCTGAAGATAAGATTAGATCCGGTAATTCCTGCTCTCTCCACTAGAGGGATTGGTTTTCCACTAAGACGCTGTTGAATGCCACACTTTCTGCACTAATGGGGATACAAGTCTCCTTGAGTTTATTGTCATATTCACATGTACGGTGAGATACGGGTACATTGAAAATCTCGCTTGCCGCTGCATCACAGGCACAGACTCTGACCACTCACAAGACCACAGATTACACAGAGATGATATATAAATTACACATCAATTCTGCAAGACACTAAATGGAAGACATGTTAAAAATAAAGCAAGACACATGCAAAAATATACAAGTAGAAAAACAAACCCAAAGTGGTGGAAGAAGTGGTCTGTAGTGTTATTTTGCCGGGTGGGATTAGGGGGGCGCAGGTCGGTTCAAGAACCTGATGGATATAGGAAAGTAGATATTCTCGAGCCTGGTGGTGTGGGACTGGGCTTCTGCAACTCCTACCTGATGGTAGGAATGTTTTAGGTTTAGAGATACAGCGCGGAAACAGGCCCTTCGACCCATCAAGTCTGCGCCAAACAGCGATTGCCGTACATTAACACTATCCTACACACACTAGGGACAATTTACAATTATACCAAGCCAATTAACCCACAAACTTGTATATCTTGGGAGTGTGGGAGAAACCCGGAGACAACCCACGCAAGTAATGGAGAGAGGACGTACAAACCCCATACTGACAAGCTCCTGTAGTCAGGATCGAACACAAGCTTCTGGCGCTGTAAGGCAGCAACTCTACCGTTGCACCACCCGAATCCTTGATGATAGACGCTGCCTTCTTGGGGAGTGCCTCATGTAGATGCTATTGATGGTGGAGAGATCTGAGCCCATGATGGACCAGGCCGAGTCCATCGCTTTCTGCAGCCTCTAGTTTATAAACTTTCCGGATCCAAGGCCCCAATGAACGTTAGTGGAGATTGACAGATACTTGATTAGTAAAGGGTGTGAGGGTTGTGGGGTGAAGACAGGAGAATGGGGTTGAGAGGGAAAGATAGATGAGCCAGGATTGAATGGCGTTGTAGACTCAATTGGGCTGAATGGCCTAATTCTGCTCCTGTGACTTTTGAACTATGCTTCCATAGTCTGCAGAGAGACACAGATCGGTGTTATTGGAAAACGGAACTTTATTCCTTGGAGCGCAAGAGGTTGAGGGGTGATCTTAGAGAGGTGTCCAGAATCATGAGAGGAATAGATCAAGTAAATGCAAATAGTCTTTTGCCGTCCGCCATGCAAAGAATCATCACGTATCGGGCACGGACAAAGTTATAAAGTGTTTATGACAGTCCCCAATGTTCTCAGGCGACTCCCCCTCCCCACTCCAGGTCCCTCTTTGTTCTAATGCGTCCTCGACTGATCTCCGACACTCAGATGTTGCAGGTACACGTTGCAGACATATTACAAATTGCAGATAAGTAGCTTGTGAGCTTTAAATCAGCAGTTCTCAGTGTTGACCAGACCTCCCCTACTCTCCCACTTCACTCGTGTTGTGTTCTCTCTGCAGGGATCCAGGACTACTTCCCCAAGCCTGGAGAACACATCCTCCTGCAGCTCAGCAGCTTCTAGCAAGCAACCACCCTGTCGGGTCTTTCTCTCCCCCCCACTACACACGTGTTCCTTTGTTCTCTTCGGTCGGTGATTAAATAGTTAATTGAAAGCCCCAAATTACAGGCAAAATAATAAAGGAGTTTTAAAGCCAACAATCTTAATCATTAAATTTTACGCACTGACCTAAAGCTAAGTACTGGATGCAACAGGCATATGGCTCACGGCCAATTAAATATATCTGAACTGTAGCCACTACATCCTTCAAGTGGCAAGAGTGTTTTATTGTTACATATCCTGAAACGGAACAATGAAATTCTTGCAGCAACACAACAGGTATGTAAACATACTACACTATAAATACGATAACCCACGATAAACAACAAAAAAATTAGAGTATATATATATTAAAAAAAGACACCAATAGTGCAAAAATAATATCCCCGAGTCTACATAGTTCGGAGCCTATTTGAAGGTTGTAGTGTTTAATAGCCTGATGGTTGAAGGGAAGAAGCTGCTCCTGAACCTGGATGTTACAGTTTTCAGGCTTCTGTGCCTTCTTCCTGATTGCAGGAGTGAAATGAGAGCTTAGCCAGAGAGGTGCGGGTCTCTGATGATGCTGGCTGTAGATTCCCTCGATGGCGGGGAAGTCAGTACCCATGATGAGCTGGGCAGTGTTTATCACTTTCTGCAACCTTCTTCGATCCTGGACGTTCGAGTTGCCGAATCAGGCCATGATGCAACCAGTCAACAGCTTCTACAACAATACAATCACATTGCTGAACTCGGAGTCCCGCCGATAGATTTCTCCGGTCCCTCTGTCCCCATTGTTTAATTATTCTGTATTTTTTGATTATTCTGTATCTTCTCTCTTTCTATTTTTTTAATTTCTTTATGCACAACTACTACGGACTGACACAAAACTGCATTTCGTTGTACTCATACTTGTATTTGTGCGATGACATTAAAGTTGAATTGAATTAACATTTAAAACATACTCTCTACTGTACACCTGTGGAAGTTTAAGAGACATACCGAATCTCTTCAATCTTCTAAGGAAGTAGAAGCGTGAATGGACATTAGATTAGTTTAGAGAAAAAGCAGGGAAAACAGGCCCTTCGGCCCACCGAGTCCACACCGACCTGTGATCCCACCACAATGACACTATCCTACACACACTAGGGACAATTTACACTTACACCAAGCCAATTAACCTACAAACCTGTGCGTCTTTGGAGTGTGGGAGGAAACCGAAGTTCTTGGAGAATACGCACGCGGTCACGGGAAGAACGTACAAACTCCGTACAGATCGAACCCGTAGTTGGAATTGAACTCGCGTCTCTGGCGCTGCAAGGCCGCAACTCTATGCCACTGTGTTGCCCTATATAGACAAGTTATTTACTTCTATTCTATTCTGACCACTCTGCTAAAAAATATTTCAAGAGGTGAATTATAATGTTGGGAAGAGCGAGGGGGGTGGAGGGCGTGTGTGTGTGTGTGTGTGTGTGGGATTCCGCTTTGTGGAAACTGCGGGTCTCTCAATGCCGGGATTTGCAGGAATTCAATGGTGGGGAGGGCAGGAGGGCAGGGGTCACATTCCACAGTGACTGGGTGGGTGGGAAGTACCTGCATTGTCTTCCATCACCCACCAGAGGGCAGTGTGATTCCCCGGTACTCACTGCATTGACCGATGAATGTCAGGCCGTATGGATGAAGCTGGTGGTGTGTTTGGACAGTTGTAGACACTTGGGTGCGCTTCCCTCCCCCCTCCAACCCTAAGGAATTTGGATATTTGTTCGTTAGATGTTCATTAAAAATCTGATCTGGTTTCCCCAAGTGGAAATCATCTGGAAAATCCCCACAGCACAGCCAAGAAAGCTCACCCACGCCTCTACTTCCTTGGAAGGCTTAGGAAGTTCGGCATGTCCCCAGCAACTCTCATCCAACTTTTATTGTGGTGCATCAGAGCATGGGTTGGGAACAGCTCCATCCAAGACCACAAGAAATCGCAGAGAATCGTGGAAGCAGCCCAGACCATCACACAAACCAACCTCCCTTCCATTGACACCATTTACACCTCTCGCTGCCTCGGCAAGGCCAGCAGCGTAATCAAAGACGAGTTGCACCCCGTCCACTCTCTCTTCTCCCCTCTCCCATCAGGCAAGAGGTACGGAAGTGTGAAAACGCACACCTCCAGATTGAGGGACAGTTTCTTCCAAGCTGTTATCAAACAACTGAACCTTCCTACCAATGATTAGAGAGCAGTCCTGAGCTACTATCTACCTCATTGGAGACCCTTGGACTATCTTTGATCAGACTTTATTACACCTTATTCAGCCCGCACTAAACATTACTCACGTTATTCCCTGTAACATATATCTGTACATTGTGGATGGCTTGATTGTAATCATGTGTTGTATTTCCCCCAACTGGATAACATGCAACAAAAGATTTTTGCTGGCCTCAGTACACATGACAATAAACTAAATTAAATAGCACTCGCGATGCAAGCATTAGTTGTGTTTTGATTCCCCCCCTATCTCTGTGTGGTGTTCTTAAGGGGTTGGACAGGCTAGATGCAGGAAGATTATTCCCGATGTTGGGGAAGTCCAGAACAAGGGGTCAGTTTAAGGATAAGAGGGAAATCTTTTAGGACCGAGATGAGAAAATCATTTTTTACACAGAGAGTGGTGAATCTGTGGAATTCTCTGCCACAGAAGGTAGTTGAGGCCAGTTCATTGGCTATATTTAAGAGGGAGTTAGATGTGGTCATTGTGGCTAAAGGGATCAGGGGGGTTTGGAGAGAAGGCGGCGACGGGATACTGAGTTAGATGATCAGCCATGATCATATTGAATGGCGGTGCAGGCTCGAAGGGCCGAATGGCCTACTCCTGCACCTAGTTTCTATGTTTCTATGTGTGTGGCTGGTAGTTCATGCTTCAGGTCATTCTCCACACAGACAGGCAACTGTGGCCGGGGCAATGGTTATCATCTCTTCTGGCCCTTGGGCTCCTTGTGCCACTATCTTCAGTCATAAGCGGAATAGTTGGGGTGGATACTCAAGTCTTTTACCCAGTGTAGGGGATTCAAGAACCAGAGGTCATATGTTTACAGTGAGAGGAATATGATTGAAGATGAACCTGAGGAGACCCGAAAAGTCATCTGTCCATACCCTCCACAGATGCTGCCCGACCCGCTGAGTCCCGCCAGCACTTTGTTTTTAGCTGAATGTCGAGAAAGATGTGTATGAATGATATTATTGCAGAGCCATAAGGTTATACAGCACGGAAACAAACCTACTGGCTCAACCCATCCAGACCAACCAGGTTGTCTACATGAACAAGTCCCATTTGAATGCATTTAGCCTATATTCCTCTGAATCTTTCCTACCCAACGTGCCTTATATTCCTTTTAAACATTGTAAATGTTCCCTTATCTGGCAGCTTGTTCCATTTATCAACCACCCTCCGTTTGTGTGAAATAAAGTTGCCTCTCGGGTTCCTTTTAAATCTTGCCCCCTCCGGCATTAAATCTATCCACTCTAGTTATAGATTGACCACTTGCCCCATCTAATTGTGTATACCTTTTTAGTTTAGTTTAGTTTCGAGATACAGCACAGAAAGAAGCCCTTCAGCCCATTGAGTCTGCGCTGAGCAGCGATGCCCGTACACTAGCACTATCATACACACAGTACGGACAATTTTTACCAAAGCCAATTAACCTACAAACCTGCACGTCTTCAGAGTGTGGGAGGAAACCGGAGCACCCGGAGAAAACCCCAAACAATCAAGTGGAGAACGTACAAACTCCGTACAGGCAGCACCCGTAGTCAGGATCGAACCCGGGTCTCTGGCGCTGTAAGGCAGCAACTCCACTGCTGCGCCACCGTGCCGCCCTATAAGGTGTATACCTCTATAGACCTATAAGGTCTATAAGTTCACCCTTCAGTCTTCTACACTGTATGTTACTCCTATTCACTTATTGTGATTATGACATATCTTTGATTTAAAAAGGAAATGCAACGTAACTGAGGTGGGTTACCACAGCATGGCACTTAATTTGTCCCGGGATAGAGTAATATTCTAGTTCAGTACAAGTAATACTATATGTAAGCACTTAGATACAAATTAGTGAGCATCTCAGTTACAGAACAAGTGTAGAGCAGTAGATAGATAGATATAGATAGACATAGATAGATATAGATAGATAGATATGCCATTTATTGTCACTATACATGTACAATGAAATTAAAAGCTGCTCGTACTCAGTGCATACATATAATTTAGTACAAAAAACAAGAAACAGAAAAACAAAAACAGAAGGGAGAAGGGGGGGGGGATAGGTGCACAATTCTGCGGCGCTATATACATATATACAGATGGAAGTCCGGGTGTTGGGCTGTGAAGTCAGTGCATGTGTGAATTTGAATTAAGAGTAGTTATAATTTTCGGAAAGCAACTATTCCTGAGTCTATTTGTCCTGGATTAGTACACCGAGGCAGTATAGAGTCGGCTGAGACTCTCAGTATCGGGCTCTTGCCACAAGAATTAGAAGGTTGCAGAATGTCTCCAGAGCTGACAGCATTGCCTGCAAACCTGATCAACAAGTCATGGAGTTATATAGCACGCAACCTGCCCACACTGACATGTCCCATCTACACTAGTCCCATCTACCCACATTTGGTCCTTATCCCTAAACCTTTCCTATCCATGTACCTGTCCAATGTACTTGCAAAGTACTTCTTGCTCTGGTGTGCTGCATTCCAATCAGTAACCCTGCCTCCATTTTAGTGCCCCTTGCAGCAGGACAGTTCGGATGGCACGGTAGCAGGGTAGGTAGATCCGCCACCTCACACCTCCCACATCGGTTCAATCCTGACCTCGGATGCCGTCCTTGTGGAGTTTGCTCGTCCTCCCTGTTTCCACCCACAAATCCCAAAGGTATGCGGATTACTGGGTCACGGTCATTTGTCGCTGAAAATTGGCCCCAGTGTGGTGGTAAGTGGAAGAATCTTGGGGGAGCTGATGGGAATGGAGGTCGAATGGGATGAGTGTGAATGGGCGGTCGATGGTCGACAGGCCAAAGGGCCGGCTTCTGTCCTGTATCTCTCTGTGATTCTAATGATTCATATTCCATTCCATGCATCTGAGCGCCATGTCTCGGCTGAAGCTCTCGTGCAAGGCTGGGGGAGTGCTGCTCTATTGCAAAGCTGCCCTTCACAAATAACATTCCCATGCAGCCCTTCAGGTGACACTGTGGAATCCCTCACTCTCCTCAATCCTCACAACCCCTCACTCTCTCAACAACCGCTCACTCCACAACCAGTCACTCCCTCCTCAACCCCTCACTCTCCTCACAATCCCTCACTCTCACCACAACCCTCACTCCTTTCACACCTGAGAACCTCACTCCCTCCTCAACTCCTCACTCCCTCCTAAAACCCTCACTCTCTCCACAATCCTCACAACCCCTCACTCCCCAATGGAGCACAACCCAGACGGGTGTAAATAAAACCCCCTAGAGAAGATAAATGAATCGAGGTTTGCAATGCTGCAGACCCTGTCGTGAGTCGGTGGCAGCCTAAAGGTCCGGGGGGGGGGGGGGGGGAGATGTTTCTCGCCAGAGGAGGGAGGAGGCGCAGTCATCCCGCCGCTCGGATGGCAGCCCCTTTGTACGCCTGGGAAGATGGGTGTTCTGAATGAGTGGCAGTACAAAGGCCAGCACCGCACTTCAAAAGGGAAAAAGGCACATTTCTCCGACTGAACTAACCCTTTGACCTGTGCTCTGCTTGCACAGACCAGCGCTGGTATTTGCAGAGCTCCAGGTTCCCGCTCCCTGGGAGAGACACATCTCCCCACTCTCTCATTAGCAATGCTCCCGGGGGGATTGCAGGCGATTAGGTTACACCCCGGGGTTCTTCCATCCTCGCTTCCTTCCAGGTCGTTTCCCCCAAAGATCTTTGGTTTCCCCTTTAACTCGAGGCTCCCCGTGACCTGTGTCCCAGCCCCCAAAGGTCAGCAATGCCGCGCACCATGGCAACCGAGACCCAGGCCTTGCTCCTTCCCCCCAAGCCCTCGCCCCCGGTGGCCACCACACACTCTGACCCCCCCCCCCCCCCCCCCCATCTCAGTCACTGCGGCCTTGCAGCCCTCACAGCCCTGTCCCAGCCTGATCCTCAGCTCAATAGCCCAGGATGGGCCCTGCTCCATCACCCTCCATCTCCTCACCCTCCTCTCCTCACTCTCCATCTCCTTACCCCCCCTCCGCCCCTTGCCTTCCCTCTTCTAGCCCCCACCCTCCGCCCCTCTCCTCCCCTTGCCTTCCCTCTCCTAACCCCTCTCCTCACCATCCCTCTCCTGACCTTCACTTTAAACAGCCCCCCCTCTCCTCACCTTCCCAGTCACAGAGTGATACAGTGTGGAAACAGGCCCTTCGGCCCAACTCGCCCACACCAGCCAACAATGTCCCAGCTACACTAGTCCCACTTGCCTGTGCTTGGCCCATATCCCTCCAAACCTGTCCTATCCATGTACCTGTTTAATTGTTTTCTAAACGATGGGACAGTCCCAGCCTGAACTACCTCCTCTGGCAGCTTGTTCCAATCGCACACCACCCTTTGTGTGAAAAAGTTACCCCTCGGATTCCTATTAAATCTATTCTCTTTCACCCTTGAACCTATGTCCTCTGGTCCTCGATTCCCCTACTCTGGGCAAAAGATTCTGTGCATCTACCCGATCTATCCCTCTCATGATCACCCCTCATCCTCCTGCGCTCCATGGAATAGAGACCCAGCCTACGCAACCTCTCCCTATAGCTCACACCGTCGAGTCCTGGGACCCTCCTCGTAAATGTTTTCTGAACCACTGAGCCACTGCCTCACAGCGTTGGAGACCCGGGTTCAATCCTGACCGATGTCTGATGGAGTTTGTATGGTCACTGTGTGACCGTGGGGGTTTCCTCCAGGTGCTCCGGTTTCCTCCCACATGCAGGTTGACAGGTTAATGGACTGGGCTAAACCGTCACCAAGTGCGTAGATGATTGGTGAAATCTCGGGGGGGCAGGGGTGGGTGGGGGGGGGGGATATAAATGAGAATTAAGAGATTAAAAATGGGATTAAATGTGTAGGAAGGAACTGCAGATTCTGGTTTAAACTGAAGATAGACACAAAAAGCTGGAGTAACTCAGAGGAACAGGCAACATCTCTGGAGAGAAGGAATGGTTGACGTTTCAGGTGAGACCCTTCTTCAGCGGTCTATGGTCAGGAAGGGGGAGCCGGCTGAGCCACGGCTGCTCGTCCCCCGAAGACCAGAGACCGGGAGGATGGAGTCGGCGATGACGATGGGCGCGACGGGCGAGGAGCGAGGCCGGCAGGAGAGGAGACGGAAGCGCGGTCTGGTCGACCGCACGCTCGAGGCTGCGGGAGGCTCCTCCCGGGGAACAGAGGTGGACGGGCGAGGAGAGGAGAGGAGAGAGAGGTCGGTTGTTGCTGGAGGCCCCCTAGCAGCCTGGGATCACCTGGATCAGGTACCGCTCATAACAACTGGAGCGTGGACTGGACTTGGAAAATGGTTCCAAACATGACGCCCCTTGCATGCGGGCTCAGTCGACGATTTCTGTACCATGATATTTAGGGATGGTATGGAGATACTTAGGACTGTTTGTAAGAAACGAATTTCACTTTGTTTTCACTTTGCACATGTAACAACACAGCAACAGGTGCTGTGGGCCGAAGGGCCTATTTCTGCACCGTCTCCATGACTATGAGGCTTAGTTTAGAGATACAGCATGGAAACAGGCCCTTCGGCCCAATGAGTGCGTGCTGATCAGTGATCCCTGTACACTCGCAATATCCCACACACACACACTAAGGACAATTTACAATTATACCAAGCCAATCAACCTAGAAACCGAAGATAGATACAAAATGCTAGAGTAACTCAGCGGGTTAGGCAGCATCTCTGGAGAACCTGTACATCTTTCGGGTGTGGGAGGAAACCGGAGGTCCCAGAGAAAACCCACACAGGTCACGGGGAAACGTACAAACACCGTGTAGATAAGCACCAGTAGTTGGGATCGAACCCGAGTCTCTTGGGCTGCAAGGCAGCAATTCTACCGCTGCGCCACCGTGCTGTCCTTTCACGGATAATGGTTGCAAAACATGCACCACAGCCCCCCAACCTCAGTTCAGTTTAGTTTATTGTCACGTGTGGCGAGGTACAGTGAACAGCTTTTGTTGCGTGCTATCCATTCAGGGGAGAGACAATGCATGATTACAATCAAGCCATTTTCAGTGTGTAGATACATGATAAGGGAATAACGTTTAGTGCAAAGTAAAGCCAGCAAAGTCTGATCACGGACCCCCCATTCCCCCCTCCTCAGCCCGGCAAGCTGACCTCCATGAGGTTTAGCCAGGGGGGGTTAGTAAGTAACCTTGTGCCATTAAAACAATATAAAGCCGTGAATGGAATTTGCGGTGATCAGGTAACCAGCAGCCCAGGGCCGGACAGCAGGTCCTGGACAGAGGTTTTGTTGTACAATCTGATAAGGGACCTGAGGAATGTGAGGAATGTGCTAATGAATGAGGAGATTAGGACAGGACCAGCAGCCTAACTCAAAGCATCGGGAATTATCAGAGGCCACAATCCAGCCCTGTTGCTGTCGGGGCCTCAAAGTACAGCCAGAGGCCACATGCAAACAATAATGCACCCACCGCCGCTCAGCGAGATGGGACTCCCCATGCACAGGCTGCCAAAGTACTCATTGCAGATAGACAAAGAGTGCTGGAGTAACTCAGTGGGTCAAGCAGCATCTCTGGAGAGAGGGATAGGTGACGTTTCGGGTCGAGAGCCTTCTTCCGTCTGAGTCAGGGGAAAGGGATACGAGAGATATCGATTGTGATGTGGAAAGATATAGAACAAATGAATGAAAGATATTTACAAAAAGTAATGATGATTAAGGAAACGGTCCATTCAGGCCGTGGGCTGGGTGGTAACGAGATCCTTCTTCAGCCAGTTTCTCTCCTCTAGACCAGATGCACCGTTGGGACCCAGGCACGAAACGTTGGAGGTGTTTCCTGCACACTCTCCGCTTCCACATTACCCCAACACACGTTTGTGCTCTGTATTCGTTTAGTTTTGTTTAGTGATAAAGTGCAGAAACAAGGCAATTCAGCCCACCGAGTCCACGCCGACCAGCGATCCGATCCCCCCGTACACTAGCATTAACCTACGCACTAGAGACAATTTAGAATTTTACCAAAGCCAATTAACCTATAAACCTGAGGTAGACAAACATGCTGGAGAAACTCAGCGGGTGCAGCAGCATTCATGGAGCGAAGGAAATATGCAACATTTTGGGCCGAAACCCTTCTTCAGACTTCTTAAGAAGGGCTTCGGCCTGACACGTTGCCTATTTCCTTCGCTCCATAGATGCTGCTGCACCCGCTGAGATTCTCCAGCATTTTTGTCTACCTTCAATTTTTCATCATCTGCAGTTCCTTCCCAAACCTATAAACCTGCACGTCTTTGGAGAGAACACTCACGCAGGTCACGGGGAGGACGTACACTCAGCACCCGAGGTCAGGATCGAACCCGGGTCTCTGGTGCTGGAAGGAACCAACTGTGCCACGCTCTGTGTTGCCCCTGTTCTGTTCTGCCATTTGGCAGCGAGGTTTCCAGAGAGGAGTCCTCCCCCTTCACATGGGGGTCCTGGAGCGCAGAGTGCTAAACAGATTAGTCGCACGCAACAGATTTGTTAGACACAAAGTGCTGGAGTATCTCAGCTGGCCAGGCAGCATCTCTGGAGAAAAGGATGAGTGCGGCTTTGGGTTGGGACCGTTCTTCAGAGGGTTTTGACCTGAAACGTCCTCTATTCCTTTTCTCCAGAGCTGCTGCCTGACCCGCTGAGTTAGGGCAGCATTTTGTGGCCACTTTGTTCTGCTGCCCATGCTAATTTCCTGCCTTGCGAATTACTCCAATAAACTCCACATGAGACATTTCATTGAAGACCCTTCGTAAGTCCCTCTGAACTACATCTGCTGCACTGACTCCCCACCCAGTCATTCTTAAAGCTTGTGCTTACTGAGGTAATCTTAAAAATATTGCATCTTGCAATTTGCACACTCAAAATGTGGTTGCTCCAAACACCAGCCAAGTGACCAAATTCTCCATAGTTGATGTTTCGGGTTTGACCTGAGCAGTCCATTGTAGTTCCTCTGTCTTTATTGACACCCGGGCAATCAAGAAGATGGATGAAGGACCTTAGGGCAGTGGGGTCTTATCTCAAATATCACCTTTCCGTTCCAAAATTGCGTGGCATAACTTCTCCCCTCGATCCAGCCATGTGATTATCCGAATTTCAGATGCTGCTTCACCTTTTGTTGTTTTGTTTACATTTATCAAACTCCGTCACCCTGTGGAACTCCAGAATTATCTTAGTTTGGAGATACAGTGCGGGAACAGGCTCTCCTGCCCACCAACCAGCGATCCCCACACATTAACACTGAACACACTAGGGAAAATTTACATTTATACCAAGCCAATTAACCTACAAACCCGTACGTCTTTGGAGTGTGGGAGGAAACCGAAGATCTCGTAGAAAACCTACACGGGTCACGGGGAGAACGTAGAAACTCCGTACCGACAAGCACCAGTAGTCAGGATCGATCCTGGGTCTCTGGCGCTGTAAGGCAGTAGCCCTACCGCCAAGCCACCATGCCACCCATAAAACAACAGAATTAGGCCACCTGGTCACTCAGATCCTCTCCGCCATTCACAAGACCCTGGCTGATGTTTTTCCTTATGCCCCTGTCCCACTTAGGAAACCTGAACGGAAACCTCTGGAGACTTTGCGCCCCACCCAAGGTTTCCGTGCGGTACCCGGAGGTTGCAGGTGGTTGCCGGAGGTTGCAGGTAGTGGAAGCAGGTAGGGAGACTGACGAAAACCTCCGGGAACCGACGGAAAACTTGGGTGGGGGTGCCAAGTCTCCAGAGGTTTCCGTTCTGGTTTCCTGAGTGGGACAGGGGCATTACTGCCAATTTCTTGTACTGACCCTACTATTATACAGAGTTCTACTTAGTTTGAGTATTTAGAGATACATACCATGGAACGCAGGAGGCTGATGGGGTGATCTGATAGAGGTGCATAAACATAGACATAGAAACATAGAAAATAGGTGCAGGGGAAGGCCATTCGGCCCTTTGCGCTAGCACCACCATTCCATATAATCATGGCTGATCATCCTAAATCAATACCCCGTTCCTGCTTTCTTCCCATATCCCTTGATTCCGTGAGCCCCTAAGAGTTAAATCTGACTCCCTCTTGAAAACATCCAGTGAGTTGGCCTCCACTTCCTTCTGAGGCAGAGAATTTCACAGGTTTACAACTCTCTGGGTGAAAACATTTTTCCTCATCTCAGTCCCAAATGGCCTACCCCTTATTCTTAAACCGTGACCCCTGGTTCTGGACACCCCCAACATGGGGAACATTTTTCCTGCACCTAGCCTGTCCAATCCCTTAAGAATATTACATGTTTCTATAAGATCCCCTCTCATCCTTCTAAATTCCAGTGAATTTAGAAGATCTTGAGGGGAATAGATAGGGTGTATGCACAGAGTATTTTACCCAGAGGAGGGGAATCATGAACCAAAAGACAGGTTTAAGGTGATAGGGGAAAGATTTAATAGGAACCTGAGGAGCAACTTTTTCACACAGAGGATGGTGGGCATAAGGAGCAAGCTGCCAGAGGGGGTAGTTAAGGCAGGTATTAAACAACATTGAAAATACATTTGGACAGGTACAAATATAGAAAATGGTTACAAGGATATGGATCAAATGCAGGTAGGTGGGACAAGTGTAGATGGGGCATCTTGATCAGAGAGAGTAGAAGAATAGAATGGCAACAAATATTAAAGAGACCCAAAAATCATTTCAATATCCCTCCCTCTGGCTTTACATTTCACTCATTTTTCACTCATCAACATTTTGCCTCCTTATCTCCCTATTGTCCCCTTTGTCCGTCTTTTGACATTCTTTTCATCTCTGGTCTTTTTCCACCCATCTGCCAATTATAAAACCCTCCGTATCTATATCCACCGATCACTTGCCACAGTTTATATGGACACCCCATCTCTTTTACAGCCTTTGTTTCCCATATTACAATCAGTCTGAAGAAGGGTCCCGACCAGAAACATCGCCTATCCATGTCATCCAGAGATGCTGCCTGACCCCTTGAGGCAATCCAGTATGTGTAGGAACTGCAGATGCCGGTTTACATCGAAGATAGACACAAAATGCTGGAATAACTCTGCAGGTCAGGCAGCATCTCTGAGGAGAAGGAATAGGTGACGTTTCGGGTCGAGACCCTTCTCCAGACTCTGACATCACCCATTCCCTCTCTCCTGAGATCCCTGCCTGACCCGTTGAGTTACTCCAGCAATTTGTGTCTATCTTTGAGGCAATGCAGTACTTTGTTTCCTCCTTACTGACCATAACGCCGGAGCACCTCAAGGCTACGCGCTTAGCCCCCCTGCTCAGCCCCACAGCCCCAAAGCTATCCACAAATTTGCCACTGACGTCATTGTGGTTGGCTGAGTCACCAGTGGTGATGAGTGAGTGTACAGGAGAGAGACAGAATACCTGGCTGTGTGTTACCGCAACATCAACCTCTCACTCAATGTCAGCAACGTCAAGGAACTAATCGTTAACATCAGACCCTGTGCGCGTTTTCACTGGTGAGTCGGTGGTGATGGTAGAGAGAGTTAACAGCTTCAAATTCCTGGACGGTAACATCTCAACAACTGGTCCTGGACCCCTTGTGCACAGATATAGCCATGGAGATAGGCACAAAAAGCTGGAGTAACTCAACGGGACAGGCAGCATCTCTGGTGAGAAAGAATGGGTGAGGCTCTTCCTCAGACTGGTTTGGGATAAGGGAAACGAAATGAAATGAAATGAAAGTGGCAAGCTTTCATTTCACTGCACATCTCGTATGTGTATGTGACAAATAAACTTGACTTGACTTGACTTGACTTGACTTGACGAGAGATATAGACAATAGACAATAGGTGCAGGAGTAGGCCATTCGGCCCTTTGAGCCAGCACCACCATTCAATGTGATCATGGCTGATCATCCACAATCAGTAACCTGTTCCTGCCTTCTCCCCATATCTCCTCACTCCGCTATCTTTAAGAGCCCTATCCAGCTCTCTCTTGAAAATATCCCGAGAACTGGCCTCCACCACCCTCTGAGGCAGAGAATTCCACAGACTCACAACTCTCTGTGAGTAAAAGCGTTTCCTCATCTCCGCTGTAATAGCTTACACCTTATTCTTAGACGATGGTGTAGAGACATAAAGAACAAAGGATGAAATATATGCAAAAAAGTGACAATGATAAAGGCCATTATTAGTTGTTTGTTGGGTGAAAACGAGAAGCTAGTGCGACTTGTGTGGGGGAGGTATAGAGAGAAAGGGAATGCCGGGGTTCCCTGAAGAAGGCGTCTCAGTGCCGTTACATTCTTAGAAGTTTAAAGAGATTCGTCATGTCACCAACTACTCCAACAAACCTTTACAGAGGTACTATGGAAAGTATTGTGACTGGTTATATCATGCCCTGGTATTTCTGCCTTCCTTCTCTATCCAGTCAGTTAGATCTCCCTGGATCCTATGCAATATATCCTTCCAGAGCAGCCGAACATGCAGAACTTTATCAATTGCTTATAGACACAAAATGCTGGAGGAACTCAGCGGGTGAAGCAGCATCTCTGGAGAGAAGGAATGGGCGATGTTTCGGGTTGAGACCCTTCTTCAGACTCAAGAAGGAATAGGCGATGTTTCGGGTCGAGACCCTTCTTCAGACTGATCAGTTGCCTTGCTTAAGTCCATGTAGACTATATCTACCGGTTTGCCTATGTCAACCTTTTTGGTTATTTCTTCATAGAAATTAATCAGATTCGTAAGACACAATCTCCAACCATGTACAAAATCATGTTGGCCAACCCTAATCAGCCCCTGTCAATCTAACTGCACATATATATGTTATCCCTCAGATATATTCATACATTTCATCCAGGGATTCATACTTTCTTCTCTAGCTTCCCACAGTGAAATTGGATATATCTGATCATGCCCGGGGATTTATCCACCATCATACGTCTTAGAACCTATACCACCTACTTGACCATAATACGGACTATCCTCAAGACATCTCCATTATCTTTCCCAAGTTCCCCAGTCTTCATGTTTAGTTTAGTTTAGTTTAGTTTGAGAGATACAGCGCGGAAACAGGCCCTTCGACCCACCAAGTCCGCACCAACCAGCGATCCCCACACACTAACACTATCCTACACACACACACACACACTAGGGACAATTTACACATATTCCAAGCCAATTAACCTACATACCTGTACGTCTTTGGAGTGTGGGAGGAAACCCAAGATCTCAGAGAAAACCCACGCGGTCACGGGGAGAACGTACAAACTCCGTGCAGACAGCACCCGTAGTTGGGATCGAACCCAGGACTCCAGATCTGCAGGAGCTGTAAGGCAACAACTCTACCACTGCGCCGCCCCACACCTTGCTCCATGGTAATATCAGAGGAGGAGTACTCATTGAGGACCTTGCCCATCTCATGCTTCTCCTCACAGAGATGACCACTTTGGATTCTGAGCGACCATACCATTTTTTCCCTTAATGTACTGACAATATTTTTGAGGATTTCTCTTCATATTATCTACCCGAGCTATCTCCTGCCCCTTTTTTGACCTGATTTTCTTCTTGTGTGTGCTCCACAGCTCCAGAATCTCCTTCAGCGATATACTTGCTCAGCTGCAGCTCTACCTGTCCCATGCCTCCTTCTTTCTCCTGACCAGAGCCTCAATTCCTCTCTCAATCCAAGCTTCCTGCCTTGACCTTCACCCTAACATGAAACATGCACGCTATGAAGTCTTGTCATGCCACATGAGATTTTCACCCTGGTGTTGCCTCCTGCACCCCAGGGCGGACCAATTGGTTAATTGTACTTCACAGTGTGCTACGATGCTGAGAACCACATTCTGCATCTTCCCCATTGCTCTATCTATCGTACTTGCGTCTGAACTGATTGTATCTATGCATGGCATATCTGACCTATTTAGACAGCATGCGACACAAAGCTTTTCACTGTACCTCCTTACGTGTGACTCGAATAAACCTGAACCTAAACCTAACCCCAAGGGAATGTTGATTCTAACATGGGCTGTCACCAAAAATAGCGTACCCAAAAGTACAGTATTAAGGAAAATAATTATAACAACAATTTAATTTTTCTGTTGCAGGAATTTAAACGAAATGGTTACGAGGAAAGGCCTCCCGATAGTAGTGCACAACATCATGAGAGACATACATAGCATAGTCAGTCAGAAACGTTTCCCAGCATAGCATTATCAAAGACTACAGGGCATAACTTTAGGGTGAGAGGGGCAAAGTTTAAAGGAGATGTGCGAGGGTGGTGGGTGCTTGGAGCGTGCTGCCAGGGGTGGTACACGGATATGCAGGGAATGGAGCTGCACTGAGCATGTGCAGGCAGATGAGATTAGTTTATCTTGGCATCATGTTGGGCTGAAGAGCCTGTTCTTGTGCTGTACTTTTCTACATTCTATCTAAGTTCTGATCCTTCAGACTGGAGAATTGAGGTGCCTCCTTGCTATATATGAAGGATGGCCGTGGAAAAGAAGTAACTTCTAGACTAAATGTATAGGAAGGACCTGCAGATGCTGGCTTACACCAAAGATACAATACAATACAATGCAATACAATACGGGTTTATTCGTTACATTGCACATAAAGTGCAAGTGAAATGAATAGACAGAATAGACCTCTTCATACCTCTAGTTTCCCACTCCCCTGACTCTCAGTCTGAAGAAGGGTCTCAACCCGAAACGTCACCTATTCCTTTTCTCCAGAGATGTTGCCTGACCCACTGAGTTACTCGGGCAATTTGTGTATAACTTATAGACTAAGTATCCTAACATCCTTTGACAGGAATTATTACAATATTTTTGGTTATTCATTTCAGCATTCATTGTCCATCCCTATTCACCTCTGCAGCTCTTCTGATGAAAGTGCAATATTACTTAGGTCCAGGATTAAGAGCAGTGAATGACTGAATGTGAATATACGTCATGTGATAAGTGTGGTATGGAGGAGGAATCCGGCTGGTAATGGTGTTTCTGGGTGCCTGTTGTTTGGGCATGAGTTTGGGCAAGTGCTGTTAGCATCACCAAGTGGGTGGCAATAAATAGAAGGGTGACCATGGTGGCACAGCTAGTAAAAATGTTGCCTCACATCTCCAGGGATCTGGGTTCAATCCCGTCCTTGGGGCCGAATGGCCTAATTCTGCTCCTATCACTTGTGAACATACCGTTAGCACCTTTTGCCAAGGCTGATGCTCAAGGAGTTAATTGCGGGCAGGTTAACCATCTAGACTGAGAGAAACGTCAATGGCTGGATGATCTAATTTGCAGGAAGTGACTCACGATGGTTTGTGGGGTGAATAGTGGAAAGGTCTGAAACTAAACACCATAGATGCTGCCTCACCCACTGTGTTTCTCCAGCATTTTTGTCCACCATATTTACTAAGTATCCCAAAGCTGGACCAGAGAATTATAGGCCAGTGAAACAAAGATGGCATGCGTTAGATGGACACAAAATACTGGAGTAACTCAGCGGGACAGGCAGCATGATGTAGCCTGACCTGCCGAGTTACTCCAGCATTTTGTGTCTTTCTTCGGTGTAAACCAGTATCTGCTGTTCCTTCCTGTACATGGGATGCGTTAGCTATTGTGCAGCTGCTTTGAAGTTTGAGGTTAGTTACCAGTGCATTTATTGCTCCTCCATTCACCTCAACAACGTCACCCTCAACTTTATTACCGGTTCCCCACAGGGCTGTGTGCTAAGCCCCCTCTTATACTGTCTCTACACCTACGACTGTAGTCCGGCCCACAACAACAACCGCATCGTCAAATTTGCTGACGACACTACTGTTTTCGAAGGGAGTGAAGTTGACAACCTGGTGCTCTTGGCGGTGAAAACAAAAGAGCTCATTGTCGACTTCAGGAGGCAAACCTTAGCCCCCCTACACGGCTGCTTCCGGTTCCTCCTGGACGGACAACACGACAGCGGTCATCAAGAAGGCTCAGCAGCGGCTGCACAGGAAGCACAACCTGGACTCTAACCTGCTGCTGACCTTCTACCGCTCGTCCATCGAGACCGCTCGTCCATCGAGAGCCTGCAGGACAGGGACATACTGCATTACAGCATGGTATGCTGGCACCATGGCAGACAGGGAGAGGCTTCAGAGGGTAACCAGGATCAGTTTGGCAGAGGATACCTTGCCGTTAGCTATTGTAGCATTGTGCAGCTGCTTTGAAGTTTGAGGTTAGTTACCAGTGCATTTATTGTTCCTCCATTCACCTCAACAACGTCACCCTCAACTTTATGTGGTGGTTGAGTGCAGTTAGGTGGAGAACCATTTGATCAGAGAAACCACAGCTCCCATGCGTTTGGACTGTTCCTGCTGCCCTCTGGAAGGCGCTATAGGTGCATCAAATGCAGTTTGCTTTCCGAGATCTACCCAAATTCACTGACTACACCGCCCAACACGGACTTCCATCTGTATATATGTATATATGATATATGTATATATTACTTGTTTTTTGTGCTTGTATGTACATGAGTACGAGCAGCTTTCAGTTTCACTGTACATGTATAGTGACAATAAATGGCCTATCCAATGTGGCGGCTGAGTGTAGTTAGGTGGAGAACCATTTGATCAGAGAAACCACAATCATTTCCTGTGTTGTGTAGAGATCCCTTCATTGAATCCATCTTACTGCTTGTTACATGTGGATTATAAGATCCTGTCCAAGGCCATCACTGACCGGGCCAAGTCTGATATGGTAGTGATCCAAAGATAGACACAAAATGCTGGAGTAACTCAGCGGGACAGGTAGCATCTCTGGGGAGAAGGGATGGATGACCCTTCTTCAACCTGAAACATCACCCATTCCTTCTCTCCAGAGATGCTGCCTGACCCGCTGAGTTACTCCAGCATTTTTTGTCTATCTTCGGTTTAAACCAGCATCTGCAGTTCCTTCCTACACATGGTCCTGATCCATCCGACCAAACCTGTGCTGTACCTGGCAGGAAAATCTCAGGCAGCCTGGCTCTGCTCAGGGATACCATCACCTACATGCAGGACAGAGGGGTGGACACTTGCCTGGTCAGCTTGGAGCTGGAGAAGACCTTCAACAGGAGATCACACCCGTACTTGATGGATGTGCTCCCCACAATAGGCTTTGGGGAGGGAATCAGGAACTGGATCCAATTGATCCAATGCTAGTTCCTTGGGCAGTGGGCAGGTGATATCGATCTGCACGGGAAAGTAGACGCTCCCACCCCCACGAGTCTCGGGCCGATGGGCCTCGTCAGCCTGGGAAGGCAGTCCATCTAGAAGAGGGAAAACTCTGATTTAAAACCTCCACTGCCTTGTGGCCGTATCCAGTCATGGAAAAGGCTCCTGGAGTAAACCTGGAGAAAATCCGGAGTCGGAGCCCCTAAGGCAGTTTGTTGCTGTCTACAACCTCGCTCTGGCAGCTCCTGCGATGACGCTGGTGCCAAACTGTAACGGCCCTGCTGTTCCTTTGGATCAATCAGCGACATGGAGATGGGGGACGTGCTGCATGGGCATCAGCCTGTCCTCCATATGACATCGCCCAGGCTTGCATCCAACCGCACACCACCTGCAAACTAAGATGCATCACCCATGGTCAGTCATGACCGAAGGGGCCCTACCTACTACTTCCTTCTGCCAGTCTACTTCTTTAGAAGGCTTAGGAAGTTCAGCATGTCCCCAACAACGCTCACCAACTTCTACAGATGCGCCGGAGAAAGCATTTTATCAGGATGCATCACAGCTTGGTTTGGGAACAGCTCCACCCAAGACAGCAAGAAACTGCTGAGAATTGTGGACGTAGCCCAGACCATCGCACCAACCAACCTCCCTTCCACTGAAGACATACAGTACATGTCTATCTTTGGTTTAAACCAGCATCTGCAGTTCCTCCCTATGCCTCCCTTCCACTGTACTTCACACTGCCTTGGCAAGGCTAGCAGCATAATCAAGGATGAGTCCCACCCTGGTCACTCCGTCTTCTCTCCTCTCCCATCGGGCAAAAGGTATAGAAGTGTGAACACAGGGATAGTTTCTTCCCAGCTGTTATCAAGCAACTGAACCATCTTACCACAACTGGAGAGCAGTCCTCATTGGTGACTCTCAGACTATCTTTGATTGGACTTTACTGGCTTTGTCTTCCACTAAACATTATCCCCTTATCATGTATCTGTCCACTGTGAATGGCTCGATTGTCATCATGTATTGCCTTTCCGCTGACTGGCCAAGCACGCAACAGAAAGCTTTTCGCTGTACCTCGGCACACGTGACAATAAACTAAACTGAACTGAACTCTATTTTTGGTGTAAATCGGCATCTGCAGTTCCTTCACACACATAAAATCCCGCACACACAAATAACACACCTGAAACCCAGCACACGTGAATAGCTCCCCCGTCACAATACATACAATCACATCCAATGCACAACGTGGAGCTCA